>NC_079161.1:85680665-86930665 GCF_947563725.1 Argiope bruennichi
AAAACTGAAAAAGCTAAGTAGACAAAGTTGATACACAGATTTATTATCTAAAATGTAGAAACTTGCCATATTTTAAATGAAATTCACGAAATGGTTAGCCTGGACTTTGGCATACATATAAACACAATAACTTATAAACACGACGAATTAAACCAATGAGAATTGGTATTATCTTGTGACTACAACTGAAGATATTTAGTCGAATTTTAATGTCATTCAGCGGCTGAAAGGCCTACAAAATGTATTTTCTCTTAATAGTTATCCATTAGTTAACAGTATCAATATTCACTTCGTCTACTTTAATATTTACTTGTTTTTATTTCTACTCTAATAATTCGTTATATTTATTTATTTTAATCCTCTTAATTTAATAAATACAAACCAAACATAAAAAGCAGGACACATTTATTTTAGAATAATACAATTGCACCAATTTAATTTTAAACTGAATTATAGATTTCAAACCGAGATAATAGATGTAACATTGCATCACTTCGTAAAATAACATTTATGCATATGACAGCTAATAAGAGAATTGACATCAAAGAGACCGAAAAATACTTTTTTTATCATCAGAATACCTAGATCTTATTTCTCATAATGTTTATTTCTGATATGTTTAATCATTAACTTGCTACAATTAATTTTTTTAATTCCTTCAAAAATTACTATGTTTATTCCACAAATCAAATTCTGAGTTGAAATTTTCAAAGAAAAAGGCGAATTAAAAGATACGTTCTTGACATTCAACAAATAATTTGTAATTATTCCATGCTTTTATTTCAGCATTTTTCGCTTGGTAGAATAATTTAATCGCCAAACGATTTTCAAAATTAAAAAAGCTTATCGATTGTTCTTTATTTTTGTCTATTCCGCAATCAAAATTATAAAGTTAAATGTATCAAACATTTCCTAATAATTAAAAATTTTGCAATTTAATAAGGAAAAGCATTTTGAAACTAGATTAAAGAAAATATTTGAGATTAGATTTTCAAAAAGTCAATATCGTCTTTCAAAGAAAGCATTTTTAATTTTTATGCAATTTAAAAGCCAATTGAATGCTTTTTTTTAAAATTCTACAACAATGTAAATATTGATACAAGTATATTTAATGAAGCATTTGAATTCTGTTTTTGAAGAGAAAAATTAGATTTCTTATTTTCTCCATAAAATTAAAACAGCTGAGATTAATAATCTTTGCAGATTTTTAATTAAAGAAACTATATTTTCCCACTCTTATCTGAAATATAAGAGGTCATAAAAGATTTTTTAAGAAATGATAGCTTAAGGTTTTAAAAAACTGATCTGCTGGATATAAATTTGAAATAAGCATTTCGTAAAAAGGTACATGTTTTAAATATATGTCATTTTTGTTTTTGAATACTAGGTACAATGTGATATAACCATCAAGAAATGTGTTGCATAACCCATCTTTACGTATGAAAGAAATCTTAAACATTTTTTTCTAAATTATAATTTTCATCGAGAAACACAAAAGAAATCATATAATTCTCTAAAATATAATAATTTTTGTATTACTCATTTTACTTTTTACCATAATTCTTGAATGAAAGAATGGAATATTGCAATCGATATTTCTCTCACTTTCTGATTTTCTAGATTTCTGATTTTTTTTAAAAGCGTACGCTTTCAACAAAAATGCTTATTTGAATATTTTTCAACAAATTATTGCCAGATTATTGATAAACTTTGAAAGGAATACGATTCAATATGAATATCGGCATTTGGACGGAATATCGAGGACAATTATTTCAAATTTTTTATAGCAATAATAGTGAATAATGAAATATATTGAATATAAAAATTAAGTATAACTATCAATGAAATATTTTTAAAAAAAATTGTAAATTATTTTATTAACCTCTTCGTCGTCCATAACTCGTCTAGCACGTTCAAGTGAAATTTCTGCAAGAGTTCTTCTACATTTTAAAACTTTAAAACGTTTTGTAAATGCTTACTTGTTTGATCTTTTACTTTTGTTTGTTCTAATTAGGAGAAAAACAGAGGAAAACGAGAAATTGTCGCTTACAGGAGAGGAATGCGAAAGGGTTAATGTATTACAAAACAAGCAAAAATAGTAATTTAAAAAGTATTTTCGTAAGTCATAAGACAAATCCTAAACAATTTATGAAAAATTTACCATAAAAATGGAGATAAGTTAAGTGAATATCAAAATGCAAAAAAATAATATTAAGCCTATAGAAAATCAAGAAATATTAATTCGAAGGGATCTTTATTATTTACTAGCCGCCTTTGGCGACCAGCCGGTTCGCCAATCTTAATGTTCGTTAAAATTTTAATAATTAAATATTTTATGCAATTCCTACTTTAATAGATTCTTCATCAAAATATTTTAATACTTCACATTTTGATTGTCGTATAATTCATTCATAATATTATAAAGGCCTTCAGTCATAACGTAATGTGTATCTCTTTAATTTTCTGTTATCACCTGTAGAATTTATGCTTTAAATTAAAGTGGAAAAAATTAATCTGCAATTAATATAATAATATTTTTTACTGAAACAAAGCATTTTTTTATAATCTGATTACTGAAAATAGAGTCACTTAGCGTTTAAACTTTATGGGCACTGAAGAATATCTTTATTAATTTATGTAATATCTCAAGAATTTGTCAAAATTTTCTTAGATTCATCATGAACAGATCGATTCATTAATAATGTTTAATTTTAAATGCATCAAACACTAAGAAAATAAAAAGAATCGTTTAAAATAAACGGTTGAAAATGGGTTTTAAAAAAACTACTTAAAAAACGATGTACTTAAAACTATAAGCATATACAAAAAATATATAACTAACATAAATACATTTTAATTACAAAAGCATACAATGAACATAAAAATAATTTAAATCCAGTCCGCATCTGTTGATAATAATTCGTCAACACAATGCGGAATTCAGAACACAATGCGCATGAGTGAATTTTCAACGCCAGTTACGTAACGCAAATACGTGATTTTTTCTACGCCAGTTGGGGTAACGCTATGGGGATTAGGCATTTTTAATTTCCTTTATTCTGTTTTATTATAATTCAAAAGTACTTCAGAATGAATCTGAAAGATCGATTCATTTACAATGTTTAATTTTAAATGCATCAAACATTAAGAAAATAAACAGAATCGTTTGAAATAATCCGCCGAAAAATATTAACTCTAGCCTCATTACTGTTTGGAGAAAAAAAAACTGAAGCCTTACTCATTTCGCGGTGGGGAAAATGGAAGATTTTTTTGGCGGGAAAGTTAGTTTTTAATTAATAATTAAAATTCTAATTAAAAATTCAAAAAAAGGAACCCCAGGTGCACATTCCCAACCTCCAAGTTTTCCATGTACCAAATTTGGTAGCTGTAGGTCAAATGACCTGGCCTGTAGAGCGCCAACACACACACACACACACACACATTGAGCTTTATTATAAGTACTAGCCGCCTTTGGCGACCAGCCGGTTCGCCAATCTTAATGTTCGTTAAAATTTTCATAATTAAATATTTTATGCAATTCCTACTTTAATAGCTTCTTCATCAAAATATTTTTAAACTTCAAATTTTGATAGGCATATAATTCACTCATAATATTATAAACGCCTTCAGTCATAACGTAATATGTATCTCTCTCATTTTCTGTTGGCTCCCATAGAATTTATACTTTAAATTAAAGTGGAAAGGATTAATCTGCAATTAATATAATAATATTTTTTACTGAAACAAAGTATTTTTTTTTTTTTTTTTTTTGCAATATGATTATTGAAAACAGTCACTGAGTGTTTAAACTTTATGGGCACTAAAGAATATCTTTCTTAATTTATGTAATATTTCAAAAATTTGTCAACAAAATTTTCTCAGATTCATCATGACCAGATTGATTAATTAACAATGTTTAATTTTAAATGCATCAAACACTAAAAAAAAAAAAAAAACTCAATCGTTTAAAATAATCGGTTGAAAACAGGTTAAAAAAAACTACTTAAAAGACGATTGTCTTAAAACTATAAGCATACACAAAAAATATATAACTAACATAAATACACTTTAATTACAAAAGCATGCAACTAATCTAAAAATAATTTAAATCGTCCGTTGATATTTGTTGTCATGTCAACAATCAGAACACAATGTGCATGCGTGAATTTACAAAGCTAGTTACGGTAACGCAAATGCGTGAGTTTTTCTAAGCCAGTTGGGGTAACGCTATGCAGATTAGACATTTTTATTTCCTTTATTCTGTTTTATTTTAATTCAAAAGTATTGCAGAATTAATCTGAAAGATCGATTAATTAACAATGTTTAATTTTAAATGCACCAAACATTAAGAAAATAAACAGAATCCTTTGAAATAATCAGCCGAAAAATCTAAAGCCTAGCCTCATTACTGTCGGGGAAAAAACTGAACTCTTACTCATTTCGTGGTAGGGAAAATGAATAATTTTTTGTCGAGAAAGTTAGCTTTTAATTAATAATTAAAATTCTAATTAAAAATTCAAAAAAAAGGACCCCAGGTGCACATTCCCGACCTCTAAGGTATACATGTACCAAATTTGGTAGCTGTAGGTCAAATGGTCTTTTCTGAGGAGCGCCAACACACACAAACACACACACATTGAACTTTATATATAAGTATAGATGTTTTTTTAAAGCAAGCGAAGAGGGGAAAATAACTATTCTAAAAAATTGGGTAAAGCAGGTGTTCTTATTAAATAAGTAATTTTTTTAAAAAAATGAAACGAAAAAGGGGAAAAGTTATTCTATAAAATTGTGTAAAGCAGATGTTCTGTATTAGAAACTTCTTTTCCCTTTGCAGCTGTGTTGCCATAGAAACCGGCGCACAGCTGTTTACACGTTTATGTTTATCTATTCAGATTTTGTAACATCTAATCAGAGTAACGGTGAATATCAGTGTGTCCGTGTTCGTCAATAAATGTTAATTTTTTTAATAACATGATTAACGAAAACAGAGTCACTGAGCATTTAAACCTTATGGGAACTAAAAAATATCTTTCTTAATTTATGTAATATCTCAAGAATTTGTCGACCAGCCGGTTCGCCAATCTTAATGTTCATTAAAATTTTTATATTTAAATATTTTATGCAATTCCTACTTTAATAGCTTCTTCATCAAAATATTTTAAAACTTCAAATTTTGATAGTCATATAATTCACTCATAATATTATAATGGCCTTCAGTCATAACGTAATATGTATCTCTCTCATTTTCTGTTAGCACCCGTAGAATTTATGCTTTAAATTAAAGTGGAAAGAATTCATCTGCAATTAATATAATAATATTTTTTACTGAAACAAAGAATTTTTTTATAATCTGATTAATGAAAATAGAGTCACTCAGCGTTTAAACTTTATGGGCACTAAAGAATATCTTTTTCAATTTACGTATTATCTCAAGAATTTGTCAACAAAATTTTCTTAGATTCATCATGAGCAGATCGATTCATTAACAATGTTTACTTTTAAATGCATCAAACACTAAGAAAATGAAACGAATCGTTTAAAATAGACGGTTTAAAACAGGTTTTTAAAAAACTACTTAAAAAACGATGCACTTAAAACTATAAGCATACACAAAAAATATATAACTAACATAAATACATTTTAATTACAAAAGCATGCAACGAACCTAAAAAAAAATTTAAATCCAGTCCGCATCAGTTGATAATAATTCGTCAACACAATGCGGAATTCAGAACACAAAGCGCATGCGTGAATTTTCAACGCCAGTTACGTAACGCAAATACGGGATTTTTTTTCTACGCCAGTTGGGGTAACGCTATGCGGATTAGAAATTTTTAATTTCATTTATTCTGTTTTATTTTATTTCAAAAGTACTTCAGAATGAATCTGAAGGATCGATTAATTAACAATGTTTAATTTTAAATGCATCAAACATTAAGAAAATAAACAGAATCGTTTGAAATAATCCGCCGAAAAATACTAACCCTAGCCTCATTACTGTTGGGAGAAAAAAAACACGGAAACCTTACTCGTTTGGCGGTGGCGAAAATGGAAGATTTTTTTTGGCGGAAAAGTTGGCGGTGGGGAAAATGGAAGATTCTTTTGGCGGGAAAGTTAGTTTTTAATTAATAATTAAAATTCTAATTAAAATTTCAAAAAAAGGGACCCCAGGTGCACATTCCCGACCTCTAAGGTATACATGTACCAAATTTGATAGCTGTATGTCAAATGACCTGGCCTGTAGAGCGCCAACACACACACACACACACATTGAGCTTTATTATAAGTATAGATAGATATAGATATAGATAAAGAAGAATGTATGTATTCTGAGTCGACACTGTACAGATCAGACTGTTTGACGTAGAGAACAGAACATTTAGCACAAATATATTTTAGAAAATAGGAATGGTTTCTTTCTAGCTAGCTGTTTGAAGTTTTAATTATAATTTTAATTAATTAAAAACTAAGCATATATATATATATATATATATATTTTAAATTATTACACGAGAACGTCAGAAAACGACATTGTACAGTACTGGATTTTACATCATTTCAAAATTAAAAAAAATATTTTCAAGTATATTGGCTTTAGTAATCCTTCAAATTTTTCCTGAATTTTAACAATTTCTTGAAAATGCTATTTTTTGTCTAATTTCCAATTATAGATTATACCTGAACTTAAAACTGCTTTTGTTCTTTCATCAAATAGTTAAAATATCTAGGTATTTTCTGCCAACGTTGAAATCTAAGAAAGAACATTTCTGTTTAATATCTGCGTAGTTCAAAAAACTGATGAAAAGCGAATTTGCAATACCTCAGAAATTAGAAAAGCGGTGAATCGGAAGTTGTATTTTTAATGGAGCTATGATGGCATGGGACTAGTCTCATTACGAATATGCATGTAAATAATGAACAGAAAATATTGAAGACTTTGGAAACAACACGGTTTTAATACCTGACAATTTGATGGAATTATGTACATAAAGTTACATCTAAGTGATTTAACTGAAACTGGATATAATTCGTAGGCCTAGTGAACCAGCTGATCGCCAAATGTTATTAGTAAAAGATAAAGGAAGAAAAATGTTGTCGAAATGAGGCAAATGGAAACTTTTTGAACCAGAAAAATGATGGAATTATCTTCACAATCTAAATAGAAAACGAGTCAGTATATGTCCTCAATAACCTACATGCCGTGATGTGTAATCCAGAGAATGTAATGTCAGCATGAAGGGACACGAAATCGGATAGAGCAACCCTTGATTTAGAAAAAACAGAAAAAGTCGAAATTGATATAAATCTGATTTTTTTTTTTTTTTTTTACTATCCTATAAAATTTGCATTTACTACTTATTGCTTATCCTATTTTCCTACATAAAATATTTGGTCACTAACTTTGGCTATTGCATGTACAACTATACTTTGTTTTTGGTTGCAATATTTGGAAAGAACTAGCGACGATGTATTTACAGTACACTAGCTGGTATCCAGTTCGTGACTTCCCGAATTCTATGATATCGGCTTAATTTTTTTTATCGTAATTAAACGAGGAATGCAAGGTGTTACATTATTAATACTGCCAAGGAGTGGAAGCGAGCGTCTGCTATGATTCTCTTACATGTCGTGTACAAAATACAGGAACAGAGTGTGACAGGAAAAGAGCAGAGTTCTGCTCGTTGTTCATTGTTCCGTCAGTGTGTAATGACCGTCTAGTAAGAACTTTTCTAAAAACTATAACTTCTGACAATTATCATAGGTTTTCCTTTTCATATCTTTATAATCATTTACCAGTAAAAAATGAATTCAGTTTGAGTCAATTTTCTTAAGAATTAGGCCTATGATTTACGTTAATGTTTTGTTTATTTTTCCTGCATTGAAGTTGGGCATTACAGAATTTATGTTGAAATGTGAACAGTTTATGTCCTTCAGCTTACTTTTTCTTTAATAAATTCTTGAAAAGTTCAATACAGTATATAAACTATTTCCACCTACTTAAAAAGGTTCAATTTAGCAGACGAACCTTACTGCACCTGCGGCGAAGTGGGGTCACCACTCCACTACGCAACAGAATGCATTTTAACTACATCTTATCACCTAACGAAACCATCAGCTAACCTTCAACAGGTCTGGTTCTCCAGGGTAGCAGATAACTCTCTCAGCAAGGCCAAGATCAGAAAAATGGTTCAATTCCTGCATGAAGAGTCACAGCTGTTCAGATACTGACCGCCACTCCTATAACACCGGAAAACCCATCTCACCACCTGCACGACAAGACTTCCACCCAGGCCCGGAAACTCCAACCACCAACGCAGCGCATCCTCAAGCTCAGACAACTCCATTCAGTCCTGCATAGCCCATGACATCCCTGCTCCAACCCAACCTAAAACCAACCATTCCTGCTCTAACCCAGCCAAGTCAGCTCCTCACCAGTCTAACCGAATTCAGCTCTCCTACTCCAATGCAACCCACTGCAGCCTAAAAATCTTTAACCCAGCCAACATCAGCCCAATCACCATTACCTCCACATCATCAGCCCAATCACCATTACCTCCACATCATTAGCTTAGCCATCTGCAACTCTCACTCTCCATGTCCACCCAACTGTTTAAATAATCGTTAAAATTATAGTCTCAGGGGCATGGAGAGGTGTTAAGTGTTAAGTATATAAACTACCAGTACAGATCCTTTTATTTTAACTCGATATGTTACCGGCAACTGCTTTTATGATTCACCGAGCCGTGAGAGAGTTCGCATTCTACGCGGCTTGAGATAAATGGAGAGATTAGTACTCAAATAATAAGTGAGAAAATATGTGTTAATACTATGATATATGGTATAAAAACTAGTGTCTTCTGGTATTGAGGGACAAAGAAATGAGTTCACAGAACTTCGGCCTATGGCAACTACATTGGCTAGTGCCTATGCTGTGTTGCTACTTGTCGTCAAATTACAACTGGTTCTGAAATTATAGCTTGGCGAAGACTGTTGTGATGGTAACAGAAATGTCCCTATTATTTTTTAGATAAAACAATAAATGCAAATAAAATTTTTCTTTATACCAAATAACACTGGCTGTAATGTTTGATGAAAATTGGTGTTGAAATTTTCACTCGCATTTGATATCAAGAGTCAAAGTTTGGCATCCAAATTGACTCCTATTTATGCTATGTTACTAAATTGTCAACATATATTGGAGAGGAATGCTGGCGTGCGGGAATGCGACTAACATTCATCAGAAATAACAATAAAAGTGGTTAGCAGTTTGCTTTATCAGAAGTAATATTGCCTGTAATATTTGATGAGAATTGGCAACTTTATTTTTACTAGGATTTAGCAAAAACCTTCAAAGTTTGGTAACTACATTGGCTAGTATTTATTCTATGCTGTTAAGTTTTCTCGAAATATTGACATGCGGAGATGTGTCTAGCATTCATCAGAAATAAAAATAATTGTGATTAAAATTTTGCTTTATCAGAAATAATATTGCCTGTAATATTTGATGAGAATTGGCAACTTTATTTTTACTAGGATTTAGCAAAAACCTTCAAAGTTTGGTAACTACATTGGCTAGTATTTATTCTATGCTGTTAAGTTTTCTCGAAATATTGACATGCAGAGATGCGTCTAGCATTCATCAGAAATAAAAATAATTGTGATTAAAATTTTGCTTTATCAGAAATAATATTGTCTCTAATATTTGATGAGAATTGGCAACTTTATTTTTACTAGGATTTAGCAAAAACCTTCAAAGTTTGGTAACTACATTGGCTAGTATTTATTCTATGCTGTTAAGTTTTCTCGAAATATTGACATGCAGAGATGTGTCTAGCATTCATCAGAAATAACAATAATTGTGATTAAAATTTTGCTTTATCAGAAATAATATTGTCTCTAATATTTGATGAGAATTGGCAACTTTATTTTTACTAGGATTTAGCAAAAACCTTCAAAGTTTGGTAACTACATTGGCTAGTATTTATTCTATGCTGTTAAGTTTTCTCGAAATATTGACATGCAGAGATGTGTCTAGCATTCATCAGAAATAACAATAATTGTGATTAAAATTTTGCTTTATACGCAATAATATTGTCTCTAATATTTGATGAGAATTGGCAACTTTATTTTTACTAGGATTTAGCAAAAACCTTCAAAGTTTGGTAACTACATTGGCTAGTATTTATTCTATGCTGTTAAGTTTTCTCGAAATATTGACATGCAGAGATGTGTCTAGCATTCATCAGAAATAACAATAATTGTGATTAAAATTTTGCTTTATACGCAATAATATTGTCTCTAATATTTGATGAGAATTGGCAACTTTATTTTTACTAGGATTTAGCAAAAACCTTCAAAGTTTGGTAACTACATTGGCTAGTATTTATTCTATGCTGTTAAGTTTTCTCGAAATATTGACATGCAGAGATGTGTCTAGCATTCATCAGAAATAACAATAATTGTGATTAAAATTTTGCTTTATCAGAAATAATATTGCCTCTAATATTTAATGAGAACCGGTGATAATATTTTTACCTGAATTTAGCGCTAAATGTCAAAGTTTGGCATCTACATTTTCTACTATTTATACTAATCTGCTACATTGTCACCAAATATTGGCAATGATTGCTCTTGCGCGGAAATGTCCCCAGTATTCATTAGAAATAACTGTAAATGTTATTAGAATTTTTTTTATCAACAATGATTTTACAGTATAAAAATAAATCATAATTTTAAATGCTTTTGTTTAATCCCTCAAATTATAATAAATTTTTATTCTCTCTTTTCCGATATACAAATTCATCCATTAAAAAATTTTATTCCGCTAATACTTTGAAAAGAACCATTTTTGATGATAAAAGATATGAATCCAATAATTTATGAGAAATATTATTCTTTTTCCTCTTATAAACGTTCAGCTTTAAACAATAGATGATGCAACAGCAGAGAATGTAAGTTGTTGTGAAATGTTTCTAACGCAAAAAGCAAACTTGTTAAAGACATATACGGGATAAAATGATTGTCTTTATAGACTATTAGTCCATAAAAACCTACTGCAACTTAATCCTTAAATGTTGTTTCCTTTTTCTTTCAACATATAGTTAGAATTTATTTTAAGGCGTACTTATTAAGGAGTAGTGAAAATTTCAAACTCCGTAATCCTTTTAGAAAGGCATACCAAAAATAACAGTTCGTCGGCAGGAATTTGTTATTTATTTATTATTTGTCATTTTTGTCTTTCTCAGATGTTATTATATATATATATATATATATATATATATATATATATATATATATATATATATATATATATATATATAACTAGCCGCCTTTGGCGACCAGCCGGTTCGCCAATCTTAATGTTCGTTAAAATTTTAATAATTAAATATTTTATGCAATTCCAACTTTAATAGATTCTTAAGCAAAATATTTTAAAACTTCTCATTTTGATAGTCATATAATTTACTCATAATATTATAAAGGCCTTCAGTCATAACGTGATATGTATCTCTCTCATTTTCTGTTACCCCTCGTAGAATTTATGCTTTAAATTAAAGTGTAAAGGATTAATCTGCAATTAGTATAATAATATTTTTTACTGAAACAAAGCATTTTTTTTAATAATATGATTACTGAAAATAGAGTCACTGAGCGTTTAAACTTTATGGGCACTAAAGAATATCTTTCTTAATTTATATAATATCTCAAGAATTTGTCAACAAAATTTTCTCAGATTCATCATGAACGGATCGATTCATTAACAATGTTTCATTTTAAATGCATCAAACACTAAGAAAAAAAATGAATCCCTTAAAATAATCGGTCGAAAACAGGTTTAAAAAAACTACTTAAAAAACGATGTATTTAAAACTATAAGCATATACAAAAAATATATAACTAACATAATTACAATTTGCTTACAAAAGCATGCAACTAACCTAAAAGTAATTTAAATCGTCCGTTGATAATGGTTGCTATGCCAACAATCAGAACACAGTGCGCATGCGTGAATTCTCTTCGTCTTTTACGGTAACGCAAATGAGTGAATTTTTCTACGCCAGTTGGGGTAACGCTATGCAGATTAGACATTTTTAATTTCCTTTTTTCTGTGTTATTTTAATTCAAAAGTACTTCAGAATGAATCTGAAACATGGATTAATTAACAATGTTTAATTTTAAATGCATAAAACATTAAGAAAATAAACAGAATCGTTTGAAATAATCCGCCAAAAAATCTTAACCCAAGCCTCATTACTGTTGGGAGAAAAAAAGAACTAAAGCCTAAATCATTTGGCGTTGGGGAAAATGGAAGATTATTTTGGCGGGAAAGTTAGTTTTTAATTAATAATTAAAATTCTAATTAAATATTCAAAAAAAGGGACCCCATTTGCTCATTCCCGACCTCTAAGGTATACATGTACCAAATTTGGTAGCTGTATGTCAAATGACCTGGCCTGTAGAGCGCCAACACACACACACACACACACATTGAGCTTTATTATAAGTATAGATTACCAGTTGCAGTATATATAATCATCAGAAATAAAATTTGATTTCAACATTCAACACCAAATTTCAAAACAATTTTCCGTTTCACGTAAGAAAATCTTTTTCATTTCATGTATTTTCATTTAATGTGTTTTCCTCGGATGTTTTATATTATAAAATCATTTCTTTTGTGTTTCAGCAGTTCTGTGTCTTTTTTATTTTTATTTATACCAGTTATTGAGGCCTCCCCAAACTTTTCTCTAATAAGCTTGTCATTCCAGAGAACTCTTTACATAGCATTGGCGTACAATAGCTACGATATATTGACTTCTGACCCAAATTTAGCATTTAATCGAATCTGTCGTGTCATGTTTGGCGAGTTATTTGGCGATTAACCCCATCTGTGTGATTAATAGTATAGAAAAATTGAACTTGTATTTTAGACCGGTTTTTGCAACAGAATTGAATCAAAAATTAGATGCAAAACTGCATTTGTATTCACAAAATACCATATCAAATTTGATGTATTTAAACCATTGCCCTTTTGAATGAACACGTTTAAAGGTTTCTGAAACTACAGCTTGATAAAAAGTCAATACCATTTGACAGGTGACTACTATAGATATTAAAACTGTGTACCAAATTTTATGTATCAAGATCTCTTCGTTTTGTAATTATCGTGTTAACTTGTATTCGAACAGGCGGATAGATGGACTTTCTCTGAACAGGTTTTACTCAAAACCTGATAGGCTGCGGTGGCCTGGTGGGAAGGTCTCGGCTTCGGAACCGGAGGATTTCAGGTTCAAGATCCGGTTCCACAGAAGAACCGTCGTGTAAGCGAGTATGGTGCACTCGCTTAAGCGGCGGTCCAACGGCCTGCGACCTCACGGATTTGGTCATAAATCTGACATCCAACCCAATGGGGGACCACACTCCCCTTTCGTCCGTGGTACGCCTGTAGTACGCCTGTAGCTTCCCGCAAAATGTCGGTAGATGGATAAACATCAAAGAACCGGAAAATTTGTTTGGGCTATGGGGGGGGGGGAGAGAATCAAAGAAACTGAGGGTTTTGAGCGGTCGAAAGGGGAACGCGTGCCGTCTGAAGATTTCTCTGGTCGTGGGTCCGCTGCCACAGGCGGGGGTGGAACCACGAAGGAAGGGTGACAGTTTTATGACCACATCTGTGAAGATCATCCGGCCGTTGGACCGCGGCTTTACACGGTCCGGGCCAAATGACCTCCCGCTGTGTCGCGTAGTGTGGAGATAAGGGTGTTAGTTCAGGTATCGTCCTCGTTATTTGACCTCGATTCAAAATGACGAGGTCTGTCCCAAAATAACCCTGGTTTTGCTTTAAAACGAGACGTTAATATAACTAAAGTAACCTCAAAATCTTATAAGAATCTGCAAATTCGGAGTAAAGACATTTCAACCGTTTAGCTCAAAGTTTTTTGAATTATCTTTGTCGATAGACAGACTGACAGATGGACATTTTTTAAAATGTGTTTTTCGAGCTCAGGGAGGTCTAAAACGTGGAGATTCGTCAAAATCATGAATTCGAATTTTTGTTCATTTGCTTGTTATAATTTCCCTATATTGTGTATAAGAGAAAGTGAAAACTATTTGAATAGTTGAACCTTTACTATTAATTAATTCTTTAATTTAAATACCGAATATAATTCTGGATTGGTTAAAAATTCTCGAGTAAAATAAATAGCAAAAACAAGTTTCTTTTCAATAAAAAAATAATTAAAGCTAATAATAAAAATAAGAACAATCAAATTTCAGTTTTCAAATTTATCACATTTTTTTGAATGCAAAATATAGAGAGAAAATGTACTGCAATCGCCCAAAATTTCTAAAATCGAGATTTTAAGAAATCTCCATATTTCACACTTTTTCAAGTCCATAAAATACTCTTTTAGTATCATGACTCTCTGTTTTTCAATATTCAAATGCACTTGAGCTAAACGGATGAAATTCTGATTCTGAACATTAGACCAAGTTTATAGCTTTCTATAAAATTTTGCGTGAAATCCTTTCAGAAGAAGTCTGGCTGCTCTAGTACAAATGAAGTCGATGACTACAAAACCTAAAGTGCTAGATTGATAAAATTTGGTACACATCATCACATAAACCCAATGATTTAAATGAAAGAGGTTTGGTATATGGTCTTGTGACTTTCTTGGTCTTGTGACTTTTATGGTCTTGTGACTTATGGTTTTCTTTCGAACTCCTGCTTAGCTTGTTTTAATTCGTTAAAAGTATCACAATCGAAGCTTAAATTCTTCGAGACTTTCAATTCGAGACTTTTGCGATACATCTGGTTAGGAAATAATTTGAAACAAAACATTAATACTTAGATCAGTTGAATAAATATATAATATGCTATCGTTAACAAATTTCAAATTTTTAGAAAATTTAGGCCTGCTAGTTTTCTTGTTTAGGAAATCTAGGTATATTACAGATATTATTGGCAATTGTTGAATTTTGGCTTCGTGGATGCTGTTATTTGAGTGTTTAAATCCGATATCTATTAGATTAAGCATTTAACTTTTAAAAATCATAATAATCTGAGCAATAAAATTTTATGAGCAAAAGAATGAATATTAGCACGAAGGAATCTCTATGATAATAGCTACAACAACTGTAGGGTGACTTTTTGTTTTCAAGGTAACCATGGATTGGTTATTGTAGTGGTTATATACTACTATTAAAGAGAATAAAATTGTGGATTGGATCTAGGAAAGAGAATAAGAAGAGACCCTTGTAATGACCAACCCATGGTGACAATGAAAATCATTAATTGGTTATTAAAGTGGTAATATTGTTCTAGGAAAGAGAAACAATATAATTACAAATTCATAGTGATCATTGAAAACATAAATTGGTTATTATAGTGGTAATATTGTTCCAAGAAAGAGAATAAAATTGTGAATTGAGTTTAAGGAAAGAGAATAGGAAGAGACCAATATAATAATCAATCCTTGGTGACCATGGAAACTGTAGATTGGTTACTAAAAAGATTGGTGACGGTAGATTACTGTATCACTATTGTTACGAATCTGCGAGGCGGCTTCCCAGCATAGGTGGTTCCATAGGAGGTCCCAGAGCTTGGCGACAAACTTGGCGACTTTGGCGCCAAAATAGATTATACCCGAAACATCGAGAATTTTCCCGATCCGTTCAGTAGGAACGGAGATACGCCTCGAACGTTCCTGATTGGTTGAGAGGCTTCTAGACCCAGGGGTGGTGAGTCGAGCGGTGAATTGAGAAGAAGTCGGAAGCGGTAGAGCAGAGCAGAGTAGAATGAACCAGAGTCGTCGACGTGAATTGGAGTCGTAGACCAGTGGAGTCGAAGAGTAGTCGGAAGCGACGTTGAAGAACTGGCCTGCCAGTGATTAGCGGAGCACCTGATGCCGCGGTGGTAAGGTCTCGGCTTCGGAACCGGATTGGTTCAGGTTTGAGACCCGATTCCACCGAAGAACCGTTGTGTCAGCGCGCCTGGTGCACGTTAAACGACCTCCCGCTGGTGTGGAGAGGGATGTGCCATATCAGGTGTCGTCCTCGTCATCTGACCGAAGTACAAAATTACAAGGCCCGTCTCAAAATAGTTCTAGTATTGCTTTAAAAATGGGTGTTAATATAACTAAACTAAACTAAATCTGGTGAACACATCTAATGAAGAAAGCAAGAGCCCCATGTGTTCAATCAATCAGATCTAATGGAAGGGGAAGGAAATTTCTTAGCGCTGTCTAGCATATCAAGAGCCTGTAGTAGTTTCGTTAAATGGGCGTATTGGGCCTCTCTGTATTGATAGAGTTAAAGAAAGCATTAAAGAATCACGAGAAAAATAATTATAGTTACAGTTATAGTGATATTACTTCGAACATTTCAAATTACAATGCCTCCCTTTTTATGAAAATGGGAACTTCATTGCACAAAAATATAAATATTGTTCAAATTATATACCTGCACGGTAAGGCATATTGGGAAGAAAAAGGGACATTTAAAATCAATCAATAAGAACAAAAACAAAATGAAAAGACAAATATTTTACATATGTTTTTCCTATTTTCAAAATTTATATTCATTTATCCAAAACGAAAAAAAGAGTTTTCAATTGCAATAGTTAAATCAACTCATCTTTCAATAGTCCTACTTGCAATGAAACAAATTCCCGATTTTTTCATTATCTCACTGCAATCGATGTGAAGCATGCAATATCGGAATCGTATCACATGAAAATATTAATAAGGGGATAATAAAGTACAGGCGCCTCAATCTCAGGAGACACCCGAGCACAAGTCGAATCTGATTGGTTTGTCAGATTAGTGAACTGAAAACCGCCAAATTCGCTCCCCGCCAATTTTATAGTAACCAATTTGTATTTGTGAAGCGGTAAGCATTGTTCCGTATTACAAGGATAAGCAATAAACATGGAATTCAAATGTGCGTTACTCGGCGCTGAATTTTATAAAAAACGCAGTTATTTTAATCGCATTTTATAAAAAAAACAATTCATAATATTTTCTTTTCAAATACAGGAATAAGAGCTTCTCCCTGTGAAGTTATTGCCTTAAGTTCCGAACACATATGTTAAAATGGATCCAAAGAGGGTTTTGTAGATCTGTGCATTTCATTTTTATTGAAAGACAACATTTATAAACCTCAACAACATTTATAAACCTATATAATAACAGTTCATAATATTTTCTTTTCAAATATAGAAATAAGAGCACACTTAGAACCATGTAGCATACCCTTATTTCTTCTATATCAGCTTTATTATAAAACAGATGCGAGTGTAAAATTTTAATCAACTGAATTACAAAATGAAGTACTACAGTACTAATATCTATTTCCAAATTAATTTCGCCAAAGTACGCATCTATTTGTCAGAAGGAAAGATAAATAGCCAACAGAAGATTTCCCATAATGTACACTTTGAAGTCATGTGATCTGACAAACCAATCAGATTCGACTTGTGCTCGGGTGTCTCCTGAGATTGAGGCGCCTGTAATAAAGTTAGTTTGCGTGTGAATTTTTTTGTATGCACGTAGTGATGAGGTTATATCGTTTTTCTTGCTTATCATTCCTTGAAATGTGTCAACCAAAAATCAAAGGAACGCTTTTTTTGTGATTATTTAGAGTTTTGCTTTTCATTCCTTTTATGGGGAATTACTTAGTATCGTTTGAACTATGTATTAAATATATTGTTTTTATCTCTGTATTTTGGAGAATTATATTTTTTTAATGATGATTAAATGTTAACAATAATATTATAAACATTGTTTAAAGCTGAATAGGTGGCAACACTGCTTTATGAAGTTATTCAAAGATAATGCGAGTTCGCAGATTGTACAGACTAAGTCTATGTCAAAGGATATCGACGTGGTCTGATTGGTTTAAGCCTTGGCATCCTTTTGGCAATGTTTTGCACTCATAATAGTCTAGTTTTCGCTTATTTGGCTCAAACCTTGTACCTTTCATTAGTTTTATGGAAGATACGAGTGAATATCAACACGATCTAATTTTTATTAATATAATTGTTTTCTCTAAATATTAGAAGTAATACTACTAATAGTAATTATTATTAATAATAATAAATATTACTAATAATACTAGTAATACAAGTAACTAATGTTGTTTATGCACAGAAGTATAAAAACTACATGAAAGTAATGACTAAACATATGATGCAGCAATTAAATAATTCTTATTTTTCTATGATTTTCGTGCCTTTATTAGATAATTTATGCAGTCATTGAAACTTGTTGCTGAACGTGTGTTACTTTTCCATCAACTACATATGGGGAGATGATTACTTAATGCCCAAAACGTATAAATGTGTAATCTTTAACGGAATATGTGATTTCGTAGCTAATTTTTTTAGTTATATCAAAATAATATTAAGAAAAAACACATACAAAAATTATTTTTAATAAATTGTAATTTTTATATTTCCTGAATTTAGGTTTCAGGATTTGATCTTTTCCGCTGTATATGTGTTCCAGATTAATATTACATGTAAAAAGTAGGGGGGGGGGATAAATCCACAAATTTTATTAATTTTTGTAAAAATATATTTCTGTATGACATCTTCTTGGCAAAACATTGTCAAAAGGATGCCAAGGCTTAAACCAACCAGAGCACGTTGTTATCCTTTGTCATAGACTTAGTCAGTACCATTTGTGAACTCGCAAAGATAATCGGCTATCATAAATGTTTTTTTTCGTCTTAACTCTTCTGACTGGAAATGGAAAAAAAAAACAGCTGGATTGGTCCCCCCAAAATTTTCCCGCAAACTCTTTATTCCTGATAACGTCTTACATAACATTGGCGTGAAACAGTTTACGAAACTTCAGCCTTTGGCATGTATTTAGAATTTGTTTCTGAATCTATAGTGTCATTCTTGGCGGTTTATTTGGCTACTAAGTCCTAGCATGCCTTTAATAACCTCCGAAAATCTAATATTTAGATATATATTTTAGATACTTTTTTTTTCAACAGTCGATTGAAACAAAAGTTTGTTAAAAAGCTAAAATTTTAATCACAATATTTCATACCAAATTTGATAGGTTTAACACAACGTGCTTTTGAATTATAGAAAAAAATTTATAAATGTGTTTACGATATATCAGTGCAATCATATGCAAAATTTTAATTGGTTTTTTATGATATTTTTTAACCGGAGAATGATTCTGTAACCTCCTTTTATATTAGTGATAATTACAAATATGTTTTGGACATAAGTATATATATATTTGACAAGTATATACAATTGATAATATTGTTTGCTTCAAAATTAGATATTATAATAATTTATTTTCAATTTATAATCAACTAAATATGATTTATAAGAGAGCAATTTTTAATTGAATTTCTTAAATAAAATTTACAGAAAAAAAGTTACGTTAAAAATCGTTTGCTAAATATCGAATAAAGATATAATTAATTAATTAAATATATAAATACAATATTTTGTTATTTAAAATATTTTTAAGGCAAACGATTATTTTTATGCATAAATTGTTAATTCGTGTTTTTTTAAAGACTGGTTTGAAAAAGTAATATTTTGAGATTAAATGTTTTCCTTATATAAATATGTTTAAACATCTCGAAATTAATACAAAAAAAAAATTTCGAATATTAAAAAAAAAAAAAAAATGTTAGTCTAAAAGTTAAACGCAATCGTAATAAAGGTATATTTGCTTGTTGCAATGGCTTCAATGCTAAATAAAACTCTCTAATTTTATGGCTTTGTAAATGTCAACGCATGAATATTTGATGAAGAAGTACATTTCAATCTTGTTTTTGATACCTTAGAAATCTACCTTTTTTTCCTCTTCACAATTTGCAAATAGCAGTCTTTTCAAAAGATAAAAAAACGTTTGGATTCTTTTTTAATGAATTACAACAAGGAATATTTATACATATCAGAAAGAAAAAAAAATGTTTTTATAAAATAATTTATGATAAGAAAAATATTGACCCTTTATTTAAGGGAACTAGAAACGCTCATACCCTTAAAAAATCATTTAAAAATATACCTATTAAAAAAACTTCATGAACTCTAGAACTATATAGGTGTAAGTTTAAAAAGTCGAAATCTCAGATACTTCTGAAATTAACTTCAAAATATAATTAACAGAACCTTTAATTCAAAAAGAAAAAAAAAATTCTGCATTTATATCAAAATTTATGTTTTAAATTTTATGTCAGAATTCAAAAAATACATTGAAATTCAATGTTATATAATTTTATATTATAATAACTATGTATAAGAAACTATGTATATCTTAAACTTTTTTTTAAATTTATTTTTGATTGTAATATGAAAATTGCTCAGTTTATTATAACTCTTTAGATGCCATTTATATTGAATATTAGTACATGTTTTTTTCTAATTTTCATATTACATAAAAAAATCATACAAAATTATTTTAATTATCATTTGATGAAAATAAAATCACTGTATACAAGGTGATCAAAGTTAAGAGACCCCTACTCTGAGCTCTCTATACAGCGAACTAATCAATGTAAAGACTCCAAAATTGGTGAATATACTATTCAAGACATGGGGCGACGGATTGATAGGAAGACAAAAAAATTAGTTCCAGAAATACCGACAGATGGCTCTGTAAAACAAAAATATGCTGAAAAGTCTCAAAATACACATTTGTAACACATTTTACACGAATGCATCAAACATTCAATCACATGGACTTCATCGATGCTTAGCAGCTTATTTAACTGCGGATTCTTATTGGTTGATTGAGATGCTTCTCGAATGGAGAGATACTGTCTTTCAAATATGCCAAGGTTACCAGACGTCCTCGATAAACAAAACTTTTTAAATGCCCCTTACGCCAAGAATCGCAGGGATTAAGATGTATAGAACGAGATGGTGAGATTGCCGGCGACGCATAATTAATTACTCTATCATTAATAAAATCTTGCCTAATAAACTGCTGAATCTGCGATCATCTTGCAGAAAGGTTATTGAATCAAGTCATTAGCACTGCTGCATTTGGGGCACAACAAAATTTTCGAGTATGCTTTGATATCTGCCGGTCCTTTGCGTGAATTTTCAAGTCGACGAAACTCTCGAAGTGCAGCTGCAGCATTTCCTTTGTTTTCATAAAACAAATTCACAAGCAGAGCGCAAAGCCATCGCTGATAAGAATGACATTTTCCTAATTTTCTCCCTTTTATGGCTGTAACAATAGCAGCAAACTAAGGATTTTTGCCAATATATGTGTTTTCACTGCGAAATTGCAGTTATAATTACAGTTTAATTTAATTACAATTACAATTTAATTGCAGTTATAATTACAGTTTAATTTCTTCACTTTTTTTTAATCTTTTTTTTTCTTTCATTTCAGCATTAGAAACAGAAAGGAAAAATTCCATACCGCATGTGTTTATTTTGTGATTATTTGTATCTTTTTAGCATATTTTCTTATTTTCAGCGCCATCTATCGGTATTTCAGGAACTATAGATTTTTTTTTTCTCAGAATTCCTCGCCCAAGTCTTGAATAGTATATTCACCCATTCTGAAGCCTTTACACTGAGTAGAGATCTCAGAGTAGGGGTGTTTTAATTTTGATCACCTTGTATATGGGTCTTATGCTACCTTGGTGTGATTTTATACACACCCTCTTTCTCTTTCTGAATGTACAAAATTTCGGTTTTGAAATTGCAGATTATTGTATCAAAGCATATATTAAATTTGCTATTAAAAATATTTAAATTTGTTTTTTTACTAAAAATAACACATTCTTTATATGCATAGTAAATTTTACAGAACTCATAATATTTACTTAAAAAAATCCTTTAATTACATCTCAAATTCCTACGATTTTCAATGTCGGAAACGTTTCAATTACTTTCAGCTTTAAATTTGATCTTTCTGGAGAATGCAATTGCACTTATATCCATCAAGCAGATATGGATAATATACTAAATCTGAAATATTTCTATTTGAAACTTTTGTATATCTTGTATTCTACTTGCTTTTAAATATGCAATTTCCTTCAATGCAATATCATACATAACTTGAAAAGCTAAAATTCTGATGGGGGAAAATGAAATGTGCATTATTATACTCGATTTCAAAACCTTTAATTTTGCTTGCCTTCGTTTAGGTTCCAAAATTTCATGTTTTTGAAAACGATGATTTCGTCTCACTATTTTTCAACTTGAAGATAGAAAGAGAAATCTTAATACATTATGATATGCTGTAAAAATATATTGATTTAATGTGCATTATTGAGGCATTTGGTAGCAATACCATAAAAAATAACGCAATGCACAAATAAGAGACTCGCGTCGAATGATCAGAAATAAAGCTTCTTTCAACTTATAGGGGGCGTTTCTGAAGTAACAGCTCTCTTCACTTTATACATCTGTTGAGTAGGTTATTGTATTCGACTGCCATTCGAACAATTTTCGACTGCCATTAAAATTACATTTCTGTGTTGTAACTCAGACCTACTCACTTAATATTTTTTTCTGTTAACGTGTATTCCATTTTGCATAATAATCAATTCTGTGCCGGCGTCCTGGCCTAGGGGTAGCGCGTCTTCCCCGTGATCTGGGCGTCCCGGGTTCGAGTCCCGGTTTGGGCAGGGTTGTTCTTCTGTTGTTCTATCTGTGAGATGTGTGAATGTGCCCTCCTGTAAAAAGGGGTTGTGCAAGCGAATGAATGATGCTTGAGTGGCAAAGTCGTACTCTTGGCCCTAGTTGGCGCTGCTATAAAAAATAAGAGACGTTCCCCTCAGGCTTAAATCGCTGTCTTCGTAACAGCGGGCTTGTCAGTGGCAAGTGCCATAAGAAACAAACAAACAAACATAAATTCTGTAGCGACCCATTATCATTTGTTTAAAAATTTATCATATTTAATAAAAAAATACTTTTTTGTAAAATAATTCTTTTTTTTTGGATCATAAAACCTTTTAGAAGAAAATATAGGCCACTCCTCTCAGAAGAAATTCAGTGTGGCAAGAATCAAGTTTGTGTCTATAGATTCGGTTTCCAAAAAGTAGATTATAATGTTTATAATAATTTTGAGCACTGAGATAACTTCGATACGGATCAAAATTTTTAATATTTTTAGAACTGGATAATGAACTAATTGATTAACTTTAATTAAAGTTTAGTTTCATATAAAGGCACTTTCCAAAAGGGATATATATTAATTTTTCTCATTTTCTTGATTTCAACATTCCTTAATATGTATAATATTTCATCATAAATACACCAATGAATAAAATATTTTTTATTTCTTCATATCAGTATTTCATAATTGATATAATATTTCGACACAGAAAACGATGAATAAAAGGGTTAAATTTGTGATTAAATGAAAAAAAAATATCTGTACATTGGAAAATGTCTGTCTAATGAGAGTATATGCTGCATCGAATTTATTCTCTTAGTATATATATATATATATATATTATAACACCTGTGATTTTTTAAAAGAATTTATCTATCTGTATGTATATATCTACTGCAACTTAAGTCTTTAATGGTATTTGATATTTTCCTAATACTTTGTAGATTGAAGTACTAAGATTAAAGGATTTTGAAACTCCAGAAGTATTTCAGTTACATACAACAAAAACATTATTCCAGCTGCAGGATTTTTTTTAAACCAAAAAAATATATCTTTAATACATCATACTTGTCTTTAACAGGCTACTCAGATATCAACAACTCTAAAACTAGATTTCGAACTAATTCTTAATTTAGTTATATAAAAGCTTTACTCGTCTTTCCTATTTTTTTATTTTTTCAAAACTTTTATATTTATACTTATAACTTTTTTTTTTATTTTTTCAAAACTTTGTATTATAAAATTGTGCACATAAGACAGGCAATATAATTGAAGATTAGTATAACTCGAGTTCTGTATTTAAGTAGACAGCTTTCAGCTTATATTATGAAATTAAAACAAATTTTGACATTTATTTATAAGTTTTAATACATATTAAACTTATTCTGGATAATTTAAAAACATTTCAAGACATCTTAGCTGCGGAATTTATTTTTCCAAGATGCTACTTAAACCCGTTTAAAAAGAAGAATTAAGAAAAATGAAAAAAAGTAGACATTATTAACTGTATTATTATTTTTACTAAAAGTAAAAGAAAGGTTGTTTTTATTGAAGCTTTATGAATGAATTAAAAATCAATATCTAATTTTCTTAAAAGTAAGATTATCAAAAATCTTCCTTCATGGAACCTTTATCAAGACTATTGACTTTAGAAAAAAAAAAAAAAAATAAAGGCATTGAAAAATATTTTTGGAAAAGAGCCAAAAAGAAAAAAAAATGTAATTGAAATTTTTTTTAAAAAATTCCATATTATCTTCAATTGAAACTTTGAATTCTAAAAATATTCTTTCATTAAAAACGTAATTCTTAATAAATTGTAAATGTAAAATTTAAAATTAGTATACATTTTTAGCCTTCTAGTGATAATCTGTTTCTGAAATTAGTTATTTTTATTTATTGGGAAGATATATTAAATAGTGATTAAGATGTTTATTTATTATGTCATCTAAATTAAGCACCTATTTATATCAAAACCTGATTACTTTCCATTTTAGCAGTAATGAGTATTAACAGCCAGTCACAAAAATCTACATACACTGATCAAAATAAAGGTTTCTCAAAAAGCAATTAAATTTCAATTTTAAAAATCATATCACTCCTTCAGTTTTCTCTAAAAAATTTGTTTTTCATAATAAAAATATTCAGAAATAATAATTTCGAGGTAATTTTCTGATTTGTATAGTAATTATCAAGTCGCAAAAGTCTGCATACACCTGATTGGTGGACGGAAAAAAATTTGCATACCAAGTTATTTTGGAAGATTGTCTTAGTTTGAGGTTACATGTTTCGTTATCTATTCTAATCTTCATTTCCCGAGATTTTTTGACATTGAAACTTCAACAAAATGAGTCAGGGAAAGGAAACATCTTTAGAACTTCGAAATATGATAGTAAGAATGAAATGTGAAAAGAAATCTTATGTAGAAATTGCAAAAATTGTAAAAAAAAGTCGGTCAACTGTTCAAACAATCTACAGAAATTATGTTATTCGTGGAAATGTGCTTAACAAATATCGATGTGGTCGTCCAAGGAAGCTTAATGATCGTGATGCAAGCACCATAGTAAGAAAAATGAAGAAAAATCCGAAAATTAGTGCTCCAAAATTAGCGAATCAAATTGCAACAGCTAGTGGAAAGAAAGTACATTCAGAAACTGTTCGTAGAATTCTTCGATCAGCCGGCTACAATGGTAGAGTTTCTAGACGAAAGCTGTTCATTTCATCTACTAACAAACAAGAGACTTGATTTTGCTTCTGCACATATTGACCAAGATTTTAACTTTTGGAAAACAGTTGTTTTGACGGACGAGAGTAAGTTCAACGTGTTCGGGAGTGATGGCCTCGGAAAAATCTGGAGGGAAAAAAACACAGAAATGAATCCCGAGAATTTGACTCCAACTGTGAAACACGGTGGAGGCAGCGTTATGGTTTGGGGATCAATGGCGGCCGCTGGAGTGGGCAATTTAGTGTTTATCGATGGCATAATGAATCGATTTGAATACCTGAAGATTTTGCAAGACAATCTACTTCCATCGGTTCGAAAATTGGGACTTGGGAACAACTTTGTCTTCCAGCAAGACAACCATCCAAAACATACAGCTAATAGATTGATAAGGAATGGCTACTCTATAAAACACCGCCACAGTCCCCAGACCTTAATCCCATCGAGCACCTTTGAGAGGAAGTTGATAGAAGAGTTCGGGAGCAATGGGTAACAAGCAAGGAAACCCTAAAGAAGGCAATAGAGCTTGCATGATCTCAAATTACATCTGAGACGACAAAAAATCTGGTTATGTCGATGCCACACCGAATTCAGGCTGTTGTTACTTCAAAGGGAGGTCTTAATGTTAGTATTAATGTTACATTTTTTGGCATTTAATTCTGAAAGTTTGTATTGTTCTGTCTCTGTATGTAGACTTTTGTGACTATATAATTTAATACGTTGTTAATTTTTGTTATATTTTAACGCATTTGTTCATATTTTTTTGTTAGATATGAGTTATTATCCAAGATGTTAACGAAAATAAAGTTGTTTATTCAAAAATATGAGTAAAGTGCTAGATCTGCGAAAATTAGGGACTTTTGTGACTGACTGTATATTTAGAGGTGATTTGTTCAGGAATTCAATTCTATTGATCTTAACTTATTTAGGAGGAATATTTCAGATAGAGTAGTTTAAGCTACATAATTAAAAACGTTTTCAAATAAATTGAAACAAAAAATTATATAATCATAACTGTATTATTTACATCCTGTTATCCGTTATTAAAATAGAGCTACTATAAATATAATTATAAATATAGATGCTATATCTATAAAATTATTTTCAATACAGAATTAATTTAATTGAGGTCGTGTATCGGTGTAATACTCTGTAATACGTTAAAACCAAATTTAGGAACTATATTCAGTGAAAAACGTATTTTCGTATGCATTTCTTAACAGCATATTAATATTTCTAGAAAATCCTTTAAATGTAACAAATCGTACCACAAAATAAATAAACATTCTTATTCGAGATAAGATGTGGTTGTTAAATTCAAGAGCGCTTACAGTATTTGATTATATTTTGTTAAAGATAATATAAACACTTTTTCCAATTTTCGACTTTTAATTATTCACTACGGAGCAAGCACTTGAAGAACAATGAATATGTTACTTTCCACTACTTTCCCACTCAATTTGTTTTTAATGCATTGAATTATTCATGGGCAAATCTCGTGACTTTTAACATTTGTGCTTCCTCTTTTAATGATATGAAAGTACTACGGTAGATAAATATTAATAATTGATATTTCTGAACTATGACTTGAAGTAGATGATTGAAAGAATGAACACTTGTACAAAGCATGACTGAACCTTCGTGTTGAAATGTATAAAGGACTATTCCATGATTAATCATTACGGAAAACAAATCTCACGCTATGACCCCTAAGGGATCATTCGGCATGTTTTGAATTAGATTGACGCGTATTATTTTTTTTTAATTAAAAACGAATGTTATTTGAATGCTCACTCCAAGTATCAATTATATAAAAGATTTTCGCTCCCACATCTAGCATATTCAAGAGGAAATTTTAATCGATTTGATAATAAAATTATCAAAATTTTTAACTGAGGTAATGCAACAGATGGCTTACATTATAGAGCTTTACAAAAACATAGGATTCATCAACTGACTGGAGTTCAAAATTAAAAATCCCATCCCGAACTAATTCTAGCGTTGCTGTAAAGCACGTGTCATTCTTCTTAGTAAACTAAAGTAATTTTACATGGAAGCAATGGTCATCCTTTAGAGTAATGTAACTCTGAAAAAGGAGTAAATATATTATGCATTTAATAGGATTTCCAGACATAAATGTGCGAAGTCTTTTTTGCATTTTAAAATGAGCTCTGAAAACAAAAGAAAGGTAAATACAGCAGAGTGTTATCAATAGTGACTAAAGCAGTTGAAGATGTTACACTAGATAACGTCTGCAAATGAAAACAGTGGAATATATTACATTGAAAATGGCAATAACTTCTATGGGACAACTAAATAGTTCTAATAATAACATTCTACTTTTTATTTCCCAATACGTATTTTTAAAAATATTAATTGTTGTAAGGCATTTTGCAAAATATGATCCCGCAAATATATTAGACACTATAATCAAACTATTACTATATGCCTGTTACATTTCTAAGAAAAAATGGTAATTACAAAAAAAAAAAAAAAAACCAGAGAAGATCTTGTTGTTGTTTCTGATGGCACTTGCCATGGACAAGCCCGCTGTCGAAGACAGCCGATTTAAGCCTCAGGGGGAGCGCCTCTTGTTTCAATAGTAACACCATGTAGGGCCAAGAGTACGACTTAGCTACACGCACGTCACAACCCTTTTTACGGAGCGGACTTCATTCACGCATTTCATTCACTCATTCACAGATCGTAATTTAGACCTGAATCAGAGAACGATCACCCCTGATCCAGTACCCCCAGTGGTATTACTCTTGACATGGAGGACTTTGTGACCACGACAGATTTAACGCGCGTCAGCCACCAAGCACACGGGGAATCTTCTGCCGGCGGGGTTCGAACTCGCAACCTAAGGGACGCGAATTCGAAGAAGATCTATGCATACTGATTATGATTTTTATTTTTAATCAATGAATTCTACATATTAAGGTGTCCCATTATGATTTGAGATATTTGTAGTTGTTGAGTTAGTATACAGTCAGTGTTTATTTTTGATATTTAAATTAAAGAGATGAAATGAATCTATGTGATAGTTGCAGTATTGAATATTTTTACAGGATATAATTTGAGAATGTTTAGCTCCAATCTACACAATCGGTATTATTTTGATTATCATTGCTGAGTTTATATTTGCTAATTTCGAATGAAGAAACTATTCTTGATTTTTATAACACTACCTAAAAGAACAATGAATTCAATTAGAAATAAGATATGAAAAATTATTATGTTATAGGAAAGGAATAATTAATTTAGTTACGAAATGCTCACGGTTATTCCGGACAATAAAATCAATTAAAAACTGCTTTAATTATTTTGTAAACAAGAATGTAAAGAAAATATTTGAGCAATTTATAGTAGAAAAGTTTCATCATTTAATTACGAGGGGTATTTTTTCGCTCAAACGGCTATATGAAAAAAAAAAAAAAGAGTAGACAAGAAAATGAATTTATTATGAAATGTTAAGTACAATTTTGGTACCTTTTCAACACAATCACTTTAGAGGTTCAAGCAATCGTCATATTGGTGGATCATGGTTCTTACCCCCTTTTTCAAGAATGTTGCCTCCAGAGATTAGAGGTTGGCCTTGAAGTTCATTTGAAATGCCTCGTGAAGAAAAGGACACCAAAATGAATTTATTGCGAAATGTTATGTACAAACATGTTTCCTTTTCTCCATAATCACCGTGGAGTTTCAGTTAATTAACATATTGGTAGATCATGATTCTTGTCCCCTGTTTCAAGAATGTTGCCTCCATATCTCCCTCTTTTTCAAGAATGTTGCCTCCAGAGATTTGAGGTTGACCTTGAAGTTCATTTGAAATTCCTAATGAACAAGAGGACAACAAAATGAATTTATTACGAAATGTTATGTCACCGTGGATTTCAGTTAATTGTCACATTGGTGGATCATGATTCTTGTCCCCTTTTTCAAGAATGTTTGCCACAAGAGATTTGAGGTTGGTCTTTATATTTCTTTGAAATTCCTCCTTAGCATAGAATTATTATTTTGTCCATTTTATTTTCACTGTACCCCAGATCTTCCAGTTATAAAGGTATTTGCAATCGGTGCAATTGCTTTGAAAAGCTCTGTATTTAAAAATCTTTTATTTTTGGCAAAACTAAATTCAAAAATTAATTTTGAGAATGATTAAAACACACTCATAGAATTCATCAGACAATTTTTACTGTAATCTATGGCATGCTTCAATTATCAGATTTATCGATTTTTATCCAAAATAATTTATTTAAAAAAAGCAGAAATAAATTCATTAATATCAGGATATATGGAGACATCTATATCAATAATAATTTCCCACTTTTAATAATTCTCCACATATAAATGATTAAATATTGTAAAATTATCCGCTGATTGGTGTAATACAACTGAAGCATAGCATAACTAGAGTGTGACATTTCGTAATCGAATTTCAACCTTTATCATAAAGTTCAACAAATACTTTAACTTTCATTAATAATTTTTAAGGAATTTAAAAGAAAATTTGAATTTTGGACTAGTTGGAAACATTTTAACATATCTTTGTTACAGAACTTGTTTTTCTTAGAAATTAATGAAACCCGTTTAAAAAGAAGTAATGAGAAAAATAAAATTGCAGAGATTATTAATCTTATTACTTCCTTACGAAAATTATAAAAATGGATTCTTTTGTAGAGGCATAATAAAATGAATTAAGAAAATCAATATTTAATTTTCCTGAAAGTAATATTATTAAATATTTTTTCTCTTTCTTTGGTGCTTTCATCAAGATTTTAAGCACACGGAAACTTAAAAAAAAAATCATTAAAAAGACTTTTGAAAACATATTATTTCGAGCTTAAACTTTGCTTTTTGAAAAATCGTCTTAGTGGAAATACATTTCAGAATAAATGATAAAATTTGAATGTAAAATTTAAAATAAGTGATGATCTTCAAATATACAAACGGTTTTAAAATAAATAAATATAATTTTTTTTTGCTATATTTGATTTTAAACATTGGAAGATATGTTAATTAATGATTAAGCATTTTTTCTATTATGATGGAATCTATATCTGTATCATCCTTGTAATTTAGCATATATTAAATCAAATTCTGACCGTTTTTCATCAACCGTAAAGAGCATTTCTGAGTTATAATATTTTTTTTTTCGAAATAAGATTTCGAACAACAATGTTTTTTTATTGCTTATTATATCTAATAAATAAATATTCCTTCCCTGGCATATTGTGTCTTTGAAATAATATTACCAAGAAATTTTAACCGTGTGAAGCATATATTCTGAGTAAACTGGAATTTATCTCTTCTCTTCTCTCCCTTTCAAAAGGTTCCTTATCTAGCCAGAAACTAATGTTTTAATAGAAACTTTTTTTAACAAAAATACTGCTTGTTGCTTTTCAAGATAACTTTCTTTATATATCAAATAGACGTACCTAATTTAGAAACTCATTATTCAAAAAAGTGTTATATGTATATTTCAAGCATGTTCGTGATTAAAGTTTTGAAAAATGTTCAAAAATAGTTGTATTTTTGAAAATTTGAATAAAAAGAATTTTAGAAATATCTATGAAAACGAAATTACAAATTAAGTGGCAAAAGTTTGTTTTCAATTGGTTAAAAGGTCTTTTTGATTAAAAAGAGTCTGTAAAGCGAAATTCTTCTAGTTTAAAGGTTTATAAAATCTTTTGCTTAAAATTTTGTAGACGGCTTAAGAAATATATTACCTAGGTCCTGAACTAAGAAAATAAGATCTATTTCCATCTATTCTTTAAATATTGGGGTTCGACTGATATATAATCTGATTTTTTTTCTTCAAATAATTATATTGCAAAACATATTGAGAAATTATTATATCTCATTTGATCCTGCTCATGAATTCTACCTTAGTCTGAGCCGCTGTATATATTTATTTTTCTGTTTATTTATTTCTTTATTTATTTATTTAATTTTTTCATTTGTTTATTTATATTTTCCCCTTCGCTTTTATTCTTTAATTTATTTTTCTGTTTTCAGAGTTTAAATTGTCTATTTTTTTACTGTGGAATATTATGTAGGCTCTTCTGCTTGAGCCATTTACACCTTCTCCACTTTTTCTTTTTAAGCCTGCTCCTGTTTCTTCGTGTTTTTTTCATTCCTTATTTTTGTTGTTGTTGTTGATTCTAGTTTCTTTTGCATCTAGTACACAAACATATGAAATATTTTTTTTGAATAGCTAGTCTTTTGATAGCTATATAAATTCTATTTTTTTTATTTTAATTATGAGCTTTTTATCGGTGTAACGCTACTTTCGGCACATACCTAATCATCATCAAAATACATCCGAATATCTAATTCGAATTTTTAAAAAATGCATTAAATTTTAATTAGCCACAATATATATAAGAGATTTTTGTCAAAATTTAGAATTTGAGAAAATACTATCTAAAGATAGAAAATAGCATTAAAAAGGTATATAATTGCAAATATAAAAATCTGTGTAACTTCCCAAACAACAGACTTACAAAGTTCTAACAGTTTCATACAGAAACCTGTTCAAACATTAAGAACATTTATTAAAAAAAAGATTCATAATTTCACACAAAAAAATTGGTTTTTCAATGCAGTCACCTACAAACAATAAGAAAAACCAATGATCCAACTACCAATCCCTCATGAACTTTAGGTGTGTCAGCATTGTTCAGCTGCCATCCCTTTTCCTTCATTTTTGAAATACGTCAGAAATATTGCGTGATGTATTTTCTATGGAAAAATATAACGACAGAGTGCACCAGTCAAAATCACTGTACCGATTTCGACAATATTGTTTTAGTAGAGAAATTCATGGTCCCTAGATTTTTAAAAATGAAGTACAAAATCGGCCATTTCTTGGATCTGAACGGGTTTTTGGATTTGTCAATTATTTTAAATACATCTATAAAAGGTAGAGTGAAGCGTATATTATTTCGTAGAAAATTGTTAGAGCAATTCCTGAATTTTATTTTCTTCATCATTTCCTTGGTTTAGAAATTTAAGATAAATAACTCGTATTAATTTTATATTAAATGTTGATTAAATTCAATTTTAAAAAACAGATTTATTTATTGGAAAATTGAAAATTTTGTAAAATGAATATAAAGGGAAATCTCCCAGATTCTGTTATCAAAGATGAATTTTATTAATGAGATATATTCAAAACAATTAAAACACATACTTAATTCATTCTACATTAAGAAGTTTCTGGAATTTTCCTAATCACATAGTTAAATACAACATTATAAACCAATCTTTATTAGATTAGATAATGAAAATTTAGGTAATTTACAAATGACCAATTTAAAAAAAGAACAAAATATCCGTATTCAATAAAGCATATTTAAGTTAGCTTCTTTAAAGCATGGAAAGTCAATTAGTGGAATTTTTTTAAAAGCGGCATTGTTGAAAAAATTTCCGAGTTGTTACATATAAAAAGAAAGATATTCAATACTAGTTTCTAATAAAATGTCATAAGCATAGAATTTTTTATGTTATGATATAAAAATTTGAAAAATATAAACATAAATTTCCAATTTTTTTACTACTATTATTTTTAAATATTTGTCTTTTGTTTATAATTCAATGTTATAAATATTAGGGAATTTTTAAATAAATTGTTACTACCAAATGATGCTTCTTATATGAAAAAAAAAAATTAATTAAATTAAGAAAAGTTTCATAATGATATTCTAAAACTATTAAAGTAAGGCATTATTATTATTAATTGCACGACAAATCTACTAAAACAGTCAATAATACTGACTGATTTATGAAAATTTGAATATCACTATCCAATAAAAAAGGGCAATTTCCGACCACTACATCGATCGTCACAAAAATAATACACCAATCAGCATCTAGAATTTCTCTAAATCTGATTGCTCCAAAAATTATAAAAATGCCGATTGTTCTAAATTATTGCTATTCATAAATTGATTCTAAATTTGATATTTATAAATTGATCAAATCTGATAACAGACGATTCAGAAATGTTCATTCACTTATTTAAAAGTTGAAGTATTAAGAATATGATTCCTTAGGATCAAATGACTATATAAAATTTAGACTTCATAATTTTTTGAAGTATATTTATAGACTGAAACAAAATAAAATATTGCAGTTCGCATAATTTAAATCTTTTTAAAAATACGACTAAAAACTCAATTTTACCAGGAATGTGAGAAATTTTTGTTAAATGATAACATAAATTATGAAAGAAATTCTGTAGTGCACATAAGATTTAAATGCTCACATTTAAAACAATGCTGCGTTTCAGCAAAAGATGTTTTTATATTAATTGCAGTTTAATCATTTCCACTTTAATTTACAATAGAAATTTTACGAAAGCTGACAGAAAATTAGAAAGACACATAGTACATTACGGCTTGATGCCTTTTTAAAGAATATGAATAAATTATATCAAAATATGATGCTTAAAAATATTTTAATGAAGAAACTATTAAAAGACAACGTTTCAATAAAACGTTTAATTGATTTTATCCCCTAATATTAAGATTGGCGAACAGGTTGGTCGTCAAAAACGGCTAATATTGAATATAGAAGTTGTTGTGTTTAGCTTGTAGGTTGCCAAGTGTTATATTTAATCAAGTAGAAATATCAAATTTTATAGTCAAACTGACAAATGCCAAATAATAATTAAATTGGCAGGTTTCAAATTTAGTTAATGCTTCCGAAAAGAATACAGCAACTATATTAATGATTTATATAATTCGGACTTAATTAGATTTGACTTAATTTTCATTTCCCGCTTATAATCTCTGCTTCATTAAAAGTATTTTCAGACTTTTTCAACTGAATTCAAAAGATTATAGTCTTGTGCCCTGTTCTGGAAATTCATCTCTAATGTTGTTGTGATATGAATATCTTTTATATTTAATTAAATACTGTTTATTTTATTATTATTTATTTTGATTAATACTTTTATTGCTATATTTAATTAAATGCTTTATTATTTATATCTTAAGCGCTAATACAGCCGGCATTTCTCGAAATTTAAAAAAAAAATGCCTCATCTAACATTTTTAGGTAAAAACTTCTTTTAAATAAAATATTATAACATAAAAATTATTTTATCCCTTGAAATATTTTAATTAAAAATAGATTATCAATCGAACATGATTACTTTCAAAACTTTTTAACTCATCGTCTTATTAAAATATTCACATTTTTTTTTATTTAAGTAAATCTGAATTTCTTCATTAAATTTCTTCACTGAATTTCTTCCTAAACTCATCTTAATTATAAAATTACTTATTTATTACTTAGTAGAAGATGTGAGTAAAGATTAAAAATTTTACTGCAAATCATTTCTCAATCCTATTAAATAAACTTTCTAGAATTCTTTTAAAATCATTCAAATATATCGCCAAAATATATATTATAAAAAAAAAAATGTCAAAAATAAAAGTCGAAAATCTCACCGTTTCCTAGCAAACGAGTATCTATAAATTTATTTATTCCTAAATCGTCTGCGTCTAATAAGTTATTCATTAAATTTTGAAAATCCATAAAATTTCAAGGAAATATAATTGGTGTAATCGAAGATGTAATATTTAGAATTTTAGAATGGTATGAAATTATTTCTTGCTGATTATTTTTTTTTCCGAAATTATTACAAAAAAGCAGTGAATCTTCCAATTAATTTCTAATTAATTTAATATTTAATTAACTTTCGCTCCTTTAAAATTTAATAATATATTTCGCACGTTTTAAATAATAAATGAAAAAAGTTTGGTGAAATGCGACGCATTTTTTGGCGAATGGAACGTGTAAGCATAGACACAATGATTTTTTTTTTACATTAACCCGTTAACGGAGACGGGAGTCGAAGTGACTCCGCGTTTTTCATTAATTAAGATTATCACGTGATATTTTGTCCTTTAATATAATCATCTACTCAGTATTTTCAAGTTTTTCGTTCAGTAGTATTTTGGCAAAAGTATGGACATTTGCGTATAACCGAGTTATTCTTTTTCAAAGTTTTTGTTGTTATTTAAAGAGTTATTGACTCCATATCTCCAAAACTGTCTTTAATTTGAATAATACAAACAGAATAAAGAAATATTTCTAAAAATAATATTTTAAAGTATTATATCCTTCATTTTTGTTCGTTAAATTCGAATATTTATTAACATTAGTGTAATTCCATAATGTCTAAACGAAGTAAATATTCATTAAATGATCGTTTTGGTTTTTCTTAAAACATCTTTCTAACATTTAATATTATAACATTTAATATTTGTTGTATTAATACTGTTAATATTTTCGGAAACTACATGATTTCCAGAATGTATTGTGTTACCAAAATAATTCCCAATGCTATTTACAAACTGCAAAAAAGAAAAATAACAATTGAGTCATTTTGACTCCATGTCTCCGTCTGCGTAATAATAATAATAATGTCTACAGATACTGGATAAAATTAATTTGAATCTATTATCGATCAATGCAAATTCGAAGCATTGATCCAAATTAATGTCATCGTTTTTATATTATTTTTAGGAATAATTTTTAATCAAACAAGTGGCCTTTAAAAAAGGCCACTTCATTTTAAATGTTTCTCTTATAGAAATATTCGTTAACATGGTATTAGCTCAATTAATCGACAATGGTTCGTTCCTTTAAAAAATATTTGACTGGAATAACTCGGTAATAAATTTTAAATCTCGGCACAGATTTTAAATCAAACATCTTAAATCCGGTTTAAAAGCTGGACTTCAGAGAATACAATAGCTTCTAACAAATATCTCGACAAAATAAACGAAAACTCATAAATGTTCCAATCAAATACTGTAATTGCTGAGGATAATTTTCTGGTGAATTTCTAATTAATTGAATGTTTCACTTAAAGTGTTACAGAGTTTATTCGCTGGTTTTAAATAATAAGTGAACAAAATTTGGTTGGATTTTTCCCGATTGTTTACAACCAGATGTGGAAGATGCATTGCCACAACGACTTTTATTTGCATTAAAATTATTTTTTGAAGCGATGGTTGAAAATAAATTTTACTTCTTAAAATTTTTGGAATAATTTCTAGTGAAAAATTTAGCATTTAAAAACAGCAACTTCATTTTAAATGGCAATTATTGAAATAGTCATTTTCATGTTATTAGCTTAATTAATCTAAAATGGTTTGTTACCTTCTGAAAAGATTTGATGGAAATACTCGGTAACAATTTTTAAAACCCGCATCAATTTTAAATACAACATTTTAAATTCGGTCTAAAAAATGGACTTCAGTAATAGAAGTAATAATTTCTAGTAAGCATCTAGAAAAAAAGACAACCGGAAATTTCATAAAAGCCCCAAGTGATAACACTACGGTTAATTGCTGTCACAAATTGAAAATTAGGGAAGATGACACAAACATTTTTCAGAACAGTCAAATTATCTTTTCATATCATATTTAACATTGAATATAACAATAAAGAAACATATTGCTCAGTTAATCATTTTAATTATGCTAAAAGCATGACATTTTGTGACATATAACAGTGAGAGGCATTAGTAATTAAAGAGAAGATACATTGAAGAATATGCAAAAACCTAACCACAAATCTAAAATATGAAATTTTGAGAGAGCTAATAAAGTAAACATAGTTTTCATTCTGAAGCTTGCAATTAAACAAAATGGAAACAGGGTTTGATCGTAAAAACATTGAATACAGCATTCTCTATCGAATTTTCAATTACGCCTGTTTTTAATTGATTAAAACATTCACTTGCAAAGATGGTGTCGTTTTGGACTTTCAATTCCCTTGACAAAATATGCTCACCATTTAATGTTTAGAAAGTAATTTGGGAGAAAAATATTAATAATTACTATCTCTGTCTATTTGTTTAAAGAAGTGACTACAGGAGCTATCATTTGGAATATTAGATTCGCTCCAATCTTTCAGTGTTTAGTGAAAAGTATTCAATCTTCAATCAATTTAAACTATTTCCGTTAGCAAAATGTGAATTCTGCGATATAAGAGTTAATACAAACTTTTGATGAGCAGATTATATAAGGAAACGCGTAATATGTTATCCTGCCATTTTCATACTCATTCTTCATTAAGCCTCATATTGTACGAAACTGCCTCATATTATACGAATTTGCATCGTACAGTAAATTTTCAGGTAAGAAACTATTAATTAGCATAAATAATAATGATTGTTGAGTGGATGCCAAATCAATGATTAACTGAATTGTTCTTAAACTGGCGAGCATTTGGCGATATTTCTACGAATTTAGTGGTTTTGACGACAAAAACGAAGGGCACAGAATATTCGAACATATTAGTGATATCACCTTTAGGATTTGAATTTAACAATTTGTCCTAAAAGCTTCTTTGTTCTGTTATGGCAACAATAAAAAGCATAAAGATAAAATTGAGGAGTATTTTCATCCTGTGTACATAGATAATTGCTTAGCAGGTAATAGAAAGTAAACGTTTGGAACGATTATAAGTTATTCTAATATTTTCAATCTGTGAATTTTTTTTTGGATAAAAATGCTAGAAAGGGATACTAAAAATTCATACTGATTTATTTTTCCCTATGAAACACAAACTACATCATATTATTACGAATTTGCAATACTGTTTTATCATGTAATAAATATTTGGGTAAGAAAGATAGTTAACATAGATAGTAATGGCTGCTGAATGGATGCGGGGTCAATAATTACCTTAAGCTGGCAAGTATTTGGCGATATAGCTACGAATTTGATGATTTTGATGTTAAAAACGAAGGACACAGAATATTCCAGAATCTTGGTGATATTACTATATGGATTCGAATTTTACAATTTGTTTCAGAAGCTTCTTTGTTTTGTTATGGAAACAGAAAAAAGCAAATAGATGAAATTGAAGAATTGATCAGTCCTGTGAAGATATATAGTTGAGTTGATATGAAGCAAGTAATTCAGCGAAGTTTGTCTAAACACTTTGTGCAGTTACGTTTTCTTAATAGCAATTTGCTGTTGTTTACTGCAAATGCTGTTCATGACACAAATCAGTTGTGTTTTATTACCTATATTTATTGATTTTGTGCGGAATATAGCATCTTTATTCATTATTGAGCTTGTTGGAGTTTTCCACCATACAACCTCAGGACTAATATTGTACTTTACGTAACTATACTATATTAGTTGTTCTTGAGGAAATCTTGAGGAAAGATCGTCCCATTCGCTTTCTAAAATATTTGTGATTTGATAAAGTCATTGCTGGATAAACAATTTAAGTGATTAAATAATTAATTAATAACAAAATTTAAACTTTAAATAGTTAGAAATCTTAGTTTATACTTATTTATTTATCAATAAATACAATATTTTGTCTTTTATACTTTATTTTAGGAAACGAGACTGAAACAAAAACAAATCACAAACACAAGCTCTAAATGATTTTGTGATTATCTGATATGAGTGCAACACTTAATCTATTCTATATAATAAACACTAAAATCTATTCTGTTTCGTTAAACAAAAATATAATTTAAACTCTCAAAATTTGCTAGATTTTTTTTTTTTTGAAAATATCCGAACTTTAATACATTTCTTCATTTTTAAAGAACTGCTTAAATATCAACATCAATAAAGCTAGCTCTCAACGAACTTCTAAAACATTTTTCCTCTTTAAATAAAGACAGAAATTTTTCTTTCTTCTTTTCAGTACATATATATTTTATTCAGAAGTTTTATATTATAAAATTCCGATGTAAGTAGAATGTAGGTTTTCATCAACTCCTTGCAGCATTTATTATTAAATCTTGACAAATAGCTGAATCTTGGGAATTTATTTATTACGTTGAAGGATCTTACTATATGAATAAAAAAGGATTAAATGAAAAGATATTTTTGAAAATTTTCAAAAAAATATTTTAACACTAAAAACCTTCCAATTCCTTTTTTTTTATTGAAATAGTAAGGGAAATATAAATCCAGAGTTAAAATTTGAGTATTATTTTAAGTAAAATCATACACGAGAATAACTTTTTTAAATATATATATTTAATATTTTAAGAATTTTTAATTTTTATAAATATTTTTAAATAACATTAAACATATTAATACGAAAATAATAAAAATAATAATTAGGCTTTTAATACTGTTTTGAAAGCATATTTTTCTCTGAAAACCTGTACAGTTACTAGAATAGTAGAAAAGAAAAAGTTGTACCTAAATACAAAATGTTATTTTTACTTTCTTCTATGCAGTATATAGAAATTATGGTGATCTCCAAAAAATTCGAACTCGGGATTTTGACAAATTTCCTCTCTGAGTTCGAAAAACATATTTCTGAAGGATGCTTATTTGTCTGTCTGTGACAAAGATAACTGAAAAACGCTTTGAACTAGATATATGAAATATGGTATACAGTCTTTTCACCAAATTTGTAGATTTCTTTAAAAGTTTGAGCAAAATTCGCTAAGAGGAGTTTTTACTCTTCAAATATAAGTTAACATGATAAATAAAACGAAGGCAGCTAGATAGATAAATATTGTACAAATACTAACATTTATGGTCTAGAAACCAATCAGAGTTCGAGGCCAAATCCAATGAGAAGTTGAACGTCTGTCTATTTGTTCTTTCAGAAAAACATAATTGAGATAATTAAAAAAAATAATGAATAAAATATTATAAATTTGGCATGGGATTTTGTATTTACAAATGTAATTTTGTAACAAATTTTTGTTCCAAAAATGCATCGACAATACTGATTAAATTTTCAGATATTAGTAACCGCATGGTAGAATTTAATCGCCACAGATGACACTACAGATTCAATAAAAATGCCGAATTCGCGTCAAAGGTTAGTATTTTGTAACTATTACATACCAATGCTATGCAAGACGTTCTATGCTATAGCACTTATATTAAAGTGTATGCGAGAAAGTTTTAGGAGGACCACCCCCACTGGTTTGGTATTAGGTGTTTTATAAACAATTCATATGAAAATTTAAATTTTTTAAATACATTGAAAATGATATAGAACAATTCTCTTTAATTATATAATGCAGACAATTTGCACATGAAATTTCTGCAAATTCTATCTTAAACTCTCTTAATCATGTTGTCTATTTCCCATTTTTAAATAAATTATGTTCCTATTTCATATATATATTACAATTATTATTAATTTCAAATAACTATTAAAAAATCATCTTTACAAAACACTTTTACTTTCTTGCTTAATTTTATAAATAATTCTATAAAAATTTTCTATATTTGTCTTTTATTTTGGGATGCTCTTACAATTAAGGAAATAATATATATAGTAAAATTATTTCGAGCCATTTTGAAAACGCGCTCTGAATTAGAATCCTGCATTTTATTTTTAACATCTTCAGTTAGTTCACTTTAAAAGAATGCACTTTCGACAATACAGTCAAGTTTTCAAATGTATTTAAATTAGAATATTTAAAGAAATTTAATTTGAAAAAATGTGATAACCATAATATTTCAATTAAAAATAGCATTAAATCTAAAATATATACACATAACAATCCAAACAATGTGGTTATCAGAGAAAAAATGTTTTGGCATATGTATAGAATGTTACTTTGTTCATTAATATATTACCAAAGATTATTATACTAAAACAGAATAAACATTCTCTCTAATGTCCTACTTTTAATCATATAGCAAAGGAACGAATATACTCAAAGCTTCCAAAACAATTCAGGAACATCAAATCAACGTTTCCCTTCGAACTTGAATTATTTTGTTTTTAATTCATTCCAACAATTACACGTTAAGCTCGAATCCTTCTAGGCTTTTAATTCCTCTGGCAACATTTGTGCTTCCCTTTTAATGGCTGGAGAGTAATTCGTGCACGAAATATTAATAATTACTCATTTTGAATGTTTGTTTAAAGGAGGTTTATTAAAATAGAGACTAATTGAAGGGAGAGGAGAACTCCTCAGTTCTAAGGTCTTATGAGAAATATTCCGCCTTTAATCAATTTCTACCCATTACCAAAACCAAATGTCGCGTTCTGAGATAAAGGAGATCATAAGGTAAGTTTTGAAGTAAATCGGTAAATATTAACATTCACTTCAAAAAGTAATGTCATTTAAATGTGTTCTATTTAGTGTTAATTATTTGACTAATATCTCTCACCAGAAAAAGGGAATGAACTCAGTGAAAGAATATGCTATCGATTCTTCAAATAAGAATTTATAAAACATATACAGGGTGGTTATAATTAAATTTTCCCTATAAACTGCAGCATACAACGCAAAAGGGTGAACGAATGGCAACGAAATTTCATATATATACTATACACGAGATGCGCTCATAGAATTTCGACAAAAAAAAAAATCAAAAATGTCCACTCGAGGGCACCGTTTCCGAAAAAAAACAACAATAAATTTAGCACAATAAATGACCAAAACGGAATAAAGAAGCAATATTAACATTTATTGACTAGTTTCTGATCACCTTGTTATCGAACCACGATAAGTAAAAGTAAGGAAAAATAATAGTACGCTGCTTGAGGGGTGGGGCGGGGGTCGACCAGTTCAATTTTCATAAACAAGAACATATTAGGACGAAATTGCACAAGAGGAGCAGTTGTTAATCGCGTCCAGGAGGATGGAAGGAAAGATGCTCCATGTGACCACCCTCATTCAGCTACAAAATTTCATGTCGATGGACAGTGTGTTTAGCAATAAATCGCAATTGATCAGTTGTAATTCTTCGCACATGAAGCGTTATGGAATTCAATGTCGCAACAACATCGCAGCAAGATTCCGTCATCATCTTCACCAATAACACACGTTCAGTTAAAGATACAGTCACCATTACAGCCGGAAACATCGACATAAAACATGACTGCAAAGGTTTCATGCCCTAACCTGTGTTGCATAAAGCTTCCTCTTCTTCGAAAGCATTCAAATCTCGACTTGTTTTTCCCTAGAATTGAGAGCTATTCGCGGCTTTACATTTCATTACTCAAGATTCTTGTTCTAGATTGTTAACATTGTTTTTGTATTCCATTTGGTCGTTTATTGTGTTAAATTTAATGTTTTCTTGAAAAAGCACCCTCTGGTGGACATTTTGGAACTTTTTTTTTCGAAATTCCGTGTGTGCATCTCTTGTATAGTCTATATACAAAATTCCGTTGCAATCCGTTTGTCCGTTTGTGTTGTAGGATGCTGTTTATAGGGGAAATTCAATTATAATCACATTGTATATTAAACTTCAGTATCAGTTTGTCCTCTTACACCTAGATTCAATATATACAAGTAATTGGATATTGTTAGTGGGATTTTAATTTCATTATTTTTGAAGTTATCAATTAAGTCATAATTTGTTTTGTCCTCTCATTCGAAATAAAGATAAATTATTCTAAATTTCAAAATATTCGAACTCCAAACTTTGGCAAATCACCACTTTTCAGAATTTAAAGAGTTCGAAAAACATATTTTTAGAATTACGTTTTTTACACGATAACATAAACGCCCTTTGAAGTCGCCAAATGAAATTTGGTATACTAACTTTACACAAAATTTACATATTTAACCACATTTCGATGTTCAACTCGCCAAATGAAATTTTGTATGCTGACTTTACACGAAATTTATATATTTCTACCACATCTTGAAGTTGAGCTCGCCAAATGAAATTTGGTATACTAACTTTACACGAAATTTATAAATTTCTACCACATTTTGAAGTTGAACTAGCCAAATGAAATTTGGTATACTGACTTTACACGAAATTTATATATTTCTACCACATTTTGAGGTTGAGCTCGCCAAATGAAATTTGGTATACTGACTTTACAGGGAATTTATATATTTCTACCACATTTTGAAGTTGAACTCGCAAAATGAAATTAAGTATACTGACTTTATTCAAAATTTATATATTTCTACCACATTTTGAACATTTCAATTTTTCATCAATTATTTAATCACTTCGTTTAGTTTCGTTATTAATTCCAAGGAAAGAGGAATTTTGAAAGAAACATTGTCTGCCCATTTGACAAAATCAAGAAGAAAGTAAAGCTAAACATGCAATAAATAATATGCAATATAATAAAAAAGCATACAATTTATAAACTCACTCTCTGGCTCTACAGCCCGTGTGAGACAAGGCCTATAGTGCCTATATCTGCTTTCTTCATCGAGGGTGCGGGGATGCAAGGCATATGTCCCTTTTAAGATGGTAATCCTAACGCGGAAGCCCCTGTGTTTAGTTCCCAAGCATGCTTGGTCCTCAGTTTATAACATGAAATAATAAATAACACAAAATGTATAACAAGAAAAATAACATACAATATATATATGAAATAATAAATAGCATACAATATAGAACATGAAATAATAAGTCACATACATTATATAGGATGAAATAATAAATAGCATACAATATAGAACATGAAATAATAAGTCACATACATAATATAGGATGAAATAATAAATAGCATACAATATAGAAGATGAAATAATAAGTCACATACATTATATAGGATGAAATAATAAATAGCATACAATATAGAACATGAAATAATAAGTCACATACATTATATAGGATGAAATAATAAATAGCATACAATATAGAGCATGAAATAATAAGTCACATACATAATAAAGGATGAAATAATAAATAGCATACAATATAGAACATGAAATAATAAGTCACATACATTATATAGGATGAAATAATAAATAGCATACAATATAGAACATGAAATAATAAGTCACATACATTATATAGGATGAAATAATAAATAGCATACAATATAGAACATGAAATAATAAGTGACATACATTATATAGGATGAAATAATAAATAGCATACAATATAGAACATGAAATAATAAGTCACATACATTATATAGGATGAAATAATAAATAGCATACAATATAGAACATGAAATAATAAGTCACATACATAATATAGGATGAAATAATAAATAGCATACAATATAGAACATGAAATAATAAGTCACATACATTATATAGGATGAAATAATAAATAGCATACAATATAGAACATGAAATAATAAGTCACATACATTATATAGGATGAAATAATAAATAGCATACAATATAGAACATGAAATAATAAGTCACATACATTATATAGGATGAAATAATAAATAGCATACAATATAGAACATGAAATAATAAGTCACATACATTATATAGGATGAAATAATGAATAGCATACAATATAGAACATGAAATAATAAGTCAGATACATTATATAGGATGAAATAATAAATAGCATACAATATAGAACATGAAATAATAAGTCAGATACATTATATAGGATGAAATAATAAATAGCATACAATATAGAACATGAAATAATAAGTCACATACATTATATAGGATGAAATAATAAATAGCATACAATATAGAACATGAAATAATAAGTCACATACATTATATAGGATGAAATAATAAATAGCATAGAATATAGAACATGAAATAATAAGTCACATACATTATATATTATGAAATAATAAATAGCATACAATATAGAACATGAAATAATAAGTCACATACATTATATAGGATGAAATAATAAATAGCATACAATATAGAACATGAAATAATAAGTCACATACATAATATAGGATGAAATAATAAATAGCATACAATATAGAACATGAAATAATAAGTCACATACATTATATAGGATGAAATAATAAATAGCATACAATATAGAACATGAAATAATAAGTCACATACATTATATAGGATGAAATAATAAATAGCATACAATATAGAACATGAAATAATAAGTCACATACATTATATAGAATGAAATAATAAATAGCATACAATATAGAACATGAAATAATAAGTCACATACATTATATAGGATGAAATAATAAATAGCATACAATATAGAACATGAAATAATAAGTCACATACATAATATAGGATGAAATAATAAATAGCATACAATATAGAACATGAAATAATAAGTCACATACATTATATAGGATGAAATAATAAATAGCATACAATATAGAACATGAAATAATAAGTCACATACATAATATAGGATGAAATAATAAATAGCATACAATATAGAACATGAAATAATAAGTCACATACATTATATAGGATGAAATAATAAATAGCATACAATATAGAACATGAAATAATAAGTCACATACATTATATAGGAGGAAATAATAAATAGCATAAAATATAGAACATGAAATAATAAGTCACATACATTATATAGGATGAAATAATAAATAGCATACAATATAGAACATGAAATAATAAGTCACATACATTATATAGGATGAAATAATAAATAGCATACAATATAGAACATGAAATAATAAGTCACATACATTATATAGGATGAAATAATAAATAGCATACAATATAGAACATGAAATAATAAGTCACATACATAATATAGGATGAAATAATAAATAGCATACAATATAGAACATGAAATAATAAGTCACATACATTATATAGGATGAAATAATAAATAGCATACAATATAGAACATGAAATAATAAGTCACATACATTATATAGGATGAAATAATAAATAGCATACAATATAGAACATGAAATAATAAGTCACATACATTATATAGGATGAAATAATAAATAGCATACAATATAGAACATGAAATAATAAGTCACATACATTATATAGGATGAAATAATAAATAGCATACAATATAGAACATGAAATAATAAGTCACATACATTATATAGGATGAAATAATAAATAGCATACAATATAGAACATGAAATAATAAGTCACATACATTATATAGGATGAAATAATAAATAGCATACAATATAGAACATGAAATAATAAGTCACATACATTATATAGGATGAAATAATAAATAACATACAATATAAAACAAAACAAAAAATAATGAATAAAATGCAATATATCTGAACAGTTTTGTTTTTAATATGCAGTAACTTCATGATTCTTGATTCTTCTAGGAAAATCAAGTTCATGATCTGAATATGCAAACATGCGTAAAAGTATTTAAAAAATGATTTTGGCCCAAAAAGAGTTTGGCGCTAAAATCATTTTGTTAACGGAGATTATGAACATTAAGTTATTAATATAATTTAAATGTTGAAAGATTTAATACAAATTAAATACAATTTATATTGTCAATAGAACTGATGTTTACTTAAACTGGTGTTTTTAGAAATAAAAACAGGATTACATACTTTGATCCTATATTGAAATACTTACTTTCATTTCAAATTTCAGAAACAGATTTTCAGTCTATTTTTAATGTTCCATATTATGGGAACTCGAATATAATTCTTTTTAGAATAAAAATCAACAAATTGAATGATTCTTTTCCTCCATTTATTTGAAATCCGATTATTTCTTTCAAAATTCCACGTAAAAAAAAAAAAAAAAAAAAAAAAAAACTTTTTGAAAAAAAAATGCACATGCAATAAACTATTTATTTTGTTATTTGTTTTTGATAAATTATGAAATTTGTCTTTATATAAAGAAATTATTTATTTGTACAGCTTCACTAAAAATGTATTAAAATTAAATCCTGTGAATCAATTTTTTTTTTCTATTCCTTCGCAAAAACTTGATTATTCTTGTAAAGTTTAAGTTTTAAAAAATTACTTTATAAATAATGGAATTTCATCTGTTTCCTAAAATTCTTCAACCTAATATAAAAAATAAATAAAAGAAAGATGACATTTATTTTATCTCTATGAACAAAATTTAATAAGCTTGAAAAAAATATATAAAACCTTACTCTTCAAAAATTTTCAGCAAAGCATTTCTAAATAGATCAAATAATTTGCAGTAGACAACAATATTTTTTTTCTTATTTAAGCGGAAACTATTACAGAAGTATTTTGCTGGAAATAATTTTAATTGTTCTTTGATATTTAAGCATCTTTACAATTTTTTTCTTCTACTATAAAAATCAAATTCTTTCTGAAAATATGAACACTGTATTAAAACGGTAGCCTTTTTTTTAACCCTTTCACTGCTGAACCGTCCCAAACCGGCCATGGAAGTTCTATAATAATATTCCTATTTGGGGTTATTTCTATTTCAAAAGAGAAGTACAGGATGTAAAGTTATCCAAGGATGCTTTTACTTTTCATCCTGAATTACTCGTTTGAAAAAGGAAGAGGTCCATTAGCTTAGAACTTGCAAGGCCGAATTGTGTCGGGTTGGTAGTGAGAGGGTTAATCCTCACATTCCTTTAGATTATTCGACCTCAGAATCCCCCCCCCCTACAAAATACAGTGACAACCCGTGCTCTTAAGAGGTTGATACATTAAAAGAAGTCAACTTCTTAGCTGATGGCAATGAATTAATGATACATGGATATCATTTGATAGTTTTTAGAAAACTTCGCTGTACCAGAAATTCACCTGAGTGAGTGTATCTAACGATCAAAATGAGCACCTCAGGGACCAAGCATCTAACGATTAAATAAGCACTTCGTTAATTCAGTTATAATTAACGAAAAGAGGAGAAATTTTTACAGTGACATCCAGTTGCCTGGGATGCCCTCTGTATTTACCTTGAATGGGCGTTTCGGGCTTTTCAGTATTGATATTTTTAAGTTATGAATGAATATAAATAATTTAAATGAAATAATTTTTGAATATTGTAAATATATTCTATTTAACCTTTTAAAAGCTTTACCTTGTATATTTTGAATAGCCTTTCGAGATATTTTATTGATTGTGTTGTTATGTCTCAATGAACAAGGAGCTCATAGTAGATGTTAAACAGTAATTAACTTAAAACCCATTAGGTTTATACCTTATTTCTTCATCATGTGGATGATTTTATTCCTTTTACTCATTTATTTGTTCAATCCAACTTTGTTATAGGTAAGTGACAGACGCTTTGATTCATTCGATCGTTCCTGATGACAAGAATACATATTTAACTCAACAAGTAAAGTAAAAAATGTATTGGGAAGATACCACAGCAGAAAAAAGCCCAACATTTCATACATCTATCTAGCTTCGTCCCGAGACATGGTAAAAAGCTATTCTTTGTGTCATAAATGAAAGGGAGAATATTCATTTTGTATAAAAAAATTAACAACAAATATCGAAATTTTATCGAGCGTCACCAATTGAGAGTTAAGAGTACTTTATGAAAAGTATGTCTTAGAAAATAAGTAGTATTTGTACGTTGAAAAAATCACTTATTGGACTATTCAAAACTATTTCCTTGTGCCAAAAATGGAAGAAACAATCTTCGTTTTGCATCAACAAACTAACCAAAAATATTGAAAATCACTAACATAATTGTATTAATAAAGAGTGACCCAAAATGAATGCATGATTTGAATTTGCTACCATTAGTGTAATAAAGAGTTGTTAACACTATTAAAACCATTTTGACAGCTGATAGTTTAGGGTGAGTGAGAATAGAGAATTACATGATAGAGCAAAGTGTTTTCATTGTTGAACAATGTATCAGAAATAATGAAAATCTGGCAGCCACAGTTAGAAACTTTGAGAATTGGCCCACTAGGTCGCATGATTTAACACCACTGGATTTCTTTTCGTGGGTTTACTTGAAGTCAAATGTTTATGCCATCATGCCCACAAGCACGTGTGCATTGAAGGAGGAAGTTCAATGCTGCATCAATGAAATTCAGCTACATTTATGCAAAATGGTCATGGAAAATTTCGACAAAAGAGTATGTGATAGGAAAGCCTTGAAGGCCATTTGGCCCATGCGTTATTCCATACTTAACCCTATCCTGCGTACTTTAAGATTCAATAAAAATTGAAATTCAACAATTAAAGGGAAAAACAACTGTATTTATTATTAAATCCAAATCTTGCGTTAACACGTTGTTCTATTGTGAAACGTTCCATTATTACTAACCCTAAACTATCAGATGTCAAATGTTTTTTGATGGGATTGCCAACATTTTACTACAGAAATGGTGGAAAATTCAAAATTTTAGTTAATTTTGGAACACCCTTTATTGCAAAATTTGTTTTCAGTGACCGTTTGCTCAATTTTTTGTGATGCAAATTTGTCTTCTCTTTTAGCTTAATACTACAATATCCATAATAAAAAGAAGTGATGCCATTAAATGGATAGATAAAGTGAATAAATTAAACTTTCCTTTCAGAATTTTTTAACTTAAGAAAAGAAAATCATGAAAGTAGTTACCATTTTATACAAAAATGCATAGATTATTGCATGTTTATTCAAAAGTCAGACTTGCCATTGTTCTTCAAACCTCAATTAAGCGTCCCCTAGAATTGAAATTATTTTGATAATTATTTAAAACTAATACACGAACAATGATTCAATCAAGACATAGTTCTCTTCTTCTTTTCAGAGATCGCTCTTTTAATTATTTCTTAAACGGGAAACAGAAATTATGCTCATGGAATTGAAAGTACGAAATGATTCAAGCATTTTATTTGGATTTCTTAAAAAGTTAAATTGGGTCTTTGGAGAAAAGTGTTCAATTCGATATCCTTTGAATGTTTTAAACACTTAAAGATACAGTCTCTCTTCTTGTTAAATAGTGATATAAAGTAACAAATTGGAAACTTTATTTGCATTGTATTAGATGCATATCAGCGGACACGGTAAGCGTCTTTAAATTTAAAATTTGTAGCGTACCAGAAAATGGAATATTCTGCTCACTTTATTGTATTTATATAAAAGAATTGCTCTTTTAACAGGCGTTTGAAATTTATAAACGTTCATAAAAATTTTAATTATTTTAATTAAGGAAATCAGGGGAGCGTGCAGGAATATATACCATTAATTTTGTTGTTTGCAGTTCTTTATAGCATATCATGTTCCGAAGAAAAAGGTAAATTATACACCATATTGGTTAATTCTACATTTAATATACAAGGGGTGTTAAAATAAAAGGGTACGAAACGACACTGTTGATATAAATTAAGACTTTATTCAAAGTATACACCATAGCCCTGAGCACAACGATCCCATTTATTAACGAGCCGAAGGATTTCTTGTTCCCAGAACTCCTATGGCTGTGACGAGACACAACACTTCACAACGTTCTTGAGTTCACCATACATCCCTTTCAGATGTTTTTAAAGGAGACCAAACACATGAAAATCGAAGGACGACATGTCCTGGCTGGAGGGCGGATGGTCGAGCTTCTCCCACTTGAACTTGGCCAGTTTCGCGTGTGTGACCCTGGAGACGTGTGGACGCGTGTTATCATGGAGCAGAGCTACACCCTCCGAGAGTAGTCCCCGTCTTTTATTCTTGATGTACCTGCGTATTCTTGGGAGTGTCTCACAGTACACATCGGAGTTAAGTGTTCTTCTGTGCTTGAGGAATTGAACAAGTAGCGGACCTTGGAAGGCGAGCTCAAAGACGCTATGAAGTCCTGGGTTCCGTCACGGCCACAGGAATTCTGGGAACAAGAAATCATTCGGCTCGTTGATCAATAGGATTGTTGTGCTCAGGCCTATGGTGTATACTTTGAATAAAGACTTCATTTATACCCACAATGTCGTTTCGTACTTTTTCATTTGAACACCCCTAGTAATATTGAGAGTATGATTGCTTGTAAAGAATGTAGTCAATAAAAAATGTTGTTTTGCAACAACTTAAATATATGTAATGTACATATTGTGCATATTATTATCCATGCAAGAAATTAGTGTGCAGTTATATTCAGAACTATCATAAAAGTTCTGTGAAATTGTATTCAGAATTACCACTCATGAGAATTTTTTACAGTTGTATTCAGAATTACAGAATGCAATTTCATGTAAATATGATCATGATAATATCCTGATCATATCTTGGTAATATATAAAATAAAAGATATATTAATATGAGATATTCATTACATGCAACTGTATTTAGAGTTATCCATGCATACAAATTGTGTGTAATTATATTCATAATTACCTATGCAAGGAAATCGTGCGCAGTTTATTCATAATTACAAATGCATGAAAAAATGCGTGCAATTTTATTCTCACGAAGTAATTCGTCATCGAAGCTCAAATACTGGGTAAACACACATTCACATATAGAGAGTTTGTTCGCACCTTTTTGAGCTGCCGCACTCTTCAACCGATTCCTATGACGTTTTGACAACTTATTGCTTGCACGTGCGCGGAGGTTATCGTTTAAAACGGATAAATGACTAAAGACGAATAATGAAAGGCAAACACCGCATGTCATTCGGAGTTAATCGCATATACATCATACAAAATAGAATTATTATTAAGTTAAATATAATGGAAAATTTTTAGTGGTAACAGTAATTTTTCTATTTATGCAGTGAATCGACAAACGATTTTATACAAGAGATGTCTCGTTGATTGCTTCGACAAAAAAATGTCCCCAAACTTTCGTAACTTAATAGATTTACCAGCGCAGCACGTAGAATTAAGTCAATTCGAGCTTCTCAAACAAGTGAGAAACAAAAAGTGAGCAATAAAGCAGATCGTTTACGAATTCTGAATCCCAAGACGAACATGCAGCAAGAATCAAAAGACAAAGTTTATATAAAGACAAAGTTTGTATAAAGACAAAGTTTATATAAAGACAAAGTTTATATAAAGACAAAGTTTATATTAAGCTACATGATCACGCGCATCAGAATCAAAAGACCAATATGCCAATATGCGGGAAAAAGCGAGGCAACTATTCTTATCGGAAAGTCGATTGCAGAAGATGTGCTCATTCCACGCATTCCTATTATCCTCACCGACATGCCTTTTGATTTCAAACGCCTGCAATTCCTTCTTCGACTTGGATTCCCGATGACCATCAACAAGGCACAATATCAAACACTTTAAGTGTGCGGATTGAATCTAGAAATCCATGTTTTTACATGGTCAGTTAAATGATGGATACTTAAGAGTCGGACAGCTAAAAAATGTATTTGCATTTGCTGAAACAGAAAAAAAAATTCTACCCTAAAGCCCTTGAATAATAAAGTAAAATTATTAAATAAATAAAATTTATTTGTACTTCTCCTTTATATATCGTTCAATTTCAATGAAATCTATTCATTGCCGATAAAAAAAATTAATATCATTCTTTCCATAAATTTCAAACGATATTTCCAAAATTATTTCTCCTGCGGCGATGCCAATTAGTAAAGAATGATATTTATGGTAGAGCGAATTTGGGGGTTAATCACCCAGATACGATTAACACACAAGTATAAAAAAATCGAGTATGTATTTTGAAAGACTTTCTTCTGGTCGATTGAAATTATAACATGATATAAAGTTACATTTGTTGTCACCAGCTCGAAAAACCAATTTCATTTATCTAAGTTGCTACATTTCTGAATTTTCACTTCTATAATGTTACGAATTTGTAATGCTGCTTCCCAGCATAGTTAGTTCCACCATCGGAAAGAATGTTTTATAGTCATCGGTATTGGACGGAGTCCGGTGTCGCTTCGGAGGCTCCCGGAACTTAGCGACAAACTTGGCGACTTTGGCGCCAAAATAGATTATACCCGAAACATCGAGAATTTTCCCAATTCGACCAGTAGGAACGGAGATACGCCTCGAACGTTCCCGATTGGTTGAGAGGCGTCTAGCCCCGCCTCCTGAGACCTGTAAAAGGAAGCGGCTGCAGCTGCTAGGGCAGAGTAGTCGGAATCGACAGCAAGAACTGGCCTTCCAGAGATTAGCGGAGCAGCGACGGAGTCAAGTGAGTGCTGAATTAAGTTGTGCGCTACGGTCCGCCTTAGAGTCTGTTGTGTGCTGTTGTCTGCACGTCTCGGCTGAAGATCATTGTGTGCTGTATATAGTTGTCGTCTTTGTGTTGTCCTGTGTGTCTTCGTGTCAATAAACGTCGTTGTTTCATTTTCTACTGCTGATTGAGTGTTCTCCACACCATATAACTCCCACTATCCAAACGAACCTCGGAAATATCGTAACAATATGTATGCGAAAGTCCAGATCATTAAATCGTTAATAGTTTTACGGATTTGACTTTCGATTTGATGTACATGTTATGGCTTCAACTTATAAAGAACTTTAAAGTAAAAGTTTATGCCTTTTTTTTTGTTATTCTTTTATTATTATTTTTGGAATGGCAACGAAAAGATATTCAGTTTTTTTTGCTCAAAAAAAAAGAAAAGAAAAAAAGCGTATGATTATTAAGAGCTTTAATAAAGATTATTTGGAAGTAAAATATGGATCAAAATTATTTAAAGTAACGGAGTTCTAATAATTAAAATTAATTTGGTGCGAGGCTTTATAACTGGTAATATCCGGGTTACCAGTTATTGGCCCCAAAACAACCACAAAAATAAATAAATAACTGAAATAAAACAACATTAAATGTTATTTTAAAGTTCTGCATAAGTTCAAGCCACAACACACGTATACCCTTCAGATGATAAATCTATGTGCTGAATTGCATCTATTTTGCTCTTTTGTTTTTGTAGTTATCATGTTTGCGTATATTTGGAAATTAATTTCCAACAAATTTCTTCAGAAGGAATTTTTTCCAAAATTTGGTAGAAAACTTAAATTTGGCCTTATGAACATTAGCCAGATTTCATCTATATAGCTCAAATTGTTTTTGAATTGCCATGCTTATAAAAAGTAAAACAGAGACGACTTTAGGATAAAAGCATGAAAATTCTTAGTAATTATGTATTCGAATGATTTTAGCGATTATAATTTTGTTTATATATCGTATACGAAAACTTAAAAATGGCGATAAAATAACATAAAAAATTGCTAAAACATCTGGGAAATAAGCTTCGCTGTTCAGTATATTTTTTTAATATGAAATCACACTTTTTTGTTACCAAAAATATTTAGATACAAATCAGTTATTGTTCTTTTATGAATATTTTTTCAATCTTACTCACCTATGAACTGGTCATTTAAATAAATAAAAAAAAATCATGAATGCACTTAGTTAAACACGTTAATTGAAAAAATATGCTACTTTACAGTACTCATTTTACAATTTAATTATCAATACTTATATTCTTGAACTTATTTTTAAAAAATGCTGTTTTTCTGTGTGGAAAATAGAGTTTTTTTTTTTTTTTTTTTCAGAAAAAGCACCTATATACATAAACATAAAAAGCAGAACTTTTTCTAATTACAAAATTTAATCCAAATCGTAAACGCCATTTCCGAGATACACGAAATAATTTTATATATATATATATATATATATATATATATATATATATATATATATATATATATATATATATATATATATATATATATATATACAAGAATTGCCCGTTTAAAGTCATAAGATATTCTCCAGACTTTGGCAAATTGGTCTAGAAGGCTAGAAATCAGTAATCAGCAAAGTAAAATATTTTTAGTAGTTATCGTTAAATATTGATCGCAATTTATCAACTTGATACAAATAGCAGCCAAACGTAGAATCGAAATATCTGCTTCATTCATTGAAGCTTTTGCTTTAATGCTGTGAAAACGCTAAAGTACCAGGCTTCTATCTTTAGAAACCTGAATTGAAACAATTTGAATAAAAACAGGTAAAAAGAAATCTTATTTTCATTAAATCGATGAATACTTAGATACTTTTTTTTATGACTGTGATGATATATCTTTTAGTGAGCCTTTTATTTTATGGAGAAAAAAAAGATAAGATGTTTAGTCTTCGAAAACAGAATTCAAACACTTCTTAATCCAATATTATTTCTTTTATCGTTTTGCTATTACAGAATTAAGGGCATTTCATTATCTTGGAAGATTTAGAATAAATAAAAGTGTTTTTCTTTCAAAGTTGGACTTGATTCGTCTATCATTAATATTTCTTTTTTAAGCCTTGCAAAACATTTTTTTTTACGTTTTGAGTTTGAACATATTTTCTTGCAATATAAATAATTGAAAGAAAATGCTGCATTCATTTAATTCCATGTTATCGATTTCAAAAGAAGCTGCAATGTGAAATTTAAATGTTTTCGAATCAGAAATCGTTTGCACAATTAAATATTAAAAAAAATATATTGGATCAAAAATAATTATTTTTATTTGATATGAAACGTTTATTTTTAATTCCAAATATTCTTTGATGAATTTAATTAAAAAATTATTAGCACTTAAGATTTAAACATCCATAATTAATTTAAAATGATAATGATTCTTTATTTCTTAAAACAAGTATTACGTATTATTCAAAAAACATCTTATTATTAGTAGTAATAAGATGTTTTTGTTTTTTTTTAAAAAAAATCGTTTTCTTTGCAGCAACATAGTTAAAATTCAAAATAAAATATTAAGCAGAGCAATTTACGAAAAATTATTTTTTTCTGATATTATGAAATCGTTTTGCCATAAGATATTTATCATGGCAAGATTAATCGAAAACCAATGGGAGTTGTCGTCTCAAAACTTTTTCGTATACTTTCTAATAAACTTGTCATACCAGAGAACGCTTTGCATGGCATTGAAGAAATCATTTTGGAGAGGATATAGCATTTTTAATGAATCTATCGTGTCATCTTTGGAAAATTACATGAGAAATTTGGACCTGGCATGCTGTTAATAGTGTCTGAATATTGAATTTTTGATAGGCAATTTTTTAAAAATTTATTGAAACAAAGATTTAACACAAAAATACACTTGTAGTTACAAAGTCCCTTGGCTGATTTGATATATTGAAGTCAATGTGTTTTTGAATTATCGCGTTTAAATGTTTCTGAAAGTACAGAATTACAGATAACAAACTTAGTTGGATTTGGGTCAAAATGTGACAGGTATTTACGCTACAGATGTTAAATCTGTGTATTGGATCTTTACATACATTTAGCTTTCTTCGTTTAGTAGTATTTTGTTTCGTAGGTAATTTATAAATGAACAGCCAGAAAGAAAACTTCTCCTGAACAAATTTTACTCGAAATTTCATAGAAATCTTCAAATTCGATGCTATTTCCATATACCATATTTCATCATTTTAGCTCAAAGCATATTTGAGTTATATGTGTCACTGACAGACAAATGGTCATTATCCAAAAATGTTTTAAAAAATGAGGTTTTCGTCAAAAGAAGGAATTCCAATTTTTTGATCATGATTATGCTTTCAATATACTTCGTACACGAGAAAGTAAATAGATTTCTTAATAATACGTATATGTTTTTCCTAAACTACACCCTTATGTTATGTATTTATCACTTATTGCTACCACATTCCAAGCACTTTTAAGGAAAACAGACGAACAAAGCCTGAAAGGTGAAACAAAATCTAGAGAGGCTCTATCATTTTACTCTTACAAAATCAACACTCAAGCATACCTTGTTAGTCCTGATATATCTGTCCGTGCAATATGATTCCGATTCGCCATTTTGCGTCGTATCGATTGTAACGCATTAAATACACGAGTTCATGGGAAAAGATGAAAATCAGTTTAATGGACAACCCGTAAAATGGAAATTGAATGACAGTAACGAATGGCGATCTAACTAGCTTTTTGACTTCTATTTTTGATTTTTGTCAGCATTGATTGTTTTCCATCAATGTTTTACTGAACGATCATGAAAAATGAGAAATTGAAATTATAAATTATTCTACGATTACAAGTAGGCTCAACTCATATTTGTATATCAAATCTTCGTTTAAAATGTCCAGTCGAAAAGTAAAAATAAAATCTGAAAAAATCTTAGCATTTCACTTTTATCAAACTGATGCGTAGATATATTTCGCTATCGTCTGATAATCCGAAATATGTAATACGATTCAGATTAATATTTTGCTACGTATCAATTCTATTGTAATGCATTAAACAATGGAGCGCATGGAAGAAATCCGAAATCAGCTTAATGGACCACCAGTCTGATGGAAGATAGGTGGTTTCAACAATTGCCGATCTAACACGCTTTTGGACATTTATTTTTAATTTTTATGATTTTTGTTTGAATTATTATTAATTATTTTATTTGAATTATTATCGTAGTATTTTATTCAACGATTGAATAAAACCAGAAAGCTGAAATTGCAGATAATTTGATGACCTAAAAATTGATCTACTGAGATGTGTATTCAAAATATTCCATGAAAACGTGCTACCGAATTATAAACGTCATGCAGCAAGCTCAGATTCTTATTATTTTATTTTGGTCACAATATAATTTATTGCAAATATATTGATTTTGTGTTTTTGATAAACAAATGCTTGGAAGCTGATACGAAAAATAGATAAATTAATTGCTAACTAATATTTAGATGATTTTAATTTTACTATAGCTGTTACAATTTTACTATAGCTGATAAGTAGAAAGCTGGAGAAAAATTAGTCAAGTTTTCGAGTATTGATTCTTAATAAAACAGAAAAAAGAATCAATATTTACATAATAACAACACCAAAAAAAATTGGAAAAACTATTTTTCGAATCCTTAATTGGTACAGTCATCAAAAATAACAAAAAAAGCAACACTTCTTTAACTTTGTTATTTTTTATCCGATCTTCACTTATCATTTCAGAACTATGTAGAATTTATTGATAAATTATTATACAAAATTAAAAAAAAAAATGTTTATTTGAAGAAGAATAAAATTTAGATTTTGAAAAAGTAGCATCAAAAGATGTAAACGTGTGTGGTGAAAAGCTTATAAGCCAGGTAACAGCTACGCAACACTTTTGGCTTGTGGTCTTGTTACTTAGCTGCGAACCACAATGTCCCAGGTTCTATCCTCGCTCAATTTAATCTGCATTGGTGAGCTCGGACGATGAACCTTCAACCTTCGTACAGCTGTTGTGGCGCCATCTACCCATAGCAACTCAAAAGCCGTCAGACTCACTTGAAGCAACAGCAACCACTCATCCACTCACGCTCGCCATAACGCTTGGAGTTACTCAAATGCTCAAATGGGTACAGGCCCATTAGACTCAACAGCTAATACATCATCACTCAACAGCTATATCGTTCGTCTCACTGGATGGAGAGTACTGTGGTGAAAAGCTTATAATCCAGATAACAGCTACGAAACACGAGTAATTACTTTTGTCTTGTGGTCTTGTTACTCGGCTGCGAAATTCAATCCGCTACACGTGCATGATCCAAAAACATCAAAAAAGTTATGCCTTCCTAAAAAATGAACGTAAATACAGAATTTAAAAGACTTTATAAAGAAAAATAAAAACATTCATTTAAAGATTAATAATTAAGATGGATAATTAAAAGCTAATTTAAGAATATTTAATAATGAAATGTTCGACAGTTTTCCTGAGAATAATGAACTAATAATTTTAAATGATTATTTAATCTTTATTACACTCAGTATTTAATCTTTCTTACGCATGTTTCAGCAATATAATAAACAATAAAATTTTAAAAAATGTCGACATTTGTATCAAAGTTCCAGAAATCAATTTGGCAAGAGACTCTTCTTTCACACTGACCGGCACTCGAAAGAGCCTGCAAAACCTTTTAACTATTAATAAAACTATCTAACTATAAACGAAAAAAAATATTATTTGTTCATATTACTAGGCGAAATTATAATTTCATACCTTAACTCAAATTCTACACACTAATCAACCACTCCAGATTACTCAGCAGAAGTTTCTTTAATAATAAATAGAACTTTTCTTTAACTACTAGGGCCCAATAGTGCAGACATCGCCAGTTGGATGAACCATTTCAAGGCCGATAAGCGAGACCGAACAATTTAGTCGGGTATGGAAAAAAAACTCATCACTCCAGCCGTATCAAAACCACACGCAAGCGTACCGTATTATCACCCTATAAATCTAGTCATGCAATACGATTCCGATTCACCGTCTGCTTCGCATCGATTGTAGTGTATTATATACAAGAACTCGCAAAATGGGGCGGGGATCCATTTAATGGACCACCCATCTAATGGATGAGGGGTGGATGTACCTATTGGCCATCTAATACGCTCGTGGAGCTTTGGATAATAGGGTGGAAATGGACTACTGTCACTCTGGTGATTTTTTTTCGGCGACTTCTCCAAGTTTTTTCTGACTTAGTATTTAAATATCTGGAGGACATAGCTTCGCTCGGCAGTTTTTTTTTTTAATCTGTTTTGTTAAATTGTGTTTTTTCGGTGAAAATACTTAGATACGAATCACATAATGATTACAGGCGAATATTTTTCAATCTTACCTATATATGAACTGGTCATTTAAATAAAAAAAAAATAATGAATGCACTTAGTTTAATATGTTATTCGAAATAATCTGATATATTATAGTATTCATTTTATAGTTTATCCATCATTATTTATATGGTGCTATATAAGATGGTTGTAATGTCCTGATCTAGACTGATCAAATAACGGAGCAGAATTTCCATACAATTCTTTATTTTACAGCCCTATATACAAAGAACAACTTGTTCTAATCTTGGTTAAATAAAGAGTTATTTACACCTGTAGTAGGATATACAACAGTCAAAATCGAAGGTTTTTCTTGAAACTCAGTTCTTCATCTCTTCAACAAGACCGTTCCAGGGGTAGTTTCTCAGACTCCGAACTCGTGGGCGTAGTGCAACAGTTCCTGCAATTCGTTTCCTCTCTCCCCTACAAAAAAAAAAAAAAAAAAAAAAAAAACTCCACACTTTATTTTGGCGACAATCTCCGCCTCTTAATTTACATTGGCCATTTCAGCTCTCTTTCGGCCAATCGGGGTTCAGCAATATGCTCTCTCAGTGGCACCGGTGATTCGTGGGAAGGTCCTTTCACAAAGAGAAACATCTAGCATCCAGAGGTTTGGACAGCCCTTTTTCTTTGAAGGTACTATCAATACCTCTGGGACGAGGAATTCCATATGTGGTCTTTCATTGTAGTCGTTAATGAACAGATGCGAGACCACCCAGGTGAAAAATCCACCATCTGGCTATCTCGAGAAGTTTAGTAAGTAATAGCGACGACACAATGAATCAGTACAACACATTGTCTTATCAGTACTGGGAAACGGGGAATGTTACATGGTGCTATATGAAATTGTTAGCATGAGAAGATATAGTAAAAAGGCTCTAACAGTTAGTTATATTTTTTGGTAAAATTCATTTTTTTTTTCCATTAAAAACACGTATATAGATAAACTTAAAAAAGCAAAAATATTAAATGTAAAGTAAAATAATTAGAAAAAAAGGGGGACTCAAACCCTCAACACACTCTACCTTCATGTAATTCTGACCACTGTAATGCATGGCCCACACTCAGAAGTGAAATATACCTATCCTAATAGTTAGTTAAAGAAATTGTGTGAATTTAAAAACACGTTTTTTCAGAAAATGCACCTTTACAGATAAGCTTAAAAAACAAAACATTATTTGAATATAAAATGTGATCCAAATCGTTAGAACCGTTTTCGAGATGTACGAAATAAATAAATATACAAGAATTATTCGTTGAAAGGTATAATATGTGTACTCCCAATATTTGAATACAAATTTAAATAATATCTGAAAGTTGAATTCCTAGTAGTTTCTTTCCTAGTAGCGTTTGCGCTGGATATAATTTTATTACACTAAATTCCTTGAGTTTGCAACATTTATAAAATTGTTGCGCATGTTTTTATACCTAAATTGAATCAATTGGTTACCTAGAAATCCATGTGGTTCGAAAACAATTGCTTTTTGTTGTATCTAATGATTTCCGCTGTTTGTTTGGTTTCGTGTGTAATATAATATTTTTTTTTGGTTATTTTTTTAACGATAGTGATTAAATCGCCTTCACCGATTCGATTTTTCAATTAATTTTTAAAAATATTTGTAATATATTTCGCTCATATGTATTTTACTGTTGAAATGAAACTCAAAATGAATGCGTTTCTTGTTATTAACATTTCATCTTAGCCTTTTTTCTCTCATTGTTGATGAAAAATATATGAAGATTCAGCTTATTTTTCCATGTTAAAAAAGCTTCAGCATGGGTTTATTTTTTTATGGAATTCTTGAAATTTTACAATTGAAATGTAATTTCATAATTGAGCAATGGTGAACTTTTTTTAAAAATCTACCCATGTTTAAGGTATCCGACTACGTTAAAAACACCGGTTTTCGACCACATTGGCGAATTCTTTTATTATTATTTTTTCTTGTAGTTCAGACTTTTCTCTTTCCAAAATAGTATTTTCCAGGAAACGGAAGGTCTGACCTATCATCCAGGAGAATTTTAAACAATTTTTTTGCTAAACTTTTTCTTTAACTTCAATTTTCTCAAACTTTAATTTTTATTAAAATTATCCCCCGTTAACATGATATTTCAAAAACTAATAGAGGTATTTACATAAAAATTTCAGCGTCTGTTTTAAGTACTGTGGGCAATGAAATGAACCAAAAGTTTTATTGTTGTTGAAATACTTTTTCATTTATAGGTGTTTTTAGAAAAATTAAGTTATAAATTTATGGAAAAAATGTATATATACGTATATTTTTACCCATAATTTCTTTGAATCACAAAATGTTTCTTAGATTTTGGTTCATTTCATTCATCAGTATATTCTATAACTTGTGTGCAAAGAAAAATAGGATTGCTACATTACAATTTTGTGTAGAGTGTTAGCCGTTTTGGCTAAATTTCATTAAAATTTACTACACATTTTCCAATTTCTCAAAATATATTATATTTCCAAATAATTTTTTTGTATTATTTGGAATATATAGTGTTTATAGTTGACAATACATCTAAGAACCATAATTTTTTTTTTAATCCAGTTTTTCAAAAATATTCCTTCGAACGTAGTCGGTTACTTTAACCTGTTAACAGGACATGACGAAATATTTCAGTGCAAAACAATTTAAATATAGGTTTATTCCCCGGTTAGGAGGTTAAACACTGATGTTCTTTCCTGTGATATAATGAGATTTGTAAAGATATAGATAGTGAATTAGAGAAATGCATAGTATGGTGATCAGAACGGATTCAGGTGTGGCGGTTTGGAGTGAGCGAGGATAGAACATGGGACCTTGTGGTTCACAGCCCAGTGACATGACCCCAATACAAAAGAAATGTGCTCGTGTAGTGTAGCTGTGTATATATATATATATATATATATATATAGCTGGCTTATAAGTTTTCACCACAGACTCTCCCTCCAGTGAGTCGAACGATATGGCTGTTGAGTGGTGATGTATTGTTATTTATTAGCTGTTAATTCTAATGCGCCTGTACCCATTTGAGTATCGCCTAGCGTTATGGCGAGCGTATGTGGGTGGTTGTAGTTGCTGAGTCAAGTGAGTCTGACGACTTTATGTTGCCGCGGCCTTTTTTTTTTGTGTGTGTTGCTGCGTCAAGTGAATTTGACGACTTTGGTTTGCTGTGGTTAGATGGCGCCACAATTGCTGTATGAAGGTTGAAGGTTCATCGTCCGAGGTCACCAATGTGGTAGATTGTTGTGAGCGAGGATAGAACCTGGAACTTTGTGGCTCCCAGCCCAATACCATGACCACAATACAAAAGCAATTGCTCGTGCAGCGTAGCTGTTAGCTGGCTTATAACCTCTCACCACAAAGGCTTCTGAAATGACGCGTTATATATCTATCAAAATTTGTAGCTGAAATATATTTTTCTAAATATGTCATAAATATAAATTTACTAAAAATAAATTGTAATTTTTAGCAACCATTCTTTCTGGTGAACTAACAGATCAGCATAATATAATTTAACATATCTCCTACCTGATTGTTTTCAGTATACTTGTTCAAAAGATCTAAAAATGATTTAGCTTCAATTTTTTACCACAGCAAGCGTTGAAGCTATTATCGAGGTAAAATATCATAATGTATTATCTTATTCACTTCAATTTAAGGTTTGAAAGAAAAAAAAAAGAAGCTATAGTTTGCGAATACGGGTGAATACGGGGGATGGTTCTATAATAGCCGACAGATTATTAATGATTTGACGGATTTGGTTCATGATTTGATCAGGATTTATATTTTATCCAATTTTATTTACTAGCTGCTTGAGTTTTTGTAGTTATAAACTCCCCTAGTATTCGAAAAACCAAAAATGTGTTTTTCGGCCTCAGAAAAGTCTAAAACGTATGGTGTGAAAATAATCCGCAGACCACAATAACGAACAACGACGACATTTAACACGAAGACCTAATACAAATTCGACAATAGACGACAAAAACACAGCCGAGACGTACACAGGGCAGCACACTACAGGAAACAGTAGCCAACAAGTAGTAATCGACCATAGCACACAACTGCAGCTTGATTCCATCTCCAACTCCAATTGACTGCACCTTGAGATTGCCGGCCCTTTTATAGTTCCCGAGACGCGCGCCGAGAACATCCTGGACCAACCAGGCGTATCTCAATTATTATTGGCTGAATTGCTAAAATTCTCGAAGTTTCCAGTAATATCTGTTTTGTCGCCAACTCCAGCCAAATTCGTCGCCAAATGGTCGCCAAGTTTATCGCCAAGCTCTGGGATTATTGGCTCGGCTCCTGAGCAGTATATAATACAACTGATCGTAAAACGGTCTTTACATGATCGAACTAACCATGCTGGGAAGCAACATTGTAACAATATAAATAGTGACAGATTGGTAAAGGAACCTTTTTAATTTTTGTTATTGTCAGCAAAGAGCACTTAATATGTTACAAAGTTTTTGATATTTCCATCATGTAATTACATAAATATCAGGTGTCTCAGATGAATCTACTATTCCTCTAGTCTAATCATCTGCTAACGTATTTTTCCTGTCCAAAAATATGTCTTATAAAAAAATCATCACACATTTATTTCATTAATTTGTATGTTTTCACTTGTAATAAGTTTTGATTTAAATTTAATTATAGTTCTTTGTTCAGTATAACTAATTCAAAATGAAATTTTCAATTCCTAACTGAATGCCAGTATCGTTTTAGCTAGTTTAACAAACGCCTTTATCGGTTTGACACAAATGTTCATAGCTCATACTATATGAGACATAACACTGATAGCAGCAACGATATTGAAATCCAATGTGTTTTATTAACTCTTTGATATATTGTGATAGATATATTATTTTGGATAACAGTTGTGAAGATATATTCAGATATAATCATCCATTTTAATCTCAGTATTTTCAATTTTCCATGTAGAATTATTAATTAGTTTTGTACCTAAAAATTCTTAATTTTTTTTAAAATATTTTTTTCTCTTTTAGACAAACGATATTTTTTGATAATTTATTGGTAAAAATTCGTTGTATTATTTAATAGAGATAAAAGAGATCTGAAAAATTAGTATGGTTCACATGGACTGAACTTTTAATTAAATTCATTTAATTTTTAATTTTTTAATGCATCATATGACGGATTATTTTATTTATTTTCCCTTTGTAAAAGGGATTACGCAATGCTACAAACGTTTATTCATAGAGTGCATTATTTATTATTCTTTTACTGAAGATATTGCCAAAATCTCTATTGTATCATTGTTGTCAATGCAATATATTGCATTTTCTAATTTCCTAACCTGTGTATTATCATTCTTTGTACTTTCGGTTTCATTGCACTTAAGACAATGTCAATTCTTCATTTTTCCATTGTTGTCTAAGTAATGATTTTTTTTATTTCATTTCTTTTTACATAGTATGTTACCATGTTCATTCATTCGAGTATTCTCGCACTCAAATTATTGTCAAAATATTTTTATAAGTATTGCCAATGCAATTAATTTCTCTTTCCTTTTATTTTTACATGGGCATTATCATTTTTCATCTATTCAGTAATTTTGTACTCAAGACATTGTCAATATTCCTTTTTCTTCATTGTTGTCGAAATAATATTTTTTCTTTCCTTGTCTTTAACGGGAGGCATTACTTTGTTCACTTATTCAGTATTCTTGTACTCAAGACATTGAAAATGTTTCCCATTTACTATTGTTGTCAATGTCAAAATGCAATTTTTTCTCTCTTTCTTCTTTATCCAGTACATTTCTTTGTTCACTCATTCAGTATTCTTGTACTCAAGACATTGAAAATGTTTCCCATTTACTATTGTTGTCAATGTCAAAATGCAATTTTTTCTCTCTTTCTTCTTTATCCAGTACATTTCTTTGTTCACTCATTCAGTATTCTTGTACTCAAGACATTGAAAATGTTTCCCATTTACTATTGTTGTCAATGTCAAAATGCAATTTTTTCTCTCTTTCTTCTTTATCCAGTACATTTCTTTGTTCACTCATTCAGTATTCTTGTACTCAAGACATTGAAAATGTTTCCCATTTACTATTGTTGTCAATGTCAAAATGCAATTTTTTCTCTCTTTCTTCTTTATCCAGTACATTTCTTTGTTCACTCATTCAGTATTCTTGTACTCAAGACATTGAAAATGTTTCCCATTTACTATTGTTGTCAATGTCAAAATGCAATTTTTTCTCTCTTTCTTCTTTATCCAGTACATTTCTTTGTTCACTCATTCAGTATTCTTGTACTCAAGACATTGAAAATGTTTCCCATTTACTATTGTTGTCAATGTCAAAATGCAATTTTTTCTCTCTTTCTTCTTTATCCAGTACATTTCTTTGTTCACTCATTCAGTATTCTTGTACTCAAGACATTGAAAATGTTTCCCATTTACTATTGTTGTCAATGTCAAAATGCAATTTTTTCTGTCTTTCTTCTTTATCCAGTGCATTTCTTTGTTCACTCATTCAGTATTCTTGTACTCAAGACATTGAAAATGTTTCCCATTTACTATTGTTGTCAATGTCAAAATGCAATTTTTTCTCTCTTTCTTCTTTATCCAGTACATTTCTTTGTTCACTCATTCAGTATTATTGTACTCAAGACATTATTAAAATCATCTTTTTATTTTTACTGTCAATGAAATATTTTTATCTTTCTTTGCTTTCGCCATGTACCTCACCGTTTTTTTATTCATTTAATATTCTTGCACTCAAGACATTGTTAAAACTTCATTTTTTCATTGTTGTCGAAGTAATATTTCTTTTTCTTTTCTTCTCTTTTATAGAGACATGTTTTACCCTGACTTCATTCAATATTCTTGTCCTCAAAACATTGACAACATTTCACATTTATAAATGTCGTCAATGACGAAATGCATTTTATTTCTGTCTTTCTTCTTTACCAGTCCATCTTTACGCTCATTCATTCATATTCTTGTTCTCAAAAGATTGTCAAAGTCTCCTTTTTATTATTGTTAATGGATTAATGTGTTTTCCACTTTTATTTTAGCCTGTGCATTGCCATTTTTTATACATTTAATATTCTTGTACCCGAGACAAATTCAAGAATCTCTACTTCATTGATGTTGTAGTAATAGTTTTTCTTTCCTTCTCTTTTATGGGCTACATTACCTTGTTCATTCATTCAATATTCCTTCACTCAAAGCATTAACTGTATTTACCATTTATTATTTTTACCATTGACAAAATACATTTTTTTCTGTGTTTCTTCTTTATCCAGGATACTTTAGTATAAATATTCAGCCAGTATTTTCGTACTCAAAACATTGTCTTTTTGCTATTGCTGTCAATGTATATTTTCCTTTTCTTTCCTTTTAAAATATACCTTATCATTTTTTTTATTCAATCGGTATTCTTCCATTCAAGACATCGCCAAAATTATTTTATCTTCATTGTTGTTAAAAGTAACATTTTTTTTTTTTTTTTGCAAATTATTCTACTAGGTTTATTCATTAAGTATTTTTTTTTCAAAATTCAAATTATTTCTGTCTTTCTTCTATACCCAGTACATTCATTCAGTATTTTTATAGTATTGTCAAAATCCTCTTTTCATTAATGTTGTCAAAAATATTTTTCTCTTTCTTCCGTTTTAACATGTACCTTATCATTTTTATCATTCAATATTCATCTATTCAATACATCGCCAAAACTCCTTTTTCTTCGCCGTTGTCAAAATAATATATATATATATATATATATATATATATATATATATATATATATATATATATATATATATATATATTACAAAGTACGCTACTAAGTTCCTTCATTCAGTATTCTTTAAAAATTCAAATTCTTTCTTCTTCACCCAGTACAGTCATTCAGTATTTTTATACTCAAATCGTTATCAAAATCCTCTTTTCATTATTGTTGTCAAAGGAATATTTTTCTTTTTCTTTCCTTTTAACATGCACCTAATCATTTTTTATTCATTCAGTATTTTTCTACTTGTGACGTCGCCAAAACTCCTGTTTCCTCGCTATTGTCAAAGTAACATTTTTTTTACAAAATACGCTACTAAGTTCCTTCATTCAGTATTCTTTAAAAATTCAAATTCTTTCTTCTTCACCCAGTACAGTCATTCAGTATTTTTATACTCAAATTGTTATCAAAATCCTCTTTTCATTATTGTTGTCAAAGGAATATTTTTCTTTTTCTTTCCTTTTAACATGCACCTAATCATTTTTTATTCATTCAGTATTTTTCTACTTGTGACGTCGCCAAAACTCCTGTTTCCTCGCTATTGTCAAAGTAACATTTTTTTTACAAAATACGCTACTAAGTTCCTTCATTCAGTATTCTTTAAAAATTCAAATTCTTTCTTCTTTACCCAGTACAGTCATTCAGTATTTTTATACTCAAATCGTTATCAAAATCCTCTTTTCATTATTGTTGTCAAAGGAATATTTTTCTCTTTCTTTCCTTTTAACATGTACCTAATCATTGTTTATTCATTCAATATTCTTACACTCAAAACATTGATAGAAATTTATGTCTAACTTTCTTGGTAATGTGGTTTCTTTTCTTTTTTTTTATTTAAATAAGTCCACTTACCAAACTTGACAGAAGCGACTTGAGCTATAAAAATAAAGATGTGGTAATAAGATTTCATTATCGACAGACTTAACCATTAAACTTATTTTCTCGAAGAATTTCAATTATTGCTGGTCCTGAAAGATATTTCTTTTCACAATTTGCTAACAATTCTTATATCTACTTAAACTGAAAATAAAACATCACACACAAATTTCTTAATTTTTCCAAAATTAAATAGAATCAACGTTATTTTCCATATTATCTGAAGAAAATCATTCTTGCAACAGAAAGTTGATTCAATTGAAGCCAGTAAAAACATTTTACATTATTATTTAAATTTCAAATAAACAAATCTTAAAATGCGAACTACGGTTTTGTTAATAGTTGTAAACTGATTAAAGACAAAATACATCCGTTAGTTTCTAAAATTGCACATCCCTCCTCTTTCTCTAAGTGGTCGTTATTTTAATTAGCTACTTTAAATAAACATTTGCAAAGGGGGATTATTAATAGTTTGGTCCCAAAATAATTCATAACTATTTGAAGAGAAATGCAAGCGTTGCAAAAATAATTAAAATCCAAATGTTTGAAGCTCTACAAGTGAATGTTAGAATCAATTGAAAACAAACCAAATTTTATTTGAAGGAAAATGCTATATTCTATGTTGAATAACTACATTTAGGGATTTAATTTGGTATTCCATTTGGCGTATAATTAAATGCAGAAAATTGGTACTTGCATTTATTTTCTTTCTATTCTAAAAGTGGTAGATGGGATATTTGTGAATAAGTTTAGAATTCAATGAGATTATTGGGCTAATCTCACGCCGCTTGTATTTATCTTGTATCTAAAACTTTTTCTTTCATCAGAGTAATTAAATTCGTATGGTATTTGTTTCTTTGAAAACTTAGGATTAAAAGTAAGCAAACGTTAAAGAAACAAAATAACAGTTGAAAATGTTGTTTGAAATTCATTATTTAAATGTACTTTATAGTTTATGGCATAAAAAATGAAACTGATCGTGCATTTTAATTATATTGTGCTTCAAAACTTTTTATCGTTAAGAAAATTATATCGCATAATTGTTTTTTTTAATTCAAGTAGTAACCAAAGTAGTAGTTGAAGTAGTTTTTTTTAATTTAATAGTAGTCACCAAAGCTGACTACTCCTCCCAGTCCTGAGGCATATGAAAAATTTAATAGAAATCTACTGCAAAGATTTGTAGATTTCTCTTAAATTAGGGAGGTTTTTTTATCACAGACAGACAAACTGGTAGAAATTTTCTACAAATGTGTTTTTTGAACTCATAAAGATCAAATACTTAAAGATTTGTCAAAATCTTGAATTTGAATTTTTTAACGACTGCGATGCTTTCTCGATACTTCATACACGAGAAAATAAAAAAAAAATGGTATCATTAAAATATTATTTTTGGAATTTTAAGATAATGCAAAAACCATTTTGTTATCTAATTCTTTGGATGTTTCGCGGAAAACGCAAAAATTTCCCTAAGTTTTTAATTAAATAAAACTTCAATAAATCTATCCAAAGGGCACATTTCCGCTCTCTAGAGCATATATGACATGATTGGGGTTCTACATAAAGTAGTCTAGTCTGCAGAGTGCTACCACCACACACACACATCCCCTTTACAAGTAAAAAAAATCATACTTCATTAATGCATTTTTTGGATAAACATGAGTGATGCGTTCTGGTTTTCAAGTTCAAATTATTAAAAATAATGCTATTGTCAAATAAAATTATTTTAATTAAGTTGCATGTTATTTAATTATAAAAAAAATATTTTACCACTAAAAATAACGTCGAAACTACCAAGATATCTTTCTCAAGACTGAGAATGAAAAACTAAAATTATTAATTGAAAGCCAGTATTAATTAAGAATATATATATATATATATATATATATATATATATATATATATATATATTCTCTTTTGAACCAAATATATGTTAGTTAAAAAGCCAAATGTGTTTTGAAAGTTGGAATCGATTCTTTGTTTCTTTGGAAAAAGAATGTTATAAAGCAAGACATCGTAGTTGAGAAGTTAATGAAATGATTTGTACAAATATTTGAAGAATTTTTTTTAAAAAGAGTGACGAAATGCTGGAACTAAAAAATAAATTGTATTTCTATATTTATTTTCCAGTGTTTAAAGGCTAAAGTTCGACAGATAAATATCATGAAAATTTCAATCATTTGTTAAACATGGAATCTTAAAATAACGGTAGTGAGTAAGCAGAAAGTCCATTCTGTAATATTCAAAATTTTCATGGCATATTTCTACATCATATACCATAATTGAAAAACTTGTCTTGTAGATTATAATTTTAATAAAATAATTAACATTTTTAACAAAATAATTTTCAGAATATTACAATTTAAAAAAGATGCAAAATTGCATTAAAATATCCATTATACAAATATGAAAAATAATGTATTCTCCCAAAGAAGGAACAGAATCTATATACAAACGGTGTCGTAAAGAAAGCGATATAAAAATTAAGTTTTGAATCCACAAATTAACATTGCAAATGTTATATTAAAATGTATTTCTTTAGCCTTATTACACCAATTAGTACAGTATAATAAATAGCAAAATTTAATATATTATTATTTTATTAATTGAAGTTTGTATCTGGGACACGCAAATAAACATGGCACGTCTCCTTTTTTATTAATGTGGAAATCGGGAATAGCAATAATAAAATTACCCACTATTAATAAAAAGGATATCATTTCCAAATACTGTTAAACGAAATTACCGCACAAATTAATCTAGCACTCAGGAAATAATCATCAAAAGCATCATTAATAATAAATGAAACTTTCCTCTAACTACTAGGTCCAGTATTCCAGATACCGTCCGTTGGTCGAACTATTTTCAAAAGTTGATAAGAAAGTTCGAACAAGGTAGTCTAGAAGAAACAAAATCTCACCACTCCATCCGTGTCGAAACCACACGCAAGAATACCGTATTATCACCCTATAAATCTAGTCATGCAATACGATTTCGATTAACCGTCTACATCGATTGTAGTGTGCTATACACAAGAATTGGTAGAAAGGTGCAGGGATCGGTTTAATAGGACACCTATTTAATCGAGGGTGGGTAGATATATCGACTATCTAAAACACTCCTGGATCAGTAGATAGCAAGGTGGAAATAGAATATTGTCTCTTCCGTATTTTTTTCCTCATGTCTTCTTTGTTTTTCTGATTTAGTATTTAAAGTGAGCCTTCTCAATGCTTTATTGGAATCAGACAAAAATAATTGATTAAAAATACATACTTAGTTTTCTAAGTGGTACCAATGCCACGGGGGCTTTGCGGTCAGTTTTCTGCATCTTGACCAGGTCCGATAACCGATTCCGCATTGTGCAAGCGGGCTTGATGCATGTTAAATCAGTCTGGGTCAAAAGTCATCCCACTGGTGTGGTGCAGAAGTTTGGAGATAAGGTGCCAGCTCAAGTGTCGTTCTCGGCATCTGACCGCGATTCGAAATTACGAGATCCTTCCCAATATATTTCTAGTGATATTTTTTTTAAAAAAAGGGGGGCTTTAATAAAACTAAAATTAATCTGTATTAAGAAAATCCAAGCTCTCATTTGTAGAATTTCCTGAATAAAAAGATAATAATAATAATAATAAAACATTTTTGTGAGCAAAAATCTCAGCAATCACAATTTTGTTCAAGATCAAGATTTTATGCGTATGAGACAATAAACAGCTCCTCCGATACGAAAGAAGACATATGGAAATATTGAATGATAAATATCGCCACGAAAAAATAAGTGGGGACTATAATTGAGTCATAAGAGCCATCACTCACCACAATAGAGCCCGTCCCATAGGATATATGTCCCGTCTTCGGATAGAGGTAACAGACTCCACAACATTTCTGTGCTCACCACAGTGATGAGAACCAACTATCATACCAGAATTTTCTATCCCTACAATTGAGGTGCCTTCCCAAGGGATTTTTTGTGTATTAAGGGGGGTAAAAATTTTATGCTGAGGGAACATAAACAGCTGCTACGAACCACCCGAAGGCAATTGAAAATAGTGAACGCTCGAATGACGCGACAGCATAAGCGGGAACTATAGTTGTATCCTATGAGCTATCACCAGCCACAGTATAACCCCTCCCGTAGGTGGCATGTCCAGTCACTGGATAGAGGTAGCTGGCTCCACACCATATCGGTGCTTATCATAGTGGCGAGAACTAACCACCATACTGGAAGATTTTCATCCTCTTGTCTGAGGGTACTTCCCACATTCCGAGGAGATTTTATGTGGAAGGAAAGGAAGGGGGGGGGTGGCTCGGGGAAATTGCTCCTACTTATTCTAATGACCAATCAACTTGATTTCAAAATGTTATGAGAAAGTTTGTTAAATGTCTAGTAATCATGATCTGATTTAATTTTATTATTATTCTTTTAAGTAATAATTCTTTTGTAATAATAATTCTTTTTGAGATATGCTGCATTTAGACCTAATTATGTAATATTTTGTAAGTAATAGGCACACACTATAAAATTATGTAAATTAAAATAAGATTTTATCATCAAAGATATATCCTATAACAAACGATATTGTCAGTTCTAAAAAGCAATGTTAATATGTCTATAGCTTTTGTGACACTAAATAGGAATATACATTAGAATACTTATTATCATTATTTGTTATCATGTGAGAACATGATGTTGTTTTGGTTAGGGTGTTTTGAAGCTCGAAATCGGATAGGCAATGAATAAAGCATAAATGGATATTTTCTTCATCATGTTTTCACCGCATATATTTTTTTACCTGCTTTTACCAGTATTGCTTTATTATTACGTATGCTTCTTTGACAGCAGATACGTTTTTAAAAGGTTGACCTGTTTTTACCAGTATTGCTTTATTATTATTACGTATGGTTCTTTGGCAGCAGATCCGGTTTTGAAAGATTGACGTAGAACTATGACATCATAGCTGTTGTTTCACCTCAAAATTGGTCGAGCTCCGAAACTTTGTTTGCCAGCCAGAAAAATTGAAAAAGAAAATTTTAAAAAAAATTATCATTATTTATATATATATATAGTGAGAGACAGACCGACAGAGAAGTCTCGTGATTGTTTCATACCGAGACTTCTCTATCTTAATTAATTTAATTATATGTCTTAATTAATTTAAGGTTAATGGCTTAAATTAATTAAGACAAATAATGACTTAAAAATAATAATGTTATCACATAATAATTTGAAATTTGCGATCGTAGATTTCAATTTTTTTTTTATTGCTTTGTTAGCAATAGATTTTGCAATAATATTTTCAAGCAATTTAAAAAAAAAATTGCTTCATATTTGCAGATATGAAAATTCGTGAACAATTTATATTTCAATTCTTCTTAGAGATGGAGAATTAAAAAAAAAAATTGTGTATTTATGCAGTCTTGATGAATATATTCTATTTCTATATTTTCATAACTTAATAAATACTAATAACTAATAATTAATTAAATTGATTTAAATTGTATAATACATTCCAAAAATTTCTTAAATAATAAATCTTAAGATTAAAAAATAAAAAAAATGAGAAAATAAGAAAAAAGAATTATCTTTTCTACATTAACAACAATTTTTTAAAAAAAATTATTATTTTTTTAAGTGCATAAATTTCACATATTCAAAAGGAATAAAGAGAAGAAAAATTATCAAATTAATGTCTATATATTTGATGAATTTCTTCTTAATCTTAAGCTATATCCTTAATATACATTTTTGATACTATGGTACTATGATACTATGGTTATTGATACTATGATCTAGAATTTTGATACTTTTCACCTGGGATAAATGAAACTCGATAAATTCACAACGAGGTTACTAAACTATTCTTGAATTTCTATATAGCATTCATACCAAAATTCTAGATCTATATTGCATTTTAAGTAAATTCTGCCCCCGGAAATATATTTCTTTATCTGCTCATGTGAATATCCCAAAAATAACTCAAAAGTGCAGTGGTTTAGATGAATAAAATTTGACTAATTGTTTATACAATCAAACTGAAAATATATATTCTCCAAAATCACAGTAGGCAAATATTTTTTTTTCTCTTTTTCTGTTGTGCGACTTAACAGTTTTAGATGTCCATATTCTTTTTGATGATAATCTTTTCATCAAAGATTTGAAATATAACATACGATTTACAAAAGATATTATAAACTAAAATTGTGCATTTGTATTTATTTTAATTATTTTCAAGATGTTATACTGAATTTTCTAAAGAATACAATTGATAAACACAAACTTGATCTGAAAAGTATTTTCGGCATACATGGAAAATTCGGTCGAAAACATTTTTCGGTTATCTTTATTAGTCTACGAACTTCACGGTTTTAGATATCCAAATTATTTTTTGATGATAATCTTTTCATCAAAGATTTGAAATATAACATACGATTTACAAAAGATATTATAAACTAAAATTGTGCATTTGTATTTATTTTAATTATTTTCAAGATGTTATACTGAATTTTCTAAAGAATACAATTCATAAACACAAACTTGATCTGAAAAGTATTTTCGGCATACATGGAAAATTCGGTCGAAAACATTTTTCGGTTATCTTTATTAGTCTACGAACTTCACGGTTTTAGATATCCAAATTATTTTTTGATGATAATCTTTTCATCAGAGATTTGAAATATGACATACAATATACAAAAGATAATATAGGCTAAAATTGAACATTTGTATTTATTTTAATTATTTTCAAGATTTTATACTGAATTTTCTAAAGAATACAATTCGTAAACACAAACTTGATCTGAAAAGTATTTTCGGCGTGCATGGAAAATTCGGTCGAAAACATGTTTTTGGTTATCTTTATTAGTCTACGAACTTCACAGTTTTAGGTGTCCATATTCTTTTTTGGTGATAATCTTTTCATCAAAGATTTGAAATATAACATGGATGTACAAACGTGTGTGGAAATTGTATCAAAAATTGTTGGAAATATCGAGGGATAATGGAAATAAATTCTTTAAATAGCGAAGAAGGAATCATAGTCCCTTTGTTTTGTTGGGTTTATGTAAACATAATATCATTCCAAACAATGCTAAGATTAAATTTGTAAAATGAAATCAAAACATTAAATAATGAGTTGTTTTAATATTTTATTCAAAATAAGCGTCTCATCATAGAGTTCACTAGACACAAATATTTATTAATGATTTTTATACTTTTTTTTCCATTTGCTTCATTTTACCTCCTTAGCACGTTTTTCCAAGTCATTTTCATGGCCAAATATCAACAAAATAGCATTGTTTTAACTTCATTTTAAATTTGAAGCACAAATAGAAGCCACTATCTGTTAAATCAAGCAGATATGATAGATGATTCATAGTATAAACTTTGTTAAAAGATTACGAACAATAAATAAATTTTGTCTAAGGACAATGTCAAGCAATAAAAATACATTTTTCTGTATCAAATTCTGAATGAATCAACGAATTCTAGAAACAAACACATTAAGATATTTAATGTGTTTGTTTTGTATTATTATTTGTTTTTATATTTCCTTTATTATTTTATTTATCTTATTAATTGTTTGTCCAAATGACATAAATTTTTCATTTACTATTGAAGTATGTAATGAATACTCTGTTGATTCAAATTGAGTATTATTTTTTCTTCTGATGAATATATTTTCTTTCATTCCGCAATTTATCATTTTACTTAAGAATCAAATTTAAAACATCCAGTTTCCTCATTTATAACATTGCATTTCATGTAATTCAATTTTTTTACGTTTTTATTTGTAGTACATAGATATTATATTAAATATTTAAAAAAAATTTAGAATTCAAAATTTTGACAAATCTCCACGTTTTAGAACTCCCTGAATTCAAAAAACACATTTTTAGAAAATGTCCATCCATCTGTCTGCTGTTACAAATATAACTTATAAACGCTTTGATCAAGACGGATGAAATTTGGAATATAGTCTTTATATCAAATGTGCAGGATTTCATCAAATTTTAAGAATAACACGCTCAAAAAAATAAGTCTTTCCGGCTGTTGGAATATAATTTAACACGATAACTACAAAATAAAGAGTGCTAGATGAATGAAATTCTGTACTCAAATTGATGTAATGATTCAGCTTCTTCCCTGCTTGACTATGGTGACGTTTCTTTTCCCACGCTCCATAATTAGCATCCAGACAGCAGTATCAGCAATGGCGACGCCCTACCGCCGTGTAAGTGCTTCCAGAAGTGCAAGGTGGTCAACCCCTTTAAAGTAAGGACATCTGGGCAATTAGTGCGAGTCCAGATAAGGGACCCCACCTGCATTGTATTTGAAACAGATGTAAACTTGCATTCTTTACATTGTGGAGGGGGCTCCCCAACGCATTCCCACGGTCGACTGTAGACGGGTGAAGTTGTTGCTGAACGATTATTGGATAACCGGGAAAAGGGTCCGATGTGAATGAGGGTGGGAACAGGATAAAAGTGCGAGGAGATTGGAAGAGAAGGATGGTGGACACTGAGGCAGAAAGCGGAGTGCCCGACGAGAATTCCACCCGAAAAGATTCGGTGGATCCCGGGAGCTACGCCTCTTTGCGAGAACGCTAAAGAGTCGGCTAGCTGTTTCCGAGAGAGGTTTCTCCGAAAGAATTCGAGGAACTATCCTTGTTGTGTCGAATAAGAATCATTTAACCTAGAATTCATTTAACCTAGATGATGAACTGTAATTTTATAAAGCTGTAAATAAAGAATTTGATCATAACGCTACCTTTTATTGGATCGAGACTTTACAATGAACATCTGTATTCTAGACACCTATCAAATTTTGTGCCAAATCCAACGAAAATTGACCGTCTGCTGGTCTGTTCTTTTAGAAGCATGCAAAACCATTAAATCTATAACGAATGGACTTAAATGTCTCAAATATGATTTGTGGGTGAGGGAAAACAAGCATAATTCTGAGTGAAATTTTTATTTGGGAAATTGGTTGGAAAAATTTCCTCTAAAACACAAATTTGATTTTTCGATTCTACTAATCAAACGCTAGAGATTAATAGCCAAATAACTCGCCAAGGATGATACGATATATTTAATAAAAATGCTAAATTCACGCCGAAAAATAATATTTCGTAACTATTTCATACCAATGTTATGCAAGGTGTTCTCTAGGGTAAATACCTTTATTAGAGCATATGCGAAACAGTTTCGTGTCGACATCTTCCGTTGGTTAGAAGATAAAAAATAAACTTCTTTGAAATGGGCATTTTTGTCTTATTTTTGTTTGTTTTCTAAAGACTTTCCAGCAAATTTATAGCCGTCGTTTGCTGTGCTGAAATCTTTATGCAAGATGTTTCTCTTCTATTAATGACATATTGTCAAATGATTTATATTTATATATCTCCTAATTTAAAAATTTAACACTCATTTAATGTTTTTAAAGCGTTATTGATGTTTTACAACTTAATAATGTTACAAATCTGTAATGCTGCTTCCCAGCATAGTTGGTTCCACCATCGGAAAGAATGTTTTACAGTCATCTGTACTGGACGGAGTCCGGTGTCGCGTCGGAGGTTTCAGAGCTCGGCGACAAACTTGGCGACTATTTGGCGACTTGGCGACGAATTTGGTGACTTTAGTGCCAAAATAGATTATACCAGAAACATCGAGAATTTTCCGATCCGTGCAGTAGGAACCGAGATACGCCTCGAACGTTCATGATTGTTTGAGAGTCTTCTAGCCCCTCCTCCTGAGACCTATAAAAAGAGCTGCAGCTGCCGGGGAGTCGTTGTGAATTGAGTAGTGGTAGTCTGAAGCGACCGAGAAGAGTAGTCGGAATCGACGGTGAAGAATTGGTCTTCCAGGGATTAGCAGAGCAGCGATGAAGTCAAGCTAGTGCTGAACTAAGCTGTGCGCTACTGTCTGCAGTAGAGTCTGGTTGTATGCTGATGTGTATGCTGCACGTCTCGGCTGAAGGTAATCGTCTTCTGTGCTGTATATAATCGTCTTTGTGCTGTACTGTGTGTCTTCGTGTCAATAAACGTCGTTGTTTTTCTTCTACTGCCGCTTGCTGATTGAGCGTTCTCCACACCATATAACTTCCACTATCCAAACGAACCCCCAGAAATTTCGTAACAATATGTAACATAAAATTTAATGTATTTTTTTCTCTATTCTTTTTCTGTACCAATATGCGTTTTCTCTAGAGGGTTCTTTATTTTTTACAAGGGTCCAATGTCATCAAGTGTAGTTTGTTCCTTCGTGCTAAGTGGGGTTACTCTTCGGCGGTCCCATCAAGTTTCCCGCATGGCATCTGGCTATGTCGGAGTATCGCACAGTATATATGTTCTTTTAAAGAAATTAAAATCTAAGATAGTTCTAATCAGCCCTTTATTGATAGATGCTTAAAGTTTGTTTCGCTAGTATCAGTTTCATCCAATAATTTTATGTGACAAAATTAAGTAATTAAAATAATGTCAGACATGTAAATAAATCATGTCTTAAATGTCTGGAATATAAAATCGAAACGTCACAAAAGCCGAAGCCAAGTGAGAGAAGAAAGGCCATTGAAAATCAAGTCATCTTTTAGGATGGCACCAAATCAAGTCATTGAAGGACAATGTTGAGGACAGTTAGACCGATCAAAAGCCGAAACCAAGCGAGAGAAGAAAGGCCATTAGAAATCAACTCATCTTGTAGGAAGGTACCAAATCAAGTCATTGAAGGACAATGTTGAGGACAATTAGACCGATCAAAAGCCGATACCAAGCGAAGAGAAGAAAGGTCATTAGAAATCAAGTCATCTTGTAAGAAGGCGCTAATTAAAGTCATTGAAGGACAATGTTGAGGACAGTTCTTTCATTTATTTCATTCATTTATTTATTTCAAAAAAACAAAAAAAAATGTAGATACAAAAATAGTAAAAATAGAAAATAAAAATCAATAAATGTATATAAAATAATTATTTCTGAGTAAACATAATGGAGTCCGAAGTTATTGTTGACTAGATAGTTGAATTCGTTAGTCATTAGATTTTCAACAACCCGAACATCAAAATTCCTAACAAGGTGAAAATTTCATAAGGTTTTTCAATGCAATTTCCGGTTATGTAGAAGACACCCGATTCCAAAACTAGTATTCTGTGATAATTAGCGAAATCGTACCGATTGCTTTCCCACAGGATATTTGCAAAAAACTCTGGTCTAATGTGCTGTAAAAGCGTAGCGGTCACTAATAGTTTATTAAGCTATACTTATCATTTTTTTTTAAAGTATGTCTTCTGAACAAAGTATATTTGTGCCATAAGAAAACATTCAATCTACATAAAATATGTTTCAAGACAAACAAGTGCCACATTTGGTCCGCTTTTGAATTATTTTTACCAAGTGTTGAGTTAAATTTAAAGACTTAATTTTGTTACTGGGCATTTGCGTAGTTAATTTAACAAATGTCCAGCACTTTTCTCAGCTTCTAAACAAATGGTCGAAATCTGTCATGCATACGCGATTGCGCTGATGTCGACATTGTGAACTAAACGCTTGCCAAGCATAGTTATATGATATTTTTCGGGCATCGAATAAGAAAAATTATTTTGAGATCGATTCAAAGCTTTAAATCTTTATAAAATGAAAATCTCATCATGTTTCAGCATTTGGTCCGCTTTTGAATTATTTTTACCAAGTGTTGAGTTAAATTTAAAGACTTAATTTAGTTACTGGGCATTTGCGTAGTTAATTTAACAAATGTCCAGCACTTTGATCAGCTTCTAAACAAATGGTCGAAATCTGTCATGCATACGCGATTGCGCTGATGTCGCCATTGTGGACTAAACGCTTGCCAAGCATAGTTATATGATATCTTTCGGGCATTGAATAAGAAAAATTATTTTGAGATCGATTCAAAGCTTTAAATCTTCATAAAATGAAAATCTCATCATGTTTCAGCATTTGGTCCGCTTTTGAATTATTTTTACCAAGTGTTGAGTTAAATTTAACGACAGATCTTTATTCTATCTTAATTGTTTAGTATAAAATTTTTACTTCTATAATAAATGGACGCATTTCATAATTTAGCTTAACAAATACCAAGTGATTTTTGCAATTTGTCAACAAATGGATGAGATCTATCACGCATGCGCGATTGCACTGATGGCGCAATTGCACACTAAAATTTAGAAATAATAGTTACATAAAATCTTTGGCACATTGAATAGGTTAAATATATTTGAGATCAATTATAGTGATAACAAGGCCAAGAATATCTACTTCATTCCTTTTTCTGTTAGTTTTCTACTAACCCTTAATCCTTTCGAAGATCAAAAATTTCGAGGATGAGATTTTGACGAATCTTTACATTTCAGATCTCATTGAGACAGAGGAACGCATTTTTGGACTTACACCTGTCTGTTCTTTTCGTTTGCGAACAAGCTAATTCCAAAACAAATTCAGCTAAAAATATGAAATTTGGCTTGTGTTCCCAATTATATCAAACACCAAAATAATTATATACCATAAATAAATATTGTACTAATATTCAATACCAAATACCAAAATTCTATACCAATAAAATTATATACTATACCAAATTTATATCAAAGTTTGAATGAAATAAGTTTAGATGAAGACTATCTTTAGATGAATACTGTCTGACACACAGCAATTGAACATGAAAAATACATAACACTAAGAATATGAATGAAAATATTTTGCACACAATCTTCACATCTAAAGGGTAGACTTTTATCAAATTTTGAGCCACATTCATTATGGGGTTGACCAAAACTTGGTCATCTTAGTCCCATATACTTTATCGTGATTAATCAAAAAACACAACGCCTTAAATGAATGAAACAAACCGGTGATTGATTTCGTTGCTAAAATTGCTAGAATAGGTCAAATTTTCCTCCTAATCTGTTGAAAATAAATCGTCCAAAATGTGTATTCTGTTTCCTTTCACTATGCCAATAAGCACAAAATGATCACATGCGGAACATTGAAAATAAAAACTGTATTATTTATGGTGATCACGGTCATGTACTAGATCTCCAGATTTGTTATTTTAGAGAAAACTTATTTATGTAACATTTTTATGAGAGAATTTACGAGAAAGTCTCTGGGAGAGCACGCTTGTTGATTTTTAGCCAGGCGGTGGTCAGTTGGTAATTTATTGGAAATCCTCAATTTTATTATTTAATTAAGAAAGCATATAGCGCTTGAAGATGGGTTTTTTTTTCCTCATGGACAGATATAAACATTACTTAACTACATAAACAGTTCCATTATTTTACAAATGTTAATCTCTTACAGTAAGGTTTAACTAAGTAGCTGTAAGAAATATATTTGAAATACTATCCTTAAATTGCGCATACATTTTAATATTATTACCAGGCGCAGGTTGACCTACGATCATGCGCCGCAATTTGGGCCAAGATTTTTCACCTGCGAGGTTTAGGTTCTTTTGCATTTGTAATTTAAAAATTCTAACACAATTCCTTAAAGTTATAACACATTTTAAGTTCCTTTCAATTAAATTCAGTTATTTACAAAAACGTATATGATTTACGTTTATTATAATGAATAAATATACTGGTCCAAAATCTATGACATCTACATTTTTTTGGGGGGGGGAGGGGGATTCCCCATTTTTGGATACTTCAGCATTATAAACCGGAAATGCTTTTTTCCTCGATTTTTCTAAGTAATCTCAGCGCCATGCTATTACTTCAGTCACATGTTACGTCTGGAGGTTAAGAACCTTCCAGTTCAAGAACTCCATGGCACACCAATTAAATCAGTGAATCAATTCATTTGCTGAGATAAACAAAATTAGGAATATTTGAAAATAACTATTTTAGATACATTGATATAATATCGCTAAGAAGAAAACTGTAAAAAGCGCTTTGGTTTAGCAATTATTTTTCAAACTTGCGAAACAACAACTCTTGACAATAAGAGAGATAAATAATCTTTTGAACAATAAATAGAGATCCGATGGCATTGCGTATTTCGAAGGACGAAAATAAAAATATCTGATGATAATTCATTGTTTTGTTTTAGTTTCTCACATTTTTCTTTCATAAGAGCTTCGAGAATCGGTTTCCAGAAAATACGTTTTTTATACATTTCGTGCTTAACATTATTATAAGCAAGCTATCTTTGCGTACAAAATCGAAGACGTTTAAAATTCGTTACCCATTGCTTCCCGTATACCGTACAGTTGTCGACGTACAAATGCTAAATTCATTGTTTACTACCAGGTAGCGCTGTAACTGACGAACTGATTTACTATACCCAGACACCGAGTTTATGACAATAGCTATTACCATTCTCAAACTAATGTAGGGTTGAAAGAATTTAATGGACATTTTGTATATATATTTTTTGAAATAGAACTTTATGGGTGTATAACAGTCTCAGTTTCGAAATTAGTAGTTGGGTCTTCAAGATTTGGTATCCAAACTGACACATCTTAAATACATATCAAATCAAATGTTCTTTCTGTAGTACTGCTCTGTAGTTTGTTTAATGGAATACAGGAAAATATGTCATACTTATTAAAAATTTGAAATATTTTTTTAAGTCCGTTTTAAAAAGAATTCGTACAACTTCAAAAATAGAATTTATAGATATGTTACAGTTGACCCGAAATCAGTCAAAAAACGCGAATTAACTTGGTAAAAAGCGTTTTTAACTAGCAGAGTCAGGGATAACACGAATTAACTAAGGAAAATGCATTCTAACTAACAGCGTTAGAAAAAACCTTGTTTTCTCTAATTAAGTAGGGTTTACATTCAACCAACCATAATCTATCCAATGAGACCACGAATGCACAGACTGTACAATAATACGTCCCGTCGAGGGAAGAACTTGCTATTGTCCGTTCTTGCAGCAAATGCACAATCTAATTTCTGCGCATATGTGAATTATTTACTGCAATCTTATACTTGGCTCAGTGCAAACTCACTTTTATTTAAGGTTTTCTCCAGTTAAAACCGTAATGAATCTAGATTTGTTGCTGGTTAAATTTTCAAAACAAATTCCATTATCTAGCTTTGTTCTTCCTGGAACATACTTTACTGGTTGATACATTTACAGAGTAAAGAAATTGTTAATACTTTTTGCGCCAAATATTGGATAAATAGATTTTTGGACAATCACAGTTGCTACATGACAAAAACGAATAAAGTTATTACACGTGAAGATTACAATACTCTTTTATCTAAGAATCAAAGCAATCTGCCATTAGCTAGTTTGTTGTTGTTTCTTATGGTACTTGTCATAGACAAGCCCGCTGAAAGAGTCAGCGATTTTAAGCCGAGCGTCTCTTGTTTCAGTAGCGCCATCTAGGAACGCGAGTACAACATATCTACTCATGTGTCACAACTTCTTTTACAGGGCAGACTTCATTCATGCATTTCATTAACTCATCTATAGATAGTAATTTAGATCTGAATTAGAGAAAGATCACCTCTGAACTAAAACTCCCAGTGGCATTGTCTCGGACTTGGAGAACTTTGTGACCGCGACCGATTTATGAGTGCACCAGCCATCTTATACACTAGAGTCTTCAGTTATCGGGGTTGGAACTCATTAAGTAAGGGATGCGAATCCAACGTCCTACCAACCAGGCTATCCGGCCTTAGCAAGTTGTTATTTCCTCAAACAATGTTTTACTAAGTATAGTTTTATACAATAATTTTTGATAGAAAAGAATAATATAGTATACCAATTCAGTCAAAACACGAATAAAACGTGTTCTTCCTAGTGGGTCAGTTAGAATGCGTTTTCCCTAGTTAATTTCGGTTTTGACTGATTTCGGTGTTTTTATTGAAGCAGATATTCTTCAAAAATATAAAAATATAAAGTAAGATAATAAGTGATTAGAAATGAAATTATCTAATAGTTTTCATTTAAATGCCTTTTATATTAGAAACTGGTTATGTTATACTTTGTAGTATACATTACACGAGCTTTTACGAACTCAAAGCTATATTTATTATGGAAACAAATTAACTATTTAATTGAGACTGCCTATTACCAGGATTATGAAGTCATTAAATAATGAAGCACTTCCGAACCTTAAGTTATATATTTGCCTACATGTCTTATTTTAGGTCACGCAAAGTTACTTTATATTCCTCGAATTTTAAATGACTTTGTTTGACCTTGAGACTAGTATTACAGCACTGAATTTAGATAAAAGATCACTGAATTTCTCACAAAAATATATATGAACCACATAAAATAAAAAAATAAAAAAATCGTTGGTAAAATCTTTACAAATGTGTAGTTCAGGCTAAAGATAATTTTTAGATCTGTAAGCTGAAAGTAAGAAATTTAGAAAAGTAGACCTTTTCTAAATATAACAAATGGAATTTAAAAAAAAATAAAGTAAAATAAAAATTGAAATCAGCTATCTCAAATTTCAAGTTATCATGCGAGAACATTATTTTTTTATGTCACGTGGTTTCAATCCGACAGAAAATCAATATGACTCATATGACACTCATATTTCGCAATCACCAACATTTAGAGAAGCGATGGCTTTTCACTTTCCCAAAATCAATCGAGATGTAAAGTTCTTTTCTCGAGGTCAAAATTATTTTTAGTGAAGAAACTAGTTTACACTGGATTTAAACAATCACGTGACTATCAGATTACGCATGCGTCGATATTTAGAATTTTTTTTTTTTTTTTTGTTGTTGTTGCTTTTCATCTCAAATTTGTGCAAACTCCAAAATTTTATCTCAAGGCCAGATTTTTTTTTTCTTTTGCAAAAATCCGGTTTAAACTGGTTTCTAATAGTCACGTGACTATTTTATTGTGCAGTCATCAAATTTTAGAAAAGCGATGCTTGTTTTTCATCTCAAAATCGTTAAAGCTTCAAAAAAAATTTTGCCAGCTAGAAAAATTATAAATTTAATATATACATATATATACATAAATAATTTTCAATACCTCCCTTTTAGTAAGAAATTATCGCTTCTTCGGGCGATTACTTCTTACGGCTCTGCCCTTTATTGCCAGACAGGAGAATCGGGTACATAGCGGACATTCGCGCCAAGTTGTAACTTTTTGGTGACGATAAATTGCCAAATGTGACAAAATTCTTTATCATTTTCTAATAGTCCTGAAGCTGAAAAATGAATGCCTAAAAAGCGATAAATTGCCAATTTTCTGCCCGTGCATGTTATGGCTTCAAAAACCTCAAACAAAAACAACATCATGTTTTTACATGATGAAAAATCTTTAGAAAAAACTGCATAAATGTTTAATTCAAGATTAAAATAATTTTTAGGAGATCCATAAGCAAAAATTAGGAAATTTGGAATAGAAGATCTTTCCCAAGTAAAACAAATGGAATTTAAAATAATTCCGAAGAAATTCCAGTGAATTGAAACAATCTAGGCAAAACGACAACATCAAGATTAATGGTGTGTTATAAAAATGCTTAAGAAAGTAAGTTATTTAATGGTCAATAAAAAGTAAAACATTGATGATTCATAGAATATGGCTTTCATAAGAATATCGTTGATAGTTACAATAATAATATATTTCCTACTATAGATGTGTAGAATTAAATTCCTTCTGATTAAATCTTCGGTATACTCAAAATGCAGTTGTTATATCAAAGATATTACTGTTAATAAATATTATAAGTTACTGTAAATTTCTCTAAATATTATTTCCTAAATATTAGTGATAATAAATATTAGAAGCTAAGGTTAATAAATACATTTAAAATATCAAATACACGATAGTGAATATTTGGCCTGACATTCAGGATTCTAATTATAATGGCTTTGAAAACAAAGGAAAAATATTTCAGCTATGATACTATTTCTGTGACACTCATCAATGGCGAAATATATCTATAAATTTGTAACTTGTCCACCACATATATACTGATGGACTTTTCCAAATACCATGACCATACCTTTGATATCTACTGATTTAGAAGTTGGCCAGTACTTACACAATGGTGGATTAAGGCATTTTGCGGCCCTAATGGCAATGTACTTTTAATTGCTCCTCTTTTGATAAATAGAACAATTCATTGAATCAGTACTTCTACTAGGAAGAATTTAAAAACTAACCCAAGAAAGATTGTGCAGATATTAATCTGTGATACTTGTACTGATCGAAGTACCATGACCCATATCCCTGATATCTACTGATTTAGAAGATGGCCAGTACCTACACAATGCTGGACTTAATCATTTCATGGTTCTCTACGTAATGAACTTTAAAATTTTCCTCTTTTGATAAATAGGACAATCAATTCAATCAGTACTCCTACTAGGAAGAATTTATAGACTAATCCTAGCATGATTGTGCATCTGTGGTATTATTCTGTGATACTTGTACTTATCGAAGTATCTGCCCCAAACCCTGATACTACTGATTTAGAAGATGGCCAGTACCTACACAATGCTGGACTTAATCATTTCATGGTTCTCTACGTAATGAACTATAAAATTTTCCTCTTTTGATAAATAGGACAATCAATTGAATCAGTACTCCTACTAGGAAGAATTTATAGACTAATCCTAGCATGATTGTGCATCTGTGGTATTATTCTGTGATACTTGTACTTATCGAAGTATCTGCCGCAAATCCCTGATACTACTGATTTAGAAGATGGCCAGTACCTACACAATGCTGGACTTAATCATTTCATGGTTCTCTACGTAATGAACTTTAAAATTTTCCTCCTTTGATAAATAGGACAATCAATTCAAACAGTACTCCTACTAGGAAGAATTTATAGACTAATCCTAGCATGATTGTGCATCTGTGGTATTATTCTGTGATACTTGTACTTATCGAAGTATCTGCCCCAAACCCTGATACTACTGATTTAGAAGATGGCCAGTACCTACACAATGCTGGACTTGATCATTTCATTGTTCTCTACGCAATGAACTTTAAAATTTTCCTCTTTTGATAAATAGGACAAACAATTGAATCAGTACTCCTACTAGGAAGAATTTATAGACTAACTCCAGCATGATTGTGCATCTGTGGTATTATTCTGTGATACTTGTACTTATCCAAGAGCCATGACCAAAACCCTTGACATCTACAGATTTAGGAAATGGCCACTATCTACAGAATGGTGAGTTTAGGCATTTTGCGATTCTATAAGCAATACACTTGAAATAGCTTCTATTTTGATAAACATGAGTAGGAGTACTGATCATTGGATCAATACTCCTAATATGAATAGTAAAAAAAATGTTTCTTTTTTTACTTAATTCTACTGTATTAACTCCTGCTGTGAAAGAAAGCATGGGAAAATTTAGGGCAAATATCGTAAATCTAAATCGTCATCTGATGACTAGGATGGCATCTACGTTGACATTATCACTCCAATCTTTTACATCAAATCAACAGAATGGCATTTGATTCAAATGTATAACTTAACCTGCATCAGACCGATGAACCAAATCTTCAATGGTGCAGGATATCGAACAAGAGACCCTAAGACTCCAAACCGAAACCTTACCACAAAGCCATTTCAATTGTGTTGACAAAATGCCCGTAAAAGGATAATCCAAGAAATCAGATAATATACAGATTAATTCAAAAGATTCGGCAAATTTTAATCAATCATAATACAGCATATGAATGCAGTAGGTAAAAGGATAAAGTGTTCAGTTACTTTTACTCAATATATTATATAAATTAGAGACAAGGAACGGTATATTAATAACACAGAAATTGTGAAACGAAATTGAGAATATGTGAATAAATATAATATAAATTAGTTTTAAAAATTAATTACCAAAGAAGAAATAGACATGATAAAGTATCTAAACCGTTTTAAAATAAAAGGATAATATTTATAAAAATGTTATTTATTTTTCAATAAACTTCATCTTATAAATTATAAACATATCTTTAATATTTCGTGAATAAGCTTTTAAAGCAAAACATTTACCTTTTCGCATATTTTCCTTGAACTGATTATTTAGTTCGACAACATTTATTTAAAGTAAATGCATAGACATATATAATATCCATTAGGACATTAAAATACACAAACATTTACAGACTACAAACTTACAAATCAAACATAAGTAATTACCTACGGAACCGAAAGCATTTCCTCTTTATAGTTAGGTAAATCTGAAAAGTTGTTTTCTTTAAAAGAGCTTTTTCAAAATGAATATACGAATTTATAATTTTCGTTTAAGGAAGTGTATGGCTATACTTGATAGTTTTAAATAAATTCAACTGAATAAATGGCTTTTCTATACACTATTTAATGCAAAAAGATTTAAAATGCTGTAAAAAAAACATTAATATCCAAAGTAAAAATCATAACAAAATGGTGAAAGGGTTGGAACAAATGTAGAATTTTTAAGCCTTCAATATATTAGATATTTTCTGAAAAAGTAAAATTTAATGCATTTTCTATATTAAAATTAGCTGCAGACATTTTAGATTTTGTTTACTTGCATTATAGATGGTTTTTATCTAATAAATGGATTCAAAACCATTCAAAACACTGTTATTATTTACGTAAGGGATCTACTTAGTGTAGAACTTAAGACAGAAACTCATGCATGTTAACAGACAAAATCCTTTAGAATGATGGTTTCCATGCTTATTTCATGATAAATGGTATTTAACGTATAAGAAATATTTTAAGGTTATTAAAAACAGTAAAAAATTGCTCAGGAATTTTATAAAGTTTAAAATAATAATGAATTTTAATTATATTTTTTTAAGAAAATATAGACAAAAAAAAAGAGAGAGAGGGAGGGAGAGAGAGAAGGCAAAAAGGATTTAACTTTTATTTTTCCAAATTTCAAGAAGTTATACTTTGGGGATTTTTTTCTCTCACAGGAAGTACACAAAATGAAAGTACGTATCCTTAGCCTTAGAGATTATTTGATTTATTACATAAGCTTAATTAATGTGGTGACCTGTCGGTTTTATTTGTAATGTATTGGATACAGCTATGATAATTGTTTCTTTACCTTTTAACTTTTATATAACTCTTAACAGTTTTGAGGCGACAGAATGCATTGAAAATCACTTGAGGTATGTGTTTCTTAGCCAGGCTCTAGTCTTTTGATGATTTATTGCAAAAAAATCGCTTTTAGTAGTAAAAGAAGGCAGCAGATATCATTGAATACCACGCGGTTTTGCTCTGTGGGCGAATGCACGCATTATTGTCATTTTACGAAAAAAATATATTGCTTCTGTAAATTTAAAGGCTTCTTATGTAATCTTTATTTAGAAGGGTAAGAATGTGTTAACGATTTTTTAAGGATAACGACTGTGCCATATAAGCATTTACGATTTATAAAAGATCAAATAGATCAACTTTTAAAAAAAAGATAAAAGTTCAAAAGATCAGCTTTCTAAGAGTATCAATTGAGAAAATCATTCAGATACATAACACCATAAGTGAACACTGAAATAGCATTAGATGTTAAAAAAAATAAACAAGTTCCAGAACTCTCCAAATAATACTTTACCATTCAAAAGGTAGACAGTGGTTTGATAATAGTTATAAATTGATTATAAACAAAATACTATAATTAGGTCCAAAAATTGAGTATTCCTCCTTTTCTTTTGAGTAACCGCTAATTTTATCAACCCTTTTAAACAAATATTTGGAAGTAGTAATAATAGATGTTTTGCTCCCAAATTACTTTCTAATCATTGAAAGGGAAATATAAAAGTACAAATGATTCACGCTCTGCCATGGATGTTAAAATCAATTAAAAATAGGCCACATTATATTTAAAGGAAAATGCAGTATTCGATGTTGAGTAAACGCAATTAGGATTTAAAAATAGTCTTTCATTTGGGATATAATTAAACGTTGCTGATTGTAAAGTGTATCTTTTTTTCTTTTTATGCTATGAGTCTTATATTCAATAACAAAGTAAAAATTTAAAATTCCTTGAAATTATTAGTATTTTGTCTCTCATTATGATTTTTCTGGTCAAATTATTTGGGAAGTGTCTTTCTTGTAATCACTTTTTTACGTTTATAGAGTGTTATTTAAGTAATAACTCTAAGTAAAGCAGGCATTAAGCAAAATCATGTGTAACCAAATTGGAGGTATGAGTATTATTACACAGTTAATGCTGGAATTTTCTTTATGGTTAGGAAATGTAAGATTTCCGAGGAAAAATATTTAAAGTGTATAATGCAGTATTAAAAAGTTGACGAAAATTACGCTCATACAATACTTTTTGTAATTCTTGATATAGTAATCAGTTAAGAACGTTCAACGTGTACATGTTGTGACGTGTACATGTTGCGATGTGTACATGTTGCGTAAAATAATCATCATCATTCAATAGAAAAGTTATCAGATTTCAATAACATATTATATAAATGTCATTTAATGGTATGATTTTATAATATCAAAATGCCTGCTATAAATTAGGCGATTTTCATTTCAGACGACTTCATTTTATACTATGTATAGAAGAAGAAATCCTTTTCTCTTTAATAAAGTTTTTTCGCAAAATTTACTATTAAATCATTTGTATTGCGATTGGCATGTATAAACATCATCGCTCTTGTTTGATTAAGGGATTTTTTAAAAATAAATTCTTCAACTAACTGATCAAAACGATGAAATATAAAAGCGACGAGATTAGATTTACGGCATGGTGTTTGGATATCGCCACCCTGGAGGGTACACAAATAGATGGATGATCTGACTCCTTCCATTGATGACGGGACGTACTTCCTTCGGGGAGGGCTGTGCCGTGGCCGGTGATCGCCCTTAGGACTCAACCACAGTTCCTGCCAGTGTTGTTGTTGCGGCGGTCCGGTAATTCAGTTTTATGGTTTAAATATGCCTTACTGGCGGATCGGAGAGTCAGATGGTTGACTTACCTGATTAATTCGTATCATATTTCTCTAACATAGATTTAAAGAAAACTTAACAAGTATATGGTGAAGTATCTGTAATATAAGAAGTTCAGAATTAAATTAATAAGAACAGTGGATACATTACTAAACATAGCAAAGGGAATATAGAACAATTTTAAAGAATTTTCAGAAAAAGATAATATCATACAAAAATGAAAACACCAAAAATTAATGCAGTGATGTATTAATGACCATAAAAAAGTTATTTTAAATTTTATTGTGATATTTTTTTTAATATGCTTTCACAAAAATATTACACCTAGTTATAAGAACATAATGATATAGTTCTTACAAAATATGCATATAAAAATATATTTATAGAAAAGAAGCCGTTGCCACAATCCTCAATTGTAATCCTAAATTGTTGCCACAATCCTCATGTATTGTTACTGGATATTAGACGATGGATATTGGAAGTCAAAATTAAGAAGGCATTTATCATGTTAAAAATAGTCTAACGAGCATTCTAGAAATCAAACATCCAAAATAACATTTAGAAAGGCGTTAAAATTTCATCTCGTATTTGTGTCATAGTTCTGATACCAGTGCTACATACACGAGAGGTTTTGACATGTCAAAAATGATTTAGAATGTTTTTGACAAGTTATTATCTCCAAAACCATCTAATGAGCAATATCGAAATCAGATAATCAAAATAACTTTCAGTAAGACGTTACAATTTCATCCCGTATTTGTATCATAGTTGTGGTACCAGTTGTAAATATCTGAGAGACTTTGACATTAAAAGGCTTTGAGATATCAAAAATTCATGCGAGTGTTTTTCACAGTTTACCATGTTATAAACTTCTAATGAACAAATTGGAAATTAGATTATCAAAATAATTTTCAGTTACGACGTTAAATTTCATCAAGGTCTATGCCATAGTTGTGGTACCAATGCTACATATCTGAGAGGCTTTGACATGTAAAAAACACATTAGGGTATTTTTGACGTTTTATCATGCCAGAAATATTCTAACGAGCATTTTGGAAACCAGGCAATCAAAATAACCTTTAGTTTAGACGTTAAAATTTCGTTCCAGATTTGTGTCATAGTTGTGGTAAAAGTAATACATATATAAGACACCTTGTTATTTCAAAAACACATTAGAGTGTTTTTGACAATTGCTGATGTAAAAAAAAAAAAAAAAAAAAAAAAAAACCGAGAATGACCATTTTGGAAATTAGCCAATGAAAATAACTTGCAGTTAAGACAAAACTTTAAAATTTCATACTGGATTAGTGTCGTAGTTTTGGTACCAGTGGCACATACCTAGGAGTCCCGACTAAACAGTATGATATCTACGACTTTAGAGAATGGTTGGTTCTGATAATAGATATATATTAGAATTGTTGCAGATACAGAAACGCTCATCATCCGGAATTTCAAAATAATAATAATAATAATAATATGAGCACTTATTCTGTCACAGCCCTTCTCAAAATCCGCAATTTCGACGAGGGAGTATAACGGATTTTATTATGAAGTTTGCGATAAAGTTTCTGTTAGACCAATCTCACTGATTTCCATTTAAAAAATCGTTGCTTGTTTCTTTACGGATTTTAGAAGACAAATTCTGAATTCCTTTTCTTTCATTTTAAATTGAAAATTTAAAAGAAATTGATCAAATGATCAAAAACAATTTTGAAAATATTTAGATCAACTATTTTTTTCTAATAATCTAATATATAATTATTTTATAACACTCTGCCTACACGATATTACTCATACATAAAATTAAGGATTATTTTTAAAGTTTTATTTAAGTTTGTCTACCTCTTACTAAAGCAAGATTATATCATTTATTTTAATATTCTTGAAGCATTTTTTAAAGAATACAAATTGTATCACCAAATATTTAATCTGCATTCATTTTTATTCACTTATTGTAAACAGGTAATATAATTGCAATATCTGTTTCAATTTATGTATAAATTAAGTAAAAATTTTCGAATTTAAATTAGAAATAAACAATTAATTATTATCATTATTTTTCGAATTTATCATTTAGAACAATGGTTGTATTTTGTTTTTTTTCATTGCTTGACCACAATGAAATTTCTAATTAATTATTTTAATATATTCATGAACCTAGTATTCAGTATAATTTATATTGTCATTAAACTATTTCATATTTTCCCCTCCATTAATGCCTAAAATTTTATTAATTTGCAATTCTAAAATATATTAATTTAATTAAAAAAAATTAAAATATGACTAGATATTATAATTTTGGTAAATAAATTTGTGCCCTCCTTCCCTAAAAGGTTTTTAACTAAATTTATGTATTTCAAGCTCGTAATGGCACCAGTTTGATTCGAATTTTCATTCCCTTTCTCATATAATAGAGTTCTAAAATTATGTACAGCTCTTGATTCTTGATGAAAACCAAAATATATTAATGAATTTATTGCTCCCATTTATTAAAAAAATTAATCTCAAATTTAATTTAAAATCAAATTTTATTTCACAAACTTCGAATTATATGGAAATTAAATTTTATACTTCTTTAATAAGGTCTTTAAATATCGGTTTATTAGTTAAATAATAAGAGAAAATTTTTTATCAAAAAAATCAACAGTATATTAAAGAAAATGAAACTCAATCATGTCATAAAAAATTTAAATTATTTTTAGAATATATTGGAGTATGAACTAACAACATTTTATTTTTTTCGCAAGTATTTCAAAAAACTTATAATTTTGTGAATTGATTTCAACTGTTACTGAAATAAATAATAATTTTGCTGGTTTACAAATAAAACCATTTAGTTGCATCTAACAATAATGCATAGTATATTTACTATTCTAAAAGAATATTTTCTATATAGATAAATATATACTATAGAAATCTGTATATTCATTCTTGTACAGTTATAAATTTAAAAGTTATTCTAAGATTTGTATGTAGAAGTTATAGTAATCGAAATATGCAATAAATATTGAATGAAAAGATGGTGTTTTGTTTAGTTCAATTGCATTGATTTCTCATTTTAAAGCAACACAAGACATAATTTGGAACAGACATGCTAATATTAAATTCTTATCAGTTAACGAGGGTGAAACCTGAGCCGGCACTGTCTCTACAAAATTTGTATTGCAATAGCAGAAAGACTTTCGTTCCGCAATGGCGGTTTAACATGTATTAGGTCAGTTTTCAAAATGAAGCTTCAATTGCTTAGGAATTCAAACTTCTATAGCTGAAAAGAGAGATTTTATAACAGTGAAGCAACGGCTACCATGGCAGAAAGAGGGTAAAATAACCATTCATGCGATCAGAGAATATATAGTTTAATTTAAAATGAAGGGGCCAAATCCTAATCACTTTTACATACAACAGTTGATAAATGGTTCATATAAACTTGCTTAATGGGTTTTGTAGACAGTAAACTATAATAAGAACGTTTATATTGTGTAACGCAATTAAAAATGTGTAACAAACTAGGTTGCAAAAATATTTTTATAAATTTACCGCAGAATAGAGGGTGGCTTTGTTAACACGTAAACATTTTTTTAAAAGTTATGAACATTTATAAAATATAAATAATACTAATTAACCCCCCCCCCCTCCTCGCTATATATCCAAGGCACATCTTGAAATATGTGTGCGTGATATTTTTAAATATAACATTTACATTTCCAAATATCTACCATAAAGTTATATTAAGATCGATAACATTTTTGTATTTAAATTAATGATTCCATATAACTGATCACTAAATTTGGATTTCAAAAATAATAAACACATTATCATACATAATATGCATTATGATAGTAAAGCAGAAAAATATGTACCAACTATAACTTACTAGCCAAACATAATTACAAAACAACTGAAAGCATTTCCCCTTTAAGTTCACATAAATCTGAAAACTTACTTACCTTACAAAAGTTTATTTCAAATTATTATACAATCTAAGTATTTTTTTGTTTAAAGTAATATGTGGAATTTTTAGGTAATTATAATTAAAGTCTACTGTATAAATAGCTTTTCAATATAAAATAATTTATAATTAAAAAAATCAGCCATAAAAATCGTAGCAAAATGGAAATTATGAATGGGGACATATTAAGCTGTCAATAAAACGTATATTTTATGTGAAAGCAAAATTGCATGCTTTGTTATGAATGTGACATTAGCTGCATGCATTTTGCATTAAGTATTTATTAACGTACATTATTGATCGTTCTTTTCTAATAAGTAGATTCAAAAACATCCGAAAAATGGCATTTATTTTGTGTAAGGTCTTTTCTTTGAGGAAAAATATGAGTCAGGAATACATAAAACTGATGAAAATCTTTCGGAATGATAGTTTAAATAAAAATAATTCAGATGTTGCTTACTTTATTTTAAATGATACTTAACAAATTGAAACTATTTGAGGGTTATTGAAAGATAATAAAAATTTGCTGAAGCATTTTGTAAATTTAAAAAATAATAAACTATCTTAATATTTTCGTAGAAAATGTATCTTATAAGATGAAAATAAAATAAAAAAAATAATAATTTTTCAGCCGATGATGAAGTTCTCCTAAATTTAATTTTTTTCCTTTCATGCACAGGAATTATACAGAGAAAAAGAATCTAACTTCAGTTTTAAAAAAAATATTTCATCCATAATAAAAAAAATAATAATTTAGGAATTAGTTGTTTTTATATATTTTGGACTTCAATTTTCCTTTTCTTTTAACTCTTTAAACAGTCTATGAGCGGCAGATTTCATTACGATACATATAAATAGTTTAATAGTTTTTTTTAGCCAGGCAGCGATCTTTTGATGATTTATTGCAAGAAAATTTTTCTAGTATATTATGTATAAAACAGATCAGAACGAAAGTTATATATCTATTGAGTTTGGACATTTATGATCTCCGTATTAAATTCAGACAAGACCGGCGTCCTGGCATACGAGTAGCACACCTTCCCTGTGATATGGGAGTTCCGGGTTCGAGTCCCGGTTTGGCCATGGTTGTTCTTCTGTGTTCTATTTGTGAGGTGTGTGAATGTGCTCCCGTGTGAGAAGGGGTTGTTCAAGCGAATGCGACGCATGCAGTAGCTAAGTCGTACTCCTGGCCCTTGTTGGCGCTACTGAAAGAACAAGAGACACTCACTCGGTTTAAATCGCTGACAGATAACTTTCAGCGGGCTTGTAAAGTGTCATAAGTCACAACAGCAAATGTAGACAAGAGTTTCATAAAATTTATTTCATTGTAAGGAATTAACTTGTATTAAAAAATAGCGTTTCTAATAATCTTAGTTATGACACAATATTCATTTGAGTCAATTGCAGAAAAATATTGAACGTGAAGCTGTTGAAAATGTCAATGTGATGATGTTGAAAGCAAAAGTCATTTTGTATTAGCCAGGATGCAGTTAAGCTGATATTTCAGTAGAAATGACAATAATGCATTAACTATGCAACATTTGCAAAATAAAAATAAAATATATATTTAAGCAAACACTTAATGATCTAAGCCACATCACTGATTCTCCGCTTCACCCGAAGGCACACGGATAAAGAATACTGAATGACCGACCTGCCGCAACAACAACACTGGCGGGAACTGTGGTTGAATCATAAGCACCCTCACCGGTCACGGTATAATCCTTCCCTAAAGCAGTACGTCTCGACGTCGATGTGAAGACCTAGACCTCAACTTTTCGTGTATTCTCCAGGGTGGCGAGAACCAGCCACCATGCCGGAGTCATCTCAATTTCATTTCGAGGTACCTCCTGGATAACATTTAATGAATTAAAAAAAAATCTATTATTTTATTTCTGCTAATCCATTACATATTTTTACTTACTCCTATACGTTATATGAAGAAAGTATAGCAATTGTCAAAAAAGTTTGAATTCGAGAGTTCTGACAAATTTCTATATTTTACAATTTCCTGAGTTCAAAAACCTATTTTTTAAGATAAATAAAAAACAAATTTGAGTTGTATTTGGTTGAAATTTACACCAAATTTGCAGATGTCTGTCAATTTTTGAGTAAAATCTGTTCTGAGGAAATCCATCTATCTAGCCGTCTGAATATAAATTAACTCGATAATTGCAAAATAAAGAGAGTTAGATAGATGGCATTCAGTACACACATGTCAGATCAATAGTGTCGAGAAATGTCAAATTTTAACAAATCCAACTAAGTGTTGATTGTCTGTCGATACGTAGTTTCAGAAACATGTAAATACGATATCTCAAAAAAGGCAATGATTTAAATATATCAAATTTAGTATGGCAAATTTTCATGGCAACAAGTTCAGTTTTGTGCCACATTTTTTTAAACGATTGAGAAAAACAAGCTTAAATATAAATTCGAAATTTGGCTACTATTAACTCATTCTAAGAATTAATCGCCAAATATTTTACCATGAATGTCGCGGTAGATTGGGTAAAAATGCTGAATTTACGCCAAAAGTTAAAAACTCATAACTATTGCATGCAAATGACATGTAAGGTTTCCTCTGGCATGAAACGTTTATTACAGAGTATGCAAGAGAGTTTCGTTAAGACCAATCCTGCCGGTTTTATTGAATAATGCAGTATTCAATATTAGTTACAATATTATCATTTTACGAAAAAAAGTATTATCATTTTGTTTTTTTAAAGATAAAAGTATTTCTTATACACTAATGACGATATCATTTAAACATTATTTATCTTTTAAAAATCAAACAGAAGTAAAGCTTCATTCAATATTCTTTTAAGAAATTTATTAAAATACGCAACATCTGATCTGGACTTTCATTCTGCTTTATTTGTTCAACCAAAAATTCTAACTCATAGTATGTATTAATTATTGCATACATGTCCATATGCATAGTATGCATTAATTATTAAGTTTCGTTAAGACCAATTCTGCTGGTTTTATTGAATAATGCACACAGTATTATCTTTTACGAAAAAATTATTATCATTTTGTTTTTTAAAAAGATAGTATTCCTTATGCACTAATGACGATATCATGTAAACATTATTTATCTTTCAAAGGTCAAATAGAAGTAAAGCGTCATTCATTATTCATCTAAGAAATTTATTAAAATACGCAGCATCTGATCTGGGCTTTGATTCAGCTTTATTTGTTCAAACAAAAATTCTAATTCATAGTATGCATTAATTATTGCATATCTGTCCATATGCATACATGTCCATTGCATAGTATGCATTAATTATTCGTATAAGTTTCGTTAAGACCAATCTTGCTGGTTTTATTGAATAATGCACACAATATTATGTTTTACGAAAAAATGTATTATCATTTTGTTTTTTAAAAAGATAGTATTCCTTATGCACTAATGACGATATCATGTAAACATTATTTATCTTTCAAAGGTCCAATAGAAGTAAAGCTTCATTCATTATTCATCTAAGAAATTTATTAAAATACGCAACATCTGATCTGGGCTTTGATTCAGCTTTATTTGTTCAAACAAAAATTCTAACTCATAGTATGCATTAATTATTGCATATATGTCCATATGCATGCATGTCCATTGCATAGTATGCATTAATTATTCGTATAAGTTTCGTTAAGACCAATCTTGCTGGTTTTATTGAATAATGCACACAATATTATGTTTTACGAATAAATGTATTATCATTTTGTTTTTTAAAAAGATAGTATTCCTTATGCACTAATGACGATATCATGTAAACATTATTTATCTTTCAAAGGTCAAATAGAAGTAAAGCGTCATTCATTATTCATCTAAGAAATTTATTAAACTACGCAGTATCTGATCTGGACATTGATTCAGCTTTATTTGTTCAAACAAAAATTCTAATTCATAGTATGCATTAATTATTGCATATCTGTCCATATGCATACATGTCCATTGCATAGTATGCATTAATTATTCGTATAAGTTTCGTTAAGACCAATCTTGCTGGTTTTATTGAATAATGCACACAATATTATGTTTTACGAAAAAATGTATTATCATTTTGTTTTTTAAAAAGATAGTATTCCTTATGCACTAATGACGATATCATGTAAACATTATTTATCTTTCAAAGGTCAAATAGAAGTAAAGCGTCATTCATTATTCATCTAAGAAATTTATTAAACTACGCAGTATCTGATCTGGACATTGATTCTGCCTTATTTGTTCAAACAAAAATTCTAACTCATAGTATGCATTAATTATTGTATATATGTTTATATGCATATATGTCCATTGCATAGTATGCATTAATTATTCGTATAAGTTTCGTTAAGACCAATCTTGCTGGTTTTATTGAATAATGCACACAATATTATGTTTTACGAATAAATGTATTATCATTTTGTTTTTTAAAAAGATAGTATTCCTTATGCACTAATGACGATATCATGTAAACATTATTTATCTTTCAAAGGTCAAATAGAAGTAAAGCGTCATTCATTATTCATCTAAGAAATTTATTAAACTACGCAGTATCTGATCTGGACATTGATTCTGCCTTATTTGTTCAAACAAAAATTCTAACTCATAGTATGCATTAATTATTGTATATATGTTTATATGCATATATGTCCATTGCATAGTATGCATTAATTATTCGTATAAGTTTCGTTAAGACCAATCTTGCTGGTTTTATTGAATAATGCACACAATATTATGTTTTACGAAAAAATGTATTATCATTTTGTTTTTTAAAAAGATAGTATTCCTTATGCACTAATGACGATATCATGTAAACATTATTTATCTTTCAAAGGTCAAATAGAAGTAAAGCGTCATTCATTATTCATCTAAGAAATTTATTAAACTACGCAGTATCTGATATGGACATTGATTCTGCCTTATTTGTTCAAACAAAAATTCTAACTCATAGTATGCATTAATTATTGTATATATGTTTATATGCATATATGTCCATTGCATAGTATGCATTAATTATTCGTATAAGTTTCGTTAAGACCAATCTTGCTGGTTTTATTGAATAATGCACACAATATTATGTTTTACGAAAAAATGTATTATCATTTTGTTTTTTAAAAAGATAGTATTCCTTATGCACTAATGACGATATCATGTAAACATTATTTATCTTTCAAAGGTCAAATAGAAGTAAAGCGTCATTCATTATTCATCTAAGAAATTTATTAAAATACGCAGCATCTGATCTGGGCTTTGATTCAGCTTTATTTGTTCAAACAAAAATTCTAATTCATAGTATGCATTAATTATTGCATATATGTCCATATGCATACATGTCCATTGCATAGTATGCATTAATTATTCGTATAAGTTTCGTTAAGACCAATCTTGCTGGTTTTATTGAATAATGCACACAATATTATTTTTTGCGAAAAAATGTATTATCATTTTGTTTTTTAAAAAGATAGTATTCCTTATGAACTAATGACGATATCATGTAAACATTATTTATCTTTCAAAGGTCAAATAGAAGTAAAGCGTCATTCATTATTCATCTAAGAAATTTATTAAAATACGCAGCATCTGATCTGGGCTTTGATTCAGCTTTATTTGTTCAAACAAAAATTCTAATTCATAGTATGCATTAATTATTGCATATCTGTCCATATGCATACATGTCCATTGCATAGTATGCATTAATTATTCGTATAAGTTTCGTTAAGACCAATCTTGCTGGTTTTATTGAATAATGCACACAATATTATGTTTTACGAATAAATGTATTATCATTTTGTTTTTTAAAAAGATAGTATTCCTTATGCACTAATGACGATATCATGTAAAGATTATTTATCTTTCAAAGTTCAAATAGAAGTAAAGCGTCATTAATTATTCATCTAAGAAATTTATTAAAATACGTTCCATCTGATCTGGGCTTTGATTCAGCTTTATTTTTTCAAACAAAAATTTTAAAAAAAAATCATAAACTTCAAAACTCGCCTAATGGTGCTTCACTAGTCAAAATGCCAACATCGGTTGTGATGGCTGTAAATTCTTAAACTATAAAATAATCTGATTAGTCACTAAACATGTGAATCATTCTGTAGCTGCTCTTCTAATAAAACTCTTTATACAAACATGTCGTCGGATAATTTTTAAAGTTTTGCTCTCCAAATTACTTTCTAGCCATTAACAGGAAAACACAAACCTTAAAATGAATCAGGTTTTCGAAAGGTTCTCAGATACAATTAAAAACATGTCAAATTAGACTCTGAGGGAAATGTATTCGATGTTGAATAAAGACATTTAGGATTTAAAATCAGCCTTTCATTTGGTGTATAATTAAATATAGCAAATTGAAAAGTGTATTAGTTTTCTTTTTATTTTAATTCTTAGATGTGGCATCAGAGGACAAGTTTAGAAATCCATGAAATTATCGGCGACTTATTTCTAATTTGCTTTTAGAGTGTATTCTCTCGTTTAAAAGTTTGAAAATTGCCATTCCTTGAATCAGCGTGCTAAATTTATGGTGAGTTACTTGAATCTTTTAATACGGAAAATCAAACATGAATTAAATAATAGCGCAAATCTCATGGAATTGATATCAATTGATGGGCTTTAAATAATGTAATTTATTTCACACTTGGCCATATTTAGTTGTTTGGGATTGAAATCTTTTGATTTAAAGTAATAACATGCCAAGAATGTTTCATTCTAAATTATTATTAGTACCTAGAATTGTAACCAAATTAAGGTTTTGTAATTTTTCAGTAATCCATTTGTTGATTCAAAAAGAATAAGATGTAATTATATGCATATTTTAAAAATATATATTATTTGGTTTTGAATCCAAAACTTTATCTTTAATTGCGAAATAAATTTTTATTTGCATTTCAACATTTTTGTGTTTATATTCCGTTTAACTCCAACAAGTAAATTCCAAAGTTTTTTTTTTCTTTTGGGCTCTGAAATTATCGATCCCAGAATTAAAAACAAAATTGCATATCTACCGATATGCTATATGAAGACGATATAACGGATAACTGATGAATGTGGCAGACTGTGTTTTTGCGCGTGCATGGGTGTTTCCTGCTTGTGTGTGTGATTCTGTACGTGTATGTTGGATTCTGTGTGCATGCATGTTTCATTGTGTATGTGTGTTTCTGTGTGTATGTATGTTTCATTGTGCACGTGTTTCTATGTGTGTGTGTTTCTGTGTGTATGTATATTTCATTGTGTATGTGTTTTTATGTGTACGTATGTTTCATTGTGTATTTGTTTCTATGTATATGAGTGCTTCTGTGTGTATGTATGTTTCATTGTGTATGTGTTTGTTTGCGTATGTGTGTTACTGTGTGTATGTATATTTCTTTGTGTATTTGTTTCTATGTGTATGTATGTTTCTGTGTGCATATATGTTTTATTGTGTATGTGTTTCTATGTGCATGTGTGTTTCTGTGTGTATGTATGTTTCATTGTTTATGTGTTTATTGGTGTATGTATGTTTCATTGTGTATGTATACTTCATTGTGCACGTGTTTCTATGTGTGTGTGTTTCTGTGTGTATGTATATTTCATTGTGTATGTATTTCTGTGTGTACGTATGTTTCATTGTGTATGTGTTTCTATGTATATGAGTGCTTCTGTGTGTATGTATGTTTCATTGTGTATGTGTTTGTTTGCGTATGTGTGTTACTGTGTGTATGTATATTTCTTTGTGTATTTGTTTCTATGTGTATGTATGTTTCTGTGTGCATATATGTTTTATTGTGTATGTGTTTCTATGTGCATGTGTGTTTCTGTGTGTATGTATGTTTCATTGTTTATGTGTTTATTGGTGTATGTATGTTTCATTGTGTATGTATACTTCATTGTGCACGTGTTTCTATGTGTGTGTGTTTCTGTGTGTATGTATATTTCATTGTGTATGTATTTCTGTGTGTACGTATGTTTCATTGTGTATGTGTTTCTATGTATATGAGTGCTTCTGTGTGTATGTATGTTTCATTGTGTATGTGTTTGTTTGCGTATGTGTGTTACTGTGTGTATGTATATTTCTTTGTGTATTTGTTTCTATGTGTATGTATGTTTCTGTGTGCATATATGTTTTATTGTGTATGTGTTTCTATGTGCATGTGTGTTTCTGTGTGTATGTATGTTTCATTGTTTATGTGTTTATTGGTGTATGTATGTTTCATTGTGTATGTATACTTCATTGTGCACGTGTTTCTATGTGTGTGTGTTTCTGTGTGTATGTATATTTCATTGTGTATGTATTTCTGTGTGTACGTATGTTTCATTGTGTATGTGTTTCTATGTATATGAGTGCTTCTGTGTGTATGTATGTTTCATTGTGTATGTGTTTGTTTGCGTATGTGTGTTACTGTGTGTATGTATATTTCTTTGTGTATTTGTTTCTATGTGTATGTATGTTTCTGTGTGCATATATGTTTTATTGTGTATGTGTTTCTATGTGCATGTGTGTTTCTGTGTGTATGTATGTTTCATTGTTTATGTGTTTATTGGTGTATGTATGTTTCATTGTGTATGTATACTTCATTGTGCACGTGTTTCTATGTGTGTGTGTTTCTGTGTGTATGTATATTTCATTGTGTATGTATTTCTGTGTGTACGTATGTTTCATTGTGTATGTGTTTCTATGTATATGAGTGCTTCTGTGTGTATGTATGTTTCATTGTGTATGTGTTTGTTTGCGTATGTGTGTTACTGTGTGTATGTATATTTCTTTGTGTATTTGTTTCTATGTGTATGTATGTTTCTGTGTGCATATATGTTTTATTGTGTATGTGTTTCTATGTGCATGTGTGTTTCTGTGTGTATGTATGTTTCATTGTTTATGTGTTTATTGGTGTATGTATGTTTCATTGTGTATGTATACTTCATTGTGCACGTGTTTCTATGTGTGTGTGTTTCTGTGTGTATGTATATTTCATTGTGTATGTATTTCTGTGTGTACGTATGTTTCATTGTGTATGTGTTTCTATGTATATGAGTGCTTCTGTGTGTATGTATGTTTCATTGTGTATGTGTTTGTTTGCGTATGTGTGTTACTGTGTGTATGTATATTTCTTTGTGTATTTGTTTCTATGTGTATGTATGTTTCTGTGTGCATATATGTTTTATTGTGTATGTGTTTCTATGTGCATGTGTGTTTCTGTGTGTATGTATGTTTCATTGTTTATGTGTTTATTGGTGTATGTATGTTTCATTGTGTATGTATACTTCATTGTGCACGTGTTTCTATGTGTGTGTGTTTCTGTGTGTATGTATATTTCATTGTGTATGTATTTCTGTGTGTACGTATGTTTCATTGTGTATGTGTTTCTATGTATATGAGTGCTTCTGTGTGTATGTATGTTTCATTGTGTATGTGTTTGTTTGCGTATGTGTGTTACTGTGTGTATGTATATTTCTTTGTGTATTTGTTTCTATGTGTATGTATGTTTCTGTGTGCATATATGTTTTATTGTGTATGTGTTTCTATGTGCATGTGTGTTTCTGTGTGTATGTATGTTTCATTGTTTATGTGTTTATTGGTGTATGTATGTTTCATTGTGTATGTATACTTCATTGTGCACGTGTTTCTATGTGTGTGTGTTTCTGTGTGTATGTATATTTCATTGTGTATGTGTTTTTATGTGTACGTATGTTTCATTGTGTATTTGTTTCTATGTATATGAGTGCTTCTGTGTGTATGTATGTTTCATTGTGTATGTGTTTGTTTGCGTATGTGTGTTACTGTGTGTATGTATATTTCTTTGTGTATTTGTTTCTATGTGTATGTATGTTTCTGTGTGCATATATGTTTTATTGTGTATGTGTTTCTATGTGCATGTGTGTTTCTGTGTGTATGTATGTTTCATTGTTTATGTGTTTATTGGTGTATGTATGTTTCATTGTGTATGTATACTTCATTGTGCACGTGTTTCTATGTGTGTGTGTTTCTGTGTGTATGTATATTTCATTGTGTATGTATTTCTGTGTGTACGTATGTTTCATTGTGTATGTGTTTCTATGTATATGAGTGCTTCTGTGTGTATGTATGTTTCATTGTGTATGTGTTTGTTTGCGTATGTGTGTTACTGTGTGTATGTATATTTCTTTGTGTATTTGTTTCTATGTGTATGTATGTTTCTGTGTGCATATATGTTTTATTGTGTATGTGTTTCTATGTGCATGTGTGTTTCTGTGTGTATGTATGTTTCATTGTTTATGTGTTTATTGGTGTATGTATGTTTCATTGTGTATGTATACTTCATTGTGCACGTGTTTCTATGTGTGTGTGTTTCTGTGTGTATGTATATTTCATTGTGTATGTATTTCTGTGTGTACGTATGTTTCATTGTGTATGTGTTTCTATGTATATGAGTGCTTCTGTGTGTATGTATGTTTCATTGTGTATGTGTTTGTTTGCGTATGTGTGTTACTGTGTGTATGTATATTTCTTTGTGTATTTGTTTCTATGTGTATGTATGTTTCTGTGTGCATATATGTTTTATTGTGTATGTGTTTCTATGTGCATGTGTGTTTCTGTGTGTATGTATGTTTCATTGTTTATGTGTTTATTGGTGTATGTATGTTTCATTGTGTATGTATACTTCATTGTGCACGTGTTTCTATGTGTGTGTGTTTCTGTGTGTATGTATATTTCATTGTGTATGTATTTCTGTGTGTACGTATGTTTCATTGTGTATGTGTTTCTATGTATATGAGTGCTTCTGTGTGTATGTATGTTTCATTGTGTATGTGTTTGTTTGCGTATGTGTGTTACTGTGTGTATGTATATTTCTTTGTGTATTTGTTTCTATGTGTATGTATGTTTCTGTGTGCATATATGTTTTATTGTGTATGTGTTTCTATGTGCATGTGTGTTTCTGTGTGTATGTATGTTTCATTGTTTATGTGTTTATTGGTGTATGTATGTTTCATTGTGTATGTATACTTCATTGTGCACGTGTTTCTATGTGTGTGTGTTTCTGTGTGTATGTATATTTCATTGTGTATGTATTTCTGTGTGTACGTATGTTTCATTGTGTATGTGTTTCTATGTATATGAGTGCTTCTGTGTGTATGTATGTTTCATTGTGTATGTGTTTGTTTGCGTATGTGTGTTACTGTGTGTATGTATATTTCTTTGTGTATTTGTTTCTATGTGTATGTATGTTTCTGTGTGCATATATGTTTTATTGTGTATGTGTTTCTATGTGCATGTGTGTTTCTGTGTGTATGTATGTTTCATTGTTTATGTGTTTATTGGTGTATGTATGTTTCATTGTGTATGTATACTTCATTGTGCACGTGTTTCTATGTGTGTGTGTTTCTGTGTGTATGTATATTTCATTGTGTATGTATTTCTGTGTGTACGTATGTTTCATTGTGTATGTGTTTCTATGTATATGAGTGCTTCTGTGTGTATGTATGTTTCATTGTGTATGTGTTTGTTTGCGTATGTGTGTTACTGTGTGTATGTATATTTCTTTGTGTATTTGTTTCTATGTGTATGTATGTTTCTGTGTGCATATATGTTTTATTGTGTATGTGTTTCTATGTGCATGTGTGTTTCTGTGTGTATGTATGTTTCATTGTTTATGTGTTTATTGGTGTATGTATGTTTCATTGTGTATGTATACTTCATTGTGCACGTGTTTCTATGTGTGTGTGTTTCTGTGTGTATGTATATTTCATTGTGTATGTGTTTTTATGTGTACGTATGTTTCATTGTGTATTTGTTTCTATGTATATGAGTGCTTCTGTGTGTATGTATGTTTCATTGTGTATGTGTTTGTTTGCGTATGTGTGTTACTGTGTGTATGTATATTTCTTTGTGTATTTGTTTCTATGTGTATGTATGTTTCTGTGTGCATATATGTTTTATTGTGTATGTGTTTCTATGTGCATGTGTGTTTCTGTGTGTATGTATGTTTCATTGTTTATGTGTTTATTGGTGTATGTATGTTTCATTGTGTATGTATACTTCATTGTGCACGTGTTTCTATGTGTGTGTGTTTCTGTGTGTATGTATATTTCATTGTGTATGTATTTCTGTGTGTACGTATGTTTCATTGTGTATGTGTTTCTATGTATATGAGTGCTTCTGTGTGTATGTATGTTTCATTGTGTATGTGTTTGTTTGCGTATGTGTGTTACTGTGTGTATGTATATTTCTTTGTGTATTTGTTTCTATGTGTATGTATGTTTCTGTGTGCATATATGTTTTATTGTGTATGTGTTTCTATGTGCATGTGTGTTTCTGTGTGTATGTATGTTTCATTGTTTATGTGTTTATTGGTGTATGTATGTTTCATTGTGTATGTATACTTCATTGTGCACGTGTTTCTATGTGTGTGTGTTTCTGTGTGTATGTATATTTCATTGTGTATGTATTTCTGTGTGTACGTATGTTTCATTGTGTATGTGTTTCTATGTATATGAGTGCTTCTGTGTGTATGTATGTTTCATTGTGTATGTGTTTGTTTGCGTATGTGTGTTACTGTGTGTATGTATATTTCTTTGTGTATTTGTTTCTATGTGTATGTATGTTTCTGTGTGCATATATGTTTTATTGCGTATGTGTTTCTATGTGCATGTGTGTTTCTGTGTGTATGTATATTTCATTGTGTATGTGTTTTTATGTGTACGTATGTTTCATTGTGTATTTGTTTCTATGTATATGAGTGCTTCTGTGTGTATGTATGTTTCATTGTGTATGTGTTTGTTTGCGTATGTGTGTTACTGTGTGTATGTATGTTTCATTGTGTATGTGTTTCTATGTATATGAGTGCTTCTGTGTGTATGTATGTTTCATTGTGTATGTGTTTGTTTGCGTATGTGTGTTACTGTGTGTATGTATATTTCTTTGTGTATTTGTTTCTATGTGTATGTATGTTTCTGTGTGCATATATGTTTTATTGTGTATGTGTTTCTATGTGCATGTGTGTTTCTGTGTGTATGTATGTTTCATTGTTTATGTGTTTATTTGTGTATGTATGTTTCATTGTGTATGTATACTTCATTGTGCACGTGTTTCTATGTGTGTGTGTTTCTGTGTGTATGTATATTTCATTGTGTATGTATTTCTGTGTGTACGTATGTTTCATTGTGTATGTGTTTCTATGTGTATGTGTGTTTCTGTGTGTATGTATGTTCCATTGTGTATGTATTTCTGTGTGTACGTATGTTTCATTGTGTATGTGTTTCTATGTGTATGTGTGTTTCTGTGTGTATGCATGTTTGATTGTGTATGTTTTTCCTTGTTGAAGTTTTAATTATATTGTTTTCTATATACTTTTCTATATTGGAAAAATAAATATTATGTTAAAAAATAAAAAAATAATATGTTGTTCAAGCATATTATTTGTAGTAGGCAATTTGAGAAAAAAAAATGTATGTTCTAACTCAATGACCTTCTACAATGATAATTATATTTTGAAAAATTTCTAAAACATATTTATATATCTCGAAAAATATCTGCAGTATTTATTGGCAGATTTTTATACTAATATTTTCAATAGGAAACTTAATTTCAGTCTAAAGAAAAAGCAATCTTGTATACCGCACCTCCCCAGTTAAGTCCTAAATTTTGACCTCTTCAGTTAAGGCCTAACTACTGAATATAGCTTAATAGCTCCCAACTAAGTTTTATTCCACTACAAAGCAAGAGATATTGAAACAACCGAAAATAATGTACAAAAATAACAAAAAAAGATAAAATGTCTATATTTTATTTATTCTTTATAATCTTCATTTTATATATTATAAACATATATTGAATTTTAATTTGTGAATGTGAGAGAGAAAAGAGTGAATATAAAAACAATAATAATTGTTCCAACAAACTCGACGTCGGAGAACTAAGGTTTTTTTTGTTTTTTTGTTTTTTTTTCCATTACAAAGCAAAAAAATTAACTAGAGAAACATGACCAACGCGTACAAAAAAAGGTAAAACATTTACAATATTTTACGTAGTCTTTTATAAACTTTACTTTACATATCATAAACTCATCTTGAATATTAATTAGAGAATGTAAAAGTGAAAAGTATGAGTAGCAAAACAATAATAATTTTTTCAACAAAATCAATAGGGGCGAACTTTTTTTTTTACTACAATGTAAAAAAAGTATTCTAGAGAAACATAACCAAAGCGTGCATACAATAAAAACTAGAAAAGGTAAAATATTTACAATATTTCATTTAGTTTTTTATAAATTCCATTTTACATATCCTAAACATACCTCGAATAATTTGAATGTAACTTTCTGAAAAAAATTAACTATATTTTCAAATTGGTTCGCCGAATATATATTTTAATTCCATAATATTTTTAATTATAAAAAAGAATCATAATTTTGAGAATAATCACATTAGAATATATAATACAAATCTAATATGCATTATGATATTAAATAAGTAAACATTTACCAAGTATAAACTTATTAACCAAACACAAGCAATTACCATAGCATTTTCCGTTTATGTCTGCGTAAACTTGTAACATTTTTGCTTTACCAGAAGCATATTTCAAAATTAATTTGCAAGTTTAACTTTTAAAGCAATATATGGCAATATCTCATAATTTCAAATAAAATCGTCTGCATAAATTGCTTTGCTATAAAAAATACTATCTCATACAAAAAAAGGAAGAAAAAAATAATTGTAAAAATCATGGTAAAATGAAATGCCATGAATGGAGACGTATTAAGCTGTCAATATAACAGATATTTTCCGTGAAAACGAAATGACACGCTTTGTTATAAATGTAACATTAGAGGCATACATTTTGCATTAAGTTTTTGTTAGCGTATACTATTGATCGTTCTTTCTTAATGAGTGGTCTCAAAAGCATCAAAAAGACGTCTGTTATGTATGTAAGGGCTTTTCATAACAGAAATATGTAAGTCAAGAATTCGTATTTGTCAGTTGATGAAGATCTTTTAGAAAAATAGCTTTTATAAAAATAGTTATAATGTTGTATATTATAGAATAAATGATATATTTTACCTATAGAAAATATTTCCATGTTTTTGATACGCAACAAAAATTTGATGTATCATTTTCAGCGTCAATATATTAATGAAAGTAATGATATCTTCGCATAAAATACTATGAAAATTCCGGTATACAATTCGTTTAGTACTATAGGAACAATATTTTTACTCAAAAGAAGTACAAATTGAAAAAAAAATGTTAACAGCTGGATTTTAATTTATTTGAAATAGGTCTTTTTTCAGTGGTTATTGCTACTGTTTTGCAATTTCAATAATTTTGTTACCTAGTATCTTTATATTTACCATTTATTTGGCGCAGTATGGCCAAATTCAACTCTTGCGTCATTAAACTCTAATATCCAATCTAATCCCGTGTACAATGAAATAGCTCTTACACGATAATGATTATAATCGATAGAAGTTTCCTATCGATTATAAAAGATTTGATCTTTCATTATTCTTATTTTTTCATATTCGAAGCGCAAGAAGAGAAAAAATTGTAATCGTCGAAAAATTTGACCGTCATTTTTTGAAATTATCTATTTTTTATACTTGTATAACATAAAAACTCTTTGAACCAGTTGGATGGATTATGCTGTGAGAGCACAATATAGTAATTTCATATTTGTAATAAATCTTAGTCAAAATCCATTTGGAAAAAAAAAGTGTTTGACCATCCTATTTTAATTGAATACGATAGCTAACCAGCTTGGGTTGTCTTCCCAAATCTTTCTGGCATAATCTTTAATAAAGTTTTTATACTAAAGAGCGCCTTGCATGGCTTTGGCGCACAATAGTTAAGAAATATTAACTCTTGGCGTGAATTTAACATTTTTACTGAATCTATCATGTAATCTTTGGAGATTCATTGGCGATTAATAGTATAGTTCAGACGAGTTTTTCTCCAAGTGACTGAAAAAAAGATTTAACACAGAACAATTCTTGTAGTTACAAAAATTCATACCGCAAGTTATAAGCACCTCAATATCAGTAAATCAAATAAAAGAGAATTATGCACCAAATAAAGTGTACAAAGCAGGTTTTGTGGGATACAACTTCACGAAAGCTTTACTACCATGCTGGATGAACTGAAGCATGCAGAGTATGTCACTTCCGACAGCCTCTCCTTTGTGCATTTACTTTTAGTACTTTAAGGATTTATTTTTGATATTGTGTACTAAAGATAATCTCTTTTGCAGAGTACGACTTGTTCACAAAATTGCGTTGGTGGGCTTTCGACAATTTTCATTCCAATAATTTTGACGCATATTTTATATGACGTATTATTTTTTCACTAACTACATTCTTAAATATGCGTTTGTAGCATTATGATAATTATATATTGTTACGAAATTTTCCGGGGTTCATTTGGATAGTGGGAGTTATATGGTGTGAAGAACGCTCAATCACCAGGCGGCAGTAGAAAATAAATCAACGACGTTTATTTGCACGAAGACACACAGGACAGCACAAAGACGACAACTATATACAGCACAGCAGACGATTATTTTCAGCCGAGACGTGCAGCATACAATAATATACGCAGCAGCATACAACAGTATACACAGCAGCTCTACTCCGTCGCTGCTCCGCTAGTCCCTGGAAGACGAGTTCTTCACCGTCGCTTCCGACTACTCTTCGACTCCGCTGGTCCACGACTCAATTCACCATCGGTTCACAACTTCTCGGCAGCGGCAAGACTGCTTGCTTTTATAGGCATCAGGAGGCGGGGCTAGAAGCCACTCAACCAATCAGGAATCCTTCGAGGCGTATCGCCGTTCCTACTGGACGGTTTGGGAAAATTCTCGATGTTTCGGGTATCATCTATTTTGGCGCCAAAATCGCCACATTCGTCGCCAAGTCACCAAATGGTCGCCAAGTTTGTCGCCAAGCTATGGGACCTTCCATGGAACCAACTATGCTGGAAAGCCGTATCGCAGATTCGTAACAATATATTATTAGTTGTTACGTTCATGATTAGCCTTAAAGTTTGAAAACAATTATTATTACTACAAATAATAATAACATACACTGTCAAAAATATACATACTGTCATTTAGAGTCCTTCTACGCCACATTAACTTGAAAACGGCGACAGCTATCACCACAAACAGGGTCCGAAGATGTAGTAATGTTTTAATGTGCTAATTTATGAAATCAGCTACAGCATTATGTACGGCAAATAGCGGAGTTAGCGTCACTATTTCAAAAAGACACAAGTTATAAGAACAAGTTAGTTACAAAATTATACAGCGGTTACTATTTTGTATAAAAAGTCATCTTGAGTGCAGTAATACAAAACATAAAAAGTGTAAAAAGCGTGATTTTGCAAACCTCTGAAGTAGCAACTCACGGCAACTTGAGAGACGAACCTCTGTTGAATAATATATATCGACCCGCTGGTGAACAAAAAATAAAAGCATTTGCTGATAACTAATTTTTTTTTTTCTCGAATGCTTTGTTAGCATAAGAATGTTGGAAAGAGCGACTGGACAAATGAGTCTTTTATATGTTCTGCTTTCACCGCTATTGCCCTCAAGGTATCTTTTCATTTTCAATCAATGGAGCTCTTCATTTTTGTTAATTTCCTTTTATCTTTTTCCGCTTCCGAGATAAGATAGCCAATTACGTTGCTTAAAACAAGTTGGAACTGATATTGATCTCCATATGTAGTGTTAGGTTACTTCACTAAACATAAACACCAAATTTATGACAATGCTTTCGCCATTTTCAAGTTAATGTGCGATAGAAGGACTTGAGTGGACAGCAAGTATAATTTCATTTTAGAAACAGGGTGCACAATAAGTATGTGCGTGAAATGTTACCACTTGCTCTAAGAATGACTCATAGATTCTGAAAATCATTGAAAAAAAATTATGGAATGGAATATAATTGTATCGTTTGCAGCCTTACTTTCGAGAAATTAGAGAATTTTACTCCCCAAATTGCAATTTTAGTTAAAATTGCCATCGATAGGTGGCGCTACAAAATAGTAAAAAATAAAAATTGGTATGAAGATATTACAAGGACTGTTTCAAAAAATTAAACAACGATATTTTTAATGTTACCTCTGATTGACTTGTAAAAAGGTGGCGCAGTTTCAGGCAAAAAAAGGTGATAATGCAAACTATATTTGGAATTTGGTGGGGTTAAATTCTTTGACTTCTCAAGCATAAGGCCGCAAACGATACATTTCTATCACATTCCGTCTTTTTTTTTAATGTATTTTCAAAATCTATCAGTCATCTTTGAAGTTCCTGGTTAATATAATAATGAGATGGGGCCGAGTTTCATCCACTCCTATCATGGCACGTACTTCCTCTTGGAGTGATTCCAACATTCCAAAATGATGATTCCACTTGGAGTCCAGTTCAGGAGGATAGGACTCTATCAATCGTTTGGAATCTAGTTTAGATTCCCAGGATCCCACCATTATTTCCAGCTTTCATTACCACTACGATTACGATTAAGAAGTCTCAAGCGGGAATGAATCCTCTGGAATTGTAAGATAAATACTGATAAAAATATGGAAATAAATAAATGAGTTCATGCGAATCAAAAATGATTTTTGAATATTATTATAACATTTATTGAATTTATCTTTTTTTTCTTCTTATTTTTTAATTGCAGTTAAAAATATTCAGGTATTTGCATAATAATAATATATTTGGTCTTTGCCATGAGTATATTATATTTATTAGATTGACATTGGCCTATAATGTAGTGCGGAATTTGATACAGACATATAACTGGCGTAAAGGCTGTAAATTTCATACATTTAGCACAACCTAATTTGAGTTGAAATGTTCAAATACATATGAACAAACAGACAGATATAAATGGAATTTTTCATACACAAAAAAGTGTTGAAATTAATCTTTTCTCGAAATTTGACTTTAACGAAGTTGAAATTCAGCAAAATGATCCTAAAACAATATTTCGACATCACATTTTCTTTGTATTTTAGAAAGTCTGAAGGATAGTAAAGTAGTTTTCATATTCATTTTCGGCTATACCTTTCTTTCAGATGTTAAAAAACATCTAATAAGGCTGAAAATTTTTTAAATAAATCCACTGCAAGTGGCATATTATGCAGTTAAGTTAAATCTAGTTGTTTCAGATATCAACGTTCAAATTTTTCAGTTTTTTTATGAAATAAAAATATTGTCATAAAAGAAAAAAAAATTGGCATTTTCTGATTTTTTTTTTCATTTCTTAGGACAGAATAAATATAGAGTGGAATTAGCTAGTTATATAAGCTTACAAAAAAAAAAAGAATGTCTTTACCATTCGGCCCTAAAATTTGAATTTTTAAAATTTATTTTTATATGTAGAATATAATTTTAAAACAAATTTCGTTTCTAGTAGAAAATGCAATTTGGATATCTGCACTTGAAACAAATAACACATCTAGAAAGAAAATTATTCTTCCGAATTTTAGTAACTTTTTAATCTTGCATTTCTCTAAAATAAATTCGAAAGTTACTTTAAAATGTGTCAGCCTTCCTACATAAAAAGTTTAAAATGATTTTAAATCAAATTTAAGATATAAAAGTCGCAAGAAAAAAAGCTTCAAGCAGCAGCTTGAATACACTAATCAAGAAAGTTTCGACATTATAATAAAAAATTTGCCATTATATCTTAAGAAAAATAAAGTGAATTTGGAATTTAAAGAAAGGATACATGAAAATTGTAACCATTACCACATCATATAATAATTTTTATATAATAAAATTGAATTAAATATTTCTAAAACAAAAGCTAGATGTAAATACTACTGTAAATAAAATTTGAAAAACTGTATTTAAATACATCTGTAGTAAATATCGTCTGCAGATATTTTTTCAAACATTTTTTTGCGATTTTTATAAACATCTGCAAACAGCCAGGAATTATTATCAGGAAATTTTATGATCTCAAAATAATTTTTTTTAGTGAGCTGAGAATTTTGAGTTTGTTTATATAAATATATAGGGTGATCAAGAAATAACAGGAGGTGTTCGGACCTCTGTAGCATGTTATGTACTGGACGAGATATAACAAAATTTGGCCACCATACACATAAAAGTATGTGGTTTTAATTTATTAAGAAAAAAAATTAGTACCAAAAACGCCGATAGGGGAAATACTGGCGATGGAAACGTTTATATGTGGAAAAAGAATACATAACTGCCAATGGAAACAGCAAAAAGCAACGCACCAAATACCAATGAAAAAAGTTTATTATAGAAATTTACAAATTTGGTTCAAGATGACCACTAACTTGATGTTCCAGTAATTGTGCGGTACAAGAGGTTTTCGACAGTGGCTCGCAGCATATCAGCATTGTAGCAATATGACATGTAACGTTATTTGATCTTTTAGAGTAGGAATGTCAAGAACATATCCTTGATACACAATGCCTTTCAAGTGAACCAGAACCACCTCGCAACCAGAATCTGCCAAGATTCAGATCAGTGTCATCTGGTAATAGGTGTTATTTTATACGGCTAAAAGTTCCGGATCTTACTCAATATCTTCTGCATAGTCGAGAACGGGGTATCTGTCTGTCGTGATATTGAACATGCACTGCTGATAACCTGCTTATTAGCTATCGCCTGATCCATAACGGCCTGTGCAACTTCTTCAACTTTTTCTTGCTCGATAACTTTACGTCCTCGTCCTGGTTGCATACCAAGAATTCCTGTTGTTTCAAATCTTTCAAACATTCTTCCAGATTTAGTTATGGTTATCTCCCCTCTGCGTAACTGTTTTAATCGCTGGTCTTTACGAAGAGCAGAATTAGCATTTTCAGCCCGCTGATAAAACAGCTTGACTAATAAGGCACGTTCATGTAATGACTACGCAATCGACATGCGATTCTTGCAAAATGACGTAAATTCCCGCAACCCTTCCTTTCATCTTCGATGTCATGTCACAAAGTACTCGTATAAGCAAATTACATAATTTTAATTACATAATTATAAAGTTTAATTAATTACATAATTATAAAGTTTTCGATCGCAGTGCCAGTATTTCCCCTATAGGACGTTTTTGGTACTAATTTTTTTCTTGATAAATCGGAACCGCATACTGCAATGTAATTTAAAATTGGTTACAATGTAAATAATGTAAAATTTTGTTATATTTCGTCCAGTACATAACAGGCTACAGGGCTCCAAACACCTCCTGCTATTTCTTGATCACCCTGTATATAACTTTTTATTGATACCTTTCTTAACATTTTATTTTTAATCAATTTTTAGATATTGACATGTAGATTTTTTTAATACCATATTCAATTTTTAAAGTAAACTTAGCATTTTTTATGTTTAATAAATTTTAGCAAAATTTATAATTTTTCTTTTTTTTAAATTTTTTACACATGTTTTTTAATTTTTTAATTTTTTTTATATTTACATTTAAGAATGGTGAAAGAATTTATTATTCTTAAACATTTCCGCTCTTATCCGTAATGTAATTGCATGCATAACCATATAACGGGAAAATTAAGATAATACACAAAATGATATTAAAATAATACAAATAATACATCTGTATTCAGAAAAATAATAAAATACATATTTCTATTGGAATGTAAAATTTTAAAATTACTAGATAAATGTTATGCTTAGCTAAATGGTTCGCTTAATATATTGCATCTGTCTCTATTTATATTGCCTTTGTTTTAATTTAATTTTTTTGCATCTTCAGACGATTTCGTAAAATTGCTAAGTTGTTGCATTCTTTCATATATTTTATTTTTGTTTTAATAAAATTTAGTTATCCATAATGAAGATAACAATATAACTCGTAATAGTTAAAAAATGTAACGAAAACAATTTGTTGGAATAGAAACAATCCACAAAGAAGAATCGTTCGGTCTATTGTTCGAGGAAGAGTTTGTTAAGAGCAGATGCTGCACTTTTTAATATTTTAATAAATTTCTGTTATTTCATTGCTTCTTCAATTTTACCAATTTTATTATTTTTTTTCTTTTATGTTTCTAGGGTAAAAAAGCACCTCAATTTATTTTTAAGTCTTTATCAAAAGTTATATTTTTACGGTTTAATTCACTGTAAAAATAAATTCACGATAATTTTGTTGTTAATCTATATAATAAAAGTAAACCAGGAAAAAAATATTTTTCTATTAAAGAAAATAAATAAATGAATATTTTATCACTTTAAAGTAATTGGTTTTGCAGTGTCTAAATAATTATTCTGTACTCAGACACATTGTTTGGCCGACTGGTTTGTGTAAGAAATAAATATTTAAAATGAAAATTATAAATCTTATAGAAATATTTTTAAGGGCACTTTTATTATTTCGTTTCACTTTAAAATTTAAATTAAATTAACTTATGTTTTTTTTTTCATAAATTTATAGTTACTTATCACACATATAGTAATTTGTCATTTATTTTTGTGAATCAATCCTTCATTAAACTGTCTACAAGGAAGCGCCATCAGCATTGAATCAAAATCAAAATTCATTAATTTATTAATTGATACTGTCTCATGAAAATAGAGTAATAACAAATTATCATCGAGAACACACAATTATACAATTATTAACGCTTATACTGCAGAAAGAAAAGTTAAAAATAATTTAATCTCCCCAAGTATCAAACATTTTATTCAGACGAAATGGTTTCAAACCAAAATGCGGCTATAAATAAATTTTTTGAATTATTTTACAAATGATTTAATTGAAAATAAGCAAATTAGATAATTCGAATTTGTTTTCGGTTAATTAGGAACTGTAAATTACGGGCATTTTCACTAGGAATATCATTATTATGTAGTGTCATGATATGCCGTGAATACTGAAAAATCAATGAACAGATCAATATCAGTTGAAAAATTAACTGAAAGAAATATGTTACCATATGTAAATCCTAAAAAATGTATTACTAATTTCCTGATAATAGATATTTTTTTCTTCTATTTGAGAGAACTTTAAAGTGCTCTCTTAACCCTTAACTGGGAAGGTGAAATTTTAGGACTTCACTGGGGAGGTGCGACATAGGAGCCAGCATTTCATTTACATTCAAATTAAATTTTCTAATGAATGTATTAGTATGAAAAACTGCCAATATATTTTGCAGATATTTTTCTGGATAAATAGATATGCTTTAGAAATTTTTCAAAATATATTGTCATTGAAAAAAGGAAATGCGTTGGAACATGCATTTTCTTCTCAAATGACATGTTACAATAAATAATATTCTTGAAAAAGCATATTACTCTTTACTTTTTAAATCATATTTTTACAGTATATGAAGGTATATAGAAGACGATATAATGTAAAATTCAACAATTATATGAAATATAAAAAAAATGACAATGGTTAAAATTGACCCTTTTTTTATCGGTTTGTGTGACTTACATAGCACGGTTTTCAAGGCATTTTAAACATACGGGTTAAGAACTAGCATAAAAATCAACCTATCAATTTTGTATACGTATCTCTTGGCATATTAATATATTTTATAAATTTTTCAAAATACATTATCACTAGAAAAATTAATTATTTTTGAACATACATATCAGAATCAGTTGAATGCGAACTTTCATCAAAAAAATCTTCTGTACAATTAGTCGTATCACTAAAATTACTTTCTGCTTCATTTAAAAGTGTCTGGAGCGCTGCTCGATAATAGGATCAGTAAATTGGATGATAATTCGGGGCCCACGTTTTAGAGCAATCTGCTAGTCTTGTTTATCACTGGAGCATTAACAGGGACGTGCGGTCTTAGAGACCGCACTCGAAGAAATGACTGAATTATTTTAAAAAGCATTTGCTGAAATCGGTTGAAAAAGTGAACATGTATTGAAGGTCACACAACAGGAAGCCACAATGTCAGTCCATTCAATTGAGCTAAAATAGAATAGGGGTGACCGAAAATCCATCACTAGTGGTCTCACAGACCACACGTTCCCAGTTAAGGGTTAACAAGAATAAGTACTTAAGAGTACTTTTTCACGAACTGGAGAATGTTGAACAATCATTGCAAGTTTGAAAAGAGAGACAGATACTAGTTAAAAAGTTAGAAAGGGGAAAGAGCTGTGTTTAATAATTAAGAAGACTATGTAAAAGCTAAAAAACTTTTTTTTACATACAATAGATATTCAGTCCCAAATCATAATCTAATGGGAGTGCAAAGCACGTCAAAATCTGTGAGAGTCAACACTTCGAAATATTCTTAAAAACTCCCTTTTGACCCTTACACTACTGACCCGGGCCAACCGGCCATACAAATTCTATCCTGGCAGGCCGGTCTATGTTTCAAAGGACGGGTGTATGATGGAAAGCGTGTTACCACCAAGGATATCCTGTCTTTACATTCTACACCCATGATTTGAAACAGAAATCGACTCACCAGTGTAGAAGTTGCAAGGCCGGTTCGGCCGGAGCAGTAGTGACAGGGTTAAAGGTGCTATCCCTGCCCCCCCCCCCAAAAAAAAAACATTGCGAGAATCAGTGGAAAAGTGAATGACAGGAATATTTAAAATTTTGTTTTCAGAATACCACATCTGAAAGTTTTGTTTTTCGTATTACGACTAAAAAAATAAACCAGCTGGAACAGGCCACCCAATACTTTTTCTCGTCCTGTCTAATAAAGTAAGTCAAGACAGTAATATTTTTAGCGTGATTTTAGCATTTTTATTGAATCTATTGTGCCATCCTTTGGAGAGTTGTTTGGAGATTCATCCTAGAAATGCAGTTAATATAGTATCGGAAAATCAAATTTGTGTTTTAGATGATTTTTTTCCAATCGATTGAAACAAAAATTTGACACAAAACTACACTTGTAATCACAAAATCACAACCAAATTTGATATACTTAAGAACAGACCTACAGATAGTCAACCCATTGTTAGATTTGGCTGAAAATTTGATTGTTTCTAGACTATAGATGCCAATTCTGAGCATACAATTTTATCTACCTAATTCTCTACAGTTTATGAATATCATGTTAATTTATATTCCAAAAGCCGGACAGATGGAATTCCTCTGAAGGGCTTTTACTCAAAATTTGATAGAAATACACATTCTCCTTTCGACCATTTTGAGCAAAATTTTAATATACTATTCTTTAAGGATTCTAAAATTAGTACTTTCCGACATTTATATTTAGGTGGTTGATAAACATATAATTGAAGGGTTTCGGCGTCTCCTAATTCCACGGGTAATTTAAGTTTACCCTATTACTTATGTAAATATCTCATCATTTTATCTTTCCTCTCACGTCCATTTTGATAAAATAAACGCACCCTGACTCATGAGCAAAAGCGTGGAGGATGTCCGAATTCGTGAATGAATTGTACGTTAAAAAGTTCGTTTGGTTACACGAGCACATGTTTCATTCATCTAAGATGCTGCGTTTCTTAACTAACAGTGTTACAAGAACACAAATTTCATTCATCTAAGATGCTGCGTTTTTCAACTAACTATGTTACAAGAGCACATGTTTCATTCATCTAAGATGCTGCGTTTTTGAACTAACTATGTTACAAGAACACATGTTTCATTCATCTAAGATGCTGCGTTTTTCAACTAACTATGTTACAAGAGCACATGTTTCATTCATCTAAGATGCTGCGTTTATTAACTATGTTACAAGAGCATATGTTTCATTCATCTAAGATGCTGCGTTTTGAACTAACAGTGTTACAAGAACACATGTTTCATTCATCTAAGATGCTGTGTTTTTGAACTAACAGTGTTACAAGAACACATGTTTCATTCATCGAAGATGCTGCGTTTTTGAACTAACTATGTTACAAGAGCACATTTTCATTCATCTAAGATGCTGCGTTTTAACTATGTTACAAGAGCATATGTTTCATTCATCTAAGATGCTGCGTTTTTTTAACTATGTTACAAAAGCACATATTTCATTCATCTAAGATGCTTCATATTTTACCACATTTAACATGCAATACATAAAACAAGCGTTATTTAGATACAGATTAATTACAATGTTTAGTAGGTATTTAGATTCTGATGATAAATGTCAAGCAACTGACTGAAATTCTTAGTTATAGCTGTCACTTACAATGGATGGACAGACAAAATTTACATAGAAGAATTTTCTTCAAAGTCTATACACTTACTAAATAGATACACTTTAGTATAGCGCTAGCACACCATATTTCTCTATTTTACTCTGTGCAGTTTTTTTTTTCAGTTATAGCAGAAAGATTGACAGGCAGGTAAACTAACAGACTTAATTTGAGAAATTATTTTTTTCTTGTTATAGGAAGATACAACCCCAGTGAAAATCCTTCAGAAGGATGATAATCTCTTTTTCTCAGATCAATATCTAGAATAATATTTTTTACTCTCTTCCAAATCCGCCTTCTCCAAGGATTTATATATTCTCTTCCAAATACAGCCTTTTCCCAAGGTAAACTAAACTTTGCATCGGATACCATGAGCTTTTTGTTCCTCACCAAATACACTTTATTCCTCACAAATACTTTCTGCATTGTGGTATATTTTTTAACATGTAATTGTCTTTCCAATAAATCTTTCCGTTTATACCCATTTAAAGGACATAAATCCCTAGGAATTCTGAGTTTGGGGGTGTACTGCGATAATGAATTGAAAAAAAATTAGTCTAAACCATGGATGTGTGCCATGATAATAATGATGATTTTTCTTTTTTTTACTATTCTATTATTCTCTCTTTAAATACTTCATATACAGATGCACAAAAGAATAAAATTTTCTAACCGTAATTCGAAATTAATTATAAGTTGGATTTGATTTATATAGATAGATTAAGTTTAAATTTTCGAAGACAACATAATCTATTTAGAAAAAGATTCATCGCTTCAAAACTGTAAACAAAATCCTAAGGATGATATCTTTCTCGACAAATACAATCTCAAATATAATTATTCCAAAAATGTTTTTGTATAACGATTTTCTTCGTCTTCTTATTACACAATTCTTCATATACAGACAGACAAAAGAATAAAACTTATACAAATATAATTCGAAATTTAGTTGGATTAAGTTTCAATTTTCGAAGACAACATAATCTATTTAGAAAAAGATTCATCGCTTCAAAACTGTAAACAAAATCCTAAGGATGATATCTTTCTCGACAGATACAATCTCAAATATAATTATTCCAAAAATGTTTTTGTATAACGATTTTCTTCGTCTTTTTATTACACAATTCTTCATATACAGACAGACAAAAGAATAAAACTTATACAAATATAATTTGAAACTTAGTTGGATTAAGTTTCAATTTTCGAAGACAACATAAACTATTTAGAAAAAGATTCATCGCTTCAAAACTGTAAACAAAATCCTAAGGATAATATCTTTCTCGACAGATACAATCTTAAATATAATTATTCCAAAAATGTTTTTGTATAACGATTTTCTTCGTCTTCTTATTACACAATTCTTCATATACAGACAGACAAAAGAATAAAACTTATACAAGTATAATTCGAAACTTAGTTGGATTAAGTTTCAATTTTCGAAGCTAAACATAATCCGTTTCGGTATAAATTCGTCATTTTGAAACTATGAACAAACAAATCCTGAGGACAATATCCTTGGAAACAAATTCAGTCAAATATAACTATTGCAAATATTATTATTTTCGTATACAGATATTCTTTATATTCTTCTTCTTATACAATTCTTCGTATACAGATGGACAAAAGGTTAAATGTTGTATAGCTATAATATGAAATTTGATTGGATTAGGTTCCAATTTTCGAAGCTACACTCAATCTATTTGAAAATATGCTTATCACTTCAAAACTGTAACTAAATCCTGAGAACGATATCTTTGTCAGCAATTTCAGTTTGAAATATAACTTTTCCAAATTTTGTTATTTTCGTATACCGACATTTTTCTTCTTCTTATACAATCCTTCGTATACAGATAGACAAAAGAATAAATGTTGTATACCTATATTTCAAAATTTAGTTGGATTAGGTTCCAATTTTCGAAGCTACACTCAATCTATTTGAAAATATGCTTATCACTTCAAAACTGTAACTAAATTCTGAGAATGATATCTTTGTCAGCAATTTCAGTTTCAAATATAACTTTTCCAAATTTTGTTATTTGCGTATACCGACATTTTTCTTCTTCTTATACAATCCTTCGTATACAGATAGACATTAGAATAAATGTTGTATACCTATATTTCAAAATTCAGTTGGATTAGGTTCCAATTTACGAAGCTACACGCAATCTATTTGAAAATATGCTTATCACTTCAAAACTGTAACTAAATCCTGAGAACGATATCTTTGTCAGCAATTTCAGTTTGAAATATAACTTTTCCAAATTTTGTTATTTTCGTATACCGACATTTTTCTTCTTCTTATACAATCCTTCGTATACAGATAGACAAAAGAATAAATGTTGTATACCTATATTTCAAAATTTAGTTGGATTAGGTTCCAATTTCCGAAGCTACACGCAATCTATTTGAAAATATGCTTATCACTTCAAAACTGTAACTAAATTCTGAGAATGATATCTTTGTCAGCAATTTCAGTTTCAAATATAACTTTTCCAAATTTTGTTATTTGCGTATACCGACATTTTTCTTCTTCTTATACAATCCTTCGTATACAGATAGACAGAAGAATAAATGTTGTATACCTATATTTCAAAATTTAGTTGGATTAGGTTCCAATTTCCGAAGCTACACGCAATCTATTTGAAAATATGCTTATCACTTCAAAACTGTAACTAAATTCTGAGAATGATATCTTTGTCAGCAATTTCAGTTTCAAATATAACTTTTCCAAATTTTGTTATTTTCGTATACCGACATTTTTCTTCTTCTTATACAATCCTTCGTATACAGATAGACAAAAGAATAAATGTTGTATACCTATATTTCAAAATTTAGTTGGATTAGGTTCCAATTTTCGAAGCTACACTCAATCTATTTGAAAATATGCTTATCACTTCAAAACTGTAACTAAATCCTGAGAACGATATCTTTGTCAGCAATTTCAGTTTGAAATATAACTTTTCCAAATTTTGTTATTTTCGTATACCGACATTTTTCTTCTTCTTATACAATCCTTCGTATACAGATAGACAAAAGAATAAATGTTGTATACCTATATTTCAAAATTTAGTTGGATTAGGTTCCAATTTCCGAAGCTACACGCAATCTATTTGAAAATATGCTTATCACTTCAAAACTGTAACTAAATTCTGAGAATGATATCTTTGTCAGCAATTTCAGTTTCAAATATAACTTTTCCAAATTTTGTTATTTGCGTATACCGACATTTTTCTTCTTCTTATACAATCCTTCGTATACAGATAGACAAAAGAATAAATGTTGTATACCTATATTTCAAAATTCAGTTGGATTAGGTTCCAATTTACGAAGCTACACGCAATCTATTTGAAAATATGCTTATCACTTCAAAACTGTAACTAAATCCTAAGAATGATATCTTTGTCAGCAATTTCAGTTTGAAATATAACTTTTCCAAATTTTGTTATTTGCGTATACCGACATTTTTCTTCTTCTTATACAATCCTTCGTATACAGATATACAGAAGAATAAATGTTGTATACCTATATTTCAAAATTCAGTTGGATTAGGTTCCAATTTACGAAGCTACAAGCAATCTATTTGAAAATATGCTTATCACTTCAAAACCGTAACTAAATTCTGAGAATGATATCTTTGTCAGCAATTTCAGTTTGAAATATAACTTTTCCAAATTTTGTTATTTTATTGCTGAAAACTGTAAATTTGTCATCTTTAACTGTATCATTCGGCTAAAAATTAATCTCCTATTCTACTGAATGGATTTTTATGATTTTTTCAAAACAAGATTGTTTTTTTGTTTTTTTTATCAAAACAGGATACCTATTTTGACGATTCTCGCAACCAGATAATGATGATCATTTTCTAAATTTTTCAAACAAGATTTCTTTCCTGCGGATTCTACTTTCCTACCAGTTAAACTCCTAAAGTAAGCCTACTCCCACTCTCTTTATGTATAACTTTCAAAAATTTACTGTCATTACATGATAGATATCCAATACATGAACAAACATGATAACACCATGCCTCTATAATAAAAAGGCCTACGATTATTTAAACAATTCCGAGGGCATATAGGGCACATAGGATGACATTCGGTTACCCCTCCATTTATTTGTTCGCTTCTCCCTTTTTATTGACATTAAAAGGGGAAAAGATTTTGCTTCGAGATTTTGCAGCCTGTTAAATTGGACTACTTTATGGAATTCAACAGAAACTTTTCTTTTTCTTTTAAATGTAAGGTATATATTACAGTGATATATGCATAAACTTGTACTAAAATGAATATAAATATAGAATAAATCAAAAGAAAAATGAATTATTTTATGGAGAAGAGAGCACCAAAGGAAATATTTAACAAAATTGTGTTTATGAAGCTGAATGCTGAAGGCAAACGCTGTGAAACACATTTTTGTTGCAAACCAAAAAAATTGAAACAGAAAATCTTCATATTGAAATAAAAATTATCAGTGATAATAACATTAAAATATACAAGTAAATCATGAAAACGAAATACATTTACATTACCATTAATTAATTTGATACTCTCACAAAATATGACGACAGAGAAGAATTTAAATTTATGTAAAATGTTTTTTATAGGGAATTGTTTTAAGCCTCAATATCTAGAAGAAATTCAAAATAAACAAAATGCAAAATAATAATAATAATAATAATTTATTATGCGTACACACTTTTAAATCTGCAAAAAAAAAAAAAAAAAAAAAACTTGGGAGTCAATGCTTGTAAAAAGCGTTCTTTTTTTAATAATGGTTTTAGAATATGACAGGACGTAGAAAGAATATTGCAGGACTACTGCATTAAAAAAAATCGTTTGAGTTCCACTTAAAAAAGCAAGGATGGTCTCTCAGAAACTATCCCACATATTCTCAAATATATAAGTATTAATAACCTTATGCTTTTGGCGAAGATAGTTGATAAAGACCATGCGGAGGTATGAAGTTTTGCAATGAATCTTTTTTTATAATAAGCATGAATGTATGCGCGTGCTTGTGTTTGTATATGTGTGAATTTGTGCGTGCGTGTATATGTATGTTGTCACTCAATATGCCAGAAGGTTTTACCTAGAGATACCAAACATTGCATATACATATATTGGAGAGCGGAGAATGTTCACGTCGGAACGATTTTTTTTTTTTTGAAATTTTAATAAGAATTTTCATTAATAAAAAACTAAAGGAGATTTTGGTACCTTTCCAGGATAAATTCCAAAAATATTGCAGAACAAAAAGAGGCTTTACATCATCTTAAAATTTAAAAAAATTATCTTTTGAATGATACTAATATTTCAACATATAAATTAAGTTTCAAGTTTTTGTGAATTAAAAAAAATATTTTAACTATATTTTTTATCAATAAATTTTATACAAAATAAAAATAAAATGTAATCTGCACGAATACATTACGCGTGCATGAAAAAAATTAGCTTTCTTCAGTGTGTTGCCATCATATTGAATAAAGCTCTGCTTATTTTTTTAAAGTTAACTATCATTGCAAATTAAACATATAAAAATGCAATCTTCGGATCGTGTCTGCATGAAATGAAATAAATATAAGACATGAGATTTTTTTAAAAAACAAATGCAAGAAAAAGTTTTCTAAAATTTTTCACAATATCTATTTTATTAATTCAATAAAACAGTTTCATTTTGGGTAAACATGGCTTAATATATACTGGATATTCACTCTAATCAGGGTCAAACAGCAATTTGAAAATCTTTAGAAATAAACATACATATGCTAAAAAAAAGAAGTAAATAATTATATTTTATGTATCTTGAGTTAATAAGCGTTCTGATGAATAACGGATTTAAAATTTTTACAAAATTCTTCTGCTCTATGAATGATATTTCATAAAATATTCTTAATAAACTAATATTTTAAATAAAAAGAGTTGCACTCCTGTCAACTAAATCCTTCAATAAAACTGTCTTAATTTATGAAAATCTGAAAATTGCTTTTATTTTTCAACGTACAATTTTAGACCTTTTTATCTCTTAAGAAAAGACCTCTTAAAGAAAATACCCCAATCAGTGCCCAGACTTTCTCTACAGATGATTGGCCTAAAATAAATGAACTTGTGATCAATAAAAATTTTATGTTAGAACAATTTACAATGATAAAATAAACTAAATTTTTGATTAAAGCTAAGTTATGAAAATATTTGAAAAATTTTCACAGAATTTTATTTTGAACCAGCAAAAAGAATTTCTGTTTTTCCCTTTATTTTAAACTTGGCTTGGATTTTCTTTGCATCTTCGTTGCTATATTTGAAATAATAGCATCATGCAGCCTTAATCTTTTAAAGTTGAATTAATATTCTTTCCTAATAACTAAGAATCCTTTTAAAACTTTTTCTGAAGCCTTAAAAAATTAAGCGTATTAAGACAAATTAGTTTCCATATACAAACTAAAACTTAAAATGTGCGAATATACTGCTTAACCCTTTAAAGGGCCATTTTTTTCTAGTCATGTTATGTTAAAATAATTTTAGTCTTGAAATTAGAATAAGAAAAGGGATTCATTTAGTTTATTAGATAAATTTAATTTAATTAATTAATTAATTTGGTTCATTAATAATGAAGTAACAAATCAAGACACATTATTTTGTGTGAGATAAAGAACTGATGCACCTAAGTTTCTGTCTTTCTAAAAAAGTGTGTCAGAACTTATGCCAACCTACATAATTTCATACAAAGATTGATACATTTGGTGGGAAGCATACTTCCCACGGCCCTAGAAAAGGTTAAAGAAGTGCAAGAAAACTAAATGTTTTAGAAAAAAGTTGGAAAGTTTTATTTTTTATTGAAATTATTTTATGAGGAATATTTTATAGATCATTTAACAAGAAAATACGGTTTCTGAATTAATAATAGAGATGAATTTGTGTGTGTGTGTGTGTGTGTGTGTGCGTGTGTGTGTGCGTGCGTGTGGGTGTGTGGGTGGGTGTGTGCGTGTGTGTGGGTGGGTGTGGGTGTGAGTGTGTTGCGTTGCTGCTCAACGAGTTTTTTGAAATTTTAATTAGAAATTTTTACGTGATAACACCTAAAAATATTATAGCAAAAAACTAAATTTTCCAGACTTTCAAAATTTAATTTTTTTTAATGATATCAGTTTAATAAGCATCAGAATTTTTGTTAAATGTTTTCATTTTTTTTAAATATTGTTTTATTTAATTTCTAGCAATAGGTTACGTTGTAGCCCTGAATTTCAAAAACTTTTTATTGTTTCTTCAATTATCTGATCATGCGATTTTTTTTCTCTTTGTTGAAAGTTAAAGAAGAACTGACCTGAATTGTTGGTGCAGTATTACTTCAAAGTTGCACTTTTTCAAGCGTGTCAACGATTATCATTTCTGATAATTTATAAATGTTTGGTCTCCATTTAACTTCTTATTTTCTAGAATTCAAAAATTTTCTTATTGATTGCTTGAGTCATATCATTGAGATTCATTATTAAATATATTAATTAAAAATTATTATTATCAAAAATTTTCTTATTGATTGCTTGAGTCATATCATTGAGATTCATTATTAAATATATTAATTAAAAATTATTATTATCAAAAATTTTCTTATTGATTGCTTGAGTCATATCATTGAGATTCATTATTAAATATATTAATTAAAAATTATTATTATAAATAAATTATATATTTTTAATCAATAAAATGTTCGTGATTTCTTTTAAAAAAACGCTAATATAAATGCACACTTCAAAATCGGCTTGCAAATAGATACATTTCTACAAAAATATAAGCACAACAAAAAATTATTCCTCAAAATATATTTATTTTCATGCGTGTTACATTCCGTGTAGTACAGGATGTATTTTGCTACATGCAAATATTAATTAAGTGCTATTGGAATTTTGCAATTATTGGATTTATGTTTTTATCAGTATTGATATCTAGAGTTCAACGTTGTTATCATATCAAAATTGAACTCGAAAATATTAAGTATCCTAGATCAAAAAATCTTTTAGATTGACTTCTTTAAAAAGTGGTATTCACTTTAAATATTCAGTATCTACTAAGAAATTAAAGTAAGTAAATCTCCTTTGTCTAAAAATTTGTTCCCAAGTCGTAGAGCGAAAACTCCAACTTAGAGCCACTTTTGGCACATATTCGCCAAGTAGTGAAACAAAAAATATCATTCAAACAATAGTTTCGAGTAGCAATTAATTGATTAGTAAAAGTTAGGATGAACAGTTCTAAAATATCTTGAAGTGTAAAATATAAGAATTGGAAAATTGTGTGACGTGTAGATGTAGATACATGTATTTTGCTTTATCTTGTATATGTAGAAACTATCTACATAGAAAAATCCTATTTCTCTCACGGCTAAAAATTCGTTCCCAATAACGCTAGAGTGAAAACTCCAACTTAGTCTTACTGTTGGCATATATGCACCAAAAAGCTATACTTAGAATCCAGTAAATCCGAATATGTTAAGTAGTAATTAATTAATTAGTAGTAATTAATTTAAGAAATTAAGTAGTAGTTAAGATTAATAGTTCTAAAATTGATTGAAGTGTAAAATAAAAGAATTCGAAAATTGCATGACATATAAATGTATTTTGCTTTATCTTGTATACATATAAGAAATATAGAAACTCTCTATATGGAAACTTCGTATTTCACCCATGGCTAAAAATGTGTCCCAACTCTGATTTAATCTCAATGCTGGCGTATATGCGCCAACGACGATATTGAGAATACCGTTAATCCGAACATTTTAGAATAGAAATTAATTAACTTTTAGTAGTTAATATTAAAAGTTATATATATATATAATTTTTTAAATGACATACGGTAATGTTTTTAATAGTAAAATATTCAGAATTTGCTTTTAAAAGCATAAAATTTCCAAAAAGCTTAACTTAAGAGATGCCAGCTTACGTTCTACAAGCCTTAAAGATACCAAATTTGGCTATGTTGAAAAAGGTTTTTTTCGAAGGCCAACAAAAACATTAAAAGTCTCAAATTATAAATGTCATGCATTCAAAATTAATTTACAAGTTAATTAATTAAGTCGCAAATTGTTTAGTCCATTCGTTCTTTCTTCAAAGCTTACACTTATTGATTTCTATGGGCTATGGGGGTCAAAATACGTTAATAATTTATTTATAGATATGTTAATTAATAACTGATGATATTTTATTAAAAATATTTTTTCTATTTATTCATACATTCTGTTGAAATCTATTCATTTTTGATTAAATTGTTCTTTAATATTTTGATTCCTATTCTTTTATCCGCTGGTTGGTAGAAGTGACGATATGATTTGTATTTGTTGCTAAAATATTATGACTGGTTTCTAGGGATCTTAATATATAATCCTATTACATATCATAAAATACCATAATTTTTTTTACATATCTATTTATTCTGAAATTTTTGAATTTTTGACAGAAATTATTTGTTTATTCTTTTTTATAGAATAAAGTTTCTATACAAGCAGCAAACATTTTCTAATGTAAATGATATATTATTATTACAATCAAAGAACGACGATTGATTTTCTTTCATAAGAAGAAATATACATTAAATCAAAATAAAAAAATCTGATTTATCTATTCTTAATGCAATAGACATTTTTGAAAGACTGGAAGTCATTTATGAAGAAGCAATATACGCTTGTCAATGAAGTATAAATTATAAATATATAAATATATATCTTCAGATCTAAATTCTGTTAGAAACAAAAATTTAAACAATCGCTCATTTGTTTTTACACAAAAACAACTCCATATAATTGTGCTTATCATAAAATCCCTGTTCCATTTTACAAAATTGAATAAAATTCATTCGTTAAAAACATTTTCTGTGGATCAAATGACAGTAAGAGTTTGGCGAGTTTTTCATACCATCGATAAGGCGCCAAGCCTGCCAACCCCGCCATCTAGGCGCTAATAGTTCCCAAGCAGTGGCGTAGCAGAAAGATCGGTACCTCCGAAGGGGTCATATGTGGACATACCCGGTACAGTGCACGGGGCGCCCGCCACAGCTCAGCCCTTCTCTAGTGTGTGAGGCACAAGCAAAATCGGAAAAGTTTACACTCCGAATACAACCGTTTGCGCTTCTTGAGTGTCGTCTGCCGTAAGCGAACTTATCCCGTTTGCGCGCAAAAATAATTAAAAATAAATATTTGGAAAAGTGGAATGTTATTGTTTTGAAGTGAAGCGATGTGTGGATTGTATTCTTCTAATGGATTTCGCTGAGATTGTGTGATTTAGAACTGTTGCCAATCCGCCGAAAGGAATTCACTTTTTTGATTATTTTAATACTCCGCGAGTGAATAATTTTTGCGAAAGAAATATCGTCTGTGAGTGGTTCGAATTATCTGGGAAAATGTGGTACAGGAAAGCATCTACCACTGTTCTTGCAGTTGCTCTTGGAATTTATTTGGTTAATTCTGCCCTTGCTGTGGTGCAAGAAATAACAGGTAGGATGCTATTAAAAATTTAAATTTATTTTTTATTGACTGTAAAAAAATTAGATTTTTCAGCACAAAAATGTAATATAAATTTATGTTTATGTCTTTTTTCTTCAGTGCTTTTGCTGGGATTAAAAAATTCATTTATTAACTGTAATTGCTTAAAAAAAATATTTGAAACTAAATTGAAGGAACGACATGAAAAAAAAATTATTTCAGTTTTAAAAATAATTCTTAGTTAGATTCAACTGCATTTTAAACGCATTTGAGGATTTAAAATTAAGTAATTAAATGAGCAATTATTCTTGTGAAAAATAAAACAGAAAAATTGTTTTATTGCAATTTATTTCGTATTTTCCTTTTTGTGTTTCTGAAATTTTATTGGATATTCTCTAATATTTTTTTGCAATTTTCGACTAATAAAAAGAATTTTGTGCGGAATAATTTTTATCTCAAATTATTTTTTACAACAAACTTTTTTACCAAAAAATCTTAGTTTTAAAAAAAGTTTGTTGAATAAAGTTGGTTTAGATCAATGTTTTAAAATTATTACAAATATTTTCATTTCATTTCAATGTTCATTGCAAATATTTTCGATATCTATTTAATTCCAATTAAGTTTTATTATGGTATGTTTTTTTTTATAAAAATACAAATAGTGATTGTAATTTTTTTTCATTATAATTTTATTTACTTATCCGAAATGTACAATGAAAAATGTACTTTTTTTTTTTTTGTTATTTCTATTAAGAATCGTTACTGACATTCGCAAAGTTTGACCTTTATTGCTGCCGAATAAAAATGAAAATAAAAAAATGGAAAAAAATCGTTTTTTAATAACTTGCATACAAATAAATTGGACAATAATTCTTTTTTTCATCCAGTAAATAATTTGATTTTATTTTAAAAATTTGTGATTGTGTTTTGGAAGTTAAATCGTGTTCTACACTAATAACTTTAAATAATGTTTTATACATTTCAAGTATTTTTACAAATGATAAATGAATATTTATGTAATCCATTAGATATGTGTTTCAAAAATTAGCGAAGATCCGTTTTTGATGAATTTCATTTTTGTACTCAAGATATCGATTTTTGTTAAATATTCTTAATTTAATGGGATGGATTTTTTTGTATCGGAAGTCAGTCTGGACTTTTTGATTACACTTGCTCCAGAAGTTTTAACATCGAAAATATATATGTGTTTTGTAGTTTCTAACTTTAGAGAAATATTTTATATTTTTCTATATACTGTATCAATTTAGCATGGTAACTCTAAAAGTTTTAATTCTAGGAATTGAAACATTTAAGGAAACTTTTTAGGATGTGAAGAGTAAGAAAAATACATTTCTTTATAAAAATATGAAGTTACAAATTCGAAATTTTACTATTTTGTAAACGCATAATAGTTTTCTAACCAAATTCCGCTTTAAAAAATTTGAAACTGCTTAAAAAACTGAAAAAAAAATCCAACAAGAATTTAATTTCCAAAATCATATGTTAATATTCAATTATAACTTTAAAAAATATAGATATTACTAATAGAATTAACCATTTTGCTATTCGGTTATTTTTTGAATTCCTTAAAAGCCTTTTTTTTTAATTAAAAAAATAATACGTTTTCGTTTTTGTTTATATATTTTAATGTTAATAAATGTTCGGGTTTCTTTGCGTTTCAGTAATAAAAAGATTTTTTTATGAAAAAGATTTCAAAAATTACCTCTTTCGTTAGGTTTCGTTTTTTTCTGTAAATCACTCTGATTGGACATTTTCAATGTCATAATCTAATGTATTTTCCTTCCAGATTTTTATCACTTTTTAAACTTTAAATTTAATATTGAAAATTATTAATTATTTACTGTATCGAAAAGAGTAAAATATTCCATCTTGAACTTTATATTATATTTCATTTAAAGAACATGAAAAATATCGGCTGAGTTTTCGGAAATTCAAAATATTTAGCAAGTTGTCGAATGACGTATTATCCTATATAATTTTTATAGCTTTCATGTATCATATTCATTTAATGCACCTTTTGTTTCCGAAAAGGGCCTTTATATTCTATAATGCACTATCCGTTTTTGTTTTTTTTTCGTCTAAAATTATAATGAGTTTCAAAAAGATTTTTTTCGGCTAAGAATCTATTCCAAAAAAAAAAAAAAAAAAAAAAACTTTGAACTCGCATATGTAATATAATGATTTGAAAATATTTCTCGTATAAATATTTAAAAGAGACTTCAGATATATTTTTCACACTGATTCTTTTTTCTTAGGTGTTGAAAAATGGAATAATTCTTTATTGAGTTGAATAGTTTATGTTCGATTTTTTTTTATCTCGCCTCAAATATAGTATTAATTATTCCATTCTGAATTTATCATTTAGCATTATATTTATGCTATTAGTTGTACCAGACATTAAGTTATTTGTTGATGAAAATTAATGTTAAAAAGATCAGGATAACTATAATTATTTGTGGTATCATTATATACGGTATATATACAGGTAATTTATAACCAACAAATAATTTTTTAACCGAGCAAATATGTATATTTTTCAAATAAATCAAGTAGACAATATGATACTATTTGCCATATTAGGGAATACTTTTTTAAAAGTTTAAGCTACAAAAAAGAAGCATTTTTGAAGCAAAAAATATTACAAGAAGGGAACACAAGACGCAGCTATAATATTTTCTTTTAGAAAGTTATTTTCATTGCTTTATTTTAGTTTTGAAATAATCCTTAATAATTAATTTGTAATTAATTTATAAGTAAGAAATATTTATATACCTTTTCCAATTTCTGAAAAAAAATTAATATAATGAAGCATATTTATTGAATAAAAATATCAGAAAGAATGGGCAAATTTATTAAATTGTCGTTTGCCCTTTTATATTTGCTTAATAACGAAATCATTATTGGGTAAATATTATGTAATATTATGTAAGAATATTATGTAACAGTAATAAGAGTCAAAAGTAGAACAACTAGATAAAAAATATATTTAAAATCAGCATGAAAGCTAATATATTTTATAATATATACCTCCATTTCTTATAAATAATCCTAAAACAAAGAATTGGCATAACATTATTTTTTATAGATAACTTCGCTGGCAAAATTCAGTTCGATTAATCGCCAATCGCTCGTAAATTTCACGCAAGATTAGAATTTTCAATTTCTCGCAAGAAAACTTCGATTTCACAATATATTAAATTCAAATCTAAATTAAATCCTCATTAAACTCTGTGCATATAGAGATAAATTATTAGAAGCATTTTATGATAGTACATTCGAAACCCATCAGATGGCAGTTTGCTCCTAATTTCACATATTTCACCTGTGTAGGGATTTTTTATTACATATTTGTTGCTTGTTTGCTACTAATTGCATGTATTATTACATTTGTATGCGGAATTTATTATACACTAGCCGCCTTTGGCGACCAGCCGGTTCGCCAATCTTAATGTTCGTTTAAATTTTAATAATTAAATAGGTTTAACCGGATTTTAACCCCCTTCTTCGCCAAGTTGCGATAACGCACCAAAGCTGGCAATCTTTATTATGCACTATAATTGAACATCTGCTTCTTTGCTTTTGAACATTTCGCAAGGCCGTTGTTTGCGATTTTTAAAAATTTCGCCAAGCAGGGGATAAAACTCCGGTCGTACCATTAAACATTTTACGCAATTCCAACTTTAATAGATTCTTCAGCAAAATATTTTAAAACTTCAAATTTTGATAGTCATATAATTCACTCATAATATTATAAAGGCCTTCAGTTATAGCGTGATATATATCTCTCTAATTTTCTGTTACCCCTCGTAGAAATTATGCTTTAAATTACAGTGTAAATGATTAATCTGCAATTAATATAATATTTTTTACTGAAACAAAGCATTTTTTTTAATAATATGATTACTGATAATAGAGTCACTGAGCGTTTAAACTTTATGGTCACTAAAGAATATCTTTCTTAATTTATGTAATATCTCAAGAATTTGTCAACAAAAATTTCTCAGATTCATCATGAACAGATCGATTCATTAACAATGTTTAATTTTAAATGCATCAAACACTAAGAAAATAAAATGAATCGTTTAAAATAATCGGTCGAAAACAGGTTTAAAAAAATCTACTTAAAAAACGATGTACTTAAAACTATAAGCATATACAAAAAATATATAACTAACATAAATACATTTTACTTACAAAAGCATGCAACTAACCTAAAAATAATTTAAATCGTCCGTTGGTTGTCATGCCAACAATCAGAACAATGCGCATGCGTGGATTTTCTTCGCCAGTTACGTCAACGCAAATGCGTAAATTTTTCTACGCCAGTTGGGGTAACGCTATGCAGATTAGACATTTTTAATTTCCTTTATTCTGTGTTATTTTAATTCAAAAGTACTTCAGAATGAATGTGAAACATGGATTAATTAACAATGTTTAATTTTAAATGCATAAAACATTAAGAAAATAAACAGAATCGTTTGAAATAATCCGTCGAAAAATGTTAACCCTAGCCTAATTACTGTTGGGAGAAAAAAACAACTGATGCCTTACTTATTTGGCGATGGGGAAAACGGAAGATTTTTTTGGCGGAAAAGTTGGCGTTGGGAAAAATGGAAGATTTTTTTGGCGGGAAAGTTAGTTTTTAATTAATAATGGACTACCCCTAACATTTAGGGGGATGAAAAATAGATGTTGGCCGATTCTCATAGATACCGGATAAGCACAAAAAATTTCATCAAAATCGGTCAAGCCGTTTCGGAGGAGTATGGCAACGAAAACTGTGACACGAGAATTTTATATATTAGATATATGCTGTTTGTTTTCTTCTACTGGCATGCATTATTACGTTCTTGTATGGAATATTTTATTCATATATGTTGTTTTTGGCTTCTAATTTCATGCATTATTACGTCATATATAGAATTTTTAATCCATATATGTTGTTTTTTTCTTACTGCATGTATTGTTACGTCATATATGGAATTTTTAATCCATATATGTTGTTTGTTTGCTTCTAATTTCAGGTATTATTACGTTTGTACGGATTTTGTATTACATATTTGTTGCTTGTTTGCTAGTAATTGCATGTATTATTACACCTGCATGCGGAATTTTTAATCCATATATGCTGTTTGATTTCTTCTAATGGCGTGCATTATTACTTTCATGTATGGAATATTTTATTCATATATGTTGTTTTTGGCTTCTAATTTCATGCATTATTACGTCATATATAGAATTTTTAATCCATATATGTTGTTTTTTTCTTACTGCATGTATTGTTACGTCATATATGGAATTTTTAATCCATATATGTTGTTTGTTTGCTTCTAATTTCAGGTATTATTACGTTTGTACGGATTTTGTATTACATATTTGTTGCTTGTTTGCTAGTAATTGCATGTATTATTACACCTGCATGCGGAATTTTTAATCCATATATGCTGTTTGATTTCTTCTAATGGCGTGCATTATTACTTTCATGTATGGAATATTTTATTCATATATGTTGTTTTTGGCTTCTAATTTCATGCATTATTACGTCATATATAGAATTTTTAATCCATATATGTTGTTTTTTTCTTACTGCATGTATTGTTACGTCATATATAGAATTTTTATTCCATGTATGTTGTTTGCTTCTATCTGCGTGTATTATTACATAATGACATTTGCAATTATCGGAGGAAATGCCATCTGGTGGATTTTGAATGCTCTCTCATAAAATGCTCCATGATCATTTTCTATATGATTAATTTATCAACTGAAAGCGAATAGCTGCAAAAACTATAAACCAACAAAGAATTCGTAATGTAGTATTTAGTGCAAGAGAAAATTTATTATAAGATTTTTTCTATGAATTTTTTAAGTAGTTATCCCTCCAAACAATATATTGGAATTTTCTAATTGCATATCGTCTTCTTCCTTTCTTGCAATTTATTTCTATGTGTTTGTTCTTAAACTTAAATTTTAGGAAAATTTATGTATCTTCTTGCCAAACATTTTGATAAAATTGAACAAGATCGTTATTTGTAGGTTTTTTACTTTAACATATCTTCGTGCTTCTTTAATACCTCGTGGTTATTATGGTAATAACCAATATTTCATCAAACAACGACAATATAGAACGAATACGAAATGGCTTCCAAATTGCAGTAAATATAAATATAGTTTTCCCTGTTTAAAATTCGGATTCAAATAAAAAAAAATGTTTGTGTTTAATTAATAAGAATATTTGAAAATTTTGAATGTTTCTAACATTTAAAGAATTTGAATTTGTCATATTCAATATCATCTGTTGCGGAAGACGAAATAGTTCGTTTGCGTTTTTTTTTCCCCGGCTTAAGCGGATAAAATCACAATGAGTCAACAATATATTAATAACTTTTAAATTTTCTTCACCCTACCAGAGTAAAATCGTTATTTATACTCAATGTATTAACAAATTTCTTCACCTTTAAATTATTATTTTATTAAATAATCATCTAATCGATAAATATAATGATATTTTATAACAAATATGAAATAGTTGGGGTATATATTTTTTTATTTATTACATATTTATGGCTTTGCTGTTACATGAATAAAAACCTAATCCATTCATTAAGTGTTCATAACTTTCTTTCTTTTTAGAGTATTAGACCCAAGTAACTCGTGGTTTGCACGCAATGTACTAACAAATTTATTCTGCTTTAAATGATTATTTTATTAAATTACAATCTAATCGATAAATAAAACAATATTCGCAAAACAAATATTAAATAGTGGAATATATTTTTTATGCATTTTTCATGTAATTTCATCGTTGTTACTTGAATAAGACATAATCCGTTCGCAAAGTGCTCATAACTTTCTTCCACTTTAGAGTATTAATTTATTGAAAATTCTATTTCGACAGCCATTGAGATAGTATTTCAGTAACCATTACGAAATAACTCGTGTGGTTTTTTTCGTGTATCAATGCGTTCCATATGGATCAATCACTGTTACACGAGTAAAATCGTGATCCTTCCTCATTATTTTTTATATTTTGTCTACTTACACGAGTTAAATCGTGGTTCGTACATAATGCATTTAATTTTTCCTCCTAAGTTATTAATTTATTAGAAAGTATGTTTTCATTATCCAATTTGAAAAATACTGAGACAATAATTCAATAACGATTACGAAATAACAGAAGTGTATTATTTTACATGCTTACTAATACATTATAGATGTATCGCGAATTATATTAAAAAACGTAATCTTCTTGTAATGTATTAATAGATTTCTTCGTTCTTAAACTATTCTTTTATTGAAAATTATATTTTGGTAAAAATAGTGTTGATAAATCGAGAAACATTACGAAGTAATTGGTGTAATTTTTTTCATGTGTATTAACACTTTGTATATATATCACTAGTTACACGAGTATGTTCGTTATTTATTTGTAATATGAAAATAAATTTATCGGCTTTTAGATTATTGATTTGTTGAAAATTATAATTTGAAAAAACATAATAATGGATAACAAAAAGATAATATTGATGTGAACTTTTCACTATGTAATTTTCTAAATATATGCTAAACATAAAATTCTTTTTCATACGCAATGTATTAAAATTCATACGCAATGTATTATATTTCTTCCTCCGTATTTGTTAAACATGATATTTTGATAATTTTAGAGCTAAAAATTTTATAATCGATACAAAATAACCGGAGTACATTTTTTCGCATGTATTAATATATTGCCGTCGAATCATATACGTACGAGTAAACTCGTGAACCATCCAATGTATTATTAACTTTCTTAGCCCATTAGACAGCTTTGGAATTTAAGTCCATAATATTGAGAAAGATAGCAGCTTTTCTTTTGTTATTTATATATATAAAAAAACAAAGAATATAAAAATTTTAAAACGCATATATCATATATCATGAGTGTTTCACAGAAGATTGGTTTATTGGTTTTTAAAGAAATTGTTAAAAAAAAAAAGCCTCTGGTATGGTCCCCCCAAAACTTTCATTCATACTTACTGATAAAGATATTGTCCAAGTGAATGTCTTGCATGGTATTGGAACACAATAATTACGAAGTATTAATGTTTGACGGGAATTTAGCATTTTTACTGAATATACTATATGACCCTTGGTGAGTATTTTGGAGATTTATCTCTGATGTATGGTCAAAAGTATCCAAAAATCGAATTTGGGTTTCAAGTCTGTTCTTTCCAGCTGATTGAAGAAAAAAACTGGAATAAGATATGTACAAGATATAAAATCATATACCTATTATAGATACTAAATCATATATCAAACTTGATATAATTTAGTCATTGCGTTTGCATATTACTGAAAGTAAAAACCGACGGATGGCCAATTCCTAATTGTATTTTACTCAAAATTTGGCAGGTGTCTACAATATAAATATTACATATATATCAAATTTCATCCATATAGCTCTCTTCGTTTTGACTTACATTCAAAACGTCGGGCACAAAGAATTTATTTGGACTGATTTTTGTCAAACTTTGACAGAAATCTACAAAATTGGTATTACGCTAGTGAGCCAAATTTCAAACGTCTAGCTCAAACCGTTTTAAAGTTATTTTTGTCACAGAGAGACAGACAGACGGAAGACATTTTTCAAAAATGTGTTTTCCGAATTTAGGGAGGTCTAAAGCATTTAGATTCGTCAAAATTCCGATTTCGATTTTTTTTTTTTTTTTTTTTGACGATTACTATATTTTCTCTATACTTCATATACGAGAAAGTAAAAATTTTAAATATTTTTTACAATTTTCGAAAATTATGACTTTTTAAAGAAAACTGGGTATTTAATTTATCATAATCGATTTAGCTAGATATTACATTTTTTCTATGCATTAAAAAATACGAAAGATATTTCAGCATAAAGAATAGTTCAGCACAAAAATTATTATGTTTAAATCTGCAACATACTTGTAATTTTTTTAAATCATCCTCAACCAGATGTTTCTATTTAGAAATATTTTTAAACTGAGGTAATATAAATTTTTCAAAAATGAATCATTCGTCTTATCTTTGATACTAGATGATAAATGTTAACTTGGGGATATATTTTTATGCGACGATATCTTTAATCGTCGATTTTATTCTTTTAAAAAGAGTTTTACAATCATGTAGATAATATCTTTAAAACTATATTCTAATTCATAATAATCTAATTCGTATTAAATTAATAATTAAGGATCAAATGATAGATTTAGAAAATAATTCTATTCGATAATTATCACTGAATAGGGGATTTCATTTTTAATTCATTTCTAAACCATACAAAAGTTACTTTCAACACGTTATTTTATTTCATTTACGTATTGAAGATTCCCTACTAATAACTGTATTTTGAATTTTAAAAAAGAAATTATAATTTTTGCCTATGGTGAGGTGTGAAAATATAAAAGAGTAAAATGTCGATGATGTGTGGAAATATAAAGGAGGCAGAATGTGAACTCAAATGTCATTTTGTCATCTGGTTATATGGCAAAATTACCAAAAATAAAATGAATTCAAAAATGTTTTGTATTTTATTGTAAAAATATTATTATTTTAAGGAAAAAGAAAATGGGTTGTTTATCAGCTGTCATATTTGTCAAATGACATTCGTGAAAAAATAGTTTTCCCGAAATAATGATTTTTTAGAGAAACGTTAATTATGTTCTGGAAACGCGTTGACTCACAATGAAAATTTTACTTCCTCCAAAGTCACAAGTTTATTTGTGTGTGAAATATAAAAAATATAAAAAAGGGAATATTGTAATATCCTGATCTAGACTGATCAAATAACGAAGCCGAATTTCCAGACAATTCTTTATTTTACAGTCCTATATATACAAAGAACAACTTGTTCTAATCTTGGTTAAATAAATAGTTATTTACGCCTGTAGTAGGAGATACAACAGTCAAAGTCGAAGGCTTTCTTGAAACTCCGTTGGTTCTTGGACTCCGAACTCGTGGGCGTAGTCCAACAGTCTGCTGCAATTCGTTTCTTCTCTCCTCCTAAAAAAAAATCTCCGCACTTTATTTCGGCGACAATCCCCACCTCTTAATTTACATTGGACATTTAAGCTCTCTTTCGGCCAATCGGGGTTCAGCAATATGCTCTCTCAGTGGCGCCGGTGGGTCGCGTGAAGGTCCTTTCGCAAAGAGAAACATCCAGCATCCAGATGTTTGGACACTCCTTTCTCTTTGAAGGTACTCTCAATACCTCTTGAACGAGAAATTCCACATGTGGTCTTTCACTGTAGTCGATAATGAACAGATGCGAGACCATCGATGTGAAAAGATCCACCATCTGGCTATCTCGAGGAGTTTAGTAAGTAAAAGCGACGACACAGCTGGCTGAAATGTCTTATCAGTACTGGGAAATGGGGAATGTTACAATATACAGTTAAATGTCTTTTTGACATTTAATCGTGGAGCAAAATGGAATAGATAAGGCCTGTTGGTGAGGTGTGGGAATATAATGATGAAGAGGGGGGAGAGCTAGAAAATTCCGAAGTCGATCCATCATTTATCATAAATCAAATATACCCAGTTTGGCCAGGTTTAATCTGATAATCTGATAAGAATAACTGATGTTACTGGTAAGTGAAGATTATTGGTTGCCAGAACAATTGCCATCCAAAATAGAAATATCTGTTAAAAAATAAAGGATGTCCAAAAATTAACGAAAGATTAGAATTTGCAAGTATTTGTGCAGTAAAGTGTTGGCAAACTTATTAAAGAAACCATTTGACAGCTGATTGTTTAGGGGGGATCGTTACACGATAAAACAAAGTGTTATGGAAATATTTGAATTAACCCTTAATTGGTGAGGCGCGGTCTACGAGATCGCATTCTCTTTACACTCAAATTAAATTTCCTAATTAAAGTATTAGTATGGAAATCTGCCAATATATTCAGCAGATATTTTTCTTGATATATAATTATGTCCTATAAATTTTTCAAAATATATTGTCATTGAAAAAATTAATTGCGTTGGAGCATACATTTTCTTCTTAAACTAAATGTTACAACAAATAATATTCTTGAAAAAAACATATTACTTTTTTTAAAAATCATATTTATTTTTCCAGTATACTAAGGTGTATAGAAAACAATATAATAGAATATTCAACAATTACATGAAAAATAAAAAGAATGGGTAAAATTGACCTTTTTTTTTATCGGCATCTTTTTTATTCAATTCTTTGGAAAGTATTTCAAGCATACAGGTTAAGTATTAGTATTGTTACGGATCTGTAATGCTGCTTCCCCGCATAGTTGGTTCCACCATCGGAACGAATGTTTTACACTCATCGGTATTGGACGGAGTCCGGTGTCGCTTCGGAGGGCTTGGCGACAAACTTGGCGGCCCTTTGGCGACTTGGCGACGAATTTGGTGACTTCGGCGCCAAAATAGATTATACCCGAAACATTGAGAATTTTCCAGATTAGTCCAGTAGGAACGGAGATACGCCTCGAACGTTCCTGATTGGTTGAGAGGCGTCTAGCCCCGCCTCCTGAGACCTATAAAAGGAAGTGGCCGCAGCTGCTAGGGCAGAGTAGTCGGAATCGACAAAAAGAACTGGCCTTCCGGAGATTAGCGGAGCAGCGACGGAGTCAAGTGAGTGCTGAATTAAGTTGTGCGCTACGGTCCGCGTTAGAGTCTGTTGTGTGCTGTTGTCTGCACGTCTCGGCTGAAGATAATTGTGTGCTGTATATAGTTGTCGTTTTTGTGTTGTCCTGCGTGTCTTCGTGTAAATAACGTCGTTGTTTCATTTTCTACTGCCGCCTGCTGATTGAGTGTTCTCCACACCGTATAACTCCCACTATCCAAACGAACCCTTCGGGAAAATTTCGCAACAGTATACAAATCAGCTGGTAAATTGTGTACATATTTCTCTTGTTATTAATATATTTAAAAAAAATTTGAAAAACATTATTACTAGAAAAATTAATTATATTTCAACATACATATCAGAATCAATCGAATGCGAAATTCCATTGAAAAATTCTTCTGTACAATTGTCCTCATCATTAAAATAACTTTCTTCTTCATTTAAAAGTATCTGGGGCTCTGCTTCATAACGAGGATCAATAGGTTGAATGATGCTTCGAGAACCAAGTTTGAGAGCCGCCATATGCTGCGCCTTATATAATACCTGTACACTAAAGGGAGATGCGGTCTCGCAGACGACGAGCATCCACTGAAACCGATTGAAAAAGTGCACGCGTAATGAAGATCACGAAAATAGAATAGGGGAGACGAAAGTACATCCATAGCAGTCTCAGAGACCGCACCCCCCGGTTAAGGGTTAAATGAAAAACACGTTTTTTTTCTAATAATTGTAATATTTTTTATTGTACTGTAAATTATACAGGATAAGGCTATGTATGGAATAACACACAGGCCAAATGACCTCTACGATTTTGTTGGAAAATACGTATTCATTTGTTGAAATTTCCTATGACCATTTTCATAAATGAGGCTGAATTTCGTTGATAAACTTCTTTGCTTTTTAAATGCACTCATGCTTGCGGGCATAAACCTTTGAATTCAAATAAACCCATAAAAAGAAATCTTATGTTGTTAAATTACACCATTTAGGAGGCCAATTCTCAAATTTTCAAAATAGGGCCCCAGACTTTTATTATTTTTGAAATATTTTTCGACCATGAAAATACGCTGCCATGTCATGTAACGCTCCATCTTTACTAACCCTAAACTGTCAGCTGTCAATTATTTTTTTTTGTTTGTTTGTTTGTTTTTTCACAGATTTGCCAATATTTTAATGCACGAATGGTAGCAAATTCAGATATTGTGTTAGTTTGAGACAAATGGGACATTTCGGAAATAATCCATCTGTTCATTTAGAATGGACATTTTTGCAACTTACACTTTCATTATTTTTGAAATATTTTTCAACCATAAAAACACGTTGTTCTATCATGTAAAGCTCCATCTTTATTTACCCTAAACTGTCAGCTGTCAAATGGCTTTTTTAAATATTTGCCAATATTGCCGAATGGTAACAAATTCAAATATTGCGTTAGTTTGGGACAAATCGGAAATAATCCATCTATTCATTTAGAATGGACATTTTTGCAACTTACAATTTCATTATTTTTGAAATATTTTTCAACCATAAAAACACGTTGTTCTATCATGTAAAGCTCCATCTTTATTTACCCTAAACTGTCAGCTGTCAAATTGTTTTTTTTCCCACAGATTTGCCAATATTTTATTGCACGAATGGTAGAAAATTCAAATATTGGGTTAATTTGGGACAATTCGGAAATATTCCATCTATTCATTTAGAATGGACTATTTTTTTTCAAATAAAAACAAATAGAAGCAGCACATTAATCTAATTAATTTATGTAAATCTTTCAACCATAAAGAAATAAAGGTCAAAACTTATGGAAAGAATGTATGCAAGAAGATATTCACTGACAAAGAAAATAGTCATGTAACGCAAGAAAGCTCGAGAAAGAAACTCTTTATTAGAAATGACGAAATGTATAGTAATGCATATCGAAGAAGAAAAAAAGAGAATATATGAAGCAATGCAAGATAATACTTACTGGTGGAAAAAAGAAATATATGGAGAAAGTGTGGAAAAGAAACACGAGAACAGCAAATATTGAGTGCGAAAAGGAATAAAAATTGGTGGAATAGTAGACGGAATTACTAGTGGAAGAAAAAATACTCGAAAAGAGGATTTGGACTTATGAAAAGCTACAGAAAATAAATGCGAATGGCCGCTGAGAAAATAAAGGCGAACAAATATTGATATGAATTATGTTGATCCGCCTATCTGGAAATGGTATAATTTTTATAAGAAATATATTGAAATAATAAGCATTATAAACCCATTTTTAAAAGGTCCGTATTTAAGTCCTGGTGAAGGATTTATCTTGTTCTTAAAAATGAATTGCATGCAAAAAATTAATCAGCTGAAAAAAGTAATTTTTGTTCAAAAAATAAAGAGCTTTAAAAATTGTGAAGCAACCGATTAAAATGTTCTATTTTTCTAGGACGTAAAATATTTAAAATTATTATTTTTTTTTATTTCTTTATTCGATGAACGTTAGAAATTATTCTAAATTTAATTTGATAATCCTAAGTAGAATGATTTTTAAGAGCTAAGAGAAAGTTTAAATAATTCACCTTAACTCTCGCTTCATTCGTTTTTAAATTTTATTTAAATAGGAAAATACTTGCGGACGATATTGAAAAAAAAAAAGACTTTTATTGTTATAACATTTGAAATAATAAATTTACTTGGATTTTAGATAATATTTTTTTATTGCTAAAAACAAATTATTTGTTAAAATTTCGATTTCCATTCGTTATTTATTAATTTGTTTCTATAAACAATTGTTTATTTTTATATCATCATATAAAAGGAAAAAAAAAATATTAAATATCGCAATCTTCAAAATATTAGAATTCAATATTTTGACAAATCTACGTCGAAAGAGTCATATTCGGAATTATGTTTGTTTCTGGACTTAACTCAAAACCGCTTGGATCTAGATGTATGAAATTTTGTATTTGGTCTTATCACTTAATTTGTAGGCTTCTTTTAAACTTCGAATGAAATTCATGTCTGTCTTGGATTATTATAACTCGTGATAAGTTGCCAATCACAAAACATGAAAATTTGGGCCACATATTAACCATTTAAAGTTGTTGATCCGCATAAGATTTTGAATCAAATTCTTCAATGAGTTGACAGACAGAGAGTCTAAACATTTGCATGAAAGTAAACGCGACCACCTAGATAAATGAAATTTGGTATGCCAATTAAACATCCAAAGAACATACCCTTATTAAAATGTGCACCAAATCCGCTTGGAATTGATTGTCTGTCCGTCTATAATTTCGCATATATTTCAGCGTGATAACTCAATAATACAATGCTTAATTTGAGTCATTGCATTTTAAAATATTACAAGCAATCGCATTACTACTATATTTAATTCAATCGGGCAGAAAAGTGCTCAAATTTTATATTTAAACCTTTGCTCTCGAAAAAATAATTCGATACAAAATTATTCAAGGACTTGCTTATTGTTATGGAAAAAAAAATATTTATTATGGATTTAATTTGAATTTTACCGAAAAATTAATCTACATCTCTTCCCATTCTTTAGCTATTTAAAAAAAATCAAAATTGAAAATATGAATAAATAAAACGTCAAACTGATGCTCCGTCTTGAGTGGTGAGCAACAGGTACCACCCGAATACAAAGAATTAAATTTTCACTAAACAAAGAAGAACAAAACGCTCATGTAGTGGACTGAGGACTTGGTTCGTTCTTGCTGCAGAGACCGTTTCTCTGTTTTACAAAAATTATATTAAAATATGTGGTTTCAAATGTAAGATTCCTAACTTAAAAGCCATTTAAACCTAAAGTGGTAATTATTTTCATAAGAATAATTTTAACTTCTAATAAATTAAGTAGCATATTTGTTTGTAAAAAGAAGCTTACTGAAATTTTACAAATCTTATAATTGATTCTAGGAAGCTCAATAAAACATAAAGTTATAAAACTTAAATTATTTTGAAAAGTTTGGTAGCTGAATTGTTCACATGCAAAAGGGAACTTTCAGTTTATTTAGTCTCTAATTTCGGATACATAATTTGGAGATTTTGACATTAGCATTAGGCGGCAATGACCCTATTTCATATCAAATTAAAATAAATTAAAATAAGAAAAAAATATAGAAAAAAGCTGGAAGTTGATATCAAATTTTTATTTTAGAAATATAATCTTTGTATTAATAGCAATAATTCCGGAAAATGAAAAATATACTTTAAGAAACAAATTCTAATTTAATATTAACCAATTTGGCAGAAAGAAAACATAACATAACTATTTTTTCAAAACACTGCTAATTAATATAAACTAAATATTGGAAAAAGGATTTTCAGGATTGATAGGAATTGTTTGCTCAAAAAAAAATAATCTATTAAAATAAATCTTTGAACTAATATTAATTGAAAATGACAGGAGGAAAAATTTAAAGAAAGAAAACAAAATAAACCTAAGGCTCAGTAAGATTACTGATAGGAACAGCTTCAGAAAATTAATAATTCACAAAAAATTTTAAACTGAAAATACTCCATTTGACAGGCAAAGAAAAACTAATTAAATGGGGTTTATAAAAGCAAAATTTTATTTACACATTAGGTTATAAAATTTTTATATTTTAATTATTAACAGCATTTTAATATCGAGATCAATTGTTTCTAAACTCAGTAAACTTTCGAAACAAAATGGATCCAAAGATACGAAGAAACATTCAATTTAATTAGTGATTAACTGATAATTAAATTCTGAAAATACTAAAATTGTGCATTTAATCGATACAAAAAGCACAAAATTACATATCTAATACAGAACATGCCTGATTTCATAAAGGTTTGAAAAGCGTTATTTAAAAGAGACATAAAAATAATTTTATTAGTATAAATAATATAAATAATTTTAATAATTCCAAATAGTAATTTTTATTTTTAAAAAATTGACACTTTTTTAATATTTTGAACAAATATTTCCTAACCTCACCGTGAAGTGGAGCCACTGATACAGAGCAAACCTCTTAAATTTATTACTGATTAACAGATAATTAATTTCTAAAAGTACTAAATCAAATACTCAAATTGTGCAAAATTACTGATCAGTTCCAGGTATAACTCTTGAAAAACATATAACTATGCGAAATTTCTAAACGCAAATCAGAAAATGAATGAAAAAATATCAATTACAAAATTATTTTTCCATCAACATGATTAAATTAAGTTCGATTAACAGTGTCACAAAAATAATAATAATAAAAAAAATGTCACTGAAAAAATGTGATTTTTTTTCGGAATATATATATATATATATATATATATATATATATATATATATATATATGATATTAATTTATTAGGAAAAATATATATGAGGCAATCCAAAAACTAAATTCCGCTAAATAATTAGGGGCCTCGGCGGCATAGTGGTAAGATCTTAGCTTCGAACCGGAGGGCTTCAGGCTCGACACCCGATATATGCAAGCAAGAACTGTCGTGCAAGCGTGCCTGGTTCCTGTTAAATCCTCCGGGGCCAAAGACCATCCCACCGGTGTGGTGTGGAAATTTCGAGAAGCGACCTCCAGCTCAGGTATCGTCCACGTCATCTGACCATGGTTCAAAATTGCGAAGTGCGTCAAGAAATGTCCCAAATCTTGCTTTAAAATGAACCTTTTATATAACTTAACTCCTAAGCAATTAATAAACAGAATGATTAAAATACGTTTTTAATACACAATAAAATATAAATTTTAGTTTATTTTTCAACATTTTTGCAACTGCTGTTGAAGCATTACCTTCATGCAAATGCGTTTTTCAGATATCGCTTTCATATATACACCATTATATAAACAAGAAAAAACTGTTTCCTCTTTAATGGATAAAATTTGATAATTGTTTATAACTGTGATGTATTAAATCTACACACCAAATTTCATCCATATGGAGCTTTGAATTATTAAATTATAGCGTCGACATTCATACAGATAGTCAAACTTTTGGTTCGATAAGCCTTGTTTAGGTTTTATTAGAAATCTAGAAATTTAATGTTTACAAACAACTAAATTTCCTTGCACTAGCTCAGGTTTTTGTATTATCGTATTCATATTCGAACAGACAAATGTGAGAGAAAAAAATGGTTTTTTGGTCTCAGAAATGCCTGGTAAGAGGAAATCCATAAAAATATAGTGGACGGATGTTTTGACGATTCGAGAATTTTCACTTTTTGTTTAACATTTCATATTAGAAAATACGAAAAATTAAAATAAGTACTAAATCTTATTAATAGGAAGGTACATCTAAAATTAATAATAATAGTTTGAGGATATAAACAATGCTTTGAATAGCGAATTTTTAACTAACATTTTCTAATAATCAGAATTACAAAACTTTTATTAATTAATAACTATTTCTTAACAAGGATAACTTGTATGGAAAATCAGTTAATAACAAAGGAATGCAAAAACAAAACATAAAAAAGAAACAATTTCTAAGAAACGCTGGAATGCCTGATAATACAGAACAAAAGAAAAATGTGTATGTATGAAGGAATGTTGTACAATAATGTCTAAAGATAAAAGAATTACATGGGAAAGTGTTGAAAAGATAGGAATAAGATAATTGCAAGAACTGAGGGATAAAAAATTAAGAAAAGCAGAAAGAATTATCCGTGGATATAAAAATATTCGAAGCACCTAGATTTATCAGCTACCTATATAATAATAATAATAAATGATGCGTGTGTTGGCGGTCTACAGATGAGATCGTTTGACTTAGAACTAGCAAATTTGGTGAATGATTTGTGGATTTTGTTGGCACAAGAGCCATGATGTTGGCTATGCTGCGCCAAACTGTGTTTTTCAGAATTAAATTATAAAATTTCAGCTATAAAAACAAAATGAAAACTTTTGAGAAAGATGAAGAAAACTTAAATATGTGGATAAAAATCTATTGATTTCAAAAATGCAAAAATTTAAACATGTGGTGTCTTATCAAGTAAGAAAGGTAATGGAGTATTCGTATTTTGAAAGAAGTGCAAACGTTGAGCATTGAAATTTGGACATTCTGGCAATATATGTTGGACAGACATTTGACAGTCACATTGTGAACATAGAGGCGGTTGTTCACCTAGTAACAAATGGAGATGGGCGAATCTCGTATGTCCAATGCGTAAACCGGTTAATATTGTGTCTGCTTTTCGATTAGGTAATGAAGACCACGGTTGTACATGAGGTTTAATAGCGTGTAGTTTATTGTTAGTTTCAAGGTCCCACTGAGCTTGCCATTTGGAATAAAGAAGCCTTTTAGTGTGCTTATTTAAGTCGCTTACAGGAATAGATGTGACCGCTGGAATACTTGCCAAATTAGCAGCCTTGTCTGCCTCTTCATTGCCCAGAATTCCTACATGAGAGGGTACCCAACAGAATAAAATAATAAAATCCCAGAGATGTCAGTTGTGGATGAACATCTTAGAAAGTGAAAATGTATAACTCGGAGCGGGTTTTTCGAAATTTTAATTAACCAAATATTAACCTGAATCTTAAGGTTTTCTCTAAGGATAAGATTCCACAAAAATATTATAGCACGGAAATGAATTTTACACCATTTTGAAATTTGTTTTTAAATTTATTTTTAAATATGTTAATATAAAAATCACGCAAAGTTTCCTTGAATTTCAGAAATTTTTGAATACTAATTTTTGTCAGATTTTCCAATAATATATTACACTATTGTCCTGAAATTCGAACCACCGTTTTTTTATTGTTTCATACCATGTTTAATCATGATTAAATGTTGAAAGAAAGAAGAAGGATTCTATTAAATAATTAATTTTGTTCTGTCTGTGCAATTTACAAAATGTGAAAAAAAAAAAATTGAAATTACACTATCGCTAGACTTTGAAGATTAAGTTTTTAACCCTTTCAATACGGAGGATGCGCAAATGATCGTCAAACAAAGGCCACCCGAGTTGCCTGAATATCACTGCCAAATTCCTTCTCTTTTCTTTAAATGTGTTTGTTTGAATATACGTGGCGCGTACTTTGTTCGTTAGAGACGCTCGCCAAGATAAGTTTCGGATGCAGGGAGTTCATCTAAAAACGATAAAAGAATGCCTGGGCATACATTTGTTTTATATAGTTATCAATTAAGCTTATATTTCTTTTGTATATCAACACATTTAGAACCGGGAAAAAAATTAGAATATTTTTGACTAATTTAAGAATTTTTGGAACATTTATCATAGCGCCTGTTATTTTTCATTAAATATTATAATCATAAATGAGAAATATATGTAAACATAATTTTTTAAACAGAAGCTTCGAGCACACCAACACAGAACGACACAGAGGGAAATGAGGATAAGTTAAAAGCGAAAGAGAATATTTTCCCCAGTGCTTATATATTGTGCGATTCCGATTGGGATTTCTTTACACGTGTCGACTCAAGCTGGGGAATCATAGAGATCTTTAAAAAGAATTCGCTTGGCTGACATTATTTATCCCATCACTCGGAGAATGTGAACTGCCGATAAAAGCATTTTGCAAAGCTTCTCCTGAATTAATTAAATAGAAAAAGTGGAATGGGATCGGGAACTAAGAGGATAATTTAGAATGAGTTAATATGGGCTGAATTGCGATAAAAAAACTCATTAATCTGCTTCTTTTTACAAAAAAAAATAATAAAACTATATTCGGCATGGTAGCATTAAAGCAAAATGTGGTGTTTATTGCTTAAAGCTTTGTTGCGTCGTATGCCCAAACTTGGTCTATATACAACTCAGATTATGTGCTTACTAAGATTATTTACTAAATAAATACTAAGTAAATAATCTTAAATACTATCTCCATGAATTGCAAGATACAAAAATCAGAAGAAATGAAACTGTATTTAAACGTTTAGATGAATTAAGAACAATGTAAATTGTCATTTAGAGGATACTCTTTTATTCGATATTCCTTAAGTGAATTTCAGTTTTAAAATTAATCTTTCATGCGGAGAATAACTGAAATAAAACAACTGCAAAGTATGTTTATTCATTTCTATTAGAAACAGAGAATAATTCTAATTCGATAATAGCTACAGGAATGTCAGTAGATGAAGTTACTATTTTTAGTAATTATCATTTCACCTTTTTTGAAATCAGTCACTTCTGCATTGTTAAATTTGTCTCAAAAATTAGAAAACAAATTCTGATTTTTAATTGTAATAAAGTTTATTTTAAAAAGATATACGGAATTTTAATCGTATTTAAATTTGCAAGGCACTTTATTCTCAGCACATATTCTATAATTTGACATGTTTTGAGCTCGAAGGCATAAAAAACAACACCATTTCCACATATTATTATTTTTTTTTGAATATCAGTTTTACACCCAAATAGGTAAGCACTCTAATCGTGACCCAAAAGATAATTTCTAAAATACTAGATAAAGACTTATAGATCCAGTTGGAAAATTACCTGATGATGGAAATATAGGCTGAAGCAACATAAAATACAATTTATTGCACCATTTCCAGTATTTTTTTTAATAAATTGAATATTTATTTGTAATAGATCATGAGTTCTACATTGAGTCTAGATAAGAATGAGTTATCTGTAAGTATTTTTTTATTTTAATGTCTACTTTCACTAGTAAAGTAATGTAGTGTTATGTATAAACAGAAAATGTCATTTAATTCCAAAAGAATTACCAAAATTACAATTTTCACTCCTCATTTTGTTTTATACTCTTTGATGCAAGTGTGCCAATCGAATAACCGCTGAAATATCCCGAATTAAAGCATTCTTTGATGGCATGTTTTACCGTAGAACTCAAAAATATGACATTGAACTCTGAACGAAAACAAAATTTGAAATTAATATTAATGCCGATAAATATATTCAACTTTCGAAAAAAATCAAACACCATATATTACTTTAAAAATAATTCTTTTTTATATTTTAGTACGGAAAATGAGCAAACGATTTCATATATATAATTTAACAACTCTCATTTTTTAATTAAAAGATTTTATATAAAAAAAAACAGTTTAGTCATGTTTTGTCTTAAAGTTTTGCTTCATTTAAAGAAATTTTTTCATGAAAAAGTTAATTAGATTTTTATTGGTATTTCACACCTTAATTGTCCATTTTTATTACCATTTAGATCGCAATTTTTACTTTGATAATTTTTTTCTTTTACTGCCTTTTTTTATTTGAATAAATATACATCTTTTTTCTATTGTGTATATTTTTTTTCTTTTTTTTTCATTAATATAAATCTTTCTTATTATTATTTTGTATATTTCTTTTTATTTTGAAGAATTGTATTTTAGTATTTGCTCCGTATATATTCGCATTTTAACTTTGTTGTATAAACTTTGAACAATTATCCATTTTTTTTCTCATTTGTAATTGTTTTTCAATTTTCTCAGATAGTTTAATTTATCTTTTAGCTTAAATATGCTATGTATTCAACATTTTTTTTACTCCATATTTCTTTTTACAACATCACAAGTTAACGCCAAACAAAATACAGTAGTGTGATGTAATTAAAGCAAAACCTTCTTTGAAATTTTTTTTGAGCATAAATAAAATTCTTAACTTACAGATAATGAAAAAATAAAGCATCTAGAAAATCCTTGTAAAGTTATATCAGATCAAAGTTGTTAATTAATTAAAATAAATTAACTGTAAAATGAAATAATTTGCTACAGTGCTTACTGTTACATTTTTACTTTAATATTTTTCTCTACTTTTTAGTCTTAAATTTATAATTCACTATCGTAAATATTTTAGAATATTAAGAACAATTTCGTTTAAAATTCACTTCTAAAGGGCGCCTCAATTGATTTTACATTTAGTATAACTAATCAATTATTTCGTAATCAAGCTCTGAAAATTAAAAGTATAGTATATTTTCAGGAATACATAAGTAGAGAAATTATTTATACATAAGTGCAGTAACGTATATTATTTATGCATAAAAACAGAAAGTTAGCACATCTGTACTTGAAAAACCGACTGCAAAGTTGTATTTTTAGAAACATGAAAACTTAAAACTGTTTTTAATAAGGGAAGGAAAGCTACTAATTTCACGGTCTTGGAGTCTAATTATATCATGGATCCAAAATCGACAAAAACGAATTTTATCGTGGATCCACGTCTTATTTGTACTGAATCCAATGGAATTAAATAGCATCTTGTCCCATTTAGCACAGCCCGTTGCACAAGATTCTACATTATTACGAATATTGCTTAATATTGTACAATATTCTACATTATTACGAATATTGCTTAATATTGTACAATATTCTACATTATTACGAATATAATATTGTACAATATTCTACAATATTGCGTTACTGGGGTATAAAGGAAAAATTTGGTCACCAAATTCTGTGGCTTTTTTATTGGTTGACAATAATTTATATATATATATATATATATATATATATATATATATATATATATATATATATATATATATATATATTCTTTTAATGCAACTTCAAAATGGGATATTTGTATATCTAAAATTAACAAAAGTTCGTTTTATTTCAAAGATATCGTGTTTCAAATGTAATATATCCATTTTTAATTTTTCTTGAGACCTTTGTATGAATAATGCGGGATTTAACCAATATTGCTGTCAAACAAGGTGGGGGGGAGGGGGGAGCGAAAAAAATTGCACTTCTTTGTTAAGTATTATAAAATATAGTTTCTATTAGTTTGCGCTAATAACTAATAACAAATTAGTTTAATGTTAAAAAGAGATGGGGGGAAATTAAAAGGTAATTGCTGCTAAATTTGAATCATTACTTAATACAATAAAAACAGTATTTATTATAATACAGCTTCTGCTGGAAAGAAAAAGAGACACATTATGAGGTAATAAAATAGATTTTAAATTCTGATCGTTCCTAATGACAGTCATATATTTTGTGCTCTGAACTCAACGAAGTATTTGAATAGCTTTACAAAAATGCAATTGAAGTAAATTCATGTTATTTTCATTTGCTCAACTAGTAATAAATCTTTCTTTTGTTTTTTCATCAAAAAATGAGTGCTATACCTAATACAATAAAAATTTAAAATATATAACTATAACAGTATTTAAAGCCAAATATTGCTCAGGAAATAAATTACTTTTAAATATAATATAATCGTCTGAAGACTCATTATTTCCTCGTAATAATATACCCTGTAGATTTCCGCCATTATATACATGTATATCCCTTCCTTCGTTATGCGTCTTGTACGAACAAGGCTAATATTTATTACATGAATGAATACAATAAAAATTTAAAATATATAAATATAACAGCATTTAAAGCCAAATATTGCTCAGGAAATAAATTACTTTTAAATATAATATAATCGTCTGAAGACTCATTATTTCCTCGTAATAATATACCCTGTAGATTTCCGCCATTATATACATGTATATCCCTTCCTTCAGTATGCGTCTTGCACGAACAAGGCTAAAATTTATTACATGAATGAATACAATAAAAATTTAAAATATATAACTATAACAGTATTTAAAGCCAAATATCGCTCAGGAAATAAATTACTTTTAAATATAATAGAATCGTCTGAAGACTCATTATTTCCTCGTAATAATATACCCTGTAGATTTCCGCCATTATATACATGTATATCCCTTCCTTCGTTATGCGTCTTGTACGAACAAGGCTAATATTTATTACATGAATGAATACAATAAAAATTTAAAATATATAAATATAACACCATTTAAAGCCAAATATTGCTCAGGAAATAAATTACTTTTAAATATAATATAATCGTCTGAAGACTCATTATTTCCTCGTAATAATATACCCTGTAGATTTCCGCCATTATATACATGTATATCCCTTCCTTCGTTATGCGTCTTGTACGAACAAGGCTAATATTTATTACATGAATGAATACAATAAAAATTTAAAATATATAAATATAACAGCATTTAAAGCCAAATATTGCTCAGGAAATAAATTACTTTTAAATATAATATAATCGTCTGAAGACTCATTATTTCCTCGTAATAATATACCCTGTAGATTTCCGCCATTATATACATGTATATCCCTTCCTTCAGTATGCGTCTTGTACGAACAAGGCTAAAATTTATTACATGAATGAATACAATAAAAATTTAAAATATATAACTATAACAGTATTTAAAGCCAAATATCGCTCAGGAAATAAATTACTTTTAAATATAATAGAATCGTCTGAAGACTCATTATTTCCTCGTAATAATATACCCTGTAGATTTCCGCCATTATATAAATGTATATACCTTCCTTCGTTATGCGTCTTGTACGAACAAGGCTAAAATTTATTACATGAATGAATTAAGAGCTCAGAAGTACGTGATCATTATTCTCAGTATTTTACCTGAAGTTTTGAATGCTTGCAAATTATGAACAATGTAAAATTTAATATGTTACTTTTGTAGTAAAAGTTTATAATTGCGATCCAAACTAAAAGAAGATTTAATGAGGTCGTTTTATATGAATATTCATTAATTCCTTTTTATTTTGATACTGAAAGCTCCAAGAGGGATATCGCAATGTAAAAAAGAGAAAATATCTGTCTTGAATTTCATCTGTTCATCAGAAAATAAAATGCAATCCCTTTCCATCCTTTATCCGGTAATAATATATCCCTATGGAAACTTAGTAGTTTCTATTAGATAGTTTACTTCTTATGTTCGCTGCATTTCTTTGGAACTTGCGAATTGTTTCTTTTAAGCAAATTTTTCAAACAGTAGAAGAAGGCTTAGAGAGAAATAAGGGAAAGAAACTACTGTTAAAGTGCAGGTATATGAATATGAAGGTCATATAATCAGTATAGAAGGTCATTAGAGGAAACTGTGAATTGGCAGTACAACTGATGGAATATCCCCGACTTCCATGTAGATAAATTTCCAATCCTCTTGCAACAAAAGAAATTCCAGCATGATTTCAGATGTAAGGAACATTTTGAATGGTGGCAATCATGTGGCCGAGTTATAAAATCGTCTAGTTTGTCGATACCCTGACGGAATACTTATATAAAGCGAGACAATTCTCTCTTTGGAGTGTTGAAAGCAGAGCGAGCTATCTAGTTGCATTTTTAGCCTTTTGTGTAGTTACTACTGCTTAAAAAAGATTTAATGTTTGCCCGTCTATCTCTGATATCGCCAGGTGCTGTTTTTGTATATATTCATGCATCTTGCTATAAGTTTTATTTTGTCTTCTCACCTTACACCCACCAAACAAGTTTCTGCTACTATTTTTTTAATTATTTTGAAACGTTTCCAACGTACCGGTCTACTTCTACAAAAGTCGAAATGTATATCAAACAGCTTTTTTGGACAAATAATTTTTAAGATTTTTTTTTAACATTGCTTATTGAAAACTTTATATTATAAAGAATGAAACCTGAATGGTTGTAATCATTAGACAGAGTTATCGAAATCATCTAGTTTATAGGTACCCTCAATTTCAGATGGGAGGAACATTTTGAATGGTGTAATCTTGTGGCCGAGTTATAAAATCATTTAGTTTGTCGATGCCCTAATGGAATACTTATATAAAGCGAATTCTCTCTTTGGAGTATTGAAGACAGAGCGAGCTTTCTAGTTGCATTGTGAAAATTTTATGTTGTTGCTGCTATTTAATAAAGATTTACTGTTTGTCTGTCTATCGCAAATTTCAACAGCTGCTGCTTTTACACAAATGTATGTTTATGCTGTGTCTTGCTATCTTCTTTGATTGGTTTTTTCACCCTACACCCACCGGACAGAATTCTGCAACCATATTTTAATTTTTTTCAAACTTTTCCATCGCAGTGGTATATTTCTACAAAAAAGTCGAAATGTTTATCAAACAGCTAAACAGCTTTGGAAAAATATTTTTCCGAATATTTTAGCACTGCTTATTGAAAATTTTATAACGTGAATAATAAAACCTGAATCGTTGTAATCATGTAACCGATCTATGGAGATCTTGAAGTTTGTCGGTACCCGGATGGAATACCTATATAAAGCGAATCAAGAGAATTCTCCCTTTGGAGTGTTGAACGCAGAGCGAGCTATCCATTTGCATTTTGAGTAATTTGTGTTGTTGCTGCTGTTTAATAAAGATTTAATGTTCGCCTGGCTATTGTTGCTGTCACTAGGTGCTGCATTTGTGTATGTTTATGCTGTGTCTTGCTACCTGCTTTGTTTGGTCTTCCCCTGCATCCAACAGACGAATTTCTGCAACTATATTTTAATTATTTTTAAACTTTTCAAAGCAGTGGTATATTTTGTCGGAATGTTTATCAAACAGTTTTCTTGAACAGGTATTTCCCCAGAGTATTTTGACATCGATAATTGAAAACTTTAGATTATAAGTAATGAAGCCTCCAAACTGATTTTTCTGATCAATAAACATCTAATTAATTCATGCGCATTCATTTTACCGTAAACAGTAATATTAAATGAACGAATCTAGAAATGCAAGCAACATCTTGTCCAAACTGAATTAATGATCTATAATAATATCCACCAATGCACTAAATGCATTTCAGAGGACGAATCATTGAGCACTATATGCAAAATGTACCGGATTTCGAATTAGTAAGTAGGCTGCATATAAGCCGGATTACAAAATTTATGAACTTTGCGAAATCAGTGGCACGCTTACTACACGCATGCAACAACGTAATGATCGGAATAAATGAATAATATTCTAGATATAAATTTAAATCTGCTCTTCTGTAGATTCTGTATGAAATTGATTTTAATTATATATAACGAATTATTTACTATGTAATGTTTTTCTCAATTACTCTGTATTGTACAACTATTTATTGGTTTCGTGGCATAAATGCTTGAAAAGGAATTATTCAGTAATTATTTCAATAACTGCATTTTTTGACTGAGGGAATACAATTAGAGTTATGATCTGTTTGCTTATTTGGTTTTTATTTTTAAAAAACGGTACTTTGTTAATGTGTAGTTTTGTCATTATTTAAATAATGATGTAAATGAGGGAAAGATAGTTATATAAACTACAAAGATATTACAAAGATAGTTATATAAACTTGTGAAGAGGAGATTTTTGCGTGATCAGAGAAGTTATTTTGATATTAAGATGTATTTATAATTCATTTGATATAAAATATGGTATATATTCTTCCCTAAAGTGAGTAGTTTTGCATGACTGTACATAATAATCTTGAAATTTTCTTCTCAAACAAAAATTTAAAATCAAGTTTTCTTGAATATTTTTTCGACAAACACAATATGTTTTCTTCGCATATATCATATACCAGAAAAAATAATTATATTAAGGTATTTCAAGTGTCTTCTTTGTCATATCACTTTCATTTTTATTTTGCATTCTTAAAATTGAATCAATGATCTCTAATTATTCAGTTGAGCCTAAAATAAAAAATAAACAGCAATAAAATAAAAGCAGTATCAAATTGATAAATGAATATATATTTAAATTAGGCCATTATTATTTTATTACTTCTTCCTTTACGAAATATACAAAAAATAAATGCCATAATAGGTAAAAAAGTTTTGAATTGAGATTCTGAGGGATTTATATGTTTTAAACCTCAATGTGTACGAAAAAACATTTTTGGAATTAAATTTCTCTGTTTTTGAGCAGAATAATTTGCAGATATCTGTCAAGTTTTCAATGAAATCCATTCACTAAAAATTAGTTTGGTTGACTGACTGATAAGAAATGAACATGGTAAAGTTAGAATTTAAAGAGTAAAATGAATAAAATTGTGTACACAGTTTTCATTTAAATTATATGCCCGTATCAAATTTTACTTTAAATCTATCGATTGATTGATTTCCTGTATAAATGCAAGCACGTAAACGCGATTATTCAAAAATATATATGACGGCAATCCAAAAACTAAATTTCGGGAAGCAATTAGGGGCTGCGGTGTCCTGGTGATGAGGCATCGGCTTCGGAACCGGAGGGTTTCTGGTTCGAGACCCGATTCCACCTAAGAACTGTCGTGTAATTGGATCAGTGCATGTTAAACCGTCCGAGCCTAACATCCTCCCGCTGGTGTGGAGAGGGGGGAGCCAGCTCAGCTGTCGTCCTCGTCATCTGACTGAGGCTCAAAATTAAGCGGTTCCGACCCAAAATAGCGCTAGTGTTGCTTTAAAAACGGGACGGTAATATAGCTGAGCTAAAATCAAAAATGTACTGCATCCAATAAAAGAAATGGCTACCAAATTTTTGATTCGGTTTCGAATTTTTATATTAGTTTGTCGAAAAAAATGACACCCGAGATGCATAATCGGTATTCTGTATATTACGGTATATTACGAAATAAAACAACGCTAAATTACAAAATCTTAAAATAAAAATTACAGCTCTTGTTGCAACAACAACATTACCCAAGGTCCACAATTTTATACTGGTAAGTCAACCATCTAACTCTCCGACCCGCCCTAAGGCACACGGATTTAAACCATAAAACTGAATAACCGGACCGCCGCAACAGCAATTGGCGGGAACTGTGGTTGAGTCCTAAGGGCCGTCACCGGCCACGGTACAACCCTCCCCGAAGGAAATACGTCCCGTCATCGATGGGAGGAGCCAGATCCCCCACCTATTAGTGTACCCTCCAGGGTGGCGAGATCCAACCACCATGCCGGAAGCATCTCATCCTCATTTCGAGGTGCCCCCCCGAGGGTCATTATATACTGGTAAGAAAGAAGTCATATCACTGACTCTCCGACCCGCCCGAGTAATGAACACGGTAACGAAAACTGAATGACCGGACCGCCGCAACACGCAACAGCAACACTGGCGGAAACTGTGGTGGAGTCCTAAGGGCCATCACCGACCACGGTACAGCCCTTCCCGAAGAAAGTACGTCCCGTCATGGATGGGAGGAGCCAGATCCAACACCTTTTTGTATACCCTCCAGGGTGGCGAGATCCAACCACCATACCGGAAGCATCTCATCCTCATTTCGAGGTGCCTCCCTCTGGCAAGAAGGAAGGGCGTAATACTTTTAAAACTTTTATTAGAGAATATGCAGAAGACTATACCTACAAGTCTTATTTTCATTTATTTATTTAAATGCAAAAATAAATTTTACATCTAGACAAAGAGCTTCAATTAACGGTCAGTAAACTGGAGACTCAAAAAACACAATTATTTATCAAATAACTGCAAAGCTATAACGATTTCTTTTCTTTCTTTGAAAAGAATGTAATGAATTGAACTAACCAAAGCGGTATGCAACTAACTGCAAAAAAACTAACGAATGCAACATGCTGGGGAGAACAGTTTTTTTCTTCTCAAATTTGAATTAGTTTTGATCGAAAATAATTTCAATCAAAGTCTTTAATTTCAAAGATAAAGAATCAGTGGGTTGGATTCAAAGAACAAGCAATATTCAACAACTGTAACGTTTTAAAGACTTCATTTTCCATTAAAAATACTATGAATGAATTGGGATCAATTAAAGTCAAAAACTAATAAATGCAACGTACTGACGATAAGTGTTTTTTTCTTCAATTTTCATTTATCTTAAATTTTAATCATTTTTGATCAAATATATTTAAATTGCAAATTTTAATTTTAAAAGATAATGAATTAATGAGTTTGATTAAGAGAATATGAGAAGTTTTATCCAGTAATTGTGAAGTTTCAAAATCATCTACTATTAAAAGAAATGTGAATAAATTGATTACTAGTAAAGGGGAAAACGTTTAAAAGAAATAAGGTATCAATCAGTTTTTTTTAAACTTTCTTGTATACATAGTATAGAGAAAGTAAAGTAATCTTAAAAAAAATGATCTCGGAATTTTGATGAATCTGCACATTTTACACCTCCTTGAGGGTCGGGGTAGCCTGGTTGTTACAGCGTTGGATTCGCGTCCCTTGGACTGCGAGCTCCAACCCAGACGGTCAAAGACTCTCCGTGTGAGTGTGATAGCTGGCGCAGGTATAAATCTGTAGTGGTCACAAAATTCTCCATGCCGAGAGTAATACCACTGGAGGTACTGGATCAGGGGCGATCGTTCTCTGATTCACGTCTAAATTATGATCTATGGATGAGTGAATGAAATGCATGAAAGAAGTCCGCCCCGTAAAAAGAGTTATGACGTGTGTGTAGCTAAGTCGTATTCATGGCCCTAGATGGCGCTACTGAAAAACAGAGACTCACTCTTGGCTTAAAAATGACTCACTTGTAAAGTCTGTGAGTTTGTCTATGACAAGTGTCATTAGAAAAGAACCTCAACAGACCTTGAGCGCTGAAAGCATATTTTTTGAAAATATCTGTTTGTTTGTGTGCCTGCGACTACGGAAACTCAAAAACATTTTGAAGAGAGTGTTAGAGTTTGGTATATGGTCTTTACACCAAATGTGCGGATTTCTATTAAATGTTGAGTAAAATCGATTGAGGAAGTCCGTCTGTCCGCCTGTTTTAAAATAATTCAACACGATAGTTAAAAAACGAAGAAAGCTACATAGATAAAATTCGGCACACGAATTTAACATCTATAGTGAAGACACTTGTCAAGTCAGTGTCATATCCAACTACGGGTTGACTGTCTGTCGGTCTGTACTTTCAGAAACATGCAAATGCGATAATTCGAAAACACCATGATTTAAATATATCAAATTAGGTATGGGTATTTCTTGAATACAAGTTCAGTTTTGTATCAAAAGTTTGTTACAATCGGTTGAGAAAATCGTATCTAAAACACATATTCGATTTTAGGTTACTATTAAACGCATTCCAGGGATTTATCTCCAAAGATGACACGATATATTTAGTAAAGATATTAAATTCAATCCAAAAATTAATATTTCGTAACCATTGTACGCCACTGCAATGTAAAGAGTATGCAAAATTGTTTTAGGGAGACTCCTTCCCCAGATTGAATTGCCATTTATTTCAAAGTTCAATAATATTTTTATCAAAAAGGGTTTAAAACGCAGACTTTGATTTTGCTGTTGTTGTTTACAATGGCACTTGCCATGGATAAGCGACGAATTCAGCAATTTTAAGCTAAGGGGGCGTCTCTTGTTTCAGCAGAGCCAACTACGGCCAAGAGTGCATCTTAACTACTCACGCCTCACATTCGCTTGAACAACCCCTTTTTACAGTGGGACACATCCACACATCTCACAGATAAAACAGATGAAGAACAACCATGCCCGAACCGGAAGTCGAACCCAGGACGCCCAGATTACGAGGAAAATGCGCTACTTCTATGCCAGGACGCCGGCAAGCTTGGATTGTAACACCAAAAAATAGATGGCGCTTCATGTAGTAACTAGGAATCTTCAAAGACTTATTTTCCCATTAAAAAGAGTATGAGTGAATTGAGGCTTGAGAAAAAAAAATTAAAAATTAAGAAAATAACCAATTCATCGTATTAACGAACCTCGTACCAGAGAAACTACTGATTTTAAAATCCTTATACTTAAAAATATCTTTTGAACTAGTAAAAAGTAACGATTTAGCAACGAAGCAAAATAGAGAACTTTTAAATTGAATTATACAGATTCGCATTTGGATTTCTATTCAACATCGCATTACGTTCTTTGGAAAAATCACAAAAAAAGGCAAAGTCATCGAATTTATTCTCAAGCGATCGATATTTGAGACGTATGGGTATTTGAATGGAATGCAACAGCTTTGCGTCGTCGGGAACATTATTAAAACGAAACATTATTTAAAATATCCGGCAGTAAATATCGAGTTTGACAGTTCTAATTAAAAGATTTTTCCCGCTCTTTTCGCTTTTGGAGAGAATATCTTCGGGCAGAAATATGCATTTGGCGAATTAATTCGTTTTAGACCTTAAAGAGCTTGAGTTGGAGCTTAGGCCAACGTTTAAGACATTAAGGTATAAAATGCTTTCGTTTTATTTTAAATTGATCGAATTCAAACCCAAGGCGTGCGCTGTTTAATTGTTTTGAGTGGAGGCCGTTGAATGAAATAAGTTCTTTGTCGGCACTTATTCTTTTGATATAGAACAAAAGATCTTTCTATTCTTTTAGATTTTACTATCGCAATATAGAAAACAGAGATCGAGGAATATTATTATGAAATGTAAATTAGAATTATTTTAAATAAATTTATAATTAAATAATGAATATTGTTTATTTATACTTGATAATTTTCTATTTTGTATAAAATAAAAAAAATGATTTATATTACATGTTAACCCTTTGTAGGGCCGTGGGAAGTAGGCTTCCCACCAAATTTATCAATCTTTGTATGAAATTATGTAGGTTGGCATAAGTTCTGACAATTTTTTTTAGAAATACAGAAACTTAGATGCTTCAGTTCTTTATCTCAGACAAAATGATGTGTCTTGATTTGTTACTTAATTATTAATTAACCAAATTAATTAATTAATCAAACTTAATTTATCTAATAAGCTAAATGAATCCCTTTTCTTATTCTAATTTCAAGCCTAAAAATATTTTAACGTAATATGACTAGAAAAAAAAATGGTCCTTTAAAGGGTTAACATACTGCGGATATTTTAAATACGTAACTGATGACATGGATTATCTCACGCATCCAGAGATTTGGAGTAAAAATGCATTGTTATTTTTCTTTTTTTTATATTTTGTAAAAAGCATTAGAATTTATTTTAGAAACACAATACATTCTGGAAATAATGTAGTTATCAGAAATATTAAAAATATTTATATTTAAAATGTTAAAATTTAAATGTTTACAATATTAAATGCTGTAAAATAAACCTAAACATTCTTTTAATGAGTATTTTCTTTGGTAAGATATTACGGAATCATACTAATGAAATATAAATGTTAGAATTTAACAAATAAAAACGAAGAATATAATATTTTAAAACATTATTTTAAGAATATTCCGTTATTCTTTTTGCATTATTCAAAATTAAAGGCAGTTTCAGAGACATGGAGTCAATGACTCCATAAATAAGAACAAAAACTTTGAAAAAGAGTAACTCGGTAATACGCACGTGTTCATACTTACTTTTGTCAACATACTGCTAAAAAAAAACTTCAAAGCACTGAGGTAATGATTGTATTCAAGGACAAAATATCACGTGATAAATCAGAGCTAATGAACAATGCGTAGTCATTTTAGCTAATATATCAAAAGTTAATTACTTATTGAATTCGAATTTTTCTTCTTTCATTATCACTTTAAATAATCTGGCAATTTTTCTCCATATTTATTATATAATGAGATAAAAAATATCTCAAGATTATAATATAAATATTTCATTAATATTACATGCATTATAAAGATAGATTATTTATATTTTCTTTATATTATACTTTATTATATATAAATATTTTAAGTAATCTTGAGAAATATCTCAAGATTATAATACTTCCTATGTTGTTCTTAAAAATTAATCTCGTGAATTCGAAGTTAAAATTGAACTTCCAATAATTCATGGTGCAATTTTAGTCTTAATGAGCCAGATTAAAATTAAAAAAATAACAAAAAATGAGATATATATCATTCATTTTCACTTAATTTTTATTTTTAATTGAAAAATCATTTATATTTGGTGGAACACGCAACAGATATTTTAATGTACAAAATGTCAGATGCTGGTTGAAAATCGTTTTATCTTTATATCGTTGCCACCTTAAATAATTTGGCAATTTCTCTACATCTTTATTGTATATTGAGATAAGAAACATCTTATAACTATAATATGAGATAAGAAATTGCTACTTCCTATGTTGATAATATGTTATAAGAAAACTACTACTTCCTATGTTATTCTTTAAAAAATAACATAAATAATTCAACTACCCAAAATGTGAGTTAGATCAAAAATGAAAATAAGGAAAAATCGAGTTATGAAAACATACAAATATCTAAAAAACAAATTATATAAAAAAAAAGGAAAAATGAAATCCACGATCGCAAATTTCACGTTATCATGTGAGAACATTATTATTTTTAAGTCATTATTTGTCTTAATTAATTCAAGTCATTAACCAATTTAAACCGGTTTGAAACAATCAAGAGACTTCTCTATCGGTCTCTATCCCTCTCTCTCTCTTTATATATATATATATATATATATATATTTCATCTTAAAATTGGCCAAGCTCCAAAGCTTTGTTTGCCTGCTATATATATATATATATATATATATATATATATATATATATATATATATATATACATATATATATATATATATATATATATATATATATATATATATATATATATATATATATATATATATATATATATATATATATATATATATATATATTCAAATGAAGAAAACATTTTGAGATGAAAAAAATCCCCATCGTTTTTTTAAATAACGACGCATGCCCTAAGGCGAAAAAATTGATGCCTTAAAAGCGATAAATCGCCAATTTGTTGCTTACGCATTTTAAAGCTTTAACAATCTGTTGCCTACACATTTTGAGGCTATAAAAAACCTCAAACCAAAACAACATCATGTTCTCACATGATAATAATAAAAATTGAGACATATCATTTTCTGAATTTTTCTAACGATTCATACAGCTACCGGACATTTTTTATTGCATAAAATTAATGTTAAACAACAATTGCTGGAGATTTTTTCCGGATTCCCATCAGCGCTATTATTAGTGAGCTTTTTGAATTATCACCTTTACATGTGTGCAAAAGCAGAAACTGATAGACGCTCAACATCCGTATGTATTTCTAAATTTAATAAGATTCTTCCTTCATTTTAGATTGTCAAACTTTATAATAGATTTTTCTATTTTCTATACGCTTTTTTTAGTATTGTATTCACTTGTATTTGAACAATCGATTTCCATAGAATGTATTTCGCTCACAATTTAATGAAAGTGAAAAAATTTGGTATAAAGATCATATACCAAATTTCATTTATTTTCATCAAAGCGTTTATAAATTATCACGTTTATAGGTAGATATAAGTTCAAAAATGCGTTTTTCGGAAGTCTGAAGCTGAAGGATTTATCAAAATATTAAGTTCGAATGTTTTGACGAATACAAAACTTTCACTTTATATACTTCGCACACGAAAAAATAAAAATTATGGAAAAATAAAGTGTTGTTAATTAATTCTTACACTATTAATAATCTGAATTATCATTTCATTCGGATAATTATCTTTTACTTTATTGTTTGTTCTTTGCATATAACATTAAGTATCCCATGTGATTAATGAGAATGGAGAAATATAATATCGTCTGCTGAAATACAGAAACATCTGCGTTTAAAAAAGAGAAGAATACAACAATTCTGGATAAATGAATTACTTATTGTAGAAAAAAAATTCGTTCATTATAAATACAGATTGTATTTTATGATAAAAATGGTGCAGAAGGCAATATAATAATTAAACTAATGATAACATTCTAATGTTACATTTATTTATCTTCCTGTTAGAGATATATTATTTTCTTTTTCAAAAGTTTCACAATGTTTAAAATATATAGAACTTTTTAAAGAGCAAATAGTAGTGTTACTATCTACAATTATTCTAATATAAATTGACAATTTAATTTAATTAGATTTTTGAGTAGAATATTTTATCATTAAAGATATTTACGATAGATATGGTTTATTGTTACTGAAAAAATTCATTCAATATTTTAACATAATTCATTTTATCTATGCCTTTTATAAAGTTTCTCTAGCATATAAAAGAATATCAAAATCTAGAAGAAAACTAATTCTTAAATTGCCATTAGAATGAAATAAATGTTCAACAGCAATTATGTATTTTATTAATGAGCATAATAATTAGGTTTTACTTTCTAAAATCTTTCTAATCGTATCAAAATATTTTCAAAAATTTTTACAGGTTGTCCAATCTAATTATTAATTTGAAAAATATTTAAAATTGTCCATGTTCTGATAATTTGAATTTTCTTTAAATCAAATATGCTATCACTTTAAAGTCCGTAGATTGGATGATCGTCCATTAAACAGCTATTAAAATAATCTAAAATCAATGCAGATAATTATTTTCAACGTTTCATAACTCCGTCATTTTTTGTATTTAAAAATTTTTGGTGCTTTTTTGCTTTTTTTTTAAACATAAAAATTTATAAAGAAGAATTCTGATTAATTAATCAATTATTAAATTATCAAATTAATATCTATAGATACTAAATGAATTTATTTTCTTGCAAACCAAGTGTAATTCCTAATTTTATTTTATTCCGATTATTATATATATATATATATATATATATATATATATATATATATATATATATATATATATATATATATATATATATATATATATATTATCTTCTGATATATTATTTTATTCTAATATTACTTATAGTCATTTAACTGAAATATTTTACTGTCGCCGTAAAATGATATATATATATATATATATATATATATATATAAATGCTTATATGTAGAATTGCAAATTAATTAATCAAAATTAGCGGAAAAATCAAATAAATTTTATTTCGTTGGTAAGTGAATATTTTTATCAATCCCAATTCCTAAAGATATTTTATTCTAATGTTACAAGAAACTAGAAGGAGTGGTATCTCCCAAGTTTTCTCGCGTACATTCTAATAAATGTGTTGCGTATTTTATTCATCCCAAATGCTGCATAAAATTATGGGCCCTGGACAAAATCGTGTATACCATGGATACTCAGAATTTTATTTTTAGAGTGCCACACATGAGAGTTATGTGTTTCCTAGAATAGAAAAGGATATCGGTACTTGAGAGAATTGATAATTAATAACTGGATTAATATGCTAGTAGCAAATCGAATACAAACCCTTTTTTCCAATTTATTGCAACTAAAATCTGATACAGAACTGCAAGTGTAGTTCCAAAATCGTTTGCCAAATTTTATTCTTTTAAATCATTGCGTTAGTCAGCTACCCAAAAGCTGACATAAAACAACAATTGTAGGCCCAAAATCACATGCTAATTTTTATACTTTTAGATGATTGCGCTATCCAGCTACCCAAACGCTGACATAAAACAACAATTGTAGGCCCAAAATCGCTTACCAATTTTTATACCTTTAAATCATTGCGTTATTCAGCTAATCAAAAACTGACACAAACCAACAACTGTAGGCTCAAAATCACTTGCCGAAATTCATGTATTTAAATCATTGCATTTTTGAGTTCTTGCGCTTTTATGCATAGGAAAGTACAGACCGACAGACATATATCTCTTTGACAGAGGTGCATTACAATTCGAAAGGTATCTACGCCTAGATGTCAAAACTCTAGACCAGATTTCAGTCACTTAAGTTGTTAGGTTCTGTATTATTATGATTATATGGGTACAAAATTAAAGGCAGCCAAATGGTGAACTCTTTGACTAATTTGGTAAATATAATATTTTAAATGTAAATTTGTATACCACATTCTATTCCTTTAACTGTCTTCCTTTTGTAGCTATTGCATTATTTTGTATTCAGAAGAAGCCTATAAGCATTTAATTAAACCCTCTGAATAAGCTTCGTTGATCATTTAATGGAAATCTATATATTAAATGAAAAGAGCATATAACAAATTCCATACATCCAGCTGAAAGTATGCTTGAATTATCATGTTTAGCAATAGAATCAGACATAATTCCAAAAATGTATTTCTAGAACTGAGAAAAGTCTAGAATGAAGAGATTTATCAAAATCTAGAAATCGAATTTTTCATGATTGCAATACTTTCTCTTTGTGCAGAGAAAAAGTAAAACAGCACTTGAAAAGATTAAAGAGTCACAGAGTTTTGAGGTCGTTTATCGGAGAGATGTTTTACAATCACCATGGGATATTTTAATAAATGCTTTTTTTTCATCCCTAAGTGTTATCGTACAATGTTGACGTGACAATTTCACATTAAGAAAAATTGCTATTCAACAAAAGTACATTCACTGCTTTCGCTGTTATGCTTATTGAATATTCTTATAATAAGCATTTTAGTTTTCATGTAGTATTGGAAAACACTTTTAATTGTAGCGAAACAGAAACTTAGAAGTTAATGCATCTCATTTATTCAGGTAATTACATTCTTTTCTAATTATTTCCATTTTATTCCTAATTTAGAAGACAATAATGCAGAAATGTTGAATAGCATGTGTTGCAATGCCAACATTATTCATAAACTTGAAGGCCTTTTATCTAAATTTGTTTACATCGAAATAATGAAAACTAGAGAAATGGAGGGAAATGTTATACAAATATGAAAAATAAATCAATGCCCATGATTTTATTTATTCTTGGAAAAAGGCACTGTTTTTGTATGTTATATTTCTTCATTTTCCATTTGAGTTAGTATTTTTTTCCCAACATTTTTTTCTGCAAATAAAGTTTTTGTTTACATATAGAAATGAAAATATAGCGAATACCAGGAAAAGCTTTTCTTCTGGTTCTTTTTTGTGCTTATTTATTTTCAGAAGCTTATATTTCACTTTTCATTTTGATTTGGTTTTGAAAAGAATACATTCCATTGATTGATATTATAGATCGTAAAATTGAGTTAGTTTGGTCTTCAATTTAAAATTTGCCATAAAACTGCTTTAATTTTTTAAATCTATTGTTAATATTAAAATTTGATAAAATTAAATAAACTTTTATTTAGACATTAATTTTCTTTTATTATTTCCTTTATTTTACTAATTATTTATAAAAATTGCCAGATCCATATTCTATAGACTATATAATAAATTATAGAGTTTCATTTATTCGTCCCATTTATCTCTAAGATAATTTATAATTTATTGCTGCATATATATTGGTAAAACTTTAGGTGGCTTAGAGAATCACATTTGGCGCCAAATACTAAGTTTCGAAAGCTTATAGTTTGGTTCTCGTGCAACAGTATCAAAATATATTTATAAAATAGAGCCACAAAGAAGATATATCATGTTCTAAAAGGCGCTTCATTTGTTTATAAATGGAATTCAGTATTCGATTTCATTTTCTCCTTTTTGATGCAAAAAAATTTGATATTTAACTCGCGTACATTCAATGTAAATAATACATTTTGCAATCTCCGAAACTGTTTTTAATCGATTAATAAAATTAAATTTTGATTTATACATGTGTCACCACATGATAATAATTAAAATCTAAGCAATATAAATTAATTTCAATAAAAATATCTGTTTTCTATGATGCTAGCTCAGAATATCAAAAAGTAGGCTAACCAATCCGAATGCTCAATTTTTATTAAAAGAGTATCATATAAAATAGTATTATTATGCTGTCTAAAAAAATATCCAATGTTTGGCCAGGAAAAATATATTACTTATGTGACAAAATTGGGGCCCTAATCTTCTTCGCATTAGGCCCCTTGCGCCTTCACACACCAACCCCAACGATCCTTCTACTGCCCAAAACACCCCTAGGAGGCTTCTTTTAGACTAGTGTTCGTCTTCGTTGTCGCGTTCTGCATTACCTCTTCTCTACTCTCAAAACAGGATCCTTTCTGCGGCATCATCAATTGCAAAGACAACCAGGAGTCGAGAGGAGCTATATCTGGGGAGTATGGATGTTGAGTTATGACTCTGGATCAGGTGTGACGAATGGGACGGAGCATTGTCATGGGGCAATTGTAGTTTCACGTCGTCCAGGGGTCTAGCCTTTTGCTCTGAATCGCATCTCTGAGTCGGAATAGAACTTGTTAATAGTACTCTTCTCTCGCTGTTTGTCCATCCGATGCGTATTCGTGATCATCTTCGGCTATGTGAGATCATTTTTGAATCGGTTAAACCCCTCCTTCACTTATTTTATACCAACAAGTACAAGTGAAAGTATTTACTTGTTGAATCTTAAGATTATTTTTTGCTCTGAGAACCACCAAGCCTTTGACAAAATGGGATGCAGTATCTTTGCTCAACTAGTTTATTTTCTAGTCATTTTTGAGGGAAAACAAAAATCCGACGAACACTTATAACAGCACCTTCAGTCAGAAGCCAACAGACATCGACTGACACATTCGAAATAGGGAAAAAAAATTCAGGCATGCGCAGAAAGTTGTCTTCGTACACTATGCACAGTAGTGCCGTTCTAGCGTCATTACAGTATTCAGGAAAAGTCAAAATTGAATACTTCTTAGACTGCCCTCCTATTTAGTTGATAAGATGTAGTTTAACAAAATTGGTTGAATTTCTGAATTATTATTACTGATTCGTTGGACGGAAATGGTCACCGAGGGTGGCTAATTGAATTCAATTTTCAAAAGTTCCTTCCGATCTTTTTCATATAAATATCCTTTTCGATAATGTTAGATAAAACAATGAAGTACTAGTGAACACTAATGTCGTAAAATTCAACAAAAGAATTAGAATTAATATAACTCATAAGAAAAAAAAAGAAGAATTAGAATTTAATATTTTTCCATTCTCATTCGTGTCTCAGTTAGTTATAAATCCACTTTGTTATACAAATTAATATTTCCTTAAAAATTCTGAACAAATCGACACAAATTAGAATCTGCCATTGAAAGGAATAGACAAAAACATAAAATCTGGCTATTAACAAGATATTCTTTTGTCCAATGCTGCTTGCTTCGAAATGATGAATGCGACAACGAAACATGAAAATAAGATAAGAATATGAATGGAAAGTCAAAGACCGTTTATCTCTGTTTGTTTATTTGTTGCAAATCTCGTTTATTTAAGGATATAAGCTATGTTTAAATGTAATAGTTTTGTGCCTCATGGTTCTATATTTTGTATTTCATCTATTGTTTTGATGATAAAATTATATATATTTATATGTATGTGTGTGTGTGTGTGTTTGTGTGTGTGTGTTGTGTGTGTGTGTGTGTGTGTGTGTGTGTGTGTGTGTGTGTGTGTGTGTGTGTGTGTGTGTGTGTGTGTGTGTGTGTGTGTGTGTGTGTGTGTGTGTGTGTGTGTGTGTGCTTGTAACATTACAGAATGGATACAACACTTTTGATTGTATTATTACGTGTAGTGAAATGATGGCTTAGTATGTACTTTATAATGTTATATAGAAGTTAAACCTCTCAAAATGTGATGACTTTTCTTCCATGAAATATGTCCTTGCATGAGTTTAGATATTTTCAAATATTTATTAGGTATATAGTACTGTCTTATTATTTTATTATTAAATTTTTCTTTGTTTTTTAAACTTGTTTTGTTAACTGCCGCAGATTAGCTGTTTAAAATTGCAAACACTCAGACACTTTGAAAGTGTATTTAAGAAATTAATTAAAATATTAATTGCAGTATACTTTGAATATAAATATATAATAAAGTTAGAAGTTTTCATTACGTCCAGTAGTATCCTTCATATCCATAATGTTGACGAACACTCAAATAAAAATTAATCAAAAAGTTGGATTGAAAGAGGTAGGGATTAACTCACAGAAAAAAATGGAATTCTGAATACAAACTTAAAAAAAAGTAATTGACGAAATAAAAGATATTAGCAAGAATCTTCAGTTTTGCTAACATCTAATTTCTAAATCACCATCCAATTTTGAGCAAAATCCTTCCTGAGAATGTCCATCTGTCCAACAGAAATACGAATACAGAAATATAAATTAGGTGCACATATTTAATATTTACAGAGTAGAAACATATCAAAATTCAAATAATTACAAAACGCGATTCACCATCTTTTGGTCAGTACTTTCTGAAGCATGTAAACGCGAATGAAGTGCAATGACTTAAATGCATCACATTTAGCACGTGATTTCGGGATTACCATTGTAGTTTTGCCTCAAATTTTCAAGGACAGATTATTAGGATATTTCAAGGATAGATTATTTGGATATTTCAAGGATAGATTATTAGGATATTTCAAGGATAGATTATTTGGATATTTCAAGGATAGATTATTAGGATATTTCAAGGATAGATTATTAGGATATTTCAAGGATAGATTATTTGAATATTTCAAGGATAGATTATTAGGATATTTCAAGGATAGATTATTAGGATATTTCAAGGATAGATTATTAGGATATTTCAAGGATAGATTATTAGGATATTTCAAGGATAGATTATTTGGATATTTCAAAGATAGATTATTATTTCATGGGTTACATTTATTTTCAAGGATAGATTACGCTGTTGCTCTGAATTCAAACCGTTTTCATTGCTTCATTAGATACTGAGTCACGTGATTTTCTTCCATTGTTGAAAGCTAAAAAAGAAAGATTCTGCTAAATATCTGTGCAGTTTATACGATACAATAAGTTACAATACTGCATGTTACAGTATTGTACAATTCTGCATGTTACAGAAGTGAAGTTAGAATCCCTATTAATTTAGAAGATAAATGAACCTGGTATTTACGTTTTTTTAATAAAGTTTTGATGTTATATGAATATTTCTATTAAAATATTCATATAACCAATAAACAGAACTTAAGTAATACATTTAAAATAATACTACTCTAATTTAAAACAATTAGACACAATAATGTGCAAAAGATTATATATAAATGATTTATTTCAAAACAAATATAACAAATATTCCTGGCTAAACAACTGACTTCAGAAGCGAATTGTACTATTAACACTTTCAACGCTACCGACGAGAATCTCGTCTTTCAGATTCTTCAAATTACAGGTTTCTGCGGGCTAGTAATGCCAGTTTAGATAGGTTGAACTTGCTAATACATATCTGAAGATTACCTTTACTTTTTTCAAACTGGCGTAAAAGACAAATTTTAGCTCATGGAAACCGGTAATTGGAAATATCTGAAAGACGAGATATCTCTTCGGTTGAAAGTGTTATTATAATAGTTAAATTTATCTCCACTGAAACCTGTAACTGGAAGCATCTGAAAGACGAAATTTATCTTCGGTTAAAAGTGTCATTGTGATAGTCAAATTTGTCTCTACAGAAACCTGTAATTGGAAACATCTGAAAGACGAGATATCTCGTCGGTTGAAAGTGTCATTATGATAGTCAAATTTGTCTCCACAGAAATCGGTAATTGGAAGCATCTGAAAGACGAGATATCTCGTCGGTTGAAAGTGTTAATATGATACTCAAATTTGTCTCCACAGAAACCTGTAATTTGAAGCATCTGAAAAACGAGATATCTCGTCGGTTGAAAGTGTTAATATGATAGTCAAGCGTCTAGTTGCTGAAAGAAGCTAATCTGTGTTTAAAGAATGACATGACGTCTGCAATTATACAGTCAAATAAAAAAAATGGCTAAAATCGAAATTTAGATTTTTAGAACGTATTTACTTATTTAGCTCTTATGTTTTCTAATTCTTATAAAAAGGTTAAATTTACTTATTAAGGTAGCCATGCGTTATGGTTAATATGATAGCCAACCGTAGTTAATATGTTAACCAAGTGTTTTGTTGCTGAAAGCAGCCAGTTTCAGTTTGTAATAAGGGCATACGTCTGTAAATACAAAGTCAAAAGAAAAAATATCTAAAATCGAAGTATAAATTTTTAGAAAGCACTAACTTACTTATTATTTGACATTTTCTAATTCTTATAAAAAGGTTAAATTTACTCATTACTGATACTCGCCTTCAGATTGAAAGTGCCTTCGTTGAATTTAATTAAACAAACTTCTTTTAAGTAAAAGTCTTTCACTTGCCGAACAGCAAGTAGGATCTTCTTAATTTTATTGACTTTTCTTCCCTGCACAATCCTCTTCGCATAATTCTTTAAGAAGATTTGACTTTCTCAAACAAGGATTAATTTGAATCTTCTGATGTGTGTTTTTTCCGTTATATTATTTATCTTTAATTGCTCGAGAGAGAAAATTATTTCATTTTATTCTTTTCCGAGACTTCTTGAGTGGATTTAATATTAGTCGGCTGGATATGTTTTGTCTTTTGACATAAAATAATAAGATGAATTACATATTGTTATGTTTTGGGTTTTTAATATAAAAACGTAATTGCGTAGAATCTTCAATTAGGTTCCATCTTTGATATTAAAACGATACACGATCGGTGAGTTTTATATTTGAATAAATATTAAAATTTGGTTAAGTTTTTTCAGATATTAAGAAACTGATTATTATAAGCTTGGTTTTACTATGAGATTTGATGTGAAAAGTTAAATTAAATAATGAACATTACCACATTGTTTTAAGGAAACGAAAAAGACCATTCTTTGAATCATATTTTTGGCGTAATTTACAAATTGATTGAAAGATCACAACCAATAAAAATATTAAAAGAATTATTAAGAGAGTGAAATTAAATTCAAAAATATTATTACCCTCAGTCATAAAAATATAATTAAATGGAATCTTACAACGGTTCCAACTGTAATATTGAAATATAAACATTAACTTTAAATTTGAATAAATATTAAAATTTTGTTGAATGTTTTAAGATATTAAAAAAATATTAATATAAGCTTCATTTTTCTGTGAAATTCAATAGGAAAAAATAGATTTAATTGTTAATATTTTCACATTGTTTTAATGATAAAAATAAGATCATTTTTAGAATTATATTTTTGGTGAAGTTTCCAAATTGATATAAAGATTGAAATCAATAAAACTATTAAAAATTATTACGATAGTTAAAATTTTATTTATTAATATAGTACAGAAGCTCTCTTCAGTGATTAATCTGGAATATTTGGCTTTTTAGATTCTCAGACTATAAATCCGGAATGCATTTATTTAAAATTTCACTTTTTTATTTTATAAAAATGTTACATTTGAACAGTTTACATTGTATAGTTAATTTACATTTGAATCGGCGAAGAGACAGAACTCTTCTGAATGAATTTCGTTTAAAATTTGGTAGAAATATATAGATTTGGTGTAAAATCTCACATCAAATTTCATCTATCTATTTCAAGCCGCTTTTGAAATCTCGTTTCCATAGACCGACCGACAGTAAGAAATAATTTTTAAAAATCTGTTACTGAATTGTCTGGAACGACGTGATCCATCAAATTGTCAAGGTGATAATTTATATTTGAACTGTCAAAGAAACATTCTGAATGAATCTCTCTCAAATTTGGTTGAAATCTAAATATTTGGAGTCAAAGTTGTTTACTAATTTCATCTATCTTGTTGAAACAGCTTTGAAATCTCGTTTCCATAGACCGACCGACAGTAAGAAATATTTTTTAAAACTCTGTTGCAGAAACGCCTGGAACGAAGTGATCCATCAAAATCTCAAGGTGATAATTTATACTTGAACTGTCAAAGAAACATTCTGAATGAATCTCTCTCAAATTTGGTAGAAATCTAAAAATTTGGCGTCAAAGTTGTTTACTAAATTTCATCTATCTTGTTGAAACAGCTTTGAATTCTCGTTTTCACAGACCGACCGACAGTAAGAAATATTTTTTAAAACTCTGTTGCAGAAACGCCTGGAATGAAGTGATCCATCAAAATCTCAAGGTGATAATTTATATTTGAACTGTCAAAGAAACATTCTGAATGAATCTCTCTCAAATTTGGTAGAAATCTAAAAATTTGGCGTCAAAGTTGTTTACTAAATTTCATCTATCTTGTTGAAACAGATTTGAATTCTCGTTTTCACAGACCGACCGACAGTAAGAAATATTTTTTAAAACTCTGTTGCAGAAACGCCTGGAACGAAGTGATATATCAAAATCTCAAGGTGATAATTTATATTTGTACTGTCAAAGAAACATTCTGAATGAATCTCTCTCAAATTTGGTAGAAATCTAAAAATTTGGCGTCAAAGTTGTTTACTAAATTTCATCTATCTTGTTGAAACAGCTTTGAATTCTCGTTTTCACAGACCGACCGACAGTAAGAAATATTTTTTAAAACTCTGTTGCAGAAACGCCTGGAACGAAGTGATCCATCAAAATCTCAAGGTGATAATTTATATTTGAACTGTCAAAGAAACATTCTGAATGAATCTCTCTCAAATTTGGTAGAAATCTAAAAATTTGGCGTCAAAGTTGTTTACTAATTTCATCTATCTTGTTGAAACAGCTTTGAATTCTCGTTTTCACAGACCGACCGACAGTAAGAAATATTTTTTAAAACTCTGTTGCAGAAACGCCTGGAACGAAGTGATCCATCAAAATCTGAAGGTGATAATTTATATTTGAACTGTCAAAGAAACATTCTGAATGAATCTCTCTCAAATTTGGTAGAAATCTAAAAATTTGGCGTCAAAGTTGTTTACTAAATTTCATCTATCTTGTTGAAACAGCTTTGAGTTCTCGTTTTCACAGACCGACCGACAGTAAGAAATATTTTTTAAAACTCTGTTGCAGAAACGCCTGGAACGAAGTGATCCATCAAAATCTCAAGGTGATAATTTATATTTGAACTGTCAAAGAAACATTCTGAATGAATCTCTCTCAAATTTGGTAGAAATCTAAAAATTTGGCGTCAAAGTTGTTTACTAAATTTCATCTATCTTGTTGAAACAGCTTTGAATTCTCGTTTTCACAGACCGACCGACAGTAAGAAATATTTTTTAAAACTCTGTTGCAGAAACGCCTGGAACGAAGTGATCCATCAAAATCTCAAGGTGATAATTTATATTTGAACTGTCAAAGAAACATTCTGAATGAATCTCTCTCAAATTTGGTAGAAATCTAAAAATTTGGCGTCAAAGTTGTTTACTAAATTTCATCTATCTTGTTGAAACAGCTTTGAATTCTCGTTTTCACAGACCGACCGACAGTAAGAAATATTTTTTAAAACTCTGTTGCAGAAACGCCTGGAACGAAGTGATCCATCAAAATCTCAAGGTGATAATTTATATTTGAACTGTCAAAGAAACATTCTGAATGAATCTCTCTCAAATTTGGTAGAAATCTAAAAATTTGGCGTCAAAGTTGTTTACTAAATTTCATCTATCTTGTTGAAACAGCTTTGAATTCTCGTTTTCACAGACCGACCGACAGTAAGAAATATTTTTTAAAACTCTGTTGCAGAAACGCCTGGAACGAAGTGATCCATCAAAATCTCAAGGTGATAATTTATATTTGAACTGTCAAAGAAACATTCTGAATGAATCTCTCTCAAATTTGGTAGAAATCTAAAAATTTGGCGTCAAAGTTGTTTACTAATTTCATCTATCTTGTTGAAACAGCTTTGAATTCTCGTTTTCACAGACCGACCGACAGTAAGAAATATTTTTTAAAACTCTGTTTCAGAAACGCCTGGAACGAAGTGATCCATCAAAATCTCAAGGTGATAATTTATATTTGAACTGTCAAAGAAACATTCTGAATGAATCTCTCTCAAATTTGGTAGAAATCTAAAAATTTGGCGTCAAAGTTGTTTACTAAATTTCATCTATCTTGTTGAAACAGCTTTGAATTCTCGTTTTCACAGACCGACCGACAGTAAGAAATATTTTTTAAAACTCTGTTGCAGAAACGCCTGGAACGAAGTGATCCATCAAAATCTCAAGGTGATAATTTATATTTGAACTGTCAAAGAAACATTCTGAATGAATCTCTCTCAAATTTGGTAGAAATCTAAAAATTTGGCTTGAAAGCTGTTTACTAAATTTCATCTATCTTGTTCAAACCGCTTTGAATTCTAGTTTTCACAGACCGGCCAATAGTCAGATATAATTTTTTTAAAAATTCTGTGACAGAAAGTCCGAAACGAAAACATCCATCAAATTCTCAAGATGCTGATTTATATTTGAACTGGCAAAGAGAATCTAAATGAATCTCACTCAAAATTTGGTAGGAATCTAAAAATTTGGCGTGAAAGCTGTATACAGAATTTCCTCTATCTAGTTGAAACCGTTTTTGAATTATCGGTTTCACAGATATAATTTTACAAAAACAATTTTTTTTTCTGGTTCAGGAAAATCTGAAACAATGAGGTTCATCAAGATCTCAAGATCAAAATTTTTCCCAATAGTTTTATATTATTTTCTCTTTGCATATTTTGTATACGGAAAAGTAATGAAGACGATGCTAATTAAATTTTAATAAACGTTAATATTATTGAGTTAATTTTAAACAAATGATAATAATTTTTTTCAGAAGGTAATTTTTTGAGCTTTAAGACTATGAAAAAATCATTTTTGATAAAAATGGGCTTCTACCCCCTGTTTGCTTTCGCTAGCCAACCCCAGTGTTGCCTGATATTGTACCCGATGTCCGTCAGTTCACTTTAACAAGATTTTTAACTCCACTGACTATTCGTTCAACATTGGAAATTTAACCTTTCCATTACAACATGCATTTGTCAATTCAAAACTCAAAGCCCCACAAGGAGAACATTCTTTTTTTATATCTCTAATATCTAAATATTGAATCAATTTTTCACATTTGACCGCCAACTTAGTAGCTTTACTATCAGCTTTGTTTTCAAATTTCCAGAGTCTCGTTCGGTCTTCTTTCGCATTTTTCTTCAACTTATAACGCTGGACGTTGCATTACAATTTAAAAAAAAAAAAAAAAAAACTACAGAATTAACAAGATTTAGACGATTGCGAACCAAGAGAAGAAAAATTCCATTAGTGTTATCACAAATTATACGTATATAAATATAATTAACAATTCATATTATTTTAAACTCATCTGCTGTTCATTTGGTATCAATTAAAATCTTAATTTTCCTTTTCTTTCATAATTTTACCATCAAATTTAATATAAATACTTGCTCCGACGCAATAATAATTTTTATTTAATATTTCAAACAATACTGGCAAAACAAACCTGAAATGCCATAGGTCATGTGACTAGCTATCTACCAATCACAAAGCAAATCAAATTTACTACTTACATAAAGAAATATTATTTAATAAATCAATTTTTTTCTAGATATAAAGCAGAAAAATATCAAAAACATGATATACTTTTTAACTAAATAATATTTTAATTAATTCTTAGACTTTCAAAAGCTAACAATGTCTTTTTCCCTATCATGAACGGCATGCGTGCCAAATTTTATTGAGCTTCTAAAACCATTGCAGATTTGTATAGATGACATACAAGCAGTCATTCACTTTTAACAGTGTTTGGTAGATTTAGTTTAGTTAATTTTGTCCTTTTACCAAGAATCCAATTCAAGTATTCTTGGACAAACTTTGTAAAGTTGAACAATGGAAAAACGGAAGCAACGGCGCCTAGAATGGAGGCCGCTTATCCTGGGTCTCATTCACACAGATGGAAGGATGTTTCACTGTATGTTAGGGGTCGGACTACACGATGGCTGCTGCGACAAATGGACTTTGAATCTAAGACTCTTTATTGCCAAAACCGAGATCTCACTGTCGCCATGTTGCCTTACGCTAGTTTTAATACTTTACTATGAAATTGTATTTAATATAATTATTTCATAAGTGTCGGCTTGGAACATAATATTGTTACGAATCTGTGAGGCGGCTTCCCAGCATAGTCGTTTCCATAGGTGATCCCAGAGCTTGGCGACAAACTTGGCGACCATTTGGCGTCTTGGCGACGAATTTGGCGACTTTGGGGCGAAAATAGATTATACCCGAAACATCGAGAATTTTCCCGATCCGTCCAGTAGGAATGGAGATACGCCTCGAACGTTCCTGATTGGTTTAGAGGCTTCTAGCCCCACCTCCTGAGACCTATAAAAGGAAGCAGCCGCTGCTGCCTTGGCAGTCGCGAACCAGATCGGAGAGTTGTAGTCGGAAGCAACAGAGTGAAGAGTAGTCGGAATCGACGATGAAGAACTCGTCTTCCAGGGACTAGCGGAGCAGCGACGGAGTCGAGCTGCTGTTGTATGCTGCTGTGCATACTGTTATATGCTGCTATGTTTGCTGTTGTTGCTGCACGTCTCGGCTGAAGATAATCGTCTTCTGTGTCGTATATAGTTGTCGCCTTTGTGCTGCCCTGTGTGTCTTCGTGTCAATAAACGTCATTGTATTATTTTCTCCTGCCGTCTGGTGATTGAGAGTTGTCCACACCATATAACCCCCACTATCCAAACGAACCCCGGAAATTCCGTAACAATATTATTAACTAGTAGGCTTAAAAGTAAATATGAAAAAAATCTTTATTATTAAAATTTTAATTCCATAATAATGTCAAGATCACATTTAAAAAAAATCTGCAATTCGTATGCCTGTGCTCGTGAAAATAAATACTAAAATCAAATATGCGAATAAGGTCTGAAAATTCATAAATAAGCTAATTTCTTAAAAAGCAGAATCAATATTTCCTTCTCTTCGTTCCGAGCTAATTTTCTTTTTTTAATTATCTTTCCGATAAAAGGCAATTAAATATTCTAACATTCTTCAGAAAGTTCTGCTCTAAACATCATCACCAAATCTCCCCTCTTCAAAAGACAAATATCGGTACTAACTCAATTGTTAAAATTAAGTTTCAAATCCACTCTAATAAAAAGGAATGCTCGCATAAGATGATTTGATGCCGTATCTGCTGCTGAAATCTCGTTGCCAGGCAACCTCCACTATAGCAATTAATTCACTTCTTAGATATAAATCCAAAATTAAAAACAAGACGCTCCAAAAAGAACACATGAGCGATCGCCCCTTTTCTAACTAATTGCAAGATAGAAATTCCAAACGGTTTAATGCACCAGCGCCGAATAAATATTTTTACTCGCAGTAATATATAAAATTTAAGGATTTAATTTTCCCTAAAAGCTATTCCCCCCCCCTGAAACTTTATTAAGATAGTATTCGTTGTTTTAAAAAGTGCGCAAAGCCCTGCCGTTCGGAGGCTACGTGTTCGTTGAATATTAAATTCTCTTAAAATACATGTATAATTAATGAAAGGAGCGATCCATCATTGTTGGGGGAGTAATTGCTGTTTGTTTTTTCTGGATTTTTAGAGGGTTTTATCTTTGAGATGTGAGCTAGAGATTATTTCGATATTATTCACAGTTTGAGTTTTGGTTGGGAAAACATTGATTTTGGGAAGTAAGAAATTAATATCTGTAATTACTTTCCGAGCTAGAGATGTAAATATCTTTCTTGTAAAAGGCTATAATAATATGATCAGGAAGTTACTGCTGATAGAAACTTTTTATTTAGGTGTTTCATTCCAATTATCTACATTGCTCAATTATTAATTTTTTGCAATTGATCGTAAAATAACATAAGTACTCACTCTTTATAACTACCTCCATCCGCACCTTCCTAGTTGCACTTCGTCGGAACTTGAGAGTTGTTTCTCTTTAAGCAAATCATCTCAAAACTGGATAGACCATGTTACAGATGCTTGTGGAAGTACCGAAATATAACTAGAAGGGACTCGTGAACCATTGTAATATTGTGTATCTATAATTACGTCTCTATAATCATCATTTTTCTGAAATGCTAATAATAGGTTCACAAAACTCTAGAAATCTTATTATTGACAGCAACTTTTTACTTTGGTGTCTAATTCCAATTATCTACATTGTTCAATTAGGCAATTTTTGCAATTGATTGTAAAATGAGATAAATATTGACTCTTTTTATTTACCTTCACACGTGCCTTTATCACTGCACTTCTTCGGAACTTGAGAGTTGTTGCTATGTCAGCAAATCATCACAAAAGTGCAGAGATTAAATGAATTAGCTGCTTGTGGAAGAATCCAAATGTAACGATTTGGTTGTATTTTGAAGCTAGAAAAAAAGTGTGAGCCATTGCAACATTATGGAATTATAATTACTTCTAGCGCCAAGGCTTTAATAGAACTTTCTTGTTAAATTTTGTGCTAATGCTTTCAACAAGTTCCAGAAATTTTATTGCTGATAGAAACTTTTATATGGTGTTTCATTGCATTTATGTACCTTGGTTAATCAGGCATTTTTTTCAACTGATCGTAAAATATCATAAATGCCTTTTATATACCTCCACAACTGCCTTCATCGCTGCACTTCATCGGAACATGAGGGTTGTTGCTGTTTCTAAAAATATCTCAAAACTGGAGACATATCAGGTGAATTAGCTGCTTGTGGAAGTACCAAAATGTAACTAGAAACGACTAGTGAACCATTGTAATATTTGTGGATTTATAATTACTTCCCGAGCCAGAGGTCTGATTATCTTTCTTGTGAATTGCTATACTAATGTGTTAAAAAAGTACCAGAAATTTTAAAACTGATGGAAATGTTTTATTTTGTGTTTCATTCCAATTATCCACCTTGGTCAATTAGGCAATTTTAGCAATTGATCCTTTATAACTTAAATGCAGACCACTTTTATGTGGCTTCACACACACCTTCATCGTTACACTTCACCAGAACTTTAGACTTGTTGCTCTTTCAGCAAACCATTTCAAAATTGGAGAGATTAACTGAATCAGCTGCTTGTGGAATTACTGATATGTATATATAGAAACCAGAAAGGACTTGTGAGCCATTGTAATATTGTGTAAGGAAGTGAATAAAGGTAGAATTTACTTATTTGATATCTCCTATGAAAAACTACGCAGTACTTTTTATTGTTAACGTTCATGAAGAAATAAAAATGCTTATAACAAGGTTTTAATCACCCCTTCTGCTGCTTTCATTACTCCGTTTTTTCGTAACTTGAGAAATGTCGCCACTTCATTATGATTTCGACTAGAAAAAACCATATGTGGTGATATCAGGAAAATTAGCTTGTTGGAACTTACAGAGTATCAAAGATTTAAATATGATTTCATATAATTTGTAAATTCGATATTTAAAGAGCGATTCTTTTTTTCTCCTTCGCTTAAAACGCGTTTTCCCTAGTTAATTCGGGGCCGCGGTGGCCTGGTGGTAAGGTCTCGGCTTCGGAACCGGAGGGTTTCAGGTTGGAGACCCGATTCCACCGAAGAACCGTCGTGTAAGGGGGTCTGTTGCACGTTAAATCCGTCCTGACCAAACGTCCTCCCGCTGGTGTGGTGTGGTGTGGAGAGGGGGGTGCCAGTTCAGGTGTCGTCCTCGTCATCTGACCCTGGTTCAAAATTACGAGGTCCGTCCCAAAATAGCCCAAGTGTTGCTTCAAACGGGACGTTAATATAACTAAACAAACAAACAAACCCTAGTTAATTCGCGTTTTGACTGATTTCGCATTTTCACTGTAACATGTATATATAGCAAGACATATACCATGAAGATAATATTTTGAAATCACTGCAATAATTATAGAAACTATGATTAAATGAGTCTTTGTACATAAACGGACTATTCAATGATTATTTAAATATAATAAATGATTGCTATTAACGTGCGGTTAATCCTAAACAAGTACATTGCTATGTTTCAATGATTTCTCTCACAGGATGATATTTGTTTGTATTGATATTTTGTAATCATTTTAATCGTTATGAACACGCTAATTAAATTGAAACCTCATTCAAAACTTATGAAATTATTTTTTCCATATTTTATCCATTTTTATTACAAAATGTCCTTTATAAAATGATCTTTCTATTTTAATCCAAAAAAAGACTAGTTACTACGCGATATCATAACAATTACAATAATAAACGATATTATATGATATCCAATAAATCTGAATTCCAAAACAATAAAATTCCAATAACGATTGATATTTAAAGAGTCAATCTACATGTCAATAAATTTTCTGAAAACCCCTTATTAATTCACTGGATAAAGTCTAATAACTATTTCGCATACTAAACTAATAAATGCTTTCCAATTTATAAAATTCTCCCTATTTCAACATAACTATTTAATTGCAATCCTTTGTTTGAATCTCTTCCACTCCGAAACAATTAATATTGTATATATTTTAAGATAAGCTTTTTTGGATTTTTCCAGTTAAGTAATTTATCCTCTCTTCGCATAAATTGAATCTTCTGACTATATAATAAGCTAGTAAGTGTTGTTAATAAAGTTTAATATAGCTTATTCTGTTGACTTAATAAAGATCTGTGTTTGTTCATTAAATATTTACTGAAGTGCACATTTAAGACTTATACATATCTAAGGCATGTACTTAAATCAAGTCGTATTATTTTGTGCACTTTAATGCTAATACGGTGGACTTAATTATATTCAATCGTTTACATGAACTTGTTTAAAATTTTATATTATTGATAGAATATTACTTAAGATAAATTAATTAAGTGTGTTATAGTGATATACATATATAGAGATATATTCTATTCATTTAAAAAATTCTAAACAAATGCAATTTTATTTTTGAAATTATTATTCAAATATTACCCTTCACGCTTCAAAATCGCATAAATTCTAAAACTTTTATGCCTAAAAGGAGAATTATCCATCTGGACATCTGCATAATTATACGTCTAATCGTGTTAGTTCGTCTTAAAACGATATGAAGTATAAATAAAACATTTCAGGGCCTACTTGAATAAGGAAATTAAAGAAAAATAAAACTGCATCAATTTCAGAATTATGAATGTTTTGAAAAGACTTAATTCTCGCCGATACGAACCCATTTTGAAAGCAACATTTAAATATATATTGCTTTCGTTCAGTTAAAAGTACTTGAGAATACAAACACGATTGTCAAACAATAGAGTTATTAAATAAAATACTTATATATGCAGGGTATCCAAAATTATCGTAGGGTTAAAGCTAATTTCTAAACCTTTAAAAATGGCGTTACACTTTCAAATGAAAAAAATAAATCACGAAAATAATTATATTTTTGTTGGTTTGTCAATAATTGCATTATTGAAAAAATTTAAAAAATTACATTTTCAAAAACAACTTCTGAACCCGTTGTGAATAGTTAGTAAAATAATCTTACTACACTAACATTATAAAAATACATCGTTAGGAAACTCCGAATATCATTATTTTAAGCCAATAAACTATCACTTGAACTAAGTGTTGTCTTTTAATTGGTGAATCATTATAGAATTAGATTTTGAAATGATATATAATCTTTTTAATAATGTTTTTCAAAGCTTCATAACTCGGCCAATTTTGATGCTAAACAGTGGAACATTTTCTTATTAAAATAACATGTATATTTTACTACTTAGGGTGCCGGCGTCATGGCATAGGGGTAGCGCGTCTTCCCCGTGATATGGGCGCCCTGGGTTCGAGTCCCGGTTTGGGCATGGTTGTTCTTCCTGTTTTATCTGTGAGATGCGTGAGTGTGCCCTCCTGTAAAAAGGGGTTGTGCAAGCGAATGAGTGATGTGTGAGTAGCAAAGTCGTACTCTTGGTCCTATTTGGCGCTACAGTAAAAACAAGAGACGCTCCCATCAGGCTTAAATCGCTGTCTTCGTAGCAGCGGGCTTGTCTGTGGCAAGTGCCATAAGAAACAAACAACTACTTAGGGTTACTAACAATTAAATTTTGTACAATAATAAAGTATAATTCCTTCATAAGCATATTTATTGATGATGATGTGTCCGCCTTGCAACAGAAAGTGGGGTGCAGTAACTTTTGAGGGTAAAGACCCTGATCACCTAGGGCATAAGTCTGACTTTAGCTCACATGAAGATGACACTCACACATTCGCTTGCACAACAGATTTTTACAAAGGGCTCTTTCACACACATAGCAGATAGAACATAGGATAACAAACAACCATGCCCTTACCAGGATTCGAACCCGCGAAGCCCAGATATACTTATTGATTCAACCTATATATCGCGTAATTCTTTTTGTCAAATGAAGTAAGTTTGCAACTGGAAATATACACCAGAAATTTTGAATTAATAATAATTTAATAATAAGTTTTAAATTTACTATTTAATAGTAAGTTTTAAAATTTTCTGTTAGGCAACGATAAAGCCAGACATCCTTAAAGATTATTTAACAACTATAGGTTGATAACATAAAAAAATGATGGTATTATAAATGATTTTTACGATGTCCTTAAATATGAATCACTTCTTTATGTAATTTTGCTTTTAATTAAATTATTGATATACGTCACATAATGTTGCCATGGTGATTTTTATTATCAATCGTTGTTTTATTAAAATTGAATATAGTCAATTTTTAAATTTGATATTTACCTTTTAATTTAAAGGTTAAACGCTTATATCTTTTAAATTCTTTATGTATTTTTTAATGTTTTTGACTCTGTCGGAATACATCTTTTAATTGCTTTATGAATTTATAAGGATGCGTGTTTACAACTTTAAATACTTAATCTATTTTTAATGTTTTTAATATGGATTTTATACATATTTTAAATTCTTAAAATGTTTCTAAGACATTCGTAATTTTCATTTTTTACAACTTTAAATTCTTAATACATTTTAAGTGTTTTAATACTAAATGTGAATTATTTTTAAATTCTTAATGTGTTTTTCAATGTTTTAAACCTCAGCGTTCACGATTTTCATTCTAAATTTCAAGATCGTTTTATGTCATGAGCTCGGAAATTTTGAATAACTCTGAATTCGAATTGTGAATTTTTATTAGATAAATAAATCATATATTAATTAAATTAAATTGCGACACATTTCTTAATCACAATTTGTGCGACAAATTGAGACAATTTCTTTTCTTTTTTTTTTCCCCTCAAAATTTCCTTTCTTGTTATAAATTTTAAAATGAAGCTGGAACTAACATCCGTTAAGTACACAAGATTCGCAATCGTTAAGCGCATTGCTAATTCAATTTTTCGAAGGTAGTAAATCGTTTTAATTGGTCAATAATCGTCAATGGCATTTTAAAACGAATGATTTCAGGGTGCTTAAAGTTGTAGCTATAATAATTTTTGTGTAATATTATCCGCTGACACATCGTCTGGATGTTAGAAAATAATAACATTAAATTAAAAATTATTAATGCAATTATAAAATTATTATATAAAATAAAAATAATTTTACAACTGATTTAAAATCATAAGCCAGCCAAAAGCTACAAACAATCTAAATTTATTAAGTTAATATGACGAACTTTTTAGGATATTATTCATTTCTTATGATACATATTTTAAAAACTCATACTGTTTTGAAGCACCCTGCATGTAAGCGATCTCGAATAAACTTCACGGGGAAAAAAAAAAAAAAAAAAAACTCCTTATATCACTCCACCAACTTAAACTTTTAACTCAAATAAATAAAAGATTCCAGTTTCCTTTCTCCCACTCCTATCTTCCATTTCTCCCCCTTCCCCCTCCTCCCACTCCTATCTTCCATTTCTCCCCCTTCCCCCTCCTCCCACTCCTTTCCATTTCCACCCACTCGTCGGACATCACAATGATACGTGCGAGTCGGTGATCACTCCCCTGTGTATCATTCACTGCCGGCAAACTATTTTCTCGGACACCTTAATACAAGTGGCGCGGCTCGGTGGGCTGGGCCGCTCTTTTGCGTGTGCATAATATCTCCCCGCCGCATCAATTATGCACACAGACCAACGTTTTAATTAGTTCTTTGTTCCACGTGCACGACCCATCCACATTTGCGCGTGCAAAAGGTGGCGGCTCATCATTTCATAATTACTTAAAAGAACGTTTCTTGTGTAGCAGAGCGAAAATGTAGATGTTCTGTTATATGAATTTTCTGTTTTACTCGAAACATGAAGGGGAATACATCTTCTGGTGTCTTACAGATAGAAGACGATTCTCAGTATAATTTAAATAATAGCTAATAATGGTTAAAATTATATGTCTTTTGAGATACTTATGCTTTATACCGGTTGAAACCACTGAAAGTATGATTTTATATTACTGGGCGTGCTTTTGCTTTCAGCTTCATAAGATTTTGCAGAAAAGTGATAATCGATTTTGGATATTTTCCATATATCTATTGGATATAAAATTCGAAATTTTACAATTTTTATGTCGATCAATAACTTAAAATTCTGTTATCATATCCACATGTGCATGGACAGGCAAATAAATAGAAATTTATCAAAAATCTAACACGTATTCGGAGTTTTGATTTAATGAGCATATACTGTATACTTATACATTATATGTATAAATAACTTAAAATTCTGTTATGATATCCACGTTTGCATGGACAGTCAAATGAATAGAAGTTTATCAAAAATCTAACACGCATTCGGAATTTTGATTTAATGAGCATATACTGTATACTTATACATTATAATTTAAATTTCTGTTATGATATCCATATATGCGTGGACAGTCAAATGAATAGATGTTTGTCAAAAATCTAACACGCATTCGGAATTTTGATTTAATGAGCATATACTGTATACTTATACATTATAATTTAAATTTCTGTTATGATATCCATATATGCGTGGACAGTCAAATGAATAGAAGTTTATCAAAAATCTAACACGCATTCGGAATTTTGATTTAATGAGCATATACTGTATACTTATACATTATAATTTAAATTTCTGTTATGATATCCATATATGCGTGGACAGTCAAATGAATAGATGTTTGTCAAAAATCTTACACATATTCGGAATTTTGATTTAATGAGCATATACATACTTATACATTATATGTATCAATAACTTAAAATTCTGTTATGATATCCACATGTGCATGGACAGGCAAATAAATAGAAATTTATCAAAAATCTAACACGTATTCGGAGTTTTGATTTAATGAGCATATACTGTATACTTATACATTAAATGTATAAATAATTTATATTTCTGTTATAATATCCATATATGCGTGGACAGTCAAATGAATAGATGTTTGTCAAAAATCTTACACATATTCGGAATTTTGATTTAATGAGCATATACATACTTATACATTATATGTATCAATAACTTAAAATTCTGTTATGATATCCACATTTGCTTGGGCATTCAAATGAATAGATGGTTATCAAAAATCTAACACGTGTTCTGAATTTTTGATTTAATGAGCATATACTGTATACTTATACATTATATATATAAATAATTTATATTTCTGTTATAATATCCATATATGCGTGGACAGTCAAATGAATAGATGTTTGTCAAAAATCTTACACATATGCGGAATTTCGAATTTATGAATATGTACTGTATTCTTATATATCAATACTGTATACTTATTGTTGTTGTTGTTGTTTCTAATGGCACTTGCCATGGCCAAGCCCGCTGTCGAAGACAGCCGATTTAAGCCTCAAGGGGAAAAGCCTATTGTTTCAATAGCAGCGCCATCTAGGGCCAAGAGTACGACTTAGCTACACACCACAACCCTTTTTACGGGGTGGACTTCATTCACGCATTTTATTCACTCAACCACAGATCGTAATTTAGACCTGAATCAGAGAACGATCGCCCCTGATCCAGTACCCCCAGTGGTATTACTCTCGACATGGAGGACTTTGTGACCACGACAGATTTAACGCGCGTCAGCCACCAAGCACGCAGGGAATCTTCGGCCGGCGGGGTTCGAACTCGCAACCTAAGGGACTCGAATCCGACGCTCTACCAACCAGGCTATCCCAGCCCCTACTGTATGCTTATATGTATAAATAATTTAAATTTCTGTTATGATATCCACATGTGTGTGGACATTCAAATGAATAGATGTTTATCAAAAATCTAACATATATTTGAAATTTTGATTTAATGAACATATACTGCATACCTATTGGGTCTAAAATTTTTAATTTTACAGTTTTAACGTCGATCCAGTATCGCAAAATTCTATTATCATGTCTATATGTATATGAACAGTCAAATGAACAAAATGTTTATTAAAAAACAAACTCATTTTTGGAATTTTGATGTAATGATAATATATTTAAATTCATCAATGATTTTCAATAATTTTCTCAATCAATTTGATCATATAATCTTATAAACAGTCCTCCTGCTTATAAATCCGGGCAGAATATTGATTAGAATTTGAAGTCCCAGTAGTAAATCTATGCGGTACGCTGAATATTTAAAAATATTTTTTTTTTTAATGATGGAAAATATTTCTAATTTTTTACCAACAATTTGAATATTCTTTGAACTTTTGTTGGCTGTTTTCTCCACGTGTAAAAGTCAGAGAGTTAATGAGCATAACATCTAGTCACAATAATTCTTGTTTATAGATTTAATTATATGGTAAAAGAGTTACTGGCTGTAATTTAAAAAAAGTAAAGCTATGCGTAAAATTTCACTTATCGCATTTCTCAATAACCGTATCTACAATTGTATAGAATATCTATTCATTTAACAATTTATTCAAAATTCAAAAAATATAGAATTTTGATTGAGCATTCAATTTAGTCAACCCGCCTATTAAAAAGGTCTAAAATTAGATTATAGTTTACGATTCCAGAAGTACATAGGACTTCTTTAAGACTCGCCTGTTGTATTTGTTGTTTCTTATGTCACTTGCCACGGACAAGCCCGCTGTTCGAAGACAGCAGACTTAAACCTAAGGGGGAGCGCCTCTTGTTTATATCGTAGAGCCAGCTAGAGCCAAGAGTACGACTTGACTCTTGGTACATTCATTCGCTTCTTTCTTACATTCATTCTTCTTCATTCGTACATTCTTGGTTATCACTCATTCGCTTGCACATCCCCTTTTTACAGGAGGGTACATTCACACACCTCACAGAGAGAACAACCATGCCCATACCGGAATTCGAACCGGGACGCCCCGATCACGGGGAAGACGAGCCACCCCTGTGCCAGGACGCCAGCGCGACTCGCCTTAATTCTCGAAGTAATCGTGCCGGCTACTATAAGAATGTCTACCAGTTTTTAAATGTAATCAGAAATGTAAAATTCCGATGTAATACTCAGATATTTAAATTTGCGTCTGGATTTTTTGAGCTGCCAAGCTGATATATTCTAACAGAAGTTTAACCTTTTTTTTTAATCATCTCTAAAATTTGATTCTGACTTACATTCCCTACAGTACAGCCAAACGCAACATTTCCCTTATCATCCTCGTTACATTTTTGAGTAACTACATCTACAAAAGAACATGACATCTACCTATTTAAAAATATATTCAAGAATCAGAAATATAAAATTTTAATGCAATATTCATATATTTAAGCATTCCTCATTAACTTGGGTATTTTTTGCGTGGTTATAGGGCTATTTTTTTAAAGTTTTTGTAATTATCAGAGTGATTTGAGCAGCCGGAAAGATAGATTTCTCCTTTATGGGTTTCGTTTAAAATTTGACAGAAATCTATAAATTTGGTGTAAATATACTAAAATTCATCTATCTAGCTAAAAGCATTTTCAGTTCTAACGTTCAGAGACAGACATGATTATCTTTGTAAACTTCGAGTACGAAAAAATAAAAACAAAATCACCAACCACTAGAGAAATATACCATTCTGCAGATATAACTGGAAAAGAAAGAATTTTCTATATCATCGAAGTTTAAAAAATGTGCTCTAAAATCTAATTAGGCCAAATATTTTTCGATAAAACTACACTTTTTTTGAGTACGTAACAGCTCAATTAAAAAACGCCTTAATGTAAACTTAACTGATGTTTTCTTACATATCTACATAGCTCATCAAAAACATGTTTCTGCTTATTAAATGCCTATAAATAATTTTTTCATAAAGAAAATTCTAATGATCATCTTTAAGTCCATGAATAATTTTATGTATATTTTAGAATAAACTTATCTTGATTTCTCTACTTTGGTCTTAAAATTTTCATTCCGTGTTTTTCTCCCTAATTTTTTTTTTTTTTTTTTTTTTGTATTCTGTAGTAACTATCGCATTTTACCTTTCAGCATTATATTTCTAAGTTTATTACTACAATTTATATTTCTAAGTTGAAAAATTATGTAAACGGTCTCATCTCTATATAATTTCTTATACAATTGTAAATTCTGTAAAAAGTTATTTTTGTTTCGTTTTCCTACTGTAAATATTTCGATAATTAAATAAAATTCCCTTAACAGGCCCACCAATCCGTTCAGTAACCAGAATGGTCACGGATACGGGGTTATGAGACGGCGTTCTGTTCTGTAGTAACTATCGAAATATTGAAAGAAATACGCATAAACAATATATACATTAGTAGAACATCGATGTAGCTTATTATTTCCTCGAATCCCCTAGTCTTTTTCTTTATACCAATTGTTATATTTTCTCTATTTTTCATGACGTCTGAACCCTTTTTTAAAATATACTCCACTAGTAGACAATGCATCATTTATTTTGTGCTCTACATTATAGAGCGCTTAGTAGAGACGTTTTTAGAACTATTTTGCAGCGAGTTTTCTTTGCAAAACGAAGCCAGACCTACATAATCAGATTTCCCTTTAAGACAGCTGTGAGTAAAGACCTTTTAACATTAACCCGAACAAGCGAAAGGATTTTTATTCCCTACTTGTCTTTTGTTTTTTCCCTTTCTCTCTACTGAATTTCTTTGTTTTTCTTTTTTGTTACTCTTTCTCTCAAATTGTCCCGAGGCCAATACTGAGTAATAAAATGTCTTCGGTCCAAAACTTTCCATAAAATAAACTTGCTATTAAACAAATCCTGTTGTGGCGCCTAATCGATTTTTTTTTATAAAAATTTATGCTAAGAAAGTTTATATTTTTTATTATTTGACTTAAAATATTTTATATACCCAGACTTTCAATGACCAGTTCTTTAAGCATTATATTATTTGAATTAATTTCGCCGGGTGAACAAACTTGACTGATTATATCGCAGCATGACAAAATAAAAATATTTATTTTAAATTATAGCTACACAATAATCTTAAATCATTCTTATTCTTTAGGTATACATATAAATTGATAGAATTAAATAAGGAAATAGGTCAAGTTGTGAACACTGGGAGTTTTATTAAAATTTTGGAGTGAGGCCTCTCTCAAAAATGAGGGAAGAGGTAGATTACGATTTATGGTGTATATATAAACATAAATTGCCATATGAAATAAAATTAGCGAAATTTGTTACTGTGGTATTGAAATATAACTTTATGTGCAGTGAATAGTTGTTTATAAGGTTTCCCAATAGGCAACACTATTGATGGTATTATTAAAAGTCATGAATTTTCATCTGAAAAAGAATTACGATATCGGAGATTAAAGATTATGGCTGGGGCTTTTCATTCATTTGCTGAATTATTTGGTTTTAATTTTGAGTATATTTGTGAACATAATTGCCGAGATCGTCCCAATTGAAGACACTGGGGGCACTGCCAAAGTTTTATTGGTGGTGTAACATTCCCCGTTTCCCAGTACAGATAAGACATTTACAGCCAGCTGTGTCGTCGCTGTTACTTACTAAACTCCTCGAGATAGCCAGATTGGTGTATCTTTTCACCTGGGTGGTCTCGCATCTGTTCATTAGCGACTACAGTGAAAGACCACATGTGGAATTTCTCGTTGAAGAAGTATTGAGAGTACCTTCAAAGAGAAAGGGGTGTCCAAACATCTGGATGCTAGATGTTTCTCTTTGTGAAAGGACCTTCACGGGACTCACTGGCGCCACTGAGAGAGCATATTGCTGAACCCCGATTGGCCGAAAGAGAGCTCAAATGACCAATGTAAATTAAGAGGCGGAGATTGGTGCAGAAATAAAGTGCGGAAATTTTTTTAGGAGGAGGAGAGAAGAAACGAATTGCAGGCAGACTGCTGGACTACGCCCACGAGTTTGGAGTCCAAGAACCAACTGAATTTCAAGAAAAACCTTCGACTTCGACTGTTGTGTCTCCTACTACAAGTGTAAATAACTATTTATTTAACAAAGATTAGAACAAGTTGTTCTTTTTTATATATAGGGCTGTAAAATAAAGAATTGTCTGGAAATTCTGCTTCGTTATTTGATCAGTCTAGATCAAGACATTACAGCGGAATCTCACAATGTTGAGGCGAGTGTGACGACGGTTTGATCATAACGGCGGGTGGTTTACGACATATTTAAATATTAAGAATTTCCATGTAAAACCAAGAAAATTGCGGAAAAGAGTCAAGTGGTCAAGCTTGGGGAAGTGGTTAATTATTTTTTTTTATTATTATTTTAAACATGTAGACTGTAGCCTTTTCCTGTTGAGGATTTTATTTTGTAGATCTAAAGATCCAGTATTGAGTGTGATATATTACCTTACAGATTACGTCAGTCTAACAGCAGAATTTTAGTTTCGAGAAAATGGAATATTAGATTCAGTACCCAATTTTGAGGGGGGAAATAATCTGGAAATTTTCTGACCGAAATATGGGAAAAGTGGGTGTAGAAGCAGATGTCATCCACGTCATCTGATACCATAGATTTTCAACTATTCAGCATCTTAAGATCACTGGGTTTGAAGGAAAAATAAATAAATAAATTTACATAAAATGAAATCTTATTAATTGTAATATATCGGAATAATATTAATATTTTATCAAAGACATTTAGTGAATTTCCTTTCATCTTCATTACATTCACTGTTACTACAGAATTTATGAATTAGAAACGTGTGCTTTAGTTCAACCCTTATGTTACTTTAACGTCCCGTTTTAAAGAAACACAAGGGCTGCTTTAGGACGGCCCTCACGATTTTGAACCACGATCGGACGACGAGGACGACACCTGAGCTGGCACCTCATCACCAAATTTCTGCACCACTCAGGCGGCCCCGATGGATCTAACGTGCACCAGGCACAGTGAAATGAAACTCCTTGGATGACTCGGGTCTCGAACCAGAAACTCTTAAATTCGTAAGCTATGACCTTACCATCAAACCAACGTGTGCATAGCAGAAAATGTGGCTACTATCATTGTGTCTTAACCCTTTAAAGGGCCATTTTTTTTCTAGTCATATTATGTTAAAATATTTTTAGGCTTAAAATTAGAAAAAAAAAAAGGAATCCATTTAGCTTATTAGATAAATTTAATTTGATTAATTAATTAATTTGGTTAATTAATAATTAAGTAACAAATCAAGGCACATCATTTTGTGTAAGATAAAGAGCTGAAGCATCTAAATTTCTGTCTTTTTAAAAAAAATATTTGTCAGAACTTATGCCAACCTACATATATTCATACAAAGGTTGATAAATTTGGTGGAAAGCATATTTCCCACGGCCTTAGAAAGGGATGAAGTAATATTTTATAAATAAAAGAAAACAATTCATTATGTTTTCCTTAAATTACTTAAAATTTTATTTTAATTTCCCATTTTAATTTCCCCTTTTCATACACATAATGTGTTTTTTCAAACAAAATAATGTTTATAAAATAATAAATTAACTTTCTTTCAAATTCTTTCTTTTCTATATTTCAATTTCTTTCTTTAATTGTTCTATTTCCTTACTCTTTCGTCACTTCTCAATCTCTTTAAAATCTACTCCTCTACTCTATCTGCTCTTAAACATGCATCATTTATTTTATACTCCACTTTATACAATGCGTTTTAGTGACGTTCTTACAACTATTTTGCAGCTGGCTTTTCTTTGCAAAACGCAGGCTGGCCCACATAATCTGATTTCCCCTCACGACAGCTGTGAGTAAAGACCTTTTACCATTAACCCGACCAAACGAAAGATTTTTTCCCCTTTTTTTTATATTTTTTTCTCCTTTCATTGCCGGATGTTTGTTTTCCCTATTGTTTCTCTTTCTGTCAAGTTGTCCGGAGGCCAATACAGTGTAATAAAATGTCGTCTGCTCAAATACGTTTAATAAAATAAATTTGCTGGAAAAAGGTTCGTGTTTTGGGAGAAAAATGGATGTTTTTAATAGTTTCACAATTCAAAAAAATTTTTTTAATTGGTTTATAAAAATTAAATTATATTTATTCTAATAATTGAGTATATTATTTTATATATTTAAATTTGAATTATTTTTATAAAATAATATATATTATAAGGAATTGAATAAGAATTTTTTTTTGAAACTTTAATTGGAAACAAGATAGATTTTATTTTTATATTGACATATTGGTGCATTTTTACTTTAGTTTTGTATACTAAGAGTAGAGAAAGAAGTTTTCCAATAGCCAAAAAAAATTAGAACTCAAGATTTTGACTGATCTTCATATTTAGAACCGTCATAATTTCAAAAAAAAAAAAAAAGATTATATTTGGTATTATATCTATTTGATTGTTCGTCGTTCTGTCTGTTTACATGACAACAACAACAACAAAAAAGCTTGGAATTCGAAATATTATAACTGAATTGATTTTGTATCTGATTTATATATTATTTTAAATTTCTGTCAAATTAATTCAGATAAAGCCTATCTATCCGGTATTTGAGCACCAATGCACACAGGCTCTTTTCCATTTCGCCAGCTAAGGTGATAAATGTTGATTGATCAAAATTCCGAAGTCGATATCACATTGTTTACACACATAACTATTTTCACCATCATGCATGTACTAATATCTCCATTATTATTTGACGACTGATCAAGTTTCAAAGTCTATATAAATGTGTTTACACGCATAAATATTTCCATTGCCATATGATCGATCAATAATGCAAAGTTCCTCCATTCTCTTAAAATGTGTGCTCCCAAAATTAAAACTGAAATAAATGTGCATAGTAAGCTTCTTCTTGAGTCCATTATGGAAAATTATCAATAAAACTTAGGAAACTAGAATAAATAATTATGTTTTCCCTAAATTAAACTTTCCTAAATGAAAATAATCACCACAATCTGACCAGACGTCAAGAACATCGATTCAAATGCTATAGTCAAGAACATCGATTCAAATGCTAATTTAGTATAGTCAAGAACGTCGATTCAAATGCTAATTTAGTATAGTCAAGAACGTCGATTCAAATGCTAATTTAGTATAGTCAAGAACGTCGATTCAAATGCTAATTTAGTATAGTCAAGAACGTCGATTCAAATGCTAATTTAGTATAGTCAAGAACGTCGATTCAAATGCTAATTTAGTATAGTCAAGAACGTCGATTCAAATGCTAATTTAGTATAGTCAAGAATATCGATTCAAATGCTAATTTAGTATAGTCAAGAACATCGATTCAAATGCTAATTTTTTATAAGGCTTTCGTTCCTCTTAATAAACCTTCATCTATAGGACCAAAATTGTAAATTGAAACCTTACCCTTTGATTAAATCTAGAGAAAATATAATCAAAACACTGGCTTATATTTGGAAGCAAAAATAAATACTGGTGCTCCCACTTCAAAATAAAAATAATCGTCACAATCTGAGTAATCTGTCTTACACATTGACTAATTTTGTATAAAGCTTTCTTTCCTGTAAGTAAACCTTCATCCTTGGCATCAAAATTGGGTATTGAAACCCTTATGCTTTGATTAAAGCAGACAAAAAAATAATCAACATACAAGCTTGGCAAACCGATTCCATATGCCTATTGGCATTCATGACTTATGGTGGACTATTTACTTCAGGTGGAATTTACCCATATAAATATTCCAAGCCTGCATGTAATACTGAAATTGTTGTATTTACTTGGAGATAATAGTCCGGAAAACAATTTATCACATTTAATTGGAATGAAAGAAACAGAAGTTCCTCTGATTTATCATATTATGTGAATGGTTAAGTAGGGATGGATTAGGGTAAGATAACAATTAATATCCTTCCGGATTGCCCTAGTTACTTATTCTGACACCAAAAACTACCAATTAGTAACAATTTTCATCGATTTTCTTCTTGTTTCTGTGCTTTGCGTTTCAAAGAATAAAGCTTTCTTGCAAGCGTCGTTATTACATCATTAAGTGGGGAACAAAGAAATGGTTGGAATTATTTTTACGTAAAACTGGTGCACCTGAAATTGTTTTCTCTGAAAGTTATTTTCTGGAGAATTATTTATTAATCTAATGCGTTTGATTCTACCAGACTTATTTACGAATAAGCAACAGAATAAAAAGAATTTTCCTTGGATGCATCCATTTTAGATACCTATTCTACACCTTCTAATGGAACTAATGTTATGAAATCAAAATTAATGAGTGTTCTAACGTTATATTATCGATTAAAAGTCATCAAGACAGCAAAATATCAACCACCTTCCTGGACTACTCTGGAAGAAACCATCATTGTTATGGAACATGGTCCATTCCCTCCGTTTCTTCACCGTTTTCATTTATTAGAAGACGACTATTGTTCTTGTGGGGAAGTCGGTGATCCTATCCACTTTGCGACATCCTGTCCTTTTACTCTTTCATGGCATCTCCGAAAACCCTTATCTTAGCCGGAAAGTCTTTGACACAAAAGAGTCCTTAATAATTCATCTTCCAAAAACAGAATCATAAACATGATTAAATTCTAAATTGATCAAGAAGAATTATTCCAATTAGATTGGCCCTATCAATTTTTCCGTAGATTATTTAATACACCTCGCATTCTATTCTTAATACATTCTTAAGACCCCTCTAATACTTGATTTTTTAATTGCTCTATTTTTCACTCATACTTTACAATATCATGTTTGTTCATCCTGGTTTATTGTACTCCAGATATTTTTCATTTTAGTTTTTATCATTTTTTGTAATGTTTTATGTATTTGTATTTTGTCATTTGTGTGTTTTTTTTCTCCAATTGATTGCTGTGCAATCTTTTTTTTTTTCATTTTTTTTTTAATAAAGTCCATCTACATTTATACCAAACCGGAAAGGGGGTACATGAGCTCTGGAAATGGAGGTATGGTGTGGTTTTAAGTGACACGTGTTAACAACTGAACGAAGTATTGACTTTTATGGAAATATATCGTATATTTGGCCAAAATGTATTTAAAAAAAAGAGATCAGTGAAATCAATGTAAAGGCATTGATTTCCAAGTTAAATTAATGTTAAGACATTTGATTCCTTACTATCCCACATAAGGTACGGCTGCCGTGGTATCACATTTCGAACGCAAGGTTTTCAAAACCAAAATCATTTCTTCTATTTTACTAAATGACTTTAAAGAAAAGAAAACTATTTGTAAACCATGCTTATATTAAAAGTAATGATATATTATTTCATAATATGCCTACCTTTACGCAATAAATAATTCTATAAATGAACAGAAGAGTATATTCCTTATAATAAGCACGCTACTCTCCCGAATTTTAAAAGCAAAAGGAATTAAATAAGCTACTCGGATTAGATATTTCGTTACAAAGCAATATTTCAGCATCAAAGCTATAGTAAAGAATGGTTACCCTTTTATCTAGAAAGAATTCGATTACCACAACTTGCGCAACAGAATAAATCTCGCCGTTCCATAAACTAATTTCCCGTGCAAACCTTTCTACCCGGTAAACCATCTTCCACGGTAACAAATTCGGTAACAATACTCTTACACTCCCATTAAACCAGCGAAAAACTAATCAAAACACTGGCAGGGCAAAACAGACCAACCCCCACACCTGTTGGACGATATGACTAATGGTCATTCGCCTAAAACCATTTGCCCGAGGTATTTTTGCTCGTATAAATATTCCAGGCCCGCAGATGAAACTGGAATTTTTCTATTTACTGAGGGAAGATGGTTTGGGGGGGCCAATTTATCATGTCTAATTGGAATAAGAGCAGTAAAGGTTCCTTTAATTTATCATATTAAACCAGAGATACAGCAGAATAGTCAAATGGTATAATAACAATTAGTAAACCTATTTGATAAATCCAGATTCTTGTCCTGGTTCTGAAACTAACTGATTAATAAAATGCATCCCTTTTTTCCGTTATTTTCTATACTTTTATCATCCAACAGATTGAAATAAACTTCCTAGATGTAGTCAATGGATGAGCCAATGGAAAATAGAGAAAATCCTTTTTTTATTGTAGTAAATGATTTAATTGATTGTTATGAATATGAGTTCAGAAATAACTATTTGCATACAAATGAAAGAAAGGCCAATGCACTGTCCTTGTATATATTTTGTACGCGATAACTCTACAAGCTGTATATTTGTAGTCTGCTTACTTCCTTCGGGGAGGGTTGTACCGTGGCCGGTGACGGCCCTTAGGATTCAACCACAGTTCCCGCCATTGTTGCTGTTGTGGAGGTCCGGTCATTCAATTTTATGGTTTCAATCCGTGTGCCTTCGTGGCGGGTCGGAGAGTTAGATGGCTGACTTCCCATGACTTTAGTCACCTCAATGTATATCTCAGTATAACTATATGCTTACATTTCTGCATGAGCAACGTAAGCAAAACTACCTACAAAAAAAAATGAAATATGCTATCGCAACTTTCAAGCTATCATGTGACATCACTTTTTTTTAAGTCACTTAGTATCAATCCGACAGAAAACCCTCACTACCCAGCATCACTCATATTTCGCAATCACCAACATTTAGAAAAGCGTCGTTTTTTAACCATCTCAAAACCAATCGAATGCTAATTTTTTTTTTCTCGAGGCGAGAAATTTTTTAAGTGAAAAACCAATATAAACCGGTTTGAAACAATCAAGCGACAATCAAATTACGCATGCGTCGATATTTAGAAAATTATAGTTGTTTTTCGTCTCAAAATCGTTCGAGCTCCAAAACTTTTTTTTTTTTGTCAAATAGAAAAATTGAAAATTTAATAAGTTAACACAGCTGTCGATAACTTCCCTCGCTGTTTCCCATTCTTTCCTATTTTCTTCTCTATGATTATTTGGGAGATAACTTCTTACGACCCTGCCCTTTATTGGCCAGACTGGAGAATCGGGTATATTGCCTGGTACACCGGGTACTTGGGCATTCACTTGTACTTACTAAGTTGTAACTTTTTGTTGGCGATAAGTCACCAAATATGACAATTATAATTTTCTAATAACCCTAAAACTGAAAAATGGATGCCTCAAAAGCAATCAAAAGCCCCAAACCAAAACAAAATCATTTCTCACATGATTTAAAAACATCTTTTAAAAGCTTTTTTTCATTATAAATCTGAAAGTTTGAGCTCAAAAATGTATTTGATTAATGATATTTCACAAGGGGAACAAGTGCCAATTCAAATATTTGCCTGTTATTTTAGAACAAACATTAATTTAGCACCCGAGGACGCTTTTGGATTGTTATATTTACAAATACGACGAATAAAACACTTAAATCGAAAATCTATTTACAAATTTCCGGATCACATTGATGTTAAAATTTTATATGTATGTCAACGAAATTCATTTGTATTGTTTCTATTTCGAGGAAAGGATATTAAAATTCTGTTATTTCGCTATAATAGTTTGAGAATTAAAGAGAGAAATACATCTTGAATATTGAAGGCTGATGTAAAATAATTAGCCTGTCCAAATTCAAATAATAACCATTTAATTCAAGAATCATGAACGATTTGTATAAATTTTCACTTTACTTATATTAGTCATGTTTTTAAAGGTAATAATTTCTATTCATTTCTTAGTGTGCTAGAGTTTTGAAATTTTGTACATTATTGCATCTTTGCGGATTGTATGCAGTCTTAATTTTACCAGATATACAGTAATTCAATCGAATTTCACTGCTATACTAGTGTCGCCATCTACTTGTAATTTGTAGAAAAATTATTTAAAATTTTAAAATATTTATATAATAGTGGATTATAAATCAAAAATTAAAACAATAAAAAATAATTAAAACAAATATTTATATTCTCAAGTAACTACTGCGTGTATCTGTACATGTTTTCTGTGTAAAATTATCAGGGTTCAAAGAATTTGAAACTAAACTTTCAAATTTCGCGTTGATTATATCAGTGCTAAGAACTTACTTATTGAGGTAAAATGTTTATATCACAAATATTGTTTTAATTATTTAAAAGTTAAGTAAAATATTACCTGTTTCTGAAGATAGCTTTTGAAATATTATTGCAGTGATTTAAAACTTTGACATAAAGTTTTTTTTAATAATACGGAATTAATTGTTCTGCAACTTTTTTTTAATTCTGCGAGTTTTCAAAAATTTTCCTTTGTATTATTTTAAACAACACATTTCGCAGTTGCAATAAAATTTATATTGATTTCATTGTTTAGTAAAATATTTAATCATATATTTCCCTTGCATTCTTGAAGAACTAGTGAATATCGGAAATGCAAAATGCAAATAAGACTTTTCATAAGCAGAAACCAAATCCATTAAAAATCACCTACTCTGAAAAGAAATAAAAAAATATAAATTTGTAATTATGAAAAATGTGTTTGTATATTTGTATAAACGTTTGTAAATTTCTAAATATCCGAAAACAGAGTTTAAATAACTTACTAAACAGAATTGTAGGCTTGTATCTTTCAATATTTGGTGGTACTTTCAATGCTTTTTCAGACTGATTTCTTTACTAGTTGTTCTTAATAATACTGAGAAAAATCACATTTTGCATTCTATCCATTTTTTTTTTTGGTTATCAGATGATAGAAGTTACCTCAGAATATCACAAAATATCGTTTAATCCTTAAATACACGAATTTTTATTTTTAATAAATAAAATTTGAAATCAACCGCAAAATGGGAGCAGTTAATGGGAAAAACACAAAAAAAACACCACATAAGAATTTCATTTTTTATTTTCAAAAAAAAAAAAATAACATATTGATGCCTTTCTATATCATTATGAACAATCACTTCTTGAGTTCTATAAATCTATTCAAAATTATTCGTTACTCATACTTTGTTTCTACCCGAAAGCAATTTTTTCCTGTATGAATTTATTACTTTTTATATAAATAATCGTAATTCGTAACATCCGCCGAAATGAAATCGTACTTAGGTAGCGCACCAATAATGAAAATTATCACATATAAAGAAAAAGATCAAAGATTCAAATTGCGTTCGAAAAGGATCAAATAATTGTGATAAAATTAAAATTAAAAAAAAAATAATAAAACTCTATGCAAAGGTTGCTACATAAAGACGTTTCATATGAGGTTTTAAATTTACGAAGCAGATCTACATCGCTATGCATTTAAGAAAGTCTTGATCATATATAACGAAATAATTTGTTTACTTATTATCATGTGAGAACCTGTTGTTGTTTTAGTTTAGGGTTTATAAAGCCTCAAAATGCACGAGCAGAAAATTGGCGATTTATCACATTTAGGGTAAATAGAAAGTGATAAAGAAGTTTTACACATTTGGTGATTTATCGCCAAAAAAAAATAACAACTTCGCGCGAACGCCCGCCATGTACCCGATTCTCCTGTCTGGCATATAAAAGAAGGTAAAAAAAAAAAAAAAAAAAAAATCGTTTTTTAAATATTGACGCATCTGATAGCCACGTGATTGTTTGAAACGGCTTAAACTGGTTTTCAACTGAAAATAAATACTGACCCTGAGAAAAGAATTTTAGAACTCGATTAGAATTTGAGATGGTCAAAAACCATCGCTTTTCTAAATGTTGGTGATTGCGAAATATGAGAACATGATATTTTTCTGTCGGATTGATTCTACTTGTCTTTAAAAAAATAATGTTCTTACATAATAACTTGAAATTTGGGATAGCAGATATCAATTCTTTAAAAAAAGAATCCATTTATTTTTGTTCAACCACTTTCAAACTTACCGTTCTATCTATAAAATAAACAACTAAAACAAAAACACCTGCACTTCGCAGATCAAAACCGACTGCGTAATTTACAAAGAAACTACCGCTTTTATTTTGTAAAACACAGAATCGCACACAAAACCAGGACGATTTTTATAAATTGGCAGTTTCCGTGTCAGGGCATATGATCAAAGCTAGGCCAAAGGATACTAATTGTTATCCCACCATAATCCATATCCTGTTCTACCGTTCGCTTAATATGATAAATTAGAGGAACCTTTACCTCTCTCATTCCAATTAGACGTGATAAATTGGCTCCCAGACCATCTCCTCCGAGTACGCACAAAAATTCCGGTTTCATCTATGAGCTTGGAATATTTATATGGGCAAAAATAGCCCGGACAAATGGTTTGGGGAGAACAGCTATTAGTCATTAATCCAACAGGTGTAGGGGTTCGTTGGAGTAGTACAACCAGCGTTCTGATTAGTTTTGTGTTGGTTTAGTATAAGTGTAAGGGTTGTAATATTCGATTTTGTTGTAGTATTAGATGGTTTATAAGGGATAACTACTAGCAGGAAATTAATTTATGGATCGAAACGATTAGTTGCATTGCTGAAGTTGTAGTGGAAGTTTTGTTTTGTGAGTAATTAAATAATTCTTCTGGTGTCTTGTGGGGTTTTGTTTGGGGGGGGGGGGGTATGTCTTCTTTACAGTTCGGTTAGGAATGTGGAATGTTAGAATATATCATTTTCAAGGTGTAAAAATATTTAATTAGATAAAACTGTAAATTATTGTGAGTAAATAAATGGAAATGAAAAAAAAAGTAATAAAAATGAACAGGGACTGAAGAGTTAATCAAGACAGAGATTCAAATAAGGTATTTTTATTTTTGTGTATAAAGTATTGTAATCTTGAAAAATTCGAATTAGTGATTTTGAGGAATTTCCACGTTTTAAAATTCTCTCTGTTCGACAAGCACATTTTTTTTCAAAATGTCTGTCTATCTACCTGCCTTTCTGTGACAACGATAATTAATAAACGGGTTGAGCTGGACAGATGAATTTTGGTATACCATTTTTATACAAAATCTGTAGATTGCTATCCAATTTTAAATGAAATCCGTTGAGAGGAAGTCAGTCAGTCTGGATGGTTGAATGTAAATTAATACGATACCTATAAACTGAAGACAACTCGATCGATAACATTTGGTAAACAAATTTAATATTTATTGTATAGACATCGAAAAAAATTTTGAGTTCAATTCAGCAATGAGTAGACCATCTGTCGGTCTGTGCTTTCAAAAACATGTAAGCTCAATAGATCAAAAATGCAATGACTTAAATATATCATATTTAGTATGGGCTTTTGCACAAGTGCTGTAGTGTATCAAACTTTTGTTCTAATCGCATGGGAAAAATGTGTCTAAAACTCTTATTCGATTTTCGGATAATATTAGCCGCCTATCAATGATTAATCGCCAAATATTTCGCCAAAGATGACATGATAGATTCAGTAAAATTGCCAAATTCATGTTAAAGGTTCATATTTTGTAACTCTTATAAGCCAATGCTATGCAAGGCGTTCTCTAGCATGGCAAGCTCATTAGAGTATATGTGCGAAAGTTGTGAGGAGAATTCGTTTACTGGTTTCATAATAGGAGCAGAGTTTCACCCAAAAATATATTTCTTGTGTACTGAAAATCCCCAAAAAATGGAGATAATTCTTATTTTCAACGAAGTGGATCTTTCTGGGCAATGGTGTGATAATTAATTATGTAGCACCTCTTTTTCCCCTTGAGCAGAGAGCGCCCCCTTGTTTAGTTTTACTGAAGCTCCTTGTGGCGTTTACAGGCAAGCAGTTGAACGGGAGACCTGCATCCTGAGGTCGATTGTTTTTCTATGCGCAACCCTTGCGCTAACACCGAATTCTTTCGGTTGGAAACGGTTGAATCCCTCCATCATACTGTTTACTTTAACTTAACTTATCTATGTGTTTTTTTTTTTTTTGTAAATTTTTTAGTGTAGCTGGGTTGGGGTAGATTAAAAAAATTATATTTAAAACCCGTCAGTTCAGTAGAAAATCGCAACACACTCACTATAATAATAATTTTGTTTAAATTATTTTCAAAAGGCAGAAAAATGCATGAAACTCAAACAAACGTGGATAAAACAATTTTGCAATAAAAATTAAAAGGAATTCGAAAGCTTGCTGTCCGAAACATAGTGGCATGATGTTTTCTCCCAGACTTAATTTCATTTCATTTTTAAAAGCTTAATTATAAATCAGTGATAATGCCCAGAAAAAATAAATTTCATAAGAATGCCATCCGTATAAACCAAAATTCAGTAATTAAATTAATGAAAAGTTTTGTAAAACATACTTAATATTTTTAAAAGACTAAAATATACTTAAAATATATTTGATTCATTAAATTCAGAATTTGAAGAAAAAAAAATGAATGAAAATTAATATTTCTGTCGAAGATTTTTTTATTTTTATTTTAAAGAGATGTTAAAACGGATTTGTGTTATATTATACACGGAAATTATTTAGGGAAAATTTAATATTTTAATTAATTTTGATTAAAAATTTAATTCATATTTTGAAAAACCATTTACTAGCGAGCAGCTATAACCCCAAAAGTAAGCACATGCAGAATTTGAATACTCTAGATACAATGCCAGTGCAGCGCTGTGAACGATTTGTTACTCTTTTATTAACAAATATACAAAGAGAAATTATTGCAACTGTCAAAAACAAAAATAAAAAATCAAATTCAAGATTTCGACAGCCAAATGGGACCAAATTTGATATAAATCTCCAATGTTGGCAACAGTACCACATACCAAATTTGGTTTTGTCTATATCGATGCAGTTTTGAATAATAAACTTTATATATTCGCAAATATGCAGGCCGACTGGTGATCAACTCTTTCATGAAATTGGTTCAAATTTACTACTTATCAATAATTTCTGTGATAAATTTTTATAATACTGTCCCTCAGGTTATTTGCGCTTTTGAATATCGTGTTATTCATGTGTTGATTATCACAGACATATTTACCATTGAAGAATTTCGCCGAAAATGAAATAGAAAATGGCACATTTGATGAAAATGCCGAATTCCTAATTTCACGTCTGTTCTCGCTATGTTTCTGTTATCTTGTTTATGGTTGGAAAAGCATATTTCTAAACAGGAGATATAAAATACAGCAATTTAGAAAAATCTGAAGGTCATATTTTTTAGGGTTCCAATATTTTCTGTATGCATATTTCGTATACATTAACGATAAATATATTTCGACTCTTTTCTCGGCAACCCTGCTAAGTTCAAAACTTTCAGAATGTTTTATAATTCCCCCACCACAACCTTTTCATTAAAATATTCTAATCATTAGAGCAAAATGGGAAAGATAAAAATATAATTAAAATGAGTTTAATTATTGTAAATATGTTCTAATACATTTCATGACACTAATTGACGTTTTAGCTGTTTATATGTCAAAAATGATTTTAAAAAAATTACTCTTTTATTTTAAGTTAAAGTAATGCATTTGTAAAGAAATTTATCATTTTATTTGAAACAAGAAATATTTCATTTTGAAATCAATTAGCTCAAAACTGAATTTATATGAGACAATGTTTTGACCGGAGAAAATATTTGAATTCACATTTTTAATTAATTAAACTAAGAGTCAAAATTTGATTTCCAAATATACACGGTATCACATTAAACATGAACAATAAACATACATCTTTTTATAATTAAACATATTTTAATAAATTTCCAAACACCATTACATTTGAAAAATCGAACATTCTTATCCTATTATAAATATTTAATATGTTTTTCTTTGATAGAATAAATGCTAATGAACGAAATATTTCTTTCTTCTTCTTTTTTTTTTTTTTTTAAAGTAAGCCAAACGATAAATTTATTTACTTTATCTACAATGCTACCAATAGAGAGAAAAATATATATCCCCCCCCCTCACTACTAAAGATAAACGCGTTTTGTTTTTTCGCACACACTACTCATTTCCGCTTCGCGCGATACCAAACCTGGCAACTTTTCACTAACAATCAATTTCTACCTCCTTGCCATCCACCCCCACCCCCCCTTTAATTTTACTTCTGATTCCTCGAAATCGTTTGCCACCTGCCCACTTCGCCCGCTGGTAATTAATGATTTTCCCGGGTATATCATCAATTTCGTCTGCGCGAAATTCATCAAACGAACGTCTCATGCACGTTAAAAAAATGTAAATAATAAAAACGCGAAATGTGTGTTGAAAAAAAAAATAGCAAAGATCGTCTGCGTTGTCACGCGACACAATTTATCGTTTGCCGTTAATGGTTGACGGCTACTATATGAACAAGGGGGTAAGGAAGGGGTGTATCCTAGGGGAGGTTTCGTCAATAGAAGGCTGGTGGGGACTCTATAATCCGCGTGTGCACGGTACTCTTCTGGGATTTCTAGTGCGAGGGGTTGGTCTATTGGCACACATTAGTCGATAAGTGATCAGAGTGGGTGCGTTTGGGGTGCGCACGTTTGGGATGGTGAGTACGTTTTAGAGAAATTGATTGCAAGGCGGGTGGAAGTTCCGTTTCGGTGCTGATAAGATGGTGATGTCTTAAAATATTTATTTTTAATTATTTGATAGAACTGGCAACGATTAAAATATATCAGATTGTTGTAGATTTTTCTGGAAAAAAAAATTGAAATTCAAGAATGTTGATTATTTTTTGATAAGAGTTTAGAATAAATTAAATTACTATTATTATTTTTTTTATAATTTAACAAGGAGCCACAAACAGTTTTAAAAAAGTTATTATGAAATGCTGATAAGATTATGAGGTTTTAAATATTTATTCTAAATTTAAATTCCAGAAGGAATAAAACAGTAGATTTCTCCGTATTATACACTGGAAATTCAAAGCTTTAAAAGGATGCTTATTCTTCAAAGAAAAAAATAAATAAATAAAAAAAATAATAAGACATTAATTTTCGTCGTATGGGAAAAAATTCACACAGAGCGTATTAGAAATCAGACCACTAGCATGAGAAAATTTGCCACGTAATTACTAATAGGTGCTCAATAAAGTAGGATTTTCAAAATTTTATATAATATCAAAATTTTAATTTTTTTTTTCCAGCTTATCAGAGGATAATATTGCTGCTTGAAAGCTGTTTTTACATTACTTTACATGGAAGTGAAAACCATTTTTCTCTACTTTCAATGAGCCTTTAAAAATATTTAAAGTGTATTCTGCAACAATATTTTTCATTGTTTTAATTCGCCTATTTTTCTCAGGTCCACTGCGGCAATTATATGCATATACACACACACATAACACACACAAACACACATACATACACACACACACATACATACATATATATATATATATAAACTACAGCTTCAAAACTAGTCAAATTTTCCTCTTTTTTTTTTTTTTTTTTTTTTTGCTACAGTTGCTTACGCTTAATTGAGGCAAATTTTAAGCAACTAATTTCTTCCATTCTATTCAAAAAGGAAATTAAACTTTTGAAATTTTACTAATCAAACTGGCAACTGTCTATTTGAAATATTCAAATCTATGAAGCGTCAAACTCAAATATTTAAATTTGGCGTATATTTGAATTAGTGTCAAATATTCAAATCTGCGAGGTGATTATGATTATAATAAATTTTTTGTAAACCACAATAAAAAATAATTCGGTCATTCATATTTTATCAAAATAAAAGTAATATCCATTACTTTACAAGTTAACAAATATCAATTTTAGCTCTAAACGTAGATATATTTTGAAAAAAATAATAATAATTGCATTCAAATTAAAATGGTCAAATGCCCTATTATTTCTGGCCGGAACAAGAATAAACAAACTCTTATGTTTAGATTATTAATTACTAGCCGCTTTTGGAGCCCAGCCGGTTCGCCAATCTTAATGTTCGTTAAAATTTTAATAATTAAATAGTTTATGCAATTCCAACTTTAATAGATTCTTCAACAAAATATTTTAAAACTTCAAATTTTGATAGTCATATAATTCACTCATAATATTATACAGGCCTTCAGTCATAACGTGATATGTATCTCTCTAATTTTCTGTTACCCCTCGTAGAATTTATGCTTTAAATTAAAGTGTAAATGATTAATCTGCAATTAATATAATAATATTTTTTACTGAAATTTACTGATTTTTTTTAATAATATGATTACTGATAATAGAGTCACTGAGCGTTTAAACTTTCTGGGCACTAAAGAATATCTCTCTTAATTTATGTAATATCTCAAGAATTTGTCAACAAAATTTTCTCAGATTCATCATGAACAGATCGATTCATTAACAATGTTTCATTTTAAATGCATCAAACACTAAGAAAATAAAATGAATCGTTTAAAATAATCGGTCTAAAACAGGTTTAAAAAAACTACTTAAAAAACGATGTACTTAAAACTATAAGCATATACAAAAATATATATAACTAACATAAATACAATTTATTTACAAAAGCATGCAACTAACCTAAAAATAATTTAAATCATCCGTTGATAGTGATTGTCATGACAACAATCAGAACAATGCGCATGCGTGAATTTTCTTCGCCAGTTAGGTAACGCAAATGCGTGAATTTTTCTACGCCAGTTGGGGTAACGCTATGTAGATTATACATTTTAAATTTCCTTTATTCTGTGTTATTTTAATTCAAAAGTACTTCAGAATGAATCTGAAACATGGATTAATTAACAATGTTTAATTTTAAATGCATAAAACATTAAGAAAATAAACAGAATCGTTTGAAATAATCCGCCGAAAAATATTAACCCTAGCCTCATTACTGTTGGGAGAAAAAAAAACTGAAGCCTTACTCATTTGGCGGTAGGGAAAAAAGAAGATTTTTTTGGCGGGAAAGTTAGTTTTTAATTAATAATTAAAATTCTAATTAAAAATTCAAAAAAAGGAACCCCAGGTGCACATTCCCGACCACTAAGGTATACATGTACCAAATTTGGTAGCTGTATGTCAAATGATATGGCCTGTAGAGCGCCAACACACATACACACACACACACACACTTTGAGCTTTATTATAAGTATATAGATTTACTGTAGTCTTTAACAATTAACAATTTTAACTACAATTTTCGGTATTTTTAACCAAAACAGAAAGTTTTTGAATAAATATTTACAAATTATGCAAGCAGCTGTCTATTTTAAAGATGCTATGTATTCGATATATATATATATATATATATTTCCTTGAAAATTCCTCCATGAAATGAGTATAATCATAATAAATTCTTCTATAAACCCTAATATAAATTAAACTGGATCTTATCATTATCTTATCGATAAAACAACACATTTTAATTCCATTTGAATAAACACGCTTTTTGAAAGGTCAGCTTCGACTTTTGAATGTCAGGTTCTACTTCGAATTATAAGTAGAACCCATTACATAAATTGTTACTTGAGTTTCAAAATAGAACGAATGAGTTGAATAATTTTTTTCTTTACTGCAGTTTTAAAGAATTTATTTTAGCAAACGACTTTTATATTCTTAATCAAGGACAAAAACAACTTTCCAAATCTGCAAATTGAGTAGGCAGATGTCTGTTTCAAAATATGTTTTGAATTCCAACTAGTTGCAGCTGCATGAAATATTCAAATCCGCAAACGTTATAAAATCACAATAAACTCTTCTGTAAAACTTAATATAAAATAAATTGACCGCTTTCATCTTATCGAAAAGAAATATATTTTTATTCTATCTCAATAAAACAACTTTTATTGAAATGTCGTTTTTATAGCACTTATATAACGAGAACTCTATTCAGCAATTGCTGGCAGAATTTAGTAACAAAGCAGTTTCTTTCAAAAATAGCATTTTTGAATATATATTTTTTTCATCTCGGATTTTTGAAACATTTTCATAAAACACGTTGTTTTCAATATACCATTATTTCTTACAATTTGTCGCCTAAGTTTTTTACATAATTCACACTCTTTCAATTCGTTTTATATTAAGATATTCTTTAGGGCATTTTCTCAATTTCGTTCTCGCTTTTATGAATAAAACGAGCAAAAACTATAAAGAATGATATTTTTTTTTTACTCATCTCTTATATCTTCTTTCGTCAGTTTATTTCGCAATTCATGCTTAGTAGATTTATTTTACATTAAAATATTTTTTTCTTTACTCAGAATATATTTTACGAAGCATTTGTGAATTTCATTTCTCAAATATTGCATATTATAAAGACAAATATTTTCTAGAATAACTTTCTTTAAAACCATTTTAATATATTTTCTTTGAATTATTCGCTGGTAAATTTTGCGAAAAGAAGACTTTTCTCCTAAGAATAATAAAAGAAAATAAAATTATAAAAAACGCTTTCAGAAGTATGCACATTTTTTATAGTATAAAACATAAATTTACAAAATAATGTAAATATAATAATATAATAAAAGATACAATTTTTTTTTCAAAAATATGAAGAATAATACCAGATACTATATGTGAATTTAAAATTTCCTCTCCGTAGAACATTTGTAAAAACCTTTTTTTAACATATATTTACTGCTAGATTTTTTAGTAATACTTTACTTTTAATACTTTTAATATCACATTTCCTTGTCCAAAATAATGAAATGTTTAATATTAACTTTTAGATGTCATTATATCGAATATACAATCAAATCCTGCAATTTATATATAATCAAAATTTAATTAAAATCTGTTTATTAGCTAATATTGAATTTCAGAAAATATTAAAATATTGTATAATGATCAAGAATAAGAATGATATAAAACTTAAAAATTTTAATCATTGGAAAAAGAATAAAAATTTATTTAAAAAATATTTTTGAGCATGAAATTATATAAGATAGAATATTCAACAGAATTTTATAAACAGAATACTTAATAATAAACACTTGTGTTCGATTAAATATGTTATTTTGTGTTATCAAACAAATAATTTTTCTTGGCTGAGGGAATTTAATGAAAAATCATATTCGATATGAAATCTGTTTCTCCCATTGCCTTAAAAAAACAGGAGTTCTGTGTAGTCAGAATAAATATTAATATAAATTTTGATATTCATGAACAAATTAGAAAAAATAAATTTTTGCTCTGATTTAGTATTTTATAACTTATATATTGTTATAAAAAACAAAATTGATATTGACACTGTCAGAATTTCTTAATATATGATACAGACACCAAATATCTGTATCATATAACAAGAAAACAGAAATGCTTTGTAAAAGTTTCAGAAAATTTCATTAAAAAAGGGAGAGCATCTTAGAGACTTTGTTTGATATATAAAATAGAATTTTGTCTTTTATCAACAAGTTTTTTTTTTTTTTTTGAATAAGAAATAATCAAGATTAGCATGTGGCGGAAAGTGACAATTAAATAACGAGCTTTTTGATGTATTGATACTCATCTTCTTTCTTTCTTGAGGTTTTCTTATTATTCATCTTATAACTTTACATCAGCAATTCTTCTATATATATAAATTTATTTTGTGTATCTCGGAAACGGCTCTAACAATTTGGGTCAAATTTTATATTTAGATATGGTAGATTTTTTAAGATTATCTCTACAAATTTTTTTGCTAAAAAAAATGCGATTTTACCAAAAAAAAAAAAAAAACTTTAGTATAAGTATATTCTACTTCGCTTCAAACAACGGTTAGGGCAGTATAGCTGTCAGAACAACAATGAACATTTTTGTCTTTCAAGTTTATCTATATAACGTTCCTGGGAAAAAAACGATTTTACACACACAATATATATATATATATATATATATATATATATATATATATATATATATATATATATATATATATATATATATATATATATATATATAATTAATTATTAGATCATTTTTCTATCTGCTATCAAGCTGAGGAAGTCACATAGGGCCATCTGCGACCTGATTTTATAATGGTAAAATTGAGTGTAAATTCAAAAATATAAATAATGATAGATAGGCTGTACACTAAACAATGTAATAGAGCAGATTGTTTCGAATAGCATGTCAAAATAAATGCATTCATGATTTTTTTTAATTTAAATTATGAGTTCACATGCAGGTAAGATTTAAAAATATTCAAATATAATCATGTGATTCGTATCTAAATATTTTCGGGGAAAAAACAAACGTAATTTTACAAAAAAAAAAAAAAAAAAAAAAATCTTTAATGCCTTGATCCTGACCGATCGAATTATAGAGTAGAGTAACAAAACAATTCCTTTATTTACAGCCTTATATATGTACGCAAAAACAACTTGTTCTCATCTAGGTTAATATTATTTACAAAATTCACATAACATTTGAAAGTTAATCACGAAATAGTTCCTCGATCAATTCGAAGAATAAACACACACACACACACACACACACACACACACACACACACACACACACACACACACACACACACAAAAAAAAAAAAAAAAAAAAAAAAACGTTAACAGGCTGTTAGTTTATACGGCGACTCCAGGGACAGATCCAGAAATCCACCGATCTTTATCAGGTGGATTTATGATTTTTTTTTTTATTTAAATAATCGTATTTCAATATTTTCTCCGAAAAAACTTGATTTTAGAAAAAAGAAAATGCCGAGAAAAGATCGGTATAATTACTAAATATTAATTAAAAATTAAAAACATTATTTAATACTAAAATAATAGAATATTAAATAAATTTAATTATTACATAAAATAATGTTGATGAAGTATCATTTTAAAAGTTGATAATTTTAGCGTTCTAGAATTCCACGATTATGAATTTATATTTTTAATTCAGAACATTTCCTCAAAATTATAAAAGTAAATACAATAATTTATTAAGACTCTTGAATTTTCTTTAAAAAGCAAATTGATAAAACTAAGAAAAAAAAAACCAAGGGGTGTATGAAAAAAAAAATCTTCTCAGAATTTATTAATTTCAGAAATAAAATAAATGGAGCTTGAGATATCATTTGTTGAAACTCATCTCAATAAAACCCCACACCACTCTCTCCCTCATCCAGATTAAAAAGAATTTCCTAAAGAAAACAATCCCAATCAACTTCTCACTCAGCGAAAATTAATTAACTAACTCACCACTCTTTGAAAAGAAAAACAGCGTTTGTGCTTATTCACTGAAAAATTTTAAGACTCACTGAATATTTAAATAGCTTTCAGGACATCAGGACTTCGTAGCACTAGGGCCTGATCAAAGTTTAATCATCTTTCTTTTTTTTTTCTTTTTTTTCCCTTTATATTTCATTCTGGAACCGATAGAATTGTTATTTAACAAAACCTTCACGCCTCTTGTATTCTTGAGTCTTTGTTCTTGGTTTACATTCCCCCACCCCCATACAACCTCCAGGCCCTAGACTTCCCTTGTAGAGCTATAATTTGTCTTGTAAGATATAATTAAGTGCCTCAATGTCCCAAAATCAATATAGCCGCGACAAAAGAGTGGCAAAAAAGTCTTCCACAGCAGCAAAAGCGGCCCGCCTGCTGAGTATTTAGCGTTTTATCTTGCCTTGATTAATGGAGTCAAGTAACCAAGTGCCAAAACTGATGCTTGTAGCTGTATGCAAATGCTACTTGGTATCTTTCTGCTAGAGAATTGATGCGTGTCGGAGGTCGGTTTTGAAGATAAGCGGAAACGCAGGCAATGTGGGAAATGAAAGGTCAAAAGTAGGTCATTAAGTTTTAATAACCCTAGAGCATGGTATGAAAAAATAATGTTAGCTCACAATTGTTGTTTTTATTTTACCTTCAATTTCTTCTTAATAGTTTAACTCCCGTATTCTCAAACAATATTATACAATGATTTTACTTATTCCAGTGTATCTTTTAATATCCGTATGAACAAAATAATTCTTGCAGCTGTTACTTGGTGCCTTTTTTACTGGCGGATTGAAGTGAAAACAATCGGCCGGTTTTGAGAATAAGAGAAAATTAATAAGGTAATGTGAGAAAAGAAAGCCAAAAGTCATTTTATTACAACAGTTTTCGTATTCACAAAGAATATTATAAAATGACTTTCTGTATCTCGATGTACTTTGTAAAGTCCATGTGAAAGAAATAATTCCTGCAACTGTTTTTTAATGGTATCTTTCTATTATTGAATTGATGAGAAAACAATCGGCCGGTTTTGAAAATAATCGAAAATTAATAAGGTATCGTGGGAAAAGAAAGCCAAAAGGCCTTTTATTGCAGTTTTCGTATTCACAAAGATTATTATACAATAATTTTACTTATTTCGATGTATCTTGCAAAGTCCATATGAATGAAATGATTCTTGTAGTTGTTTTTTTTTAATGTTACTTGGTATCTTTCTATTATTTAATTGATGTGAAAATAAGAGGCTGGTTTTGAGAATAAGCAAAAATAATGGTAAACGGGGAAATAAAACCAAAGGTCGTATTATTACAAGTGGCACTTTGCTTAAAAAATATAATCTCAGCTGCGTTTCTTGTTTGTTTTTTTTTGGTATCTTCAGTTTTTCTTTGCTAATAATTTCAATCTCATTGTCACAATGAAATCGTTTTATTTGCTCTCCACCCCCACCCCCAATTTTACTTTTACAAGCCTCGTATTTAAATGCCCTATTTGTAGCTATTTACTAACATTTTTTGATAATTTTCTACTAATGTATTAATTTACGTTATAAATCGGTTTAAAAATAAGTAAGATATAAAGGAGAAAAAAGAAAATGAAAGGTCAAAAGGCAATATTGCTAAGTGTTAAAAAAATAAATGCATTAGTAGCTCTTAACTTATTTCCCTAATTCTTTACAATCTGAACTTAAGAATTTTAATTTTAATAGGAAATATAACAGTACAAAATTACCTCTTTCCTGTGACATCTTGCTTGATTAACGATATGAAGAGCTCAAATGCCGAAACTGACCTTTGTCTATATTTCCAAATGTCAAATGGACCTGTAGCATTTGGATACAGTTACATATACCTACTTTCTGTTTATTAACCAAATTACATCCAAAACTTGAATAATAAAACCTAATAAATGAGCTGAATAATTCATATTTAATGAGTACAAAATTTTTAAGTAACGTGAAAAATATTTTAATATCTTTTTTATTGAATATGTTACGTAGTACGATTTTCAAATAGCAGTAAATTCTGTAAATGAAATAACGGTTTAAAAAATTATTCCTTGATAATTATTGATGATGTGATGTGCGAAAATATTTAAATAATAAAACTAATTAATAAATAAAAATAATTTAAAATAATTCATAAATCGAAGGGAATATAAAACAATTCATAAATTAAAATTATGCTATACAGTAATTATACTATACATAAATTAAAATTATGCTATACAGTAATTATACTATACATAAATTAAAATTATGCTATACAGTAATTATACTATACATAAATTAAAATTATGCTATACAGTAATTATACTATACATAAATTAAAATTATGCTATACAGTTCAGAGTTTTGGCTTCTAATTAATCAAAGTATATTTGAAGTGCAAACAATATTTTGAAAACAACTAAATAAAAAAAAAATTAAAAAAAAAACGAAGACAAACATCTAATTAAATAACGCAAATGCTGATTCATAGTTAAATTTCAAAAATAACTTCTAAAGTAGAAATTCAAATGGATAATAAACATTGCAACAAACATATATTAATAATTAATAAACATAAATTTTTAATGTGCAGTACCAAATATTTTAAATTCCTCAATTTTTCCATAGAATACCAAAAATGAATAGAAAAATTTTCATCTAACATGTTAAAAATTCATTTTTAAATTGAGATTTATTTTTATTGAATTCATCGTAAAGGAGTTATATCTTCAATAGAATTAATTTTTAAAAATCGAATTAAATGTATAACTGAGCTATTACAAGGAATTTAAAGTAAGAAGTATTTAACCATCCAAAACAATATAAATATATATATGTGTGTGTGTGTGTGTAAATCAAGAACACACTAGATTGAATAAAAACATTTTAAATATGGTTTAAAATAAATCAAATTCTCTGTCAGATATATATCTTTAATGAAGTTTAATAAAACGGAAATGTATATTTAAAGAAAAAAGATATGTTTCATTATATCTCAAACGATTATTTAAGAATATTTTTCCTTTTATATCAAGAATGAAAATTCTAAAAATATTCAGTCTACAAAATGCCTCATAATATAGATTTGATATATATGAAATAAATTTGTTAAGTATTATCGAGAAACAAATTGAAAAGACGAGATACATCGATGAAATGGGAAAAGCAGATGTTCCTTTACCAATTATGAGTCATAAAAATGTAAGAGAGAAATAAAGCAAATGAAACATCTGCTTTTTGATGATTTTAATGGAAACGAATTTACAGATTTTAAATTGAATGAAAAATATATCTAAGAGGAATTGTAAGAAAACATTTTACTTGCCAAACAGAATAATAAAAATGTAAGAGCTAAAATATAATAAAAATACTTCTTTCAAACATTGAAATTTGATTGAAATCAATTTGGTTTTGATACTGAATTCCACCAACATTTTGTGAATAGGCATTTCTAATCACTTAAGTGCAATAAAATTGAAACTTCCATAAACTTATTTCTTTGAGATATAATAAAAAAGTGTTTTCCTTTAGCAAGATTAAAGTAGTAAAAATATTTACGTTCAGGTTTTTCTTGATATTTTATTTCTACTTTAATCCTTTTTAGAGATTTCAGTATCTCTCATAAATTTTGAATTTATTGAAATGTTTCAAATAAATTGTCCTTTATTCCGTTAGTGATATTTAATAAATGAAAGATTCTGAAAAATTAAATATTTTTTTTTATATCTAAACAGTTTTATTGTCAATTTAGAGACATTCTTTCACGCTGCCTTAAAGAGATAGTAATAGCATTCAAACGTACTTCTGGAAATTTTTCTGAGAATCATTTAGAATTAGTGTCCCTAGGTCGCAAGTAATTGCTATTGTATGTTTAGCATATTCATTTTCGCTCTTGGAGAGTAGGACCATATCAGTCTTAATGTGTCTATGTAATTATTTTTATATGTTTAGGGAAGAATTCATTTTCATTCTTGGACATCATGACCATATCAGTCTCCTTGTGCCTAAGTATGTAATTGCTATAATATGTAAATGATGGAGTTCATTTTCATTCTTGCACATTATGACCATATCAGTCTCCTTATGCCTAAGTATGTAATTGCTATAATATGTTCATGATGGAGTTCGTTTTCATTCTTGGACATTATGACCATATCAGTCTCCTTGTGTCTAAGTATGTAATTGCTATAATATGTAAATGATGGAGTTCATTTTCATTCTTGCACATTATGACCATATCAGTCTCCTTGTGTCTAAGTATGAAATCGCTATTAAAAGTTTAGGATAGACTCATTTTGACTCTAGGAGATTATGACCATATTTGTCTCCCTGTGTCTAAATATGTAATTGTTATTATATGTTTAGAATAGAGTTCCTTTTCTGTCTTGGAGATTATGACCATATCAGTTTCCTTGTGTCTAAGTATGGAATTGCTACAATAAGTTTAGGAAAGAGTTCATTTTCATTCTTGGACATTATGACCATATCAGTCTCCTTGTGTCTAAGTATGTAATTGCTATAATATGTTCATGATGGAGTTCGTTTTCATTCTTGGACATTATGACCATATCAGTCTCCTTGTGTCTAAGTATGTAATTGCTATAATATGTAAATGATGGAGTTCACTTTCACTCTTGGAGATTATGACCATATCAGTTTCCTTGTGTCTAAGTATGTAATTACTATTTGTAAGTTTAGGATAGATAGACTCATTTCCACTCTTGGACATTATGACCATATCAGTCTCTTTGTATATAAGTATATAATTGCAACATCTGGAGTCAGGACACATATTTACCAGTTGAGCGATAGAGCAATAACATTCTTTCTTGAAATGTTCGATAACCATACTGAGAAAATGGCAAAACTAACAGTATGGACACTATTGGATTGTGTAAAATTAAAATTCACTTTTCAATCATGGGGGCGGAGGAGAACCTTGTCAGTCTCTTTGTGTTTATGTAATCGTTACATCGCAGGTCTTATCTTAATTCTTGAGATATTCTGAGGCCATTGACGTCTAGTGGTGGAACAGGGAAGAGATGGAGTCGTTTTAAATAGTTCTTATATTTCAGAAGTTGAGGATATCACTATGCTAACATATCTGTTACATCTTAGAATCGAACCTTCTCCTATTTGGTGGGTTCTGGTATCTAGTCCTACATATCATCTTATAATTCGAACGATGGTACATTTGCATCAGATAAATTTTTGCCTAGTAACCAAAAGGGATTCAATAAAAAATCACAAAGTAGAAGGTTTCGAAATGCAGGAAAAGATTCTTCTGCCAATCATATGGGAATAAACAATATTTTTAAGTATGTTTTTTTCTAACATTTTCTTACCTTGAATTGTTAGTGATCCAGTAAAATTTAAGTCAATAAATTTTTAGATCCACAACTTATTCGCTGACTTTATTGTTGTCTAATGCATTCAAGCAACAATTACAATAATTAATAAAAGAATTTTTTCACTTTTATTTTTTCAACGGAAAGAAGTGAAAAGAATAAAAAAGACTCTGAATACATTTAAGGGATTGTTCCAAATTTTATTATTTCAGTTTTTGTATTCAAACTATTTTTCTTTTTAATTTATTTAATAAATTATTTTATTTTTATTATATTTTTTATTTATCAACATTATTTATAATTTTTAAAAATATAATCATTATTTATTTAATAAAATTATTCCCACGCTATTTATTAATCGTGTATTATTTATTAAAATTATGAAATGAAACATTAAAATCATTCACAGTAAAAAAATTATAATATTTAATTCTAATTTTTTTTAAAATGATATTATTGTTTGCTCTAAATATACTCAATTTCAAAACCAACTTTTTTAAATTCAAATCCTGGATTTTTTTGGCTTTTTTAATTAAATTTATTATTTTATTCTAAGGGTTTATTTCCTTTTATAAGTTTCTTTTTAATTCATTCTGATGAATTACTCCAATGTCCACATTTTTTCATTAATTAAATCAGTTGTTAGACAAGACCGATCAATCAATTCAAAAATCGGCGAACAAATCACCAAACACAGCACGACACCTCAACCATACCCTCCACGTTCATTATTTTTATCACCCGTATCACTCGTCTTCCATCGAGTAAACCTGTCAGAACATGAAGTACTTTCCAACAAAGAACGATCTTCCAGTAATTTACTCCCGTTCTTACAAATTCATCTCTGCTGGGTGCCTCGCGGTGGGTGACCTTGACGTGACCTTAAGCGACGATGATGATTAGGTCATCACTGGGGGAAGGGGCAGAATTGGAATTCCCCGCTGATTTACGGAAGGACAGTATTGATGAACACGAAGGGAGATACTTTTTCATTATGTTTTTAGTAGGACCATTAAGTGGTAAGAGTGGAAGCTGAGAGGACTCGTGACTGGAGTGGGAATGGTTCTGGGCAGGCAATGGGAGAAAAAAAAAAGATTAGTATAGGTGGAAGAAGAATATATACAGTTTTTTTTCTCTCTTTACTTTTTTTAATTAGTTGAAGGACTTTTTCTCTCCTGTGAGTTAATTTTGTCTTTCTGTTGACTTCTTAGTGAGCTACACATGTGGCACAATTGCCTTTTATAATTAATTGTTGAACACATATTCACCTTGAAGATTGGCTACAAGAACTCGTCTGGCCCCTCTAGCCAACATCTTTCAACACGAATGGTTGCTCAGGATCGATTTAGTATCTTATAACTGTAAACGTATTTCTAGCATATATATAATTTTATTCACTTCGTGTATCTCGGAAAAAGCTTTAACGAATTGAATCAAAGTTTATATTTAGATAAAGTATTGTTTTTTAACTTTATCTACATAGGTGTCTTTCCTGAAAAATCGCGATTTTACACATAAAAACACAAAATCATTTTTTATAACTATTAGAATAAGTACATGCAACTTTCCATTCAAAGCGTGTATAATGATCAGAACAGCATGAATGACGCATGTATTGCTGTTCCTCGGTTCGAGGCACGCTTTTTCTGTATTCTTTTATTTATATTTAATATTTTTGTTTTTAAGTTTATCTATTTAACTGCTTTTTCTGAAAATACGCGATTTCATTCAAAAAACATATCTTTTAAATAATTAAATATTAGAGCCTTTTTCTATTTGCTTTCATACTGAAAATGTCATAAAGCGTCATTTTGGACCCGTTTTCATTATGGTAAAACTGTTTAAGTTCAAATATATAAATAATGATAGATAAACTGTAAAATGAATACTGTAATAAAGCAGATTGTTCCCAATAACATGTTAAACTAACTTCCCAATAACGTGTTAAATACAAAACCTTTTTTTATTTAAATGGCCATTTTATGTGTAGCTGAGATTGAAAAATGTTCATATGTAATCAGTATTTAAATTCTTAGCTAAATATTTTCTATAAAAAAAAACGATTTGATTTTTAAAAAAACTGCCGTGTGAATTTCGGCCTCCCAGATATTTTTAAATTAAGTCTGAATGCAAAAATAAACTTTAAAAAAAACTAATTTTATAAACAATATAGTAAAATAAAATTAATAAATAATGGATAATAAATAACTAATAAAAATAATTATCTATAAATAAAAAAACTATGATAAATAAAAAATAAGTTTAAAAAATAAGAAAAAAAGAACATGAAAAGGATAGAAAAAGATTGTCTGCAGCATTTTTTAAATCTTTCGGTAACTTTTACCTTTCAGAAGAGTCATTTTTTGTGTGTGTGTGTGAGAGAGAGAGAGAGAGAGAGAGAGAAAAAGATTGTCTGCAACATTTTTTAAATCTTTCGGTAACTTTTCTTTCAGAAGAATTAGTTTTTTTTTGTGTGGGATAGATAGAAAAAGATTGTATGCAACATTTATAAAATCTTTCGGTAACTTTTTCCTTTCAGAAGAATCAGCATTTTTGTGTGTGATAGATAGAAGAAAATTGTCTGCAACATTTTTTAAATCTTTCGGTAACTTTTTCCTTTCAGAAGAGTCAGTTTTGTGTGTGTGTGTGTGTGTGTGTGAGAGAGAGAGAGAGAGAGAGAGATAGAAAAAGATTGTCTGCAACATTTTTTAAATCTTTCGGTAACTTTTCTTTCAGAAGAATTAGTTTTTGTGTGTGTGGGATAGATAGAAAAAGATTGTATGCAACATTTATAAAATCTTTCGGTAACTTATTCCTTTCAGAAGAATCAGCATTTTTGTGTGGGATAGAAAGAAGAAAATTGTCTGCAACATTTTTTAAATCTTTCGGTAACTTTTTCCTTTCAGAAGAATCAGTTTTGAGTGTGTGTGTGGGATAGATAGAAGAAAATTGTATGCAACATTTTTGAAATCTTTCGGTAACTTTTTCCTTTCAGAAGAATGAGTTTTTTGTGTGTGAAATAGATAGAAGAAAATTGTATGCAACATTTTTGAAATCTTTCGGTAACTTTTTCCTTTCAAAAGAGTCAGTTTTTCATGACGGTTAGAGACGGTTTGTACTAACATTTCTTTACTCGCATAACTGGTTCTTCATCTGATTACACTTAATTGTAAATAATAATAATAGTAAAATTCAAGGTAACATTAATAAATAAGCCAATAAGATATAAATCAATAATACATTTATTATTAAAATATATAAATAATGCACTTCTTCCCCGTGATCTGGACGTCCCTGGTTTGAGTCCTGGTTCGGGCATGGTTGTTCATTACTCTGTGTTCTATCTGTCAGGTGGGTGAAATGACCCTCCTGTAGAAAGTGGTTGTGCAAGCGAGCCTGTGAGTGTCATCTCCAAATGAGCTAGAAGTCAGACTTCTGCCCTCGGGTTCACAGGGGTTTTTACCCTCAGAAGCTACAACGCAAACTCGGCTTAAAATCGCTGACTTCGTCAACTGGCTTGTCTATGACAAGTGCCATAAATAACAATAACGATATATAAATAATAAACTATAATTAATATATGATAGATAAGAAGGTCACATGGAATCACGCGATGTTTTCCATCTTATGTGGTTGCTGAACATAGACTCAGTTCTTCTGGTTTAGCCTAATAACTCAAAAAAATTTATTAAAAATGTCCATTTATAATTAATAATTAAAATACAAATTATAAAGTGCATGAAACCAACCTATGATGAAAAAATAATATATAAATAATTAACTTAAAATAATCACTGATATAAACACATGATCAATACATAATATGAATAATCCGTACGGAATCGGGGAGTTCACCTAGACCGACGGCTTCCCAACACGCATAATTGCTAAGGAGTTGCGCATGCGCCACAATTTTTCTGGTTAAGCCTAACTAAATAATAAAAATATATAAAGAATTAGATTTATTGAAAATAAATCATAAAATAATTATAATTAATAAAAAACAAATGACAATTAACGCATAACCAATGAAATATAAAATAAATAATTACAAATTAAAATATCTAATAAATGATGAATACAATTTCTAAGCAATTTTTTGATGAAATATATAAATAATGACTTAATTGCAATTAAAATAATTTAAATTATACCGATTAAAATTTCAGTAAATCACTGAGAAAAACTATTTCAATAAGCATTCCACGTTTCTATCAACCCAAAGTGTCATTTGTTACTTAAAAGTTACTAAAGTCAGCACGAATTATTTGTCACACTCCTGAAAGAATGTGGCAAATTGCTGGCACCTTCAAAGTCTGCCCTTCGGGTTTAAGAACTAGATTAAAATCAGAAATTCTCTTTCAAATCGAAATAGCAAATCGGTATTACAATATGATTCAATTTTTGGTATAATATATTAACTGTAATAGTAATAATGACTGTTTGTCTGTTAACTCTTTACATGCCAGACCGCTTGATTTAAATCTACGAAATTTGGAATAAAGATACAGTGAAAGGGTGGAAGAGGCACCTTTTAGTGATTTATTGTTGTTGTTGTTATTTTAATTAGAATATAAATTTAATAAAAGTTAAATGATATTTTGACAATTTTCTATGATAACTTCCAAAACAATTACTCTTGAATATATTACTAAAAAAGTTAACTTTTAAATTGTATCAAATTAACTGAGGCGTCATTTTTTTTCCGAATACTGGTAATTATTATTTTTATTTTTTTTATATATAATTCATTATTTAGCGTTATTATTTCTGCAATGGAATTCAAAGCAGTTTTCTTTGTTTCATCAAATATTAAATCCCGTGATTTTCGTTCTTGATTGGATGCTAAAGATGATGTGTTTATCATCAATTGTTCTGCAATTTATATGAGGTACAAGAAAATGAAAGGAGAGCATTGCTGCGAAAGATAACATTCATTAATTAAAATATGCGATGAGTTCCATTTTTAATGACACAACTATGTCAAGGCGCTTGACTAAATTAGGAAGATTAATGAGCATAATAAACGGGACCGTTATAAGATTATTAAAATAGCGTGCCTTCGAAATGTATCAAAATTTGATATTAAATAATATTTTTTGAGAGATCCACGCTCATTAAAATATGCATAAGCCATGTGATTAATCTTAAAAAACAATTTATTTCCTGCGAACCTGACGGTCTTCACATGTTCCTCATCATATAATTTTATGAATAATATCTAGTGTCAGATAAAATTTTATTTTTAATTTCTCATATATGTATTGTTACGAACCTGTGAGGCGGCTTCCCAGCATAGTCGGTTCCATAGGAGGTCCCAGAGCTTGGCGACCATTTGGCGACTTGGCGACGAATTTGGCGACTTTGACGCCAAAATAGATGATACCCGAAACATCGAGAATTTTCCCGATCCGTCCATTAGGAACGGAGATACGCCACGAACGTTCCTGAGTGGTTGAGAGGCTTCTAGCCCCGCCTCCTGAGACCTATAAAAGGAAGCACCCGCAGCTGCCGGGCAGTGGTGAGTCGAGCGGTGAATTGAGGAGAAGTCGGAAGCGACAGATCAGAGCAGAGCAGTGTAGTTGTGAACGGACGGTGAATTGAGTCGTGGACCAGTGGAGTCGAAGAGTAGTCGGAAGCGACGGTGAAGAACTCGTCTTCCAGGAACTAGTGGAGCAGCGACGGAGTAGAGATGCTATGTATACTGTTGTATGCTGCACGTCTCGGCTGAAGATAATCGTTTTCTTTATATAGTCGTATATAGTTGTCGTCTTTGTGCTGTCCTGTGTGTCTTCGTGTAAATAAACGTCGTTGTTTCATTTTCCACTGCCGCCTGCTGATTGAGTGTTCTCCACACCATATAACTCCCACTATCCAAACGAACCCCCGGAAATTTCGTAACAGTATTATAAAAGTAAAGTGATCATCAAAAAAGGCGAACTGAAGATTTTATCAACGTATTCACGTTTTAGAACTCCCTGAGTTCAAAAAACACATATTGGGGAAATGTCCTTCTGTCTGTCTGTCAGAAAGATAACTCAAAAATGCTTTGAGTTAGACTGTAGAAATTTGGCATACGGTCTTTGAATCATATTTGCAGATTCGTCAAATTTTGAGTAAAATATGTTCAGAGGAAGTCCATCTGTCCGGCTGTTCGCTTATAAGGTAACACGATAATTGCAAAAAGAAGAAAGCTAGATGGATAACATTCGGTATGCAGATTTGACATCTATATAGTAGCCACTGTCAAATTATGAGCCACATTCAAGTAGGAGTTAACCGTCTGTCGGTCTGTATTATCAGAAATATGTAAACGCTATAATTATGCGTCATATATATTAAACATATAAATGCAATGACTTAAATATATATCAGATTTTGTATGGGATTTTGTGGCTACAAATAATATATATATATATATATATATATATATATATATATATATATATATATATATATATATATATATATATATATATATATATATATATATATATATATATATATATATATATATTCAAATTTTGGTTTCAGGCAGTTGAAAAAAACGTGTCTAAAGCACAAATTTGATTTGCTAATGCTATTAATAGTAATCCAGGAATTAATCGCCAAATAACGCGCCAAGGATGAAACGATAAATTTAGTAAAAATGCCAAATTCACGCCAAAAGTTAATATTTCGTTTACTTTTACTATTATAATTTACTATTATACGTCAGTGTCATGTAAGATGGTCTATAATTTGACAAGTTTATTAGAGAGTATGCGAGAAAGTATTCGGGAGACCACCCCGCCCAGTTTTTATTCATCTAGAGAAGGGGTATTTGGTATCTTCTTAGCTAGTTGGATTTAATCCATTTAGAAGTAGCAGAAAGTTTATTCTCGGATGAACTTATTCGTTGAAACTGGATGAAATGACAAGAACAAACACTTTACCCGACATGCATTTCTTATTCATACTTTCGCCTCATATCAGTGAAAGTAAGTTCATCTCTTGCTTTTTAATTGAATAAGTAGCCAACGTTTAGTGGAAGTGAGTACTTGGAACTTTTCGAACCCAAATATCAGATTTGACCATGATGACAACTCGACCCAAGATTTTTGAAACAGGAATGTAAGAATTCCCCTAGAAAAATGCATGCACTCTTTGTCATCCTCTGGCAATGACAATTGTTCAGAAATTTAAGTATGTTTTAATATGGGTTTTCACCCAACGGATGTCGACATTGTCAGTTGTTTTCATCTAAAATTATGTTGTAGTTCGGTTTTCCGCACAACAGATGTCGTTATTATGAGGCACGGTAAAGCCGCGGCCTACGACCTGTGCGTTTCCCCTGTTTTCCCGCTCTCATGTTTGTCCATCTTACCGACAATTTGCAGGAAACTCCGAATCAGTCCACATACATCAAAGAAACCCGGAAAACCGAGAGAGAGGGGAAACAGGGGAAAGTGTGGCATGTCTGCAGACGCACGGGTTGTAGGAACGCGGTTTAAGGGATATTAGAAAATGGCAGGAACACGCTTGCCATTTTGAACAGCGCGCAAGTACGCTTTGAAGTGTTTTATCAGGTTTAGGGATGCCATTGAAGTATAAAATCAGTGGTGATGGAAGTTTGGTACTGAAGCAGCAATTCGTCTAACAATCAAACGCACTGTTGACAAGTGGGAGGCATTCAGAACGATTTGCGATTTTTACAAAGAAATATCGGGAAGAACGACTACAGCAACAAATCCTACTTCGCAGGCTCTCGTATAGAAAAAGTTAGAAACGTCACAACAGAAATCTGCTATGCATGTTTAAAAATTAATTTAATTGATTAGTGATGAAAAATTAATAAAGTTTTTTTTTTCATAAATAGTGTATACATTTTTCTGGCCGAGTCTGCATTTTCATTCCATTCGAGTACTTATAAAGCAAATCCTTATTTTCCTTCAAACTGTCCAACAGACACCTGTCTTAAACAAGCCCGCAGACGAAGTCAGCGATTTAAGCCGAGTGCGGTAGCTTCTGAGGGTAAAGGCCCCTGAGACCTGAGGGGGGAAGTCTGACTTCTAGCTCAAATGAAGATGACACTCGCATATTCGCTTGCACAACCCATTCTTAGAGGGGGGGGGGGCTATTTCACACACTTCACAGATACAACACAGGGTAAAGAACAACCATGCCCGAAATAGGACTCGAGTCCGGGAAGCCCAGATGACGGAGAAGAGCGCCATCCCTTGGCCAGGATCCTGACTGAGTCGCTTGGTGATTTAACATGACAAAAGAATAAACAGTTAGATATGTGATTAAAGCAGTGATAGATTAAATTCAACGAAGGAAAGCAAAATCTTAATGGATAACGAAGTCCAATTTTTGCTTATTTATTGTATCCTGAACAATACGCCGTAGAAATTAGGTTCTAAATTCCGATAGAATTATATCATCATATAAATAAGAGCAAATTCTGTTAATCATGGAGCTTAGTCTTTGAATTAAGTAAAGAAAAACTCGCTAACTTCTAAATCCCTGATATTAGTGAAGAATAAAATAGATTCTTTTTTACGTTTTCGATTTGTGAGATAATAATTTTGAAATTCTTGTTTTAATTATTCGTAGAATTACGTATTCTTCCAATTCATCATATACGAATTACATATGCGTATTCATCAAATACATAATTATGTATTCTTCCAATTCATATATAAATGGGGATACATTAGGATACGGTGGGTGTAGGAAATTTATAAAGAACAAAAAGAGATGAGAAAACCTCTTTGAAATAAATGGAAAATGCTATCTTGTTCGTTTCTTATTCTTCCTAGAGTTATTTATTCTTGTATTACGTCAATAGCAAAGAATTTACCCGCCATAAATGTAGTGATACAAACCCAAAGGAGATCCAACGATATACAGAGCGACATAGAAAAGTTTTGTATGGTTCCACCGCATAAGCGGCATTATCCACGATCAATAATAACTTGATGCAGGACTTGTAGTATTTGGACATGAAAGGAACTCAGGTGTCTTAAGAGAGGAAACTAGAATGTTTCCTCGTTTTAAAATCAGTAGGATATGATATCTACAGTTCCTATTTTACTACCCATAGAATCACTTATTCTTGTGTTTAGACTAAGTATTTTGCTAATTCTTACTTATTTGCTAATTTAGTACTTATTCTTGTGTTTAGACTAAGTATTTTGCTAATTCTTACTTATTTGCTAATTTAGTACTTATTCTTGTGTTTAGACTAAGTATTTTGCTAATTCTTACTTATTTGCTAATTTAGTACTTATTCTTGTGTTTAGACTAAGTATTTTGCTAATTCTTACTTATTTGCTAATTTAGTACTTATTCTTGTGTTTAGACTAAGTATTTTGCTAATTCTTACTTATTTGCTAATTTAGTACTTATTCTTGTGTTTAGACTAAGTATTTTGCTAATTCTTACTTATTTGCTAATTTAGTACTTATTCTTGTGTTTAGACTAAGTATTTTGCTAATTCTTACTTATTTGCTAATTTAGTACATATTCTTGTGTTTAGACTAAGTATTTTGCTAATTCTTACTTATTTGCTAATTTAGTACTTATTCTTGTGTTTAGACTAAGTATTTTGCTAATTCTTACTTATTTGCTAATTTAGTACTTATTCTTGTGTTTAGACTAAGTATTTTGCTAATTCTTACTTATTTGCTAATTTAGTACTTATTCTTGTGTTTAGACTAAGTATTTTGCTAATTCTTACTTATTTGCTAATTTAGTACTTATTCTTGTGTTTAGACTAAGTATTTTGCTAATTCTTACTTATTTGCTAATTTAGTACATATTCTTGTGTTTAGACTAAGTATTTTGCTAATTCTTACTTATTTGCTAATTTAGTACTTATTCTTGTGTTTTACCCTAGTCTTGGGTTAGACTTGCAAGCCTAGGTTTTTTTAAAGTTTGTGGGAGATAATACCTTCCATTTCAATTTTGACGATGAAGTTGATTTTTTTTCTTTTATTAATACCAAACAATCTAGGCACATCCATGGTAAAAATGGATAGCAAGACATGCTTAGAAAACAAATTGAAGCAAAGATGAGCTTGTCAATTAATGATGAAGAGAATCTCGTCAAATAATGGGTGACTGTCAAGTATTTGAATACGTTACACAATTTACAGGAAGAAAAATGTTAGATAACGTTCATTTTATGCTAGATACCATGTGTTATTCAACCTGTAAATAAGCAATATCTTATGAATGTAACGTCCTGTGAATTTATTCTGTTATAAGGCATATTTAGTGTATTAAGATATATATCTATTTTTTTGATCCCAAAAGTTTTTAATTGCGAAAGTTATAGATACTTTATAGTATATACGTATATATATATATGTGTGTGTGTGTGTGTGTGTGTGTGTGTGTGTGTGTGTGTGTGTGTATTGCCAAATTTGGTAAGAAATTGATGCATACACGTTAATTCTTTATTCGGTTTCCCATACTAATAATAACAGATACCGAAGACTAATTAAAATCGTAACATCTCAGAAATAGAGAAAAAAAATATTTAAATAAACTTTCAGTACATTAAAACCCAACAGTATCTTAAAGCACAAACAAATAATATTAGCATCAACAACAGCATTAATCCTCTGACTGATTAGTTCTTTAAAATCACTATTTAGATGCGATGTTTGCAAATAAGCTCAAATATTTTTCAAAGAAAGTGAGCTGATACCATATGTTACACGATAATAATATAATAGAATAAAAATCTGTAATCATAAAAATAAATATTCTGAACTGCGAAAAACGCGGGATGCAATAGAAAATGGACTGATTGCCGACCTACGGAAATCGCAGGATACGCAGCTAAAGGGTTAAGCGAATACTCTTATAATAATATCTTAATATTAGAGTAAATAATAACTTTTAAAATATAAAATAATATCAATGTAAACAATACTTTTTAAAACATAAATAATTTTTACATAAGTAATAACTTATACACACAAACAAACAATAAAACACATCAACAATAGTAACAGCATTATTAACAAAAATAGTATTAACAATTATAAAAGCATTAAACAAATAATATTAGATTAAACAGTTGTCTTTAAAGTATAAACAAACAATCTTAGAATAAAAGATAATATTTAAAATACAAACAATAATATTAGTGCAAGCATTCACATTTGAAACAAAAGCAAATTATGGTAACATAAATAATAAAATTTCAAAACAGAAATAGATAATATTAACAAAAAAAAAAAGACACCATTTAAAACACAATAATATTAACATAAACTATAGCCTTTAACCGTGTATAAATTATATTTAACACAGAAAATAACATTAAAAAACAAATTATTTAAATATTAAACTGGTTAAGGGAAATAATAATTAAATTTTAATTATTAAGAATGATTAACTATTAAAGTAAGAATATCCTCAAAATAATTAGTTGTTTATATTTGAAACATGAAACGTCTTAACGTGTGTATGAATGTTTATAAATATAAAATTCCATATTTGCTCAAGTTTCTATTTCAAATAGGGCAACGGAGTAACTATTCCATTTAAAATCAATTGTTCGTTACCTTTCTAAAAATTTCATTTTACGAGGCCATTCCATTAATAAGATTATGTTTTACGAAAATCCAAAATTAAAATCAACATCGAAGATAAAATGCAAACACAGAAATACAAAATCATTCCATTTTCGTGTTTTGCTTCTTTTATTCCTTTCATTTTGGAAAATATTTCTAATATTAAAACAAACAAGATTGAATAATTGATGCTTTAGATACGAAAAATACTAAAGATTGCTGCGAAATAATAATAAACAGGGAATAGAAAAGAGTTTATAATTAAAGGAAGTTCTTAGATTTGTAATTTTGAAGAAAGATAGCGAATATTTAAAATAGGATTTAGTAGATTTTTTAAACGCTTTTCGATGTAGTTTTATCATTATTTATTAATTTTGTTATTTTTAAATAGTTTAATGAATCATCTTTATTGATATGAATGTATGAAATATGAAGATATTACAGATGTTTAATTATAAAGATTTTAAATCCTGTTTAATGAATAAGAATTTTTAAACGCTCTTAATCAACTTCAAAAAGGAATTTTTAAATCTTATCAGTTGTTGCTTATTATATTTTACTTGAACGTAAGATTTATTTATTGAGATATTTCATTAAATTTACAAATGAAACTTAATTAACAAATTTCTTAATTATAAGTATGTAAATATAATTAAAGCATATTTTTTCAAAAAATATTAATAGTTACGCTAGTCGAAATCTAACTAAGCAACCGTAAAAGGAAAGCTATTAAATGGCAGTGGATTTATTCATATGTTTAAAAGAAGAAAAGAATTTGCTTTTAAAGAAGTTTTAACAGCAAATATTCTTAACTGCTTAAGTAGTAGCTCAGAAATTTGTTTAGAAAAATTATGTTTTAATATAAAATTCAAATTTGATTATATCTTTAAATTAAAGAAATCATTTTTGATTAGAATTTAATAATATTAACAAGAGAAAAATATCAAAAATTTAATTATGATGTCCGTAATTAAAGTAGCCTTATTCAATTTCTACCTTTATGTGAAAAAAAAGAAGAAATTTTACAGATAGAATATTAAAAAAAAAGGCATTCAACACAGAAAGAATCATCATTTGCTGTTATGATAACTAGAAAACATATCAATTGATATGGCGTATTCTGATTTTGTTCGGCTGAATTTAATGGCAATCCATATAAATTATATAAAAGTTACATTTCCTTATTACACATATTACCTGAAAGGGAATGGGGGATGGAGTGCTTCCATTAAAGAATTATATTCTTGCTTCCTTAATTAGCATAATTGTAGGGCGAGTTATTTCCACTCCGTTGATGGGACGTATCTCTTAAGCAAGAATTGTTTAATCTATGTTTTTACTTAGAATACAACCATAATTATTGATCCCATGCTATAGCGATGACACTTATTCAGATTACCCAGGATGCTTAGGCAATGCGGGAGTAACTCGGACATAATATGCAAAATACCAATGGTGAAGTGGCTAAGAACAGCAAGGAGAATATTGATACGCTTAGCGTCAATCTTAATCAGATACAAATCATTAGCATATTTTATTGCGCCATTTTAAAATGAAACATCATGACAGAATTAAATTTAATGCCGTGCTATCGACACCGATTTCTTTTCGCTAAGCTGCTCAAGATAGTAGAATTTAGAAAATATTTTACTTCAAGAGATCTTGGAAATATTTAATTATCACTTTCAAAAGAATATAAGTTTTCAGCTTCAATATCACGCAACTGAGCTAAACGAAAATTGTGGGTTATTTTTATACTTCATAACACATTTAAGGCAACAATACTTGTCAAATAATTTATGTTCAATCAAGTGGTAGACTATACTTGATAAGGAAACAGCACTTGTTAAATATTTTGCTTTCTGTTTGATACTATGCCCAATGAGAAATGATTCACTTTCCTTACTCATAAGATATTCAGCTTTATTTTAGCAAAAATATGAGGCATAGTTCAGTTAGGTGAAAAATTGTTCTTATATTTTATAGTAATTACATTCAATCCAATAGCAGTTATCAGTTAATAAACCTATACATGATAAGAACTCTTTCATATCTATTATTTATAATAAGAGATGCCAACCTCAATTTAGTTAAAATTCCCTCTAATGCATAATTCAATTAAGCGAAAATTGTGAGTAGTTCTTGTACTTGATATGAATCACATTTAAAGCAAGAGAAGTTATCAGATATTGGGTTGGCAACTAAGTAATTGCGGATTTCACTCATAGATGGCTTCAGTTGAATTTTTAGGTTTGCAGACGTAGTACAAATGTAAAACACATTTTGTTATTTGATAGTTGGCAATTCAGCTGTCAATCAGTAAAAAAAGTTTTTTGATCGGTTGCGTAGTTTTCGTTGAAAAATGGGAAATCAAAAGGAACATTTTCGTCATATTTTGCTTTTTTATTTCCTCAAAGAGAAAAACGCATCACAAGCTCATAAAAAGTTATGTGCTGTTTATGGTGACGAAGCCTTAAAAGAACGGCAGTGTCAAAATTGGTTTGCCAAATTTCATTCTGGTGATTTTTCACTCAAAGATGAAAAAGGCTCTGGTGGTCCAGTTGAAGTTAATGACGACCTATTCAAAGCAATAATCGATTCGGATCGTCACAGTACAACACGTGAGATTGCAGAGAAGCTTCATGAATCACATACATGCATTGAAAATCACTTAAAACAACTTGGCTATGTTCAAAAACTTGATACATGGGTTCCTCACGAACTCAAAGAAATGCATTTAACGCAACGCATTAACAGCTGCGATTTGCTAAAGAAACGTAATGAAAATTATCCATTTTTAAAATGACTGATAACTGGCGAAGAAAAATGGGTTGTTTACAACAATATCAAGCGGAAAAGACCGTGGAGCAGGCCAAGTGAACCAACTCAAACAACATCAAAAGCTGATATTCATCAAAAGAAGGTTTTGTTATCAGTTTGGTGGGATTACAAAGGAATTGTCTACTTTGAACTCTTACCACCCAACCGAACGATCCATTCTGATGTCTACATTGAACAACAAACGAAATTAAACAATGCAGTTGAAGAAAAGCGGCTCGAATTGACAAATCGAAAAGGTGTTGTATTCCATCATGACAATGCAAGGCCACACACATCTTTGGTCACTCTGCAAAAATTATTGGAGCTTGGTTGGGATGTTTTGCCACATCCACCATATAGTCCTGACCTTGCACCATCTGATTACTTTTTGTTTCTATCTTTACAAAACTCCTTGAATGGTAAAAATTTCAATAATGATGATGATGTCAAATCGTATTTGATTCAGTTTTTTGCTAATAAAAACTAGAAGATTTATGAACGTGGGATTATGATGCTGCCTGAAAGATGGCAAAAGGTCATTGATCAAAATGGGCAATACATTACAGAATAAAGTTATTTAGTTCCATGAAAAAATTGTCTTTGATTATCTAAAAAAAATCCGCAATTACTTAGTTGCCAACCCAATAGTTACTTTAAATATAGTTGAAACCCCATATATAGTAATACATATTTTCCTTTCAATATTTGTTTCTTTCTTTAGTACATTTTGACCACCAATATTAAGGTTATCTGGAGTTATAAAATGTAAGTTTTGCGAATAGTGATTGAATATCGGGATGATTTTACTCCTGTTTAAGTGTTAAAAACATGATCGCCAGAAACGTTTCAAACCGCCATTTTAGAATAGAAATGGTGAGTATAGAACCTGTATCTTCTAATCTATAACCTAAACCTTCATCAACAAGTTTTATCGCCATCATTTTCAATACAAAATGGCGCTGGCAATACCACCAGTAATATAGTGACAGCATGTGATATTTGAAACCTTAACAATGAAACTAATTTAATAATACTTAGAAATGTGTTTCATATGTTCTTTTGCTGCCTCTAAAAAGTCCTAAATGCTTGATCCAAAAAAGATTAAACATTATACATAATCTCTAATTTTAATCGTCATCGATAAGTTTTATCGCCATCATTTTCAATACAAAATGGCGCTGGCAATACCACCAGTAATATAGTGACAGCATGTGATATTTGAAACCTTAACAATGAAACTAATTTAATAGTATTTCGAAATGTGTTTCATATTTTCTTTGCTGTCTCTAAAAAAATCCTAAATGCTTGATCCAAAAAAGATAAAACATTTACATCATCTGTAATTTTAATCGTCATCGATAAGTTTTATCGCCATCATTTTCAATACAAAATGGCGCTGGCAATACCACCACCAATATAGTGATAGCATGGGATATTTGAAACCTTAACAATGAAACTAATTTAATAATACTTAGAAATGTGTTTCATTTGTTCTTTTGCTGCCTCTAAAAAGTCCTAAATGCTTGATCCAAAAAAGATTAAACATTATACCTAATCTGTAATTTTAATCGTCATCGATAAGTTTTATCGCCATCATTTTCAATACAAAATGGCGCTATCAATACCACCAGTAATATAGTGACAGCATGTGATATTTGAAACCTTAACAATGAAACTAATTTAATAATACTTAGAAATGTGTTTCATATGTTCTTTTGCTGCCTCTAAAAAAATCCTATATGCTTGATCCAAAAAAGATTAAACATTATACATAATCTCTAATTTTAATCGTCATCGATAAGTTTTATCGCCATCATTTTCAATACAAAATGGCGCTGGCAATACCACCAGTAATATAGTGACAGCATGTGATATTTGAAACCTTAACAATGAAACTAATTTAATAATACTTAGAAATGTGTTTCATATGTTCTTTTGCTGCCTCTAAAAAAATCCTATATGCTTGATCCAAAAAAGATTAAACATTATACATAATCTCTAATTTTAATCGTCATCGATAAGTTTTATCGCCATCATTTTCAATACAAAATGGCGCTGGCAATACCACCAGTAATATAGCGACAGCATGTGATATTTGAAACCTTAACAATGAAACTAATTTAATAATACTTAGAAATGGGTTTCTTATTTTCTTTGCTGTCTCCAAAAAAATCCTAAATGCTTGATCCAAAAAAGATTAAACATTATAACTCATCTTAATTTTAATCGTCATCGATAAGTTTTATCGCCATCATTTTCAATACAAAATGGCGCTGGCAATACCACCAGTAATATAGCGACAGCATGTGATATTTGAAACCTTAACAAGGAAACTAATTTAATAATATTTCGAAATGTGTTTCATATTTTCTTTGCTGTCTCTAAAAAAATCCTAAATGCTTGATCCAAAAAAGATTAAACATTTACATCATCTTAATTTTAATCGTCATCGATAAGTTTTATCGCCATTATTTTCAATACAAAATGGCGCTGGCAATACCACCAGTAATATAGTGACAGCATGTGATATTTGAAACCTTAACAATGAAACTAATTTAATAATATTTCGAAATGTGTTTCATATTTTCTTTGCTGTCTCTAAAAAAATCCCAAATGCTTGATCCAAAAAAGATTAAACATTTACATCATCTGTAATTTTAATCGTCATCGATAAGTTTTATCGCCATCATTTTCAATACAAAATGGCGCTATCAATACCACCAGTAATATAGTGACAGCATGTGATATTTGAAACCTTAACAATGAAACTAATTTAATAATACTTAGAAATGTGTTTCATTTGTTCTTTTGCTGCCTCTAAAAAGTCCTAAATGCTTGATCCAAAAAAGATTAAACATTATACCTAATCTGTAATTTTAATCGTCATTGATAAGTTTTATCGCCATCATTTTCAATACAAAATGGCGCTGGCAATACCACCAGTAATATAGTGACTTCATGTGATATTTGAAACCTTAACAATGAAACTAATTTAATAATATTTCGAAATGTGTTTCATATTTTCTTTGCTGTCTCTAAAAAAATCCTAAATGCTTGATCCAAAAAAGATAAAACATTTACATCATCTGTAATTTTAATCGTCATCGATAAGTTTTATCGCCATCATTTTCAATACAAAATGGCGCTGGCAATACCACCACCAATATAGTGATAGCATGGAATATTTGAAAACTTAACAATGAAACTAATTTAATAATACTTAGAAATGTGTTTCATATGTTCTTTTGCTGCCTCTAAAAAGTCCTAAATGCTTGATCCAAAAAAGATTAAACATTATACCTAATCTGTAATTTTAATCGTCATCGATAAGTTTTATCTCCATCATTTTCAATACAAAATGGCGCTGGCAATACCACTAGTAATATAGTGGCAGCATGTGATATTTGAAACCTTAACAATGAAACTAATTTAATAATATTTCGAAATGTGTTTCATATTTTCTTTGCTGTCTCTAAAAAAATCCTAAATGCTTGATCCAAAAAAGATAAAACATTTACATAATCTGTAATTTTATCGCAATCATTTGCAATATAAAATGGTGCTGGCAATACTGCCAACAAAATACCGAAATCATGTGATACTGATGCCATAGCAACGAAAATAATTTAATAATATTTCGGGATGTGTTTCATATTTTCTTTGCTCTTCCTAAAAAAAAAACCATAAATGTATAATCCAAAAAAGTTTAAACATTATATCACCCTAATGCATTATCTATGCAGAATTTTAAGATATTTGGAGCAATCTATTCTAAATATATTTTCTCCTCCTTGAGACCTAGACTAATAAAACACGGCTCTTGTATTCATTCCTCGAAATGAACTCCAAAATTTCTAAGCTCATTGAATTTAGAAAAAAAAAGGATTGCTAGATTCTGAATAATTTAAATGTTTGACATGTAATATAATTCTTATTCCACATGTCATTTTCAAAATTTGGAATGTTGGTTTCGGATCGAAAAATTGCCACTTTAATAGTCACACACGCGTGTTTTCTGTCGACTTGCACTTTAAATATGCATAGGCAACATCTCTCATAAACTATCAGACCTGCGCATTTCGACTTGCAAATAACCCAGCGAACCTTCTGATGAAATATACATTAGTTACCATGAATAATGTAGAGGAGTACATGTGGGGGTAGGATTTACATGCCTAGAATAAAGTCTCCGCAAAGGATACGTTTAGAAGAAAATTTTGTATAGAATACACAAATACATGCAAATGGAAAAATACTTCTGTGTATTTTGTAGGTTCCTGTGTGGATACTTTCGTTTGTTTAACTAGTTAAAACAGGTTTCTGTTTGTGTATTAGTTTGCGTAGGCAATGGTTCCCAATCCGTATAAGTTTGGGGATAACTAATCTAGAAATTGGACTATATGCATACTAACTTAACCTTCGAATAGTGGGGGCGAACTTCCATAGGGTATATGAAATAGAACCAAGCAGATAAAGAAGCCGGGGGTTCTTCTGCAATTCATTTGAATATTAGGATAATAAAAAGGGCATATAGCTATTAAAAGGTTCAAAACTTTAGAAAAATAAGTAATAAAACAATTGGAACAAAGATACAGGGTTAATGTACTTATTTTTTATTTCAGCTTTGTTTTCAATTAAATGCTCCAAATCCAGATCTGACATTAATCCTAAATCCAGATTTTCTGACACCCCCCTTAGTTGGCAACTTTTTTATGAGTGCTGTTGGCTTCTTCAAGAGGCCCATCTTTGATCCTCTCACGGATCGCCTCTTGGAAATTTCAACGCATCACCATCCGTCTGACGTACAGAGTGCAATATTTTCACCCTGAGTCATCTTCATTGACTTAGCAAGATAGGAAAATGACTTCATTTTTATTCTCTTTTTGATATTTCTACTTAAACAATGGCTTGCATATACTACCATTTTGTCGTTATGGTACCCCCTAGAATTTATGACCAGGTGATCTATAATCTCTTGCTCCACCCCTAGTCAATTTTACACTGTCGTTACTATGAAAAAGACCATTTATCAGTATCATTTTCTCCACGAATATAAACGTAATATTTCGAAGACGTATATGAAATTTGGTATCTAAATGAAATTTGGTATCTAATTTAAATGAAATTTGGTATATAATTTAAATGAAATTTGGTATCTAATTTAAATGAAATTTGGTATCTAATTTAAATGAAATTTGGTATCTAAATGAAATTTGGTATCTAATTTAAATGAAATTTGGTATCTAAATGAAATTTGGTATCTAAATGAAATTTGGTATCTAATTTAAATGAAATTTGGTATCTAATTTAAATGAAATTTGGTATCTAAATTTGGTACGTAAATGAAATTTGGTATCTAATTTAACATCTAAATTGTAGGTATGTGTCAAATTCTGAACCATATCTGTCAAAAATTAACCATCTGTAGGTTTGTATTTTTTTATGCATATAAATTGAATAATTGAAAATTGCAATGACTTAAATAAATGAAATTTGGTTAAGCGACCTTGTAATTGAACTTGTAATGCTATCTCAGATTTTGGTTTCAGTTGACTTTGATAACGATTTGAAAACCAAATATTCGATTTTTTGGCTCTTTTATACTAATTTACTACGAGATTTTTCATATTTCTTTAGAAATATCAATAAAAATATTTTATTGCTTTAAAGAAGAATTTATTTATTTTTTAATGACAAAGTTTAAAGTGTTTAAAAATTTGAAATATCATTTTAACTATCAGAACGGGATTTTTTAAAATATATATATAACTATGTAAATCCTAAGCAAATATTTTTTAAAAAAATATTTTAATATTTCTGTAAATACAGCAGTGCAGACGATTTTATGTATTCATTGAAAAATAAAATTATTAATATATTTGGCAATAAGAAGTTGTTCATATTTTAATGGTTTTATTTTGATCTAGAATAAATGTTCATGCAAGTGTATGAACTTTATTATTTTGAAATTCCTTTTCTCTATAAGATCTTTTTTTTTCTTTCTTTATAAATATTAACTTTGATTCAATCAGTTTCAGACACTCTACAGATTATTTAAATGCTTTTTATTATTTAATACTTTCTAAAAATAATTTAATACTTTTGTAAATACAGTAACGCAGACGATTTTAAGTATTCATCGAAAAAGAAAATTAATAATATATTTAGCAATAAGAAGTTATTCATATTTTAATGGTTTCATTCTGGTCTAGAAGAGATACATGTGGAAGTATAAGAGCTTTATTACTTTGAAAGCCCTTTTATTTATTAGATCTTTATTTTTCTTTATAAATATTAACTTTCTTTCAATCAGTTTCAATCCCTCTACAGATTATTTAAATATTTTTTATTATTTAAACTATTCTAAAAATATTCTAACACTTTTGTAAAGACAGCGCGCAAACGATTTTATGTATCCATTGAAAAAGATAATTAATAATATATTTAACAACAAGAATATATTCACGGAAGTATAAGAGGTTTCTTTATTTATTTCAAATATCCTTTTGAATATTATATCTTTTTTTTTCTATATAAATATTAACTTTGCTCCAGTCACTTTCAGTCGCTCTACAGAATTTTTTATGCTTTTATACATACTATTCAAAAAGTGAAATTTTAAGTGATAAATGAACCAAGAGACATTCTTTGCTAGTTAAAAATGTTTCAAACAGTTTGATAGATTCTTTTAATCCAAACTTAAGAATTAACATTATTTTTGATCTACAAAATTTATCGATATTTTGTCGAGTTTTTCTACATGAAAAGTGTAGTTCAAAAATGTATCAGCTTAGATAAAGTTTGTCATATCGTTTCAACATCTAGATTTTCTTGAAATTTTGAAGCAGATATGGCCACAAGCTGACCGTCTGTTATTCAGTACTTTTGCATACATATAAATACCACTGCTCAAAAACGCCATGACTTAGATGTATAAAATTTAACGCACAGTTTTATCTATTAGTGTGTAAAGCTTTATGAAATTCGGAATTTAATATGTTGAATGGTTGGCTGTCTGTCGGTCTTTACATTCTCAAGCATTGAAAAGAAACAAATTAAAAACGTAACAAACTATGAAAATGAAATTTGGTACTTAAGTAATGTGGATTTCAATCGATCGAAAATAGGGCATAGAAAATACAAATTATTTTACAAATATTTTTTACGCTTTCTTATTCGAAGTATGCAGGAAATACTGTAAAAGATTTTGATGAACATCCACGTTTTAGATCTCTCTCAGTTAAAAAAAAGAAAAAAAAAAAACTTATTTTCAGAATTGTGTCTGTCTGTCTGAGTTAGTCAATTAGTTGGTCTGTTCATCTCTCTGTGAACAAGACAACTAAAAAAACTTTGAGTTATACGGATGAAATTTAATATATGAACTTCAGATCAAATATAAAGATTTCCATTACATTTTGTACGAAATACATTCGCAGAAAGAATGTCTCGCTGATTGTTCTTTTTTACACTCTCTTACTCAAAGAAGTAAGTAAATAAGATTTGGTATATTGATTTGGCATCAAAAATATAGATTCGTATAAAATTTTGGACCAAATCTGTCAAAAGGTTGACCATATGTCTGTCTGTATTTTCGCATGTATATAAAAACATAAGATGTCATAAACGGAATGACTAAAATCAATGAAATTTAGTAAGTAATATTGCGCCTACAATTTTAGCTATGTGATAAAGTTTAATTTTATTCGGTTAAAAAATGTAGAAATAATATATAGTTGCACCATAGATTCAGTAAAATGTAAGATTAAAGGTCAAAGTATTTCGTAGCTATTATTCGCTTGCGGCCTTACCCAATGTCCCTAATTTTATGCTAAGAGAAAGTTCCTAATTAAAGAGTATGCAAAAAAGTTTAGGGCAGAATTCTCCCGCTTCCTTTTCTTTGATACCACATGGCATAAATTGTTCAAGTGTGGTACTCCAAAAATAAAATTCTGAGCACTGGTGACGCTAACGTCCTTGTAAAAGCTCCATAATTTTAAGCGGGGAGGGTGATAACACCTTTATTAGGAAGTTTCGGGAAGAATGTTCCTTTGATTATACTATGTATCAGAAAAATAAAAATAATTAAAAGTTTTTTACAGATCTCTTACTAAAACTAGTGAGAATAATTTCAGAACTTGGGCTCTAGAAGTACTTTCAAGTATGGCCAGATTGCTCTCCGAGTCTATATCATTGCATCCTTCTTAAGTTTCCTTCTAGATTTGACACATTAAGTCGGAAGAAACCTGTCATTATCATCACCATTATTTCAGTAGAGTTGCCCGGATGAGAGGAGATTTCAGCACTTAAAACAACTAAAAGGCATCTTGTCTATTTTTGTCAGAAAGGAAACGATTCGCATCTCAGAACTGAAGACGGAAGAAGCGATGAAACGCTAACAAAGAGAAAAAGAAACAAAATTAATGCAATTAAGTGGAGGCGGGAGTGGGGTGGGGACAGTTGACAATTCTTCCAAGAGAACTCATTCCGGGGGCGAAGTGAAGTGAAACTGTAATCACCCGTTGACCCCCTTTTAGAAAATGGGTGCCCGCTGTAATCATTTATCAAATCAAAAGATACAGGCGGGTAGATAATTTTCCGCCTTGGAATAAACAAAGTAACAACAGGAAGGAAACTGCCCGGGTAAAATAAATAAGGAAAATAAAAAGGGGGAAAAAACAGAAGGGAAAAAATCGATACAGGGAAATAATAAGGTTAAGCTGGAGAAAAGAATACAAATTGTGAGGGAAATTCAAAGGCAACGTCAATAAAGGAGTGAAATAAATAATATGGTGAAAAAAATATAGGGAAGCTACCACAGCATTAAGACTAAGATAGGGAAAGGGGGGGGGGTTGAAAATCTAAGATGGACAGAAAGATATAAGGATGATCTCGGAGGCATACAGTTTATTTCTATGCCAGAAGTGATCCCCATATATAGTTGATTGAGTAAAAAGATAATTTGTTTGTGTTAGTAATATTGATGGCGAAATGACCCGAAATGACAGTTCCTTAAAAGCCCCTCTTTTTATTTTTTGAATTTCTTCCTTATTGATGCTAGATAAATGCTTTCATTTTTTAAAATTGTTCTTTGAAATAAAATTTACTGCAGGTGAGACTTTAAAAAGAAAACAGACATTTTTCTTCACTTCTTATTTTATTTAGTTCGCATTAAGCTCTTAAGAAACACTATCCTGAATGGGGTGACTACTGGAGATGCATCACAAAAATGAAGATGACGCGTTTCCGTTATGGGGGTTGATTCTAGCTACCTTGGTTCGCATGAAAAAAGGTGGGGGTTGACTACCTCCCATCGATGAAGGAAAGTACATAATTAGGGAAGAGTTGTACCGTGGCCGGTGATGACAATTAATACTCAACACAATACCCGTCAATGTTGCTTCCCAGTGATCTGGTTACTCATTGTGTCTTCCAGTGGGTCTGAGAAGTCAATTTGCGAATGTGATTATCCTGATTGGGGTTCCCACTGGGAGGCACCCAAAAATGAGAATTAGGAGCTTCCGGTATGGTGGTTTTCTAGCCACCTAGGTGGGTGCTGGAAAAGGTGAGAGTTGGTTATCTCCCATCAATGACGGGACGTACTTCTTATGTGAAGTGTTGTTCCGTGGTCGGAGATGGCCCTTAGGACTCAACCACAGTTCCCACCAGTGTTGCAGTTGCGGAAGTCCGGTTATTCAAGTTTTTCCGTGCGCCGACGGAAGTGGCTCGGAGTAGTCAGTCTGTGATTGGGAATATCTTGAATATTGCTCCCCTTGGGGGGGGGGAGGCACCTCAAAAATAAGGATGTGAAGTTTCCGGTATGGTAGTTAGTTCTCGTGACCTCGGTCGGTACACGAAAAGGCAGAGGTCTGGCTCCTCCCCTCGATGACGGGACGTACTTCCTTAGGGAGGGGTTGTACCGTGGCCGGTGATGGTCCTTAGAACTCAGTCCCAGCTCCCACTGTTACTGACATGGTGGGCTAGTCATTCAGAGTTATTCGTGTGACTTCAGGCGGGTCAGAGTAGTTAATTTGTGATTACAATTATCCTGAATGGGGTTTAAAATGTTTAATACGTGCGTGATATAGAACTCAGTACAACAATTTTGACAGGTATAATTTTTTGTTAATGTTTTTTTATAAGATGTTATTCATTTATTGCTTAAAGTTTTTGTTTTGATAATTCGGGCAAAACAGATTAATCTTTCTCATTTCATTTGTTCGCATAAAAATTATATATTATTGATTTGGCTTGTCTTGTATAGAAATATATAATAAAAAAATACTGTATTAGTAAAAAAAAAATCGAAAAAAAACTCATTTAATATGCATCTGATAATCATGCATTGCGTATCTTTCTTGTTATTGGAAACCGAATTCGTATTCATAAACCGAAAACACATATCATGCTATCATGATTCTTTTATCCGTTCCGTTTGGTTAACATATTGTTACGAAATTTCCGGGGTTCGTTTGGATAGTGGAAGTTATATGGTGTGGAGAACGCTCAATCAGCAGTAGAAAATAAAACAACGACGTTTATTGGCACGAAGACACACAGGACAGCACAAAGACCACAGCTATATACAGCACAGAAGACGATTATCTTCAGCCGAGACGTGCAGCAACAACAGCATACACAGCATTATATAACAAGACAGACAGACAGTAGCGCACAGCTTAGTTCAGCACTAGCTTCTCTCCGTCGCTGCTCCGCTTCTCTGGAAGGCCAGTTTTTTACTGTTGATTCCGACTACTCTTCGACTCCACTGGTCCACGACTCAATTCACCGTCCACTCCCCCGCAGCTGCAGCTCTTTTTATAGGTCTCAGGAGGTGGGGCTAGAAGCCTCCCAACCAATCAGGAACGTTCGAGCGTATCTCCGTTCCTACTGGACGGCTCGGGAAAAATTCTCGATGTTTCGCGTATAATCTATTTTGGCGTCAAAGTCGCCAAATTCGTCGCCAAGTCGCCAAATGGTCGCCAAGCTCTGGGACCTCCTATGGAACCAGCTATGCTGGGAAGCCGCATCACAGGTTCGTAACAATATTATTTCGATGAAATATGAGATGAATTTCGAGAAAATGTTGCCATTTAAGGAAAGGTAAGATAACGAAATCAATGTCTAAGTTGATCAACATTTTTTTCAAAATTTTTCTATCACACCATTGAAAGGGCATATAACTCACGGTGAAATTCATTTTGCACCGAGTTTTGATACACCCCAAATATTTTATGTAATCTAGTCTCTATCTCATGATTCTGTATTTCGGAACTCAAGTACCAATGAACAAACCACTAAAGCAACTGAAATGTCAGAAAAAATTGATATAAAGAATTAATGTATATTATGTATGACTATATAAATGTTTTAGAGCTGCATAAAATTGCATTGTCTTTTTTGTGTTATTTGAGATATCACAGTTTCTTTTTTATATTTTTTTTAACTACTTCAATAAGACTTCAGTTTTAGACACGATTCCGTTGAACATTTACAATCTATATAAAATACTGATATCTTAGTTATCTAATCGGTAATTTTAATATAGCAGTCGCGAGCTTACTTTAGTTTAACTTAGCAATCTTTAACATTACGCCAAGATCGCAAATATTTTGGCGAGATTTCACCACCACCTTGGCGATATACATCAGTTGCTTGGCGATTTAATTCTAGGAAACATTATAATAAGGTAGTAATAATTCTGAGATGAAATATTCTCTTGCTGGAAATCTTAAAAAAATTATTTATTCATTTGGTTTGGAAGTTTATTGAGAGTTCTTGGGTTTTCCTGATCATTTGATTATATTTCAAAATTAAAGATCTTAAATAATGCTCATTATCCAAAACACTAAAGTAAAAATCATTTATTTCAAAAATAATCCTCGATATCCCAAAATAATCCTCAAGTAATTTCAAAACGGGAGACTTTACTCTGATAAAATCAGTTCACGAAAAGATCAAATTAATTGAGCATTGACATGAATCAAAATGATTTAATGAGAATTTTCGTTAGTTTGATGGGTAATCAAATTTATTTTGACACAAACATAACACGCATACCAAATCTAAATTAATCAAAATTTGTGCAGCAAATTCACTTTTACAAAATCTCAATCGGTTCCACTTCAAAAGCCTTAAGCGAAATCACCTTTACTGAAATGTAATCAGCTGATATTACTCGAAATGCTCTAAATTAAAATTGCTGTATCACCCCCAAGGGCCAACCTGCATTTGCAAACTTAATTCAAACAGAAGATTAATTTACTTCTGTTCGAATTGGCACAACATCCATACCCATGGCAACAACTACACGTCCCCTCCTAACCCCTAGAGGGTGTATGACGCAACTACGCGCAACAAGGGGCCCTTGTGCACGCCACCGAATTATTAAAATTTACGTCTGTTGCTACGCGATAGGGGGTGGGTATGCCCCCCTGGGGTCTCAATGAAAGGCAGCCCGGGGGGTTGGGATGCCATTAAGGCCTAATAATCTCAACAGCGGCCATCTAGCCACATTATCCTTTCCTTATGGTCCGGCTTCGCTGCCCGATGGCCGTTCATCCACTTTAGCATGGAAGTGGTTTTTACGAGTGGATATCACCTGGAGAGAGGCGAAGTGGAGATAAATTTTTTGCTGCTTTTTTTTAGGGCGATAAGATTTTCCACTCCTTTCGTTGGTAATGCTGTTCTATAATTTATATAAAGGGATGGAATGTAATGGGTGAATGGAAAAAAAAATTACTGCTATTTTTTCCTTGAAAATATTATTTTTTAAATATCTGATAAAATGTAGCAATAAATATAAATTGCGTTTTTTTAAATATGTTCTTTGTAAACTAAATTAAAGGAAAAATTTGCCAAGGATTTTGATGGCACATGCAAGATGAAAAATTCATTCAAAACTTTCTATAAATATACTTTTGTACATTGAACAGCCAAATTTGGCATCTAATTATTTTCTTTTAAAAAAATTTTGGAAATTTTTCATAAATTACTGATTTTGAATATCAATTTGGTAATATTTAAGTGCTGTATTCTCTTTTCTCGTATTAAGGGCCGTAAATTGAAGCAAATGAAAAAATTTCCGTGTATGTAGAAATAATTCAAAGCTTTTTATGGAGACTTTTGCACTTGAACTAAATATTTGGCAGCTAATTTTAACTTTCTTAAAAATCCATGATATTTTCCATAAATTACTGATTTTGAATATCAGCTTCATAATAATTTGCCATGCATAAAGTAACATGCAAGATGGAAAAAAAAATAATAATTCAAAATTTTCAGAAGAGCCTTTTGTACCGTGAACTACCAAATTTGGCATCTAATTTTTACTTTCTTTAAAATTCTGCAAATTTTTCATAAATTACTGATTTTGAATATCAATTTGGTAATATTTAAGTGCTGTATTCTCTTTTCTCGTATTAAGGGCCGTAAATTGAAGCAAATGAAAAATTTTCCGTGTTTAATGAGTCGTGCAAGATGTAGAAATCATTCAAAGCTTTTTATGGAGACTTTTGCACTTGAACTAAATATTTGGCAGCTAATTTTAACTTTCTTAAAAATCCATGATATTTTCCATAAATTACTGATTTTGAATATCAGCTTCATAATAATTTGCCATGTATGAAGTAACATGCAAGATGGAAAAAAAATAATAATTCAAAACTTTCAGAAGAGCTTTTTGTATCGTGAACTACCAAATTTGGCATCTAATTTTTACTTTCTTTAAAATTCTGCAAATTTTTCATAAATTACTGATTTTGAATATCAATTTGGTAATATTTAAGTGCTGTATTCTCTTTTCTCGTATTAAGGGCCGTAAATTGAAGCAAATGAAAAATTTTCCGTGTTTAATGAGTCGTGCAAGATGTAGAAATCATTCAAAGCTTTTTATGGAGACTTTTGCACTTGAACTAAATATTTGGCAGCTAATTTTAACTTTCTTAAAAATCCATGATATTTTCCATAAATTATTGATTTTGAATATCAGCTTCATAATAATTTGCCATGTATGAAGTAACATGCAAGATGGAAAAAAAATAATTCAAAACTTTCAGAAGAGCCTTTTGTACCGTGAACTACCAAATTTGGCATCTAATTTTTACTTTCTTTAAAATTCTGCAAATTTTTCATAAATTACTGATTTTGAATATCAATTTGGTAATATTTAAGTGCTGTATTCTCTTTTCTCGTATTAAGGGCCGTAAATTGAAGCAAATGAAAAATTTTCCGTTTATAATGAATCGTGCAAGATGTAGAAATCATTCACAGTTTTTTATGGAGACTTTTGCACTTGAACTAAATATTTGGCAGCTAATTTTAACTTTCTTAAAAATCCATGATATTTTCCATAAATTACTGATTTTGAATATCAGCTTCTTAATAATTTGTCATGTATGAAGTAACATGCAAGATGGAAAAAAAAATAATAATTCAAAACTTTCAGAAGAGCCTTTTGTACCGTGAACTACCAAATTTGGCATCTAATTTTTACTTTCTTTAAAATTCTGCAAATTTTTCATAAATTACTGATTTTGTATATCAGCTTGGTAATATTTGAGGGCCATATTATCTTTGTAAATTAATTCAAACAAAAGGTTTTCTATGTTTGACGGAACATATAAGATGGGAAAAAAAAAGATATTCAAACCTTTCTATAAAGACTTTCATAACCCGAGTTACCAAATTTAGTTTAGTTTTTTTTTCTTTTTTAAAAACCATTGAAACATTCCATTAAATGCTGATTTTGATTATCATTTTGGTAATAATAATTGGTCGTATGTTATTTGTAAATTAAGTCAAACAAAAGGTTTGCTATGTTTGACGGAACATATAAGATAAAAAAAAAGAAAAAAAAAAGATATTCAAACCTTTCTATAAAGACTTTCATAACCCGAGTTACCAAATTTAGTTTAGTTTTTTTTTTCTTTTTTAAAAACCATTGAAACATTCCATAAAATACTGATTTTGATTATAATTTTGGTAATAATAATTGGTCGTATGTTATTTGTAAATTAAGTCAAACAAAAGAAGAATTGCATGTATGATTTGATATGTAAGATGGAATAATTGCTATAGGCATATTTTAAACCTCTAAGTGCCAAATGTGCTAGGTAATTTTTAGCTTCTTAAAAATTATTGAAACTTTCCATAAATTGCTGATTTTGAATATCAGCTTGGTAATATTTTTGGACCATATGTTTTTTGTAAATTACGTCATACGAAAAGTTAGGCTTGTATGATGAGTTATGCATAATAAATATAATTAAAAACGTTCTACAGAAACTGTAGCTCGAGCTTCCAGATCTTTCATCTAATTTTTACTTCTCGTATACGAAAAAGGGAGAAAGTATTTTAACCACCAAAAAATTGAAAATCGAGATTTAAAAGAATCTTTACATTTCAGAGTCCAAATACCGCATTTTTGTATTTGTGGCTGACTGACTGGGTACACTGTAACTCAAAACCGCCTTCATCTAGATATATTAAATTTGTTATACAGATTTTAATCCGAATATGCAAATTCTTGTCAAATTTTGAACAAAATTCAATAACATTTTTCGCTTGCCTTCATTTACAAAAAGCATCTTCCCCATTTCCCACAAAGAAGACCCACCATGCAGTTCAGGCTTTCATCCCTCAGAGTTTTATTTGTTTGGCCCTATGAAAAGGTTCCTTCGTGGTCAGAAGCTTGACTCTGACGACGACCTCAAACGAACCAAGCGATAAAGTCTCTAAACGCGAACGACTGATTGATATCTGGATTTTAACCTTGCTTTAGAGTTGAGTTAAGTGCCTCAACGTTAATTTAGTCTAGTTATATTAACGTCCCGTTGTAAAGTAACACTAGGGATATTTCGGGACGGACCTCGTAATTTTGAACCGCGGTCAGATGAAGAGGACGACACTTGAGCTGGCACCCCCTCTCCATGCCACACCACACCAGCAGACCCCCTTACACGACGGTTCTTCGGTGGAATCGGGTCTCGAACCTGAAACCCTATAGACCTTACCACCAGGCCACCGCGGCCCCTCAACGTCAATGGAAATTATGTTGTTAAGTAGTAATTGTACATTACTTTCATTTCTGTTTCATATTGGTATTCACTGCTTTTTTTCTCATTCTGTTCAGAGTTATGTATTACATATTGATATCCCCTTTTATAACTTGAAAATATGTAAGCATTTGTTAAAAATATATATCCACGAACAAAAATTACATGATAAGCGTTTGTTAAATGTGAATAATTTTTAAGCAAAAATGAAATTTATTGATAAATAATTACTAAATGAATTAAAATAAAAATAAGAGAAGAAACTACTTTATAGAGTAATATTAGTTGAGGGAATAGACTTTCTTTAAATTGTTTTATTATTATTAACAATACATGACTCTTTATTTTTTTTGCAATGTTTTATATTTCAGGTACGGTGTTCTGAATTTTTTCCCCCATCTTTTATCTCTTTGGCTTATATTGATGAGTAAAATATTGTAAGTTGTATTTTTCCATTATTTTTTGATATCCAGGCAATTGAGAGTTCCATAAGATGCTCATAAGTTTCTATATAAATATTTTTAAAATTCATTTTTTATGGATTTATTATTCGTAAAGAAAAATTGTTATTTAATACTTTATGAAATATTATTTTTTTTTAGTTACGTGTGTGAAATAAATTTGTTCCTGCATTTTCAAGAGGTATATTTAAATACTTGGAAATTATATTAGAATTAATAAAAACAAGCAATGATTTGTTTTGTAATTTTCTATCTTGTTTCTATCTAAGTTCTTGTATTTTTCTTCTTTTTTTTTTCTTCTATAAACGATAACCGTTGTTACATGCAAATATTTCTTTTCTGTAATTATAGATAAAAATCATCTTATTAGATTTATTTGTGTAAATTGTTATTTATATACTGAAGTAAAATTTCCCTGCAATTTACAGTATATGTAAAGTTGAAAAGAGCATATAATGAAACTGAAATATTACAAAATAATTTCATGAGGAAAAATTATTAGTAGTTTTTTAATTTGTGTTTAAATATAAATAATTTTTAATTAAAATAGTTTTTTATTATTAAAATCAATCAACAAAATCATTAATAATTCCTTTAAGTCATTTTTAGATGAATTATATATTATAGATTAGATATATGTATTTCACTGTTAAAAAAAGATGTATAAATGTTTTTTTATATTCTTTAAATATTTTTAATAAATTTTTGTAAGAACACACGGCTTTTATAATTTAACAACAAATCAGCTACGTATCAACATTTTTTGTAAAATCCGAGTCAATGTATCTTGTTTTTTATTATCATCATCTGCTTAAATGAATTTTTAAAAAGCAGATGTTTTTATTTCATTATATATTGTAAAATCCGAGTCAATGTATCTTGTTTTTTATTATCATCATCTGCTTAAATGAATTTTTAAAAAGCAGATGTTTTTATTTCCTTATATATTGCGCAAGCTCCATGAACAAAAAAATTATTCTTACATGATTGACGGGTTCCCTATCTTTTTACCAAAAACTTACTATTTAAGTTTTTCTCCAAATTTATAAAAGCATTGAAGAGTGATGTATAATAATTATAGACAGTTATAATCATTGTGACACATTTGTAAAATCTGAACTTCTAGATAGCATATTACATGCACCTCGTTTTCCATTATTTTATATCTGCTTAAATTAGTATTTAAAAAAAAAACATTTTTTTATTTTTTTATTTCACTGTTTAAGACGCAAGCGCTATAAAATGTAGTGACTTCCACAATTGACAGACCTTTATCTTTTTACCAGTAACTTAATATTTTTTTTTTCAAATTTATGCAAGCCGTCATATTTATAAAAGCCGTCAGATTTATAAAATCAATACACAGTTATGCGCATTGTGACATTTCTCTAAAATCTAAAATTCGAGGCATGAATCTAACATGTAGCATGAATGAATAACATATTGCATGAGTCTCGTTTTCCATTATTGCTCTCTGTTTAAATTATAAAGCAGATGTTTTTATCCCATTGTTTACGACACAAGTACATTGAACTTTAAACAGTAATTACTTTTACGTGATTAATAGGCCATTATCTATTTTACCCAAAACTATGTTTCACCAAATTTATAAAAGCTTCGAAGCTAAATTTATAATATCTTCATAGTTCTGTTACTTTGTGAAAGCTAGAACTCTATGTAGTATGCAGCATGTTTATCTTTATCAACTGCTTAAATGAATATTTAAAAAGCAGTTTTTTTTTTAACATTCATTGTTTCTTGCAGTCCTTGAACAATAGTAACTCCTACATGATTGACAGGTCATTATCTTTTTACCTGGAAATTACTGTTTCCATTTTTCTTCAAATTTATTTTCATTTTAAACACTTTATATTCAAGACGAAATTTCGAGGACTTGAAGTCACTCACTTTCTACATCAAAAAATTGCCACCATCTTCATTAAAGGCAACACCATAAAAATAATCGACCTGCTTTCGTAAATCTTTTTCGTATGCAAATAAGTTCCTACTTAATGATTTTCCTTGAAACAAACTTTAACTTCTGAAGATAAGTTTAAAAAAAAAATTTTCCTGCTTAAAACCTTTAGAAAAGGAGACATTTAAATTGTGGATCTTTGTCCCAAAATGGGGCCAGACGACAGTGATAAGACCGGATTCTTTCAAATACTCATCTAAATATAACTAGAAATTCATTTAGTAATAAAGATTTCCAAAATAGAAATTATTATAATTTACTATTATAACATTTATCTTTAATTGATTTATTTTATTTCCATTTTTGTTTAAAAAGTAGTAGAACGTTTAATTCAGCAATTTTTTCATCTTCATAGAAAATAAATAAAGTATAATTCTGCTAGGTACTCAAATGACATCAAGGAAATATCGTACAATTTCATACCTATACCGTTCATACCTATAATGTCCATTTCATGTTTTTGCCCAATGAGCGGATTATTGAACTTTATAAAATGAAGCAATTTTTCAATGCCATAAAAAATAAAAAATGCTACTACTATGTTGGCATCAAGGAGGCGATGTACTAATATATGCGCCTATAATGTTAACCTAATGCTTCTGGTATAGTGATTTGTTCTCGCTTCTCTACTTTGAAAAATGATGGAGCACTGTTGGTTATCTTCATATTGATGATGGGGCATACTTACTGCCGAAGGGATTGTATCTTGGTCTGTGATGGCCATTTAAGTTCAATTATTTCTCTGTCGCAGTACTCTTGCGACGATGCAGGTTATTTAGTTTACCCTGGACTCTATGGCAGGAGGGGGGGTTGCAGTTTTGAGGTAACCAAATGTAGAGGGCCATTGAGTTTTCAATATATAGTACTCTTTTTTACAATTCCATGTGAAGTATAAGTGGTCCAGTCTATTGACTGCATTGGAGCATGTATCATTTAGATATCAATGAATATCAAATATTGTTTGTACTTATACTGCATTTATAATTTGTTAATTCGATGTTTGCATTTTTTGGCTTGTTTTGCAACCGGTTTTTATTTGTCTTAAAATACACAAATATACAAAAAACAAAATTTCGCAACTTAAGATTTAATCGACAAATAGCAAATTGTATATTTTCAGCAAGGTCGTGGCACAAGTTCTTCCCTAATTAAATTTGTCTGTTAAACGAAACATTGCCACCAGAAACATTGTCAAAGAAAAATCGAAATGCATATACAATACACGTTACAGTTACAACATAAAATACATTCGATTCTAGATTTAAAAGGGATCATATAAACTATAGGTTTGATTGTATACATACAATTTTAAAGGATCAAATTAATTAAGATTAAATAAAATTATTTAGGATCAAATGAAAAATTATTTAATTTTAACGGGATTAAATAAAATTATTTTAATATGATTATGAAGGAATTTGGTTCCATATAACATGAGCAAAATATAAAAAAGTTTTATCATCGAGAACAAGAAAGGAATTATCAAAAACTTTCTGCGAAAGATTCTTACAGTTTTGCACAAAGCAATGAATTGGATATTTTACTAGATGATCGGAATACAGTGAACAGGTGGATCAGCGAACACCAGGAAAGTACTTCTACTGATAATGGTTATTTCATTAGCTGCAACACACCAACTCAGAAAGGGCTTGTTGAAATATAAACGGAGTGCTTGATTTTTCGCAATGCCAGAAGAACATGTCTTTGAAATACTATTACAATTAAATATATAACTACAATTACACGAATAAGTTTGAATTTTGCATAAAATATAAAACGCAACTGAAAATAAGCCAATACAGCATATTGGAGGCAAATCAAATTTTTAAATAAGATTCTGCTCAGGTACATCAGAATCACTCTTAATAAAAGCATTATTCCCCGAAATTGACATAGGGAGGAAATTTACTCCCAATATCTTGGATACAAGGCAGACTTTTACTTAAAAGTCCTTCAGGTTCGTCATTAGAAGTGTTCTTCAGTTGAGTACTTTAAATACAAGAACCTATTTTTACCCAAAATTGCTTATGTGCACATACATAATGTGAACCAACAGATGATATCATATATCCCTTCAATATCTAGCCTTTGAAAGATATATGTATTTAGGTATAAAGACAAAAGGAAATTCATATAATGGCTCTTTATAAAAACAGTAGAGCATATTTCTATAATAATTTTTCATTATAATTGCTAGGATAAAAATGGAAAAGTATAACACGTAGATTGAAAAGAGGGGGGGGGGTATTTTGTTATCATTGTTGGCCTATTATTTTCTCGTATACGTAGTACAGAGAAAATACATTAACCTTCAAGAAATTCGAACTCGAGATTTTGATGAATCTTCGCGTTTCAGATCTCCCTCAGTTCAGAAAACCCATAATGTCCGTCTGTCTATCTGTGCCAAAGATAACTCAAAAACGCTGTCAGCTAGAAGGTTTAAATTTGATATAAAGTCTTTACACTAAATTTTCAGATATCTATCAAATTTTGAGTAGAATCTGTTGAGGGAAAGTCTGTCTGTCCGGTTGTTCGAATATAAGTTAACATAACTGAGAAACGAAGAGAGCTAGAAAGATGTATTTTGGTACACAGATATAACATCCATAGCGTAAACAACTGTAATAATTTGAGCCAAATAAGACTACGGGTTACCTGTCAGTCAGTCTTCACACTTAGAAATAAGTAAAAGCGATAATTTAAAAACGCAATGACTTGAATCTATGAAATTTAGTATGAGAATTTGTGACCATTAACACAGTTTTGTGTCAAATTTTTGTTTCATTTGGTGGAGAAAAACATGCCTAAAACACAAATTCAATTTTCGGATACTATTAATCGCATGCCAGGGGTTAATCGCCAAATAACTCGCCAAGGATGGTACGATAAGTTAAGTAAAAATGCTAAATTCACGCCAAAAGTTGATATTTTATTACTACCGTACACCAGTGCCATGAAAAGCGTTCTCTATCCTGGCAAATTTCAAATAGAATTTGCGAGAAACTTTCGAGAAAACTTCTGCTGGATTAAATTTTGCACTGAATTATTTTATAATGCCCACTTTCAGAATCAGTTAATTCACCTTAAAAATAAATAAATCAGATCGGTCCGAGCCAAAATATTGATTAAAGAAATATCTTCCGCTCGAACAGAGATTATTTTGAAGTTTTTACTAGATCGAGTGTATAATATCATCATTTATAAAGATTGACTTTAAATGCGTTCTTTAATTAATAAATCAAGCATTGTAAACCTATTCCAGTTTGCCTTCCATTCTTTCCTTTTTCCCACTTATAGCCTAGATTCTTTTTTTCTTTACCGCAAGAGTGTATTTTTTTAACTGGTTTAACAACAATGATAATAGAATCAATTTCAACAGGTCCTATGCAAAATCATGACAATAAGTGAAAAACTCCTATCAAAAACTCCTATATTAAAGCCAATTTATTAAAAAAAAAAATGCTTCCTTTCAATTATGATATAAATAAAATATAAAATCATTTAATACAGCTTTAAAAATGTTTATCTATTATATCTTTACTAGATATAAAACTCGGGAAACTCGAGTATCTCCAAATCTACTTCTACCGAGGTCGTTAAAAATTTTCCATACCGAAACGCGTGACTGCTATTTTATTTATTTATGTATCTCAAAAATACGTTGCAGGACTTCTTCTAAACTCTAAATAAAACATCCAACTCTAGTTTGAATTTTTTTTTTGCTTCTTTTTTTTAATGAATCTAAAAGCTTGTTAAAACGGAAACAAGATTTAGAGTTACGCAAGGACTCGCATTTATCGTTTGGTATTTTATACTTACATTTTTGTATTTTATGCACGATATAAAAACTTCAAAATATCCCCGCAAATTCTGGTTTATGACTTCTACAAATAAATTAGATTGAATTTTGTTAACCAAATAGTAAGGTATAGATAATAACTGCTTCAAGCGAAAACGATTAGCTTTTATTGCATTTCGAAATAAAAACGAAGCATTGCGTTTTCTGAGTTGTTTTTCTGCTTGATAATTGCTCACACTTTTTTCATAAGTAAAGATTAATTTAATTGTTACTTATCACGCATCTGTATTTTAATCAAGTAAGAATTTGTTCCTTTTTTTTTTTTTTCGTTTTCTCTGTAAAGTTATTGTAATAATCATTTTTTCACAAATAATGTATGGCATATATTTTATTCAGTCTTATTTTTAGATAAAATGCCAGCTATAATTTTAAATTTCCTATTTATAGATATTACACCTGAAAATAATGTATTTACAGTTTAGTTATATTACCGTCCCGTTGTAAAGCAACACTAGGGCTATCTTGGGACGGACCTCGTAATTTTGAACCGCCGTCAGATGATGAGGACGACACTTGAGTTTGCACCCCCTACTCCACACCTCACTATCGGATGGACGTTTGGCCATGACGAATTTAACGAAGGTTCTTAAATAGAATCGGGTCTCGAACGTGAAACCCTATAGCTCACGAGCCGAGACCTTACCACCAGGCCACCGCGGGCGATGCATTTACTGCTAAATCTTTAAAATAAGTGTTCTGAGATGAAAACTAATGCTATATAACGAAAAAAATAGTAATTTTCAAGTCACACTATTATTAATCATTTAGAATAAAGCAATTATTAGCATGAAAGATTTATTTAATTTGAAAACTAGGATTGTACTGGTCTTACGAAAATTTGAAGTGTTTAGTTGGTTTTTGTAAAAGATTTGTTTAGGCAAATGTAACGACATCCAACAGATTCCATGGGATTTCAGTTTATATATTCAATTTATAATATTTAAAATATAAATTTATTTTTTATTTATATAAATAAAATATTTTTTGTTTATTTCACCGTTTTTTCATCAATTGCAATATGGAGCTGAATACACTGAAGTTTAAATTTTCATATGAAATATACACTGAAAAATCATGGTTTCTACTGTAAATCTTACATAATAACACCTATATAATATTCTGTTTTTTATTCTATTATATTAAAAATTGTTTCAAGTTTATTCATTTTATAAACAATATCTGAGACACTGATCTGCGCACGATAGTTCTTTCTTTCTTTCTTTTTTTGGTAAAATTGTGTTTTATCGGAGAAAATATTTAGATACGAATCCTGTACTGATTACACATACATATTTTTAAATCTTGCCTCCTCTCACAAAATTTTGAGTTACCAGCAGGTTATCAACCTATGTGGAAAATAAGTACCATAAAAATCTACGGGATGGCGCTCTGTGACATTGTTAGCATGAGAGCAGATAGAAAAAGTCTCTAATAATAAGCTCTAAAAATGTCTTTTTGTGTGTGTGCTAAACTTCTCTTTTTCAGGAAAGGCACAGTTATAGATAAGCTGAAAAAGTAAAACCTTGTATAAATACAAAATGTGATCCAAATCATTAGAGCCGTTTCCAAGAAAGACGAAATAAATTTATTAAATGCAAGAATTTATCGTTTGAAATTATAAAATATGCGAAATCTAATTGAATTGCAAATGCGGGATCGAACATGAGAAAAATACATGGGAGTCCGAAGCCGAAGTTTAGTTAAAGATTATGTTGTGTAAAATCATGTTTTTTCAGGAAATGTCATTAAAGTTATAATATTACGTTACATACATTCTCAATCGGAAAAGTTATTTATAAATATTTTGTCTCATTTTGCTGCTTACGATTTCAAATTAACTAATCATTTTAAATGAATTATTACCAATTTTTAAAAAAATGTATGCAATTCTAGCTAGCGTAAATTCCTTCAGACATTCGAAATACCTCTCAAAAAATTTATTTTATTTAATAACAAATTCGTTTTTGAAATAAAAAAAAAATAATACTTCTTTAAGAAAGCAGTAGTTCTTTGTTACATATCAAGAACTGCAGCACACATTCAAACGAAATTCTTCATTAAGATTTCGTTTATAATTATCATCCAGCACATATTCTCAAACAAAATTCTTCATTAAGAATTATTTTATAATTATCATTCAGCACATATTCTCAAACAAAATTATTCACTAAGAATTATTTTATAATTATCATCCAGCACATATTCTCAAACAAAATTCTTCATTAAGAATTATTTTATAATTATCATCCAGTACATATCCTCAAATGCAGTTCTCTAAGAATTCCATATTTCAACTCGCCTTCTTATTATTTCAAATTAACAGATGAATCGAAATAAATTAGAATAACCAGCCAGCATAAGTTCTTTCAATATGAATTAACGCTACTTAAAAACAAGCTCTTTTTTAAACAAATGAACCTAATTTACTTAAAGTTCACACGTATACAAAAAAAAAAAAAAAAAAAAAAACCAAGAATGATTTATAAGAAAGAAAAAAAAAATAATTAGAAAAACAAAACGATTTTTTTTTGTTTCGATGTTCTATTCTAGGGAATTAAGTTAGATCAAAAACATGTCATTCTTACTTCTTTCTAACCCCTTAAAGCTGCTTGAATGAAAAGATTACAGTTAAAAAAAATTGAAACAAAAAATACACTTTTTTTTTACTCCCTAAAACTAATGTGCGTAGAACGTTTAACAATAACCAAAAGAAAACAGAGACACGAAAAAAAAAAGTTATTCATTTAAACTAAAGTGAATTGCTAGTCGTTTATTTCTCTTGGTGCAGTTGTGAAACGGAAACAAATAGGGAAGAAAGAGGCGAGCTTAGGGGAAAAAGGGAAACAAAGAGAATAGGAAGAACAGAGGCTTAGTTTAAGAAGATACAAGAAATAGCATCTAAAGCGGGAAGAATAAGATAAGGCTCGCTAAATCAACCCCAAAAAAAGTAATTAGTTTTATTCGAAGCTCAGTTTTGTGAAGAGAAAAACAAGAAAAAAAAAATAAAGAAGCAATATAAAGAAACAATAAATATTAAAAAGTGAATGGCAATGCTGCTCGTTTCGAGAGTCAGAGGCTATCAATTTCGGACGATTTTATTTCACAATTGGTAATACACAGTAAAATGAGCGCATTTCCGGAATTCTTTGTACAACCTTGATCGTGACTTCCGTTCTATTAGAAGCTTTTTCTTTCATTCCCACATCTATTTTGATGCAACAAATGCCTCTTAGCGCCTGCACAAATGACGAAAGAATAACCTCTTGGCGCATGCGCATATGGAGAGTTTCCATATTTGAGAATTGACAGAACTGCTTGATTATACTTAAATCTTTTTTTTTTTTGTTTGTTTTTTTTTATTGGAAAGTAACAAATTTGGGTTTGGATTTGAACTCAAGAAAAAATTAATATTTTTTCACGAATAGAGGTACTTTAAAGTTAAATGGATAAACCAACCTTTGCATAAGAAAAAATATTTCTATTCTTAAAAATTACTTCAAGGAATTTGAATTTATTTTTAAGTATAGAAGTGTTTGCGTGATAAATGAATAAATCAAGATGTATATTAAAGAAAAGCAAGACGGAATAAATATTGTCAGATAAATCTACTTTCCGATTTATTATAATAAAATTGCTGACAGTCATTTCAGGAAATTATTCATACCAAAAAATTGCTAAAGTGTTTTCTGTTAACTGTATCTCGTATATCATTGGCATAGATTAGGTAACGTATATATATATATACTATATATATGTAGATAGATAAATATAGATATAATATGTAGATATAGATATAGAACATTTTAGAAGAAATATATAGTAACAACTCACAATGAGATTTTTTTTCTAACCATAATATTTACGAATTCAAATCAATATATTCAATCAAATCAAAAAGCAGTTTGGAACAAATAGTGATACACTATTAGAAAGAAATCAGATATATCATTGACTAGAAAATAACAAGAACAAAATAAGATTTGGCGTCGTAAAATAATGAATTCTAATAACACCTTCGTAATAGAGGAGTAACATAAACACTTACAAAGTAATTCGTAAAATAATGAACATAAACATCTACATGTAAAGAAGTATCATTAAATGAACAACCAAATGAATAAATTTATACAGAAAGTGCTTGAGATATTAAAAAAATATTGTAGAATTGTTACATGAAAGAAAATTTATCTCATTTCAAGAATTACTAAATTCCATTTTGGAAATTGGCCTTTTAGCGGAATTGCAATGCAAAATATATGAAATAAGAAAAGTACTCAAAGAAAATATTAGCACACCTCAGCTCATTAACCTGTGCTATAACTCTGGGGAAAAAATCAAATGAGATATGATGCTTACTATCCCATAAATACATAACACTCAGGAACACTCAATTTAGAATTGATCTTTAAGACGAAATCGAATCAAATGAGGGTCTACTAACAGAAAAGAAAATGAATTGCCAAATACAAAATGAAATGACTTGCTAAGTAGTTGAAATGAAAGAAAAAATAAACACTTCTGAATTCACTTTCGTTATTTTCACACATAAAAAAAATGTTGTCAATACAGAAATTGGTTAATCGCCAAAAGAGCGTTACGGACTTCAATAGGCAGTTTTAATATAAAGAGATAATTGACAAAAACAAACAAAAAACAACAAAAAATAGAACATTTATGCAGTCAAAGCAAACGATCGATTAGCCTTCTTCCTCAACTCACAATTTTTCAGGAAAAACTTCTTAAAAATTTCTGAAATTTACAATATTTACTGAATATTTTCTACTGGAGAAAATATTGACAGTATCCTCCTGCTGCAATCTTTATGCCGATATCGCTCATTTTTAGTTCCTACCATTCTCTACATACATTATCATGATACGTATGTTTTTAATCGTTCTGCATTTTAGGATGAAATCTCAATGCTTCGCTTTGAATTCCATATAGAGAAAAATATCCCCAGTTGTATTCACAATACCGATTTCATTAACTATTATTTCATATGGAGGATTTTAGGCATACTATCAATGATTGCCGGTATTTCACCGTTTCTTTATTTTTAATAACGGTAAATCCACCTTGATAAAGCCACTCCCCCAATTCCAACATTTAGACGCTTCATTGCATGCATATATAATCACAATACTCAATTTTTATTGTTTAAAAAATTATGTGACGTATTATTTCTTTTTTTTTTATAAAATTTAATGCATCAATGTTTGCGGATACAATTAAATTAAAATTATACTAATATGATCCGTGAAAGGATTGTCGCTGAAGGCAGTTAGTTTATACTTAAATTTCGAAGTAAGTTTTCAATGATCTTTCTCATATAAAATTAAATGTAATGAAGAATTCTTCTCGAGAGAGAAATTGGCTTCTAACAGCAAAATCTGGAAGACAGGAAATTTGAAGGAATAAAAGCAATTTTAATCCAAATTGGCTCATTTTTTTTCTATGCCTTATTGTCTAAAGGAAAAAAAACGGCATTACCATTTGCAGGAATGGTTGAAAAAATGTTGGTTCAAGATATTAACAAGACACTACATTTCCGAGATAACTGCACCAAAATTTTAAGATATGTGTTTTGTGATATATCGAGGATAGAAGTGCATTGATCTTTAAAAATAATCTTCTTGGATCAATACATGCCAATAATAATTATGTAATAGTCTATATAGACGCACAATCTGTTTTTTCTTAACTAATGCATCACGCATATAGTTAGAACCTTATTATTATTTTATCAAGACACGGTTAACAAGATAAAAAAATTAATAAAATTTAAAAGTTTTTGTAATATTTATGTCAAATTTTCTAGGGAAATCTAAAGGTGAAGGGGTCTCATGACTTTTAAAAATGTCAGATGGCGAAAATGAAACCAGATTCCTCCTCTCTCAAGCCTGCTCCCCACACAAGTGGAATGCCATTTAGCCTCCGATATGGGTTTTACAGAATTAACATGCAACATAACCACTTATATGCCGTTACCCATAAAATTTAAAAAAGAATAAACACAGAGATTATTTATTATAGCATTTTAGATTTCTTCCAAAAATCCCCGAATCCACGAAAAATGGAATTTAAAACACAAAAAGAATTCAAAATTCACGTCATATTTATAAGTTTGCTAAAATGATTTTCTAAAAATGTAAATACTCTTATAAAAATTATCAATCGAAATTTCTCACTTAACAGTTTTAAAACAACAAATAATCCTTAAATGAATTTTCCAATTCCCAAACAACTAAAATTAAGTTTAAACTCTCGAAAAACTGTTCAAAAGGAATTCATTCATCTTGAGAACTATTCCAGAGGTTTCATCGCATAGATAAGTAGATTTAATGTTCTTATAGTGATTTTTTTTAAAAGAAGAACAAGAACTGATGCAAAAAAAAAGAATGTTTAGAAAAGTAGATTAAGGCGGATTCTTTTTTCTTGTTTCGCAAGTTCTTAGAATTAAATTCGATCAAAAACATTTCTAACCTAACTAGTTTCCAAAACCTTTAAATTTGACTTATGGAGTTGAGTAAAGTTTTAAAAAAATTAGGAATTTTTTTTCTTGTTTTTTTTTTTTTCCTTATTATTAAAAGCTAATGCTGAGCACAACGTTTAAACAATAATCAAATGAAAAACGAGGGTAAAAAATTAATTTAAATTGAAATGAATTGCTAGATATTTATTTCTGCTGTGCATTTGTGAGATGGAAACAAATAGGAAAGAAAGCGCAAGAGCAAAGGGCAGAAAAGGTCGAAAAATAAGATTCAGAAAGCAGACTTAGTTTAAACGGATGTAAGAAATAATATCTAAAGCAAAAAGAACAAGATAAGTCTCCCTAAATCAGAAAAAAAGTAATTAGTCTTGTTTGTGGTTCAGTTTTAGTTAGAAAATCAATAAAAAAATAATAAAGTAATAAAAGCAGAGAATAGAATTAATTAGAAAAGGGCGAGTGGCATTGCTTTTTACTGAATTTATATCTAATTACTGTTGGAATAAATCAGAATTTATTTTCAACTGAAAAAGCAATTAAAATCTAAATTGATAAAATCGTTTGGAATAAAGTAAAAATAAGAAAAATATTATTTTTAGAATTATTTTGTACTGATACTTATAAAATAAAATCGTTGAACTACTTCTTAATTAAGAAATTTAAGACATTAATACATTGATATAACAAATATTGGATGTATCGAATTATTAATTATTGTTTGAATACGAAATTCTTAACGCAAAATTAAATAAGATGTAAAAAAAAAAAAATATTTACGGAATAAAACGATTTTTGTGTGTGTGTGTGTAATTGCTTTAGTTAACAAATACAAATTTGTTCATATACAAATTGACACAAAATTCATTTTTGCAATAAAATAATTCTATATTTGTGTGTATATATTTAATTTCAAGAATTAATTCTATGAAGCAAAACAAATATAATTAATTACATTCTGAAAAAAATTCAAATTTTTATTTTAAATAAACATATTTAACAAATTTAAATATATATTTACTCATTCTTTTCAGAAGTGCCATTAAAATTTGTTATTTATCTTCAAATAATAAAATATTTTCTTAATAAATGAAGAAAAATCTAATTTTATCTAGATTATGCAGTTAAATTAGCATACCTTATTAAATCTTCTGAAAAAAGGATCCAGATTCGACTAATTATTGTTTTAACTTATTATATCCAAATTATGTGTTATGATCCCGACTTATCCATGCATCGCTGATTCATATAAATTTCTAAATTTTAATTTCATTTATCTAGATGAAAAATTTTGTTTTATTAAATAATTCAGCGACTCTGTACAATCATATTATCCTTTGGTCCAATACGCGACGATGTAATAATTCTATTTAATATTAACTATTTCATATTGTAAAAATATTTCTATTTTTGTCACCTAGACAAGAATTTTTTTTTCTTTTTCTAAAACTTAATTTTGCAAACGATAAATATTCTTCTTTTATTGTCAGAATGCAAAAGATTTTTTTAAAAAAATAATGTAGACGTATTCTAGTAAATTCGAGCTCAATGAAGATATTTTTTTTTTGTTTGGAATTTGTTAATTTCTACAAAAAGTTGATTCTTTAAGCTAATAAAAATTACTTTTTTTATAAATTGACTCTTTTTAAATTAATAATTTTACTTTAATTAATCTTTACTTTAATTAATAATATTGCATGTTACTTAATTAACATGTTACTTAAATTAATAATCTAAAAAAATAAATTTTAAAAAATGCAAAATTGAATTATGTAATAAAAATTGTAAATTTTCGGAAATGGTATTAATGATATTTACGAAATTATTTACTTTTATTTATGTTAAGTACGAACAATATTATAATATTATTTGTATAATTCGAGATTCGGAAAAAATCAGGTGTCCGCTATATTTCAATGATTAATCAACTAAAAATAAAAAAAGAAAAGGAAAAAAAGAACGCACAAATTTGGTCCAGGTTTCAAAAATGTATTACTAATATATTTCATCGTAGATATTTGAAGGAAGCTTTTATTAAAAAATAAAATCCTTTATCTCAACTTACTGACTTATGATTTCAACTAAACAAATAATCCTGGAATAAATTCACAGGCTTCCAACCAGATTATGTTTATTTTTATCCCTCTAAAAACTGCTCAAAGGGAATTAATTTTCCTAAAGAACAAGCCCATTGCTTTTTTCACTTAAATAAGTACGTTTAATTTTCTTAAAGTTCTCTTCTAAGAAGAATAATAGGGTTTAATAAAAAAAAGTACTGGAGCGGGTCTTTTTTTGTTTGCATGTGCAATTCTGTGGAATTAAGTTAGATCAAAACCTTGTCTTACTTACTATTTTTTAACCCCCTAAAGGTGCCTGTATGGAGGAACAACAATTTAAAAAAAAATTAGGAATGATGATCTTTTTTTTCCCCTTCATCTATTTCGTTTTTGTTTCTTCACCGCCTAAACCAATGTTACGTAGAAGGTTTAAATGGTAGCCAAACGAAAAAGAGAGAGAGAAAAAATGTTCATTTAAACTGAAGTGAATTGCTAGTCGTTTATTTCTGTTGTGAGGTTGTGAGACGGAAACAAATAGGGAAGAAAGAGGCTAGCACAGAGGATAAAAGGAAACAAAAAAGAAGACGAAGAACTGTGGCGTAGTTTAAAGAGATACAAGAAAGAACATCCAAAGAAAGAAAAAGAAGATAAGGTTCTCTAAATCAGCAAAAAGTAATTAGTTTTATTTGTGGTTCTTTCTTGAGAAGAAATGAACGATAAAATATAATACTGTAAAATTAAGGAATAGGTTTCATAATAATGAGTGACTGTCAGTAGTTCAAATTTCTCTTTTAATTTCAATTGCTGCTGAAATGATTTCATATTTGTTTTATGAGAAAAAGAATATTTATTATTATTTTTGTTAGAAAATAATAGGAATTTAAATTGCCTGACTTATTCTAAGTTTATATAAAATTTGTATCGTTTAGACATCAATAAATTTATAATGATATTTAAATACTTAATAAAAAAAACTGCAATGTGGTCATGTATGTACGTTCAATATTTCCACCTTTAGTAATTCAATTAAATATTGTAAATATGCAGCAAAAAATAGAAGAAGGAATATGGTCAACTATTTAAAGTGGAGAAGTTAATTGAATATTCAATATATTAGAAATTAACTGCAATTTTATCTTTTCCACCTTCTTGTATACAAAATATAAAGAAAGTGTAGCTCAAAAAAAATTCAAACTTCAGATTTTGACGATCTCCACGTTTCAAATCCCCTTGTGTCAGAAAAACTTTTGGAAAATGTCCGTTTGTCTGTAACAAAGATAACTCATAAACGCTTTGAGCTTGGTGAATGAAATTTCGTAAAGAGGGTTAAAACCAAATTTGTAAATTTCTATTAAATTTTGCATAAGGAGGAAATATGTTTGTCCGGCAGTTTGGATATAAGTTGTCATTATAACAACAAACAGAAGAGAGCTAGATAGATAAGATTCGGTACACAGATTCGACGTCTATATTGCAGATATCTTCCAAAATTTGTTACAAAATAAACCACGGGTTAACTATCTATCCGTCTGTATTTTCAGAAACTCGTTAACGAGTTAATTTAAAAACGCAGGGACTTAAATATATGAAATTTGGTATAGAATTTTTGACTACAAGTGCAATTTTGTGTCAAATTTCTGTTTCAATCGGTTGTGAAAAACGTGTCTGAAGCACAAATTCAATTTTCGGATACAATTAACCACATGTCAAGGATTAATGGCAAAAAACTCTTCAAGGATCACATGATAGATTTAATAAAAATGCTGAATTCGTGCAAAATGTTAATATTTCGTTATTATTGCATGTGAACGCCCTGCAAGGTGTCCACTGGGATAACATCCAAATTATAAAGTATGCGGGAAAGTTTTAAGGAGACCACTTATACTAGACTTCTCTTTAATAATGGAAAAATTCATATTTTTTTTAAAGAAATTTTCGTAGAAATATATCTATACCATCACTTAAATCAAAATATTACCCTTTTTATTCTAACAACATAATTTCAACAAAATGCCCTTCAATTTCTTTTTAATTCTCAAATTAAATAAATAATCGAATAAACGCAGACGCATTTGCCATAAATAATTTTATTGGTATTAAATGACAAGATAACACGACATCTTGAATCTCTCTACATATAACAAAAATCTTGGATGAAGACATAATCCACTGCTTTTGTAAATGCCGATTTTGCAATAAATTGCCTTTCAGCAAAGACAGGTAGATCATTGTCTATCGATCGTTTTTTGATTTGTCTGTAGAAATGTGTCTTGAAGCTTTCGGCGTGAAATCTAGAATGAGTGGCGGAAGTTCAACGAATGTTGCTGAGTTAGTTGACAGCTGAAGATGAATGAACCGATGATAGAGCTGCGATTCGAAATGTTGTTTGTCTGTCGAAGAAGTGGGGGGGGGGACTAATCGATATTTGATATTGAAGCTGTAATTTGACGAATTTATTTAAGGACAGTTCTTCTTCAAAATTGTTTTAGTCTCAGAGTTCGACAGAAATTTTATCGTTTCTTTCTATCTATCGTTTTCTTGCTTTATGATGATTTTTCTTTACTTGAAAAACTGCAGTTGGAAATCAAATTGTAAATTTCAATTTAAGATGTTAATTGGTTTAAATGTTTATAGTGTATTAATGTAATAAAAAATCTAAAGAATTTATAATAAAATAGCAATATATTTTCATTTAGCTTAATTTGAATAATGGCATGTAGTAATTGTTCATCGGAAATTCCATATAATACTTATATTATATCAATAAAAACACATACTTTATTGAGATAAGAAAATTGAAAGTGTGTGTTAGCGCTCTATAAACCAGGCCACTTGAATAAGAGCTACTAAAATTACACACACGTATATATATATATACTTTGGGAAAAGGATATATGCACCTTGGAGCGATTTTATTAAAAAATGTTAATTCATTCGAAATTAAGTGAAATTTCAATATTTTTCTGTGATAACTTACTAAAATATTATTGCACAATTGTTAATTTCAAACCACTTAAAAATCTAAAAAATGAAAGATTTTTAATGATGGTAATTTAATGGTCGTATGGTGTTTCTTAAATTTTGGCAATTTTTCTAAAAATAATTTTCCTTAGTTTCCAAGTATTGATTACGTTGTGGTCATAAAATTCAAAACATTTTCATTGTTTTGACAAATATTTAATCACGTGATTTTCTTCCATTTCGGATAACTAAAGAAGGAGAATTCTGTTTAATATCTGTGTAGTTTGCAAAACAAATATAAAATTGGAAAATAATATATCGCAAATTATAAAGAATATTATAATTTGCGATACATTATTTTGAATTTATATATATTCTTTGTATATATATATATATATAAATTCACGAAATTGAATTTATATATATTCTTTGTATATACATATATAAATTCACGAAATTGAATTTATATATATTCTTTCAAAAAAATCATTATCGTCTTTTTAATGATAGCAATACTAGCAATGCAATTTTTTTTTCTAAATTTTTACAATTTTCTAAAAAATATTTTTTTACTAGTTTACAACAATTATCTTGTAATCTGGAAATGCATACCGCTTTCTTGTTTCATCAAATTTTTAATCAGGTGAATTTCTTGCATTTCGGAAAACTAAGGAAGAAAGATTCTGTTTAATATATGCGCAGTTTGCAAAACAAATATACTAGGAAATCAAAGTATGGATAAATTTAAACAATTGATGAAGATTTACGCTATGATGTGACTGTCTCCATTTAAAATGTTAAATAAAAATATAGACAAAAAATAACATCTTAAGTAAGACTATTAACATAACATGGCTTTAATATCCGACAATTTGGAGCTAGCAAGGGCATGAAATATTTAATCTGAAGTCAAATACTTCATGATAAATTATAATACTATTACACATTAAAATAAATGACATATCCGATCTATTTCAAAATGCATTATAATTGCAATAACGCATATTTCATGCTGTTTTTACAAATTCTAAAATTATTATTAAAATTATTCTTTGTGTAAAATCCGTTTTGTTACTTATTATTAAAAATAATTCACGACGATTGCATTTGAGAACAAAAGCGGTTTGACGCTGAATAAAATAAATAAAATAAAATAAAATAAATCCGAACATATTATTCGGATATTAATAAATTAAGGCTTCAACATTCCTCTTTCACGATTAAAAAAAAGGTTATTCATCTGTGCTGCCAAAAAAAAATCTGAAAATATCGTTAACTTCCACCATTATTCCAACAAAGTCGTCTGCTACAAATTTCAAGACGGATCCAAACAAACGCAACGTGACATTTCCCAAAAGTCATATTTCCATTTCCCCTATTCACAGGCGATATTAATTAAAACAAACTCAAAAGACCAAAATTTATCGTCATCGTTATCGTCTGCCCCCACACGGTGTTTTAATTAGAAATGATGAACGTTGCCATTCTCATTAATATAATAGCGAGGGACCCTAGGACACTATCAGACAAAAGCAGCAATGACTTCTCAGGATCGTCTGCTATAAACTTCAACGCGAGCGCTTGAAAAGAGAAAACTGTTACAGGAAATTCAAACAATAAATGTTTATGAGTGGCAACGGTAATTAAAGTCTGCGCGTATTGCCTGCCGCGGCGAGGGAGCCAATGCTCTCCTTAAACGCAAAAGCAGAATTTTTAAAGAAGATGCTCTTTCAATGCCATGGACGTGCCGTAATTCATTTTAACGGGCTCATAATCAAAAGTGGGATGGGCATTTATTATTGATGATTAAAGTAGATGATGATGGGGTTCGAGGATATTTTTATTCTGACGAACGATAAAACTCTACGTCAATGAATTCTTGCTTAATTCCGGCAAAAATACAAAATTTCAAGGGCCTTCTTTTCAGTTTATTGAGTGAACATGTCTTATAGGTTGTTGACTGAGTCAAGAAATTAATCTTATTTAATATCACATCATGCATTAAAAAAAGTTATTTAGCTTACTTATTTCCTTCATTAACTATTTCGTTGATTTTTTTTTATCAGTGTGTGATTCTTTAATCTAAGAAGTTAAAAATAAGTAATTAAAAACCTTCTATTTAATTACTATTACTACTAAATATACTATTAATTAATATAATATATTGCTAATTACTATACTTCTTATACTACTTATAATATACTACTAAATATACTATTATTGTTACTAAATATACTATAAAATTACTACTAAATATAGTATTTAAATTATTTTGTATTATGTGTTTTGGAACTGAAATTTTCGTATTTAACTACTATAATAATTTCTGATTTTTAATACAATAAAAATCTAAAAAATTATTTTAAAAAGTATTTCTTGTTATTATATAAATAAAAAAAAGCAATTCCTACCCTATTGTTTAGTCAGTTGTTAAAGTAACACTGACAACATTGTTTAATAAGTAACACTTATTTAATCAGTTGTGAAAGTAACACATTAACATTTAAGGGAGAAATTAGCTCTATTAATATCGATACCCTCAAATATCCAGTCAGCGAAATTACGCCAAACGCCCAAAACCTCTCGATGTTTTCCCCTCATAAATAAGCTTTATTGATTAAATCGAATACTCGAGGCGTATGCTTTGTTTGTCAGATACGCTCGCCCAAATTGGTTCGGGTATAGAGAGGTTTCCTCAGAACTATCAAAAGATGTTCGAGCATGCATTAGTTTAATAGTCATCAGCTAAGCAGAGTCCTCTTTTATATAGGCCCTCAAGGCCACGTACTGTCAACACGGGTTTTAAAAGGGGTACGAACTTTGATATATTTGAAAGAGAAACACTGTCGTTCCAACGTTTTGAAATACCTGAGCACGAATAACCTTAGAAATGCCATAAATAATAACTATTTGGTTCACATGTAAGTTGTGGTAACATAAAATCATTATCAGTAAAAGAAAACCTAAATCACAATTTATGATAAAAGATGATTATGATATGATCATGATAAAAGATCATGTAATGATTATTAAATCAAATTTAAAGATGAACTCTGAGCATCCACTATCATTAAAAGAATATTTAGTGATCATTTTAATCCTACCAATAATTATTGGGTCTTAAATAAACCAGTATCTCAAAAGCAAGCGTGTGAGAAGCAGTTGCAACTATAGTAGATTTTCTACAATCAATTCACTTTAAAGGTTAATCTAGTTAGCAAAGGGAAAGTAAAAATTACACCTCAGACTTGAGTATTCAGTCACCGTCTTCCCTTTTTCAGAGAATTGGATTGTGTACAATATTAACAAAATATTTTTTGGTTTGAATTTAGCGTTTTTACTAAATCTATTATGTTATCCCATTGTTATCTATCATATTGGATGCCCGTGGCGCGTGCTTACTTTGTTAGAGACGCTCGTCCCGATGGATTTAGGGGACATGGAGGTTTTCGAAAAGCAATCAAAGTGCATCCGAGCATTCATAGGCTTAATAGTTATCAGCTAAGCGGAGACGTCTTTTGTATAACGATCCCTTAAGACCGCGAGCTGTCATCGCAATTTTTTAAGGGGGGGGGTGAGGAATTTTTATTATCTTTGTTATGGAAACTCCAGCATTTTCAGTATTCTGATGTACTCGATCGAAAATAATTTTAGAAATGAGAGAGTTAAGCATCTCTTTATTACAGAATAGAACAAGCAATATGGATCTCACCAATTACCAGAAGCCTAAACAAAAAAGACTTTTCCTATGGAATGACCAATTATATTAACCGCAGACTAAATATACAAAAATGTGAGGATTTGCATGAAAAACTTATGCCTTTATTCCTTACCTTGGTAGTTTGACTAATACTCGAAAATAAACTTTACACTTACTTTAATGAGAAAAAAAATACCTTTCATCTTCTACAAACAGCATAGCGTCCTGGTGAAGAATTTACGATTGATTTCAATTATATTTTTCAAATTTAAGATTATTTTCCAAGTATCGAATAATTTCGAATGTGATTCCACCAGATAAAAAGAAACTTGATTATCATTTTTAGCTTCAATGTCAAGAGTTTTCAGTCTTTGAGCTTTTTATCGATTTTGGATGATCTCTTCCCAAAAGCTATTTCACCAGAAGAATAAACAGTCGACAAACATCGAAGTTCTTGAAAGTCGTCGAAATGATGACAAACAATTGACTATAAAAGAGGTATTTACAGAATCGATTGGTAGAATGTCTATCCAGAAAGTGTTGGACATCGAAGTTTTCACTTATATCTAGTCAGAAAAAACACACACAATATTCTTATTATTGTCCTGGTTTTCTGTCTGATTTTTTTTATGAAATAGTTGTTAGACATATTTTAATACTTAGCCATAACAAATGGTATTTGTGGAAATAAGGCAAGTTAAGACCAATTTTGTAATATCTTCGTAGATATTAATAGGTGAGTTTCAATTAATGGTCAAGTTATTTTTCATTGAATGCGTTGTGTTTATTATTTTGTAGTACATATTCCACTGGAGTTAATTTTTATTAAGATTTTTTTTGAAGTGTGGGATAAAAATGGCAGTTGGGATTTTTTCAATTTTCAACTATTTATTTTATTTTGTTACGAAATTTTTATATATATCTTAATATTTTTTTTTATCCTTTTTGGTCAGGTACTTGATGAAATCAGAATTTTTTTTCCATCCAAATTGAACATTTTTTTAAAAAAAATATATAGTCAGATTTTTATATTTAAAAAAAATTATTTATTTATATTATTATTTTTTTATTTATTTTTTACTGAAGAGTTTGTGATTGAAATCTACTTTAATATTCTCTTTGAGTTTGTCGCAAATAGTATTACCATAATAAACAAATAAACATAACGATTTTTATTTTTTATTTTAATACTTTGACATGCGTAGCAATCTAAAAGAGGACATTGAAATATATTTCAATACTTCTCGATTCGTAAAATTTGAAATTTGCCTCTTACTGCGTTTATCATTACCAATTCCACTACTCAATTTTCTAAATTTTCATGTTTTAAAAAACATTAACAAGCAAAATCTCAATTAGCGTAAAAAGATCGGTATTACGTACACATGCTTGACTACAATATCCACAAAACCTACTTTCCATATATTTTTCAGCACATTTTTTTTTTTTTTTACTTTTTTACTTAGGGGGAAATACGTCACCATTCCGCAACGAACACCCCCACTTTTCTAAAACTATTATGTCTATCTAAAAGATGCAGAAAGAAATAATGCGAACTCCACAGAAACAGTCTGCTGCTACGAGCACACAAAGCAGGTGAAACAGCCCACGCAGTGTTCACTCCCTAGCCAGATGATCTTCTCGCCTCGGGCACCAGAGAAACAGCCGATATTTCTTGTCCCATTCCCTTTGAAATACCTCCTTCGCAGAATTTTATGGATCCTCCATTGATTCCCAAATGGTTTCATCTTTGTTCCGTGACGCTTTCGTTGAACTCATACTGCTTCAGTCACTCGATTCAGTTTCGTTGCTAGAATATTTTAGAAGTTACTGTTTAAAGGAATTTCTGGAAGTTCGAGAGAATTCTGAAATTTGTGGAAAGGATTTAAAACTCTATTCAAATGCGAAATCGCAAATCTTCATTAATAGAACGATGCAAGGGAAGGAGTCTATTGACATAAAGTCGGAATTTGATGATAAAAGGGCAAGTGCATTTGATATCACTTCGAATATTTGCAACTTTTCATATTCCGTGGTCTCATTTGTATTTTAGTCAGATGAACAGCGAATTGCAGTATAGAATTCTAACATTGCAATTGACGTCATTGCCCTTGACAACTCGGGCACGTCAGAAGCTCCTAAGTTGGATCACTTCTTTATTATTCTGGCGATCAGCTCGAAATTAAGAGATATCAGTTTGCATCAGAATGTCAGTTGTCAAATGATTAAAAGAAAAGCGAAATTTCTCGCATCATCTAACACTAAATCAAATATTGTCTTACATAAAGCACGTTCTGGTAATGTCCGGGAAGAAACTTCTATTATCAAAATGTATTACTTTCTTACATAGTTTCTTGATCATACTTTATGAAGTGTCAGTTTGAAACCAAATTAATCAGGAGTCAACTGATTAAAAAGTAAAGGAAATAAAGTGTATAATCTGACACCAACTGTACGTTATCTTATATTAAACCTGCTCTGAGAATACCCGGTGCGACATTTTCATTACGGGGATGTGCCATTTTCTTAAACAATCACTCGATTTCACTTTATGAGGCATCAGTTTGCAGCTAAATTAGTCAGGAGTTAACTGATTAAAGACAAACGAAATGGTGTGCATCATCTGATATCAACAGAACTCGGTCATATATCAAATCGTCTTAGGAAGTACCAGGAAACGCGCTTTCATTACACAGATGTGTCTCTTTCTTACACTGTCTCTCGATCTTACTTTATGAGGTATCAGGTTTGCTATCAAATTAGTCAGGAGTCAACTGATTAAAAGACAAACGAAATGGTGTGCATCATCTGATATCAACAGGACTCGGTCATATATCAAATCGTCTTAGGAAATATCAGGAGAGGCGCTTCCATTACATAGATGTGTCCCTTTCTTACACAGTCTCTCGATCTTACTTTATGAGGTTTCAGTTTGCAGCTAAATTTGTCAGCAGTCAACTGATTAAAAGACAAACGAAACTCTTTGCGTTATCTAACACCAGTAGAACGCAGTCTTATATTAAACGCGCCCTGGGAATACCCCTGTGAGACGCTTCCATTAAGGTGATGCGTCTTTTTTTCACTCGGTCTTACTTTATGAGGTATCAGGTTTGCTATCAAATTAGTCAGGAGTCAACTGATTAAAAGACAAATGAAATTATAGGCATCATCTACCACCAATTGGATGTGGTCTTACAGTAAGCCGTTCTTTTAACACTCGCTTACATTATGGGGATGTGACACTTTCATATTCAGTCTCTCGATCTTACTTTATGAAGTATCAGTTTGCAATCAAATTACTCAGGAGTCAACTGATTAAAAGACAAACAAAAAGGTTTGCTTCATCTAACTTTAATTGGACGCAGTTCTATATTAACCAGCTCTGGGAATATGCGGTAAGACACTTCCGTTTCGCGGATATACCACTTTCTTACATATTTCTCGATCTTATTTTATGAGGTATAAGTTTGCGCCAAATTAGTCAGGAGTCAACTGATTAAAAGACAAATGAAATTATAGGCATCATCTACCACCAATTGGATGTGGTCTTACAATAAGCCGCTCTTTTAACACTCGCTTACATTATGGGGATGTGACACTTTCATACTCAGTCCCTCGATCTTACTTTATGAAGTATCAGTTTGCAGTCAAATTACTCAGGAGTCAACTGATTAAAAGACAAACAAAAAGGTTTGCTTCCTCTAACTTTAATTGGACGCAGTTCTATATTAACCAGCTCTGGGAATATGCGGTAAGACACTTCCGTGTCGCGGATATACCACTTTCTTACATATTTCTCGATCTTATTTTATGAGGTATAAGTTTGCCGCCAAATTAGTCAGGAGTCAACTGATTAAAAGACAAATGAAATTATAGGCATCATCTACCACCAATTGGATGTGGTCTTACAATAAGCCGCTCTTTTAACACTCGCTTACATTATGGGGATGTGACACTTTCATACTCAGTCCCTCGATCTTACTTTATGAAGTATCAGTTTGCAGTCAAATTACTCAGGAGTCAACTGATTAAAAGACAAACAAAAAGGTTTGCTTCCTCTAACTTTAATTGGACGCAGTTCTATATTAACCAGCTCTGGGAATATGCGGTAAGACACTTCCGTTTCGCGGATATACCACTTTCTTACATATTTCTCGATCTTATTTTATGAGGTATAAGTTTGCCGCCAAATTAGTCAGGAGTCAACTGATTAAAAGACAAATGAAATTATAGGCATCATCTACCACCAATTGGATGTGGTCTTACAATAAGCCGCTCTTTTAACACTCGCTTACATTATGGGGATGTGACACTTTCATACTCAGTCTCTCGATCTTACTTTATGAAGTATCAGTTTGCAGTCAAATTACTCAGGAGTCAACTGATTAAAAGACAAACAAAAAGGTTTGCTTCCTCTAACTTTAATTGGACGCAGTTCTATATTAACCAGCTCTGGGAATATGCGGTAATACACTTCCGTTTCGCAGATATACCACTTTCTTACATATTTCTCGATCTTATTTTATGAGGTATAAGTTTGCCGCCAAATTAGTCAGGAGTCAACTGATTAAAAGACAAATGAAATTATAGGCATCATCTACCACCAATTGGATGTGGTCTTACAATAAGCCGCTCTTTTAACACTCGCTCACATTATGGGGATGTGACACTTCCATACTCAGTCTCTCGATCTTACTTTATGAAGTATCAGTTTGCAATCAAATTACTCAGGAGTCAACTGATTAAAAGACAAACAAAAAGGTTTGCTTCATCTAACTTTAATTGGACGCAGTTCTATATTAACCAGCTCTGGGAATATGCGGTAAGACACTTCCGTTTCGCGGATATACCACTTTCTTACATATTTCTCGATCTTATTTTATGAGGTATCAGTTTGCCGCCAAATTAGTCAGGAGTCAACTGATTAAAAAACTATTATAATTGTGTGCATCATCTAATATTGAATTGAAAGCTATTTTACAGTAGAAACTCCCCGTAATTATTCACAGATGCACTTCCATTACGAATATGTGATACTCGCATACGCAAACTTTCAGCCTTAATTGTTTCTTCTCCTAGGTATACAACAAAAGAATTTACCCTGCAAATCCAGAATAATCTGTATGACATTGTCATAACAGGACAATGCTGGGAATAGATATTGATTCCTAATAGTCATCAGAATCTCTCCGGGAAATTACCATCATTGAAGTTGAGGTAAATTCATTCATCTGCAACATTATTTCTACATTTTGATCAATATGAACTACACTCAAGTGATCAACTAAATCTCTCGCTCTTAGGCTCTTTTTGTAACTATTAGAGAGAATATGAAAAAAAGTTTTGGAAGGACCACCCCGCTGATTTTTTTTTATGAGTAAGTTATGATGGGGTGGCGCGATATATGCCTTCCTACGAGACGCGAAATGATAAATAATGAATGTAATGAAGTTCGAATCGAAAATATGCCAGATATGCCATTCTAAGAGTTTTTTAACTTTCCTAAAAAGAAATTTAAAAAAAAAAATTAAATATAATTTTCATAAATACATAATTAAAAATAAACAAATTTGAATTTGACAACGCGTTGCCAATAAAACATTTTTCACTAACTGTACAAGGTGTATTAATTCATTTGTTTTTCTCTTTTTTTCCCCAAAATATTGAACCTAGAATTACTTTTTTACTATTTAAGAAACCTCATATTATCTTATGAATCTTATTTAAGAACCTCATATTATCTTATGAATCTTATTTAAGAACCTCATATTATCTTATGAATCTTATTTAAGAACCTCATATTATCATATTTCTTCTTGTTTTAGATGTTCTTTCTTCCATCCCTTTAAACTAAGTCTTCTTTCTGAGTCTTATTTTTTCTCTCTTTTCTTCTTCCTACCCTTAATTCTTTCTTCCCTGTTTGTTTCCATCTAACAAATGCACAACAGAAATAAACGACTAGAAATTCACTTCATTTTAAATGAATATTTTTTTTTCTCTTTCGATTACTGTTTAAATGCTGTATGAAGCATTAGTTTTAGATGGAGAAAAAAAAAGAAAGAAAAAACTACTCTGCTTTTTTTTTCTAACTCCAGTACTTCTATTCAGTAAGCTTAAGACGTTTGAAAAACTAGTAAAAAGAACCTGTTTTTGATCTAACTTAATTTTACAGAATCACACATAAGAAAAATTAAAATTTATTTTATTACTTTAAGCATTTTTTTTCTTTTTATTAATTTCGATTCTACACCTTAAAAATGAGCTTTAAGAAAATTAAATGTATTTATTTAAGGAAACGAAGCTCCGGACTTGTTTTTAAGATGAATTAATTATCTGTGAGCAGATTTTCAAGAATTTAAAATAAAACTAAGCTGGTTGGCAGTTTGAAGAAATATTCGAGGATTATTTGTTAATTTAAAATTGCAAGTAAGCATTTAGTAAAGCAGCTTTTCAAAAAGACTTAGTACAGGAATATACACTGAAATGTAATATCCTTAAATGCAATAAAAAAATTTGATCCACGCATATTTTTTTTTCTCAGACAGTTTTAGGTACTTATTATGCTTTTTCTGTCTTTGTAAGACAGATTTTTAGACTGAAATTTTTTTTATCTTTACATAATACGAAATATTTTACCTAAATACTGTTATAAATCTGTAATGTTGCTACCTAGCACGGTTAGTTCAATCACTGGAAACACCGTTTTATGATCAGATCTGTTGGATGCTGATAGGGAGCCACGTCAGTGATCCCAGAGCTTGACAACAAACTTGGCGACTATTTGGTAACTTGGCAAAGAATTTGGCGATTTTGGCGACAAAACAGATATTGCTGGAATCTTCCAAACTTTTAGGGATTGAGCCAATAGGGACGGAGATATGCCTGATTGTTCCAGAACCTTCTCTGTCCGCCTCCGGGAACTATAAAAGGTCTCTAGTCGAAGTCAGTCATATACAAAGTCGTGGGAAGAGTCAATGGCGAATAGTTGCATCGTCCGGCGAAGCTCAAGCAATGTGTGGAGCTCAAGCATTTGCTGAACTGAACTGTGTGCCGAGTCCTGGTGTTTATTGTGGAAGCTGCATCGAGTCGTATATAAAGTAGCCAGTTGTGTAATGGTGAGTCGGTAGTTGGATACAGCTAAAGTGAGGAGACAATGGAGAATTGCAGGCGTTTGGAAATCCGCAGAGTGAAGCTACTAAGATTCCCTCCTCCTGCTGAATTCTGTCTGGTCGCTTTGTGTGCTGTAGTTGTTTATTACTATCGATTACTACTGGTGGGCTACTGCTTGTTGTAGTGTGCTGCTGTGTGTTGCTTGTGTTCGTCTCGGGTGTGTATATTTTTTGTCTGCGTGTTCTTGTCTTCGTCTTTAATAAAAGTCGTCGTCTGTTACTAAAGGACTGTTTTCTTCATCGACCAACAAATCACAAAGATCTCCGAAATTTCCGTAACAATATATAAGCTAATATTTCTAATTATATTTTATTAAAAATGATTTGAAATCTTAATTAGTTTAAAAAATCAATTTATATTAATGGGTGTTGCAATAAATTTATGCTAGAAAAAAGACATTTGATGAAATCTTATTTAATTTGGTCCCATAATTTTTGCAATGCCCTTTTGCCATTCTCGTCTGCTTACGAGAAGGAAAAATTAATTTCAAGTGCGTTCTCTAGAATATTTGTCTACCCATGTTCAACAGGCATCCTATCTAATGTTCATGTGATTTCATACGCGAATACTTTTCGTGTAAATATATATTAGAATAAAGGCATTTAATAATCCGCATAGAATCAGAATGGTTTATATTGTTTTACATTGGTTCATATAATGGCTTTTCTAATCGAAAGTTAGTAGTATCTGAAATTTCTTTCAACAGATGTTCAACAGATATTTGACCAGAATAATAGTATGACAGAGTCGCAAGTTAATGATAAAACAAATTGTAATATAGAAAATACATTTTGCTCACATATCAATAAGTTAGGGTAACTTTATATTTCGTTTTTATATTGAATTTTCATAAAGTTGAAGCTAGTTTAAATCAAAATGAGTCCTTTGTTATAGTTATATTACTCTCCAAAATTGAGATAGCAATTTTTGCCAAAATTTTCTGGGAAAAGCTAATGAAGAAATAAATAGATTTTAATTTTACAAAAAGTAATGTATGTCACTCTTTTCTCATTAACTATGTTACATGGATCTATTCCTTGATTCTTTCGTTTTTGCCCTTAGTTTCTTCCCAATGCTGAACCCCAAATAAAACTAATTACTTTTCAGCTGATTTAGGGAGCCTTATCTTCTACTTCTTCTTCAGATGTTTTTTCTTGTATCTCTTTAAACTAAGTCCCCGTTCTTAGATTTATTTTTGTCATCTCCCCCCACCCCCTACACTTGGATCTTTATTCCCTATTTGTTTCCGTCTCACAACTGCACAACTGAAACAAACGAATAGCAATTCACTTCCGTTTAAATGAATTTTTCCCTCTCGGTCTTCGTTTAGCAAATGTTTAAGCGTTCTATGTAGCATTACTTATAAGCTGGAAATAAAAGAAAAATATTCTTTGCTTTTTTTTTATAACTGCAACTCTATTATTCAGTCAACTTTGAGAAATTGAAAAAATAGAAAAAAAAAAAGACATGCGTTTGATCCAACTTAATTCTACAGAATTACCAAAAAAAGAAATGATTTTATTTTGTTTTTCTCAGCATTCGTCTTTTTTTTTTAATAGTTTTTTTCTCTTCTTTTTGGAAGTTAACTTTAAGAAACTTAGATGTACTTATTTAAGAAAATAAAGCCCTGGGCTTGTTTTTAAAGTGATTTAATTCCCCGGGAAAAGTTTTTCAAGATTTTAAAATAAAACTCTGCTGGCTATATAAGCGAGAATTAATTCTTGGATTATGTGTTAATTTAAAGTGACATAAATAATTTTAACTAAAGAGTTTTATAAAAATATGGAGAAAAATATTATATTTTAATCGTATTAATTAAATTTGGGCCACGAGTTCTTACTCAGTTTTGAAGCCTCCTTTTCTACATAATGATATTTCCTTTTTACATGTTTAAATTGAAATAGTGAAAGAAAAATATATTTTTATAGATTGGAAAAATTTATGTTGTATTCAGTATCTATTAATATTTCCAGTTATTATTATTGTTGTACATACATTCCATGCATTATTGAAAAGATGTATTGCTTTCTTGCACTTAAGTTTAATAAAATTAAAGCTAAATGGTGTAACGAAATTAACGCGAGATTTGAATTAGCCACCATTCGTGCAGTAAAGTCTTGGCAACCTTATTAAAAACACTATTTGACAGCTGATAGTTTAGGGTTAGTGAAAATGGAACGTTACAAGATAGAACATGTTAAACCAAGATTCGAATTAAATAAAAAAACATAGTTTGTTTAATTTTAAGTTGTTGTATTTTTTTTATTGAATCGTAAATACAAAGGATAGGGTTATGTATGGAACAATATATAGAGCAACTGCCTCCTCGGCTGTGCTGGTACATACATACTCTTTTGTTGAAATTTTCGTTAAAATATTAGCGTAAATATTGCCGAATTCCACTGATGCAGCGTTGTATTTCCTCCTTCAGTGCACGCGTGTTTTTGAATTTGTTGGTATAGACCTTTGACTTTAAATACTCATATAAAAAGAAATCCAATGGTGTTAAATCACACGATTTAGGTGGCCAATTCACCAATTTTTGAACTTTGATCGCCAGAGTTTCATTGTTTTTGAAATATTATTCAACAGCGACAACACATTTTCCTATCGTGTAACACTCCATTTTTAATATTACTAAACTATCAGCTGTCGAATGTTTTTTTAAACAAGATTGCCAACACTTTAATGCAAGAATGGAGGCAAATTAAAATCTTGCGTTAATTTTGGGAGACTCTTTATATTAATCGTAAGATAGCTGCAATAGTTGATTTAACTCTCCTAAAAGTAATGTAGTAATTTTTAGCATGATTTTCAGGAAAATGCTTGCCAAAAATTAAATAGAACTGCATTTAGCAAGAAGCATTGTCTATCAATTGTTCTTCATTAACCAACTTGCTTGCATCCATTCCCTGGTACATTTTTTTTTTGCCATTCATTTATTTCCAAAACCGAATCCTGATTAAAACTAATTACTTTTTTTAAATGATTTATTGACCCGTATATTATTATTCTTGATTTAGATGCTCTTACTTGTATCTTCTTGAAAAAGGGCTCCATTCTTCATCTTCGTTTTTTCCCTCCTTTTTCCCCTACGGTCGCTTCTTTCTCCCCTATTTGTTTCCACCTCACAACTGCACAACAGAAATAAACAACTAGCAATTCACATCAGTTTAAATGAACATTTCTTTTTTCTATTTTCGTTTGGCTACTGTTTAAACGTTCTAGTAGCATTAGTTTTAGGAGGAAAGGAAAAAGATGAATTAAAAAAAAATCTGATTTTCTTTTTCTTTTTTTTTACCTGCAGTCCTTCTATTCAGTCAGCCTCAGTGAATTGAATTGTAGTAAAAAAAAAAAAAAAAAAGACACGCTTTTTATCTAACTTAATTCTACAGAATTACACGTCAAAACTTAAAAAAAAAGGCTCAGTTTATTTTGTGTTTCTAAGTATTCTTCGTTTTTTATCAGCTCTAATTCTTCTTTTACAAAAGTTAACTTTAAGAAAATTAACTGCACTTATCTAAGAAGACGAAGCTCCGGACTTGTTTTTAAGGTGAATTAATTCTCTGAGAGCAGTTTGTAATGGAGTGAGTTTTAAATAAAACTAACCGTGTTAGAAGTTCGAGAATTATTTGTTCATATAGAATCATAAGTAAGGTGAGATAAGAAGCTTCTAAAAAAACTTTTATATACAAAATGTAAACTGAATTTTTTTCTTTTTGCGAAATTAAGAAATTCTATTCTTATTCCTTTTTTTTCATCTGAGGACAATATTTCCTGATTATTAATTTATCAGTCTTAAGTTGTTAAATTTGAGAAGTTGAAAAATTTATCTTTACTTGAAACGAAATTTTTCTATCATAATAATATTCATATTTTCAACCCTTTTAGACTTTTTTTTTCTATTTTTAAGATGACTTTAAAGATTTTTTTTTTACTTTTAAGATTAATTGCAAACACTTTTTATTATTATTTTCATTATGCATTGCTACTAGTTTCGAAATATATCATTTAAACACGTATCGTTCAACCAAATTTGAAAATTTGGCGGTTCCACAATTTTAATTCCACTCTTAATTCCAATTTTTTAAAGCAATATTTAGCTAGAAACAGTTAATATTTTATTTTCTTATCTGAGTTAAACTGCTTCAGATATATGGAAATAATCCTTGTATGTTTTAACCCATACAAAAAGCTACCATTGACACAGCTAAAAACTATGTCAACATGCATGAGAAACACTTGCTTATATAGCACACCTGATAAGTCTTGAAAACATTTGTTTCCTGATTAGTAATGAATTATTTGACTCAGACACTTAAAAACATGCGTTATCTGTCGAAGTTGAATTTCAGCAAATTTTATTAATGGAAAAAAAGAGCGCATTATTGTCTGGTTCAAGAGTTTCTATTTCAAATTTTTGGTATTTCATATTTGATATCACGATTACTTATACTTTCTAAATATTCAATCTATTAACTTAATAAGTCCTGAAATTAATAATAACTAAATAACCAAGATGCATTATCGAGGCTGATCTAACGTCAGAACATTTCGTTTTGTTCCAATGATGTATGTTCTGTCGTTGGAAAACTCCAAACAACAAGTCCGCGCAATTATAGTGTGGATTGGCTTTTGAAATGTTTAATAATGCAATCCCTTGAATATATAATTGTATGAAATACCCGCTCAAGCAAAGTAAATTGACAAAATAAATATATTTTGTATTTTTATTTATCTTTCATTGAATATGAAATTATTCGAAAGTATTAAATTGTTTTTTAGAATCCCTTAACTTGAAGAAAAGTACGGTTGAACCAATTTTCTTGCATAAATCCCCTTAATATGTATCAACCGACACAATATACTACATCAATCCGACAACTATCTAATCTCTAATGTCATTCGAGTTCAGGCACTTCAGAATAATGAAATGCCTGCATTTCTATTTCAGAAAAAAGAAAAATTCCCCACTAAGCACTCAAAAACCATAATGATATTTTAAAGGGTATCTTTATCCGATCTTAAGCAGTTGATATATAAAAGAAGATATCAATTAGCTGATGGCTGCTTATCTAGTAAGGGATGGTCTAGCATCCATGGAGAGTTTTCAGAAAATCTCACTTATCTCCCTCAAAACCATCTGTGCGGGTTTCTCTAATGGAAAAAGCACAAGCCACGGGTTTTCAATGAATCGCACTTAATGAAAGAGGCATGGAATTTCACAATGACAGTAGGACCTCTTAAGCGTTTGTCGTAGTTCTATTGAACCGGTATTTAGGGCTTTTCAGTATTAATAAAATGTGATTGTTCAATATAAGTCAGCATCAGTGGAAATAAGGGAGGCCTCTCATTTTTGAAAGATGAGATTCAGGATTTCCAGTCTTTTGACATTACAGAGGTAATAAACTCAAAGGAACTAGTGCATAGTTGAAGGGAAAAGCTCATAACATGTTTCTTCCTTTATTCATTGTCGATTAAACGCAGTAATCCATTACTTGACCATTTGACCACTAAAGAACCCGTACGTCACTTTAAAAAGTGACATTAATATTGTAATAAGAAAGCTATTATTAACATCCTCATATGCATATTCTTGTGTAAAAGGAAATAAAATCATGTCAAAATATACGCCAAGAAATAAAATCATGCCAAAATATAGGCCAAGAAATAAAAGCATGCCAAAATATACGTCAAGAAATAAAATCATGCCAAAATATAGGCCAAGAAATAAAAGCATGCTAAAATATAGGCCAAGGGTTAAAATAATTCCGAAACATGACAAACACCATTGAAAGAGAAGTCAGAAGTTTCCGCAAATCTAAAAAAAGAAGTTTCTTTTCCATTTTTTGGGAAGAAAAATCAATAAACAGGTAAAAAATAAGCTTCCAATTTGAGTAGAAATGCGTGATAAGTAATAATTAAATTAGTCGCAACTTATAAGAAAAGCACCAAGAGTGTGAACAATTATCAAAGAAAAATTGATAAGAAAACGAAACATTTCGTTTTCATTTCGGAATATAATAACAGCATTCCTTTTTTTTTTTTTTTGCTTTAAGCCGTTGTACTTTTTTTTGCTATGATTTTATTAAATAAATGTAGCTTAAGATAATTCTAGAATATAATAACTTGAAGTTTCACGCTAAGTTGGAAATTTATTTCATACGGAAAAATCTAATGGATTCAAATATAAATACCAAATGAAAATGTGAATATTTTCTTAACAGCTACGTGTTGTTAACATTTTTAACAAGCATTTTAGATCCAAAAAGCAATATACATATATATTCTTGCCCAGAGTGGATATTTTTATTTAGGAAACAAACGAGCCTTAAAACATATTTTTCAGACATTATGAAAAAAAAAGTTGTATTTCACTGTGGAATATTTTTAACGAGAAAATCTCAGGCAGAAATGGAGTTGAGGGGTTTCAAGTTGCAGTAGCGTTGCATTTGGTTTAAATTTAATAACAAGATGTTTGAAAAAAGTTTTGCCATTTTCTTAGTTTTGCAGTTACTTTTTCTTTGCCAGAGAGGGAAAAAAGGGTTTTTAGTGTTTCTTAGTGTATCAAACATACAGAGAGGAGAAACCAAAAAGGGATTCCTGATTTTCCAGTGAATCCTCATTATTTTGTTACGAATATATCGGGAATTTATTATTAGTTACGATTTAAAAGTTACGATTCATTAATCGTAACGATGTGATATTTGAATTGGCTGTACCTATAAGAAATGGATTTTTCTTAAGAAGGATCAGATGTTTTGCTGGCAAGCAATTTTTTTTCCAACTAGATATCTGTTTAAAATAACTGGCGAAACCAAAAAATTGATCTTTTCCGGTTTTATGTGAACTATCAGGACTTCTAGCTAAGTCATTTCCCACAACTTAAAACTTTCTAGAGAAAATTAAACACTCTTATTCTTCAGTGTACATCATATATCATCCTATATATATTGTTACGAACCTGTGATGCGGCTTCCCAGCATAGTTGGTTCCATAGGAGGTCACAGAGCTTGGCGACAAACTTGGCGACCATTTGGCGACTTGGCGACGAATTTGGCGATTTTGCCTCCAAAATAGATTATACTCGAAACATCGAGAATTTTCCCGATTCGTCCAGTAGGAACGGAGATACGCCTCGAACGTACCAGATTGGTTGAAAGGCTTCTAGCCCCGCCTCTTGATGCCTATAAAAGGAAGCAGTCCTGCCGCGGCCGAGGAGTTGTGAACCGACGGTGAATTGAGTCGTGGACCAGTGGAGTCGAAGAGTAGTCGGAAGAACTCGTCTTCCAGGGACTAGCGGAGCAGCGACGGAGTAGAGCTGCTGTGTATACTGTTGTATGCTGCTGTGTATATTGTTTGTATGCTGCACGTCTCGGCTGAAGATAATCGTCTTCTGTGCTGTATATAGTTGTCGTCTTTGTGCTGTCCTGTGTGTCTTCGTGTCAATAAACGTCGTTGTTTCATTTTCTACTGCCGCCTGCTGATTGAGTGTTCTCCATACCATATAACTCCCACTATCCAAACGAACCCCGGACAATTTCGTAACAATATTATACATGTCATATACGCACAAAATCTCATCGAATTTAAGGCAAGTCGCTCAATATAAATTCCATTTCCCACTCATAAAATGCATATAGTATCGAGTTAAATCAATTTGAATGATATTTGACGATACTTATCGTTTGCTGAGCATGTTGTATTTATTAATATTATTATTTGTCTGTTGAATATTTATTGAAAAAGCAGAGCAACAAAAATTTAACAGATTCAGAGGAAATATCGTTTGAGAATTTAATGTAGCGTACACAGAATTTCATGTCGTCTTCGGAAACTGAATCTTTGTCTTTAAAAATTGAAATTAAAAAGTAAATCGCATTTTTCTCCAAATTCCCTTTTAATTAGATTTTAAAAATATAAATAACAAACTTAGAGTGATTAGAATTTAGATTAAATAGTTAAAAATAGATTGTTTCCGAAATGCATTAAAAATATTTTAATAATCATTAAAAGTTTACATTGTTAACAGTAGAATAAAAATGAAAACGTTTTTGAGAAAACTAACCAATCTATTAGGTTTTTAAAACACAAAATCCAGTAACTAATGGGAGTATTTATAAAATTACCACTAATTCAATGATAATAAAACAAAATATTCTCTTTCCGATTAATTAATATTCAACATTCATTGCCATTTGTAATTTCTAATAATTGGTAGCTCATTACCTTCTAACTATTAACTGAAAAACAAAAACGTATTTGTATAATTAAATAAATTATTTTCAGTGATTCTTGGCAAGCAACTAAATGCACTTTACAAACATTCTAATATTAATCTGTTTTCTGTACTTCATTCTTTTTTATTTTTATTCTTAATTCCTCCAATCTATCAAGGAATTTGAAAACTCTTAATTAAGCCAATTATATCTAAATATCAAATCATTTTGAAACCTGTATTATTTTAGCCTCAGCATTTAAAAAACTTCTGTTTTATCCATAAATATATAATTACACTGTAATAACTAATACTTTGTTTCATTACATCTTTATTAAGGATAAAATAATTGATAATTAAATTTAATATTGTTTTTAAGTTTATATATATATTTATATTTCTTTTCATGAGAAGGAAGAATTTAAATTAAATAGCATATTATGATTAATTTATAAACCTAGATAAAAAGGAATAAATATTTATAAAACTATCCCATAATACTAGGAGGAAACATAATATCAATTGAGTTTAGTTATAACGAATTACTCATTCTCAGAATATAATTTAGAGAATTAATTGAATTATCATTGTCATTAAACATGCATTAAAATTTCTATTAAATTCTGATTTAGAAATTATAATATTGAGCATTCATAATATTAGTTTCCGCCAATGATAATGTTATCATTGAAAGGAAAGAGCGATATAAATTCCTAATGGATGCTGACATTCAATGACACCGATCTTAGCGATGGACTTGAAGATCATTTGATGACTTTGGTATAAAAATGAAGCCTCTTAAAAATAAAAGAATTTTGGCAATATCTCTATTTTGAACCGAGATTTGAGAATCCATCTAGAAGATTACATGTCCTATAAGATATTGCAAAAGGGAAAGAACTCATTGCAGGAGAGAATTAGAGGAATTTTGACATTGCCGAATTTGCAGTGCTTAAGAGAGTGTCCATGAAATGTAAGAAGACTATTTTTTTTGTGTATTCATAATATGGAAAAGAATATAATTATAATCGAGAATTGTGTCACAGTCAAGTTACTTAATATTTATATTGAATACAAGATATTTAATTCATTTGTTGATTTATGCATTTGTTATAGATAGATTCCTATAAAAAGACTACTATTGGAATGATTCTCATCACAAGACTTCGGGAAAATTACTTCAGTTCTTCACCGATCATGGTCCCTAGAACCCAAAATCGGAGCCCTATAGAGTGTTATGTACTGGACAAAATTTAACAAAGTGTGGCTACCATACACATTAAAGTATGCTGTTTCGATTTATCAAGAAAAACAAAATTAGTACCAAAAAACTGCCGATAGGGAAAATACTAGCGCTGCAAGTGCATAATATGTGGGGAATAAATGCATAGCTACCAAAGGAAACAGTAAATAGCAATACACCAAATACCAATGAAAAACGTTTATTATAGTGACTTACAAATTTGGTTCAAGGTGACCACCAACTTGATTAAAAGACGACCTTATACGAGGTTTAAACGGTGGTTGGCAACATATTGGCATTTATTCGTCTGACATGTAACGTTATTTGATCTTTTAAATTAGGAATGTCAGGAACATTTCCTTGATGCATAACGCCTTTCAAGTGAACCAGAACCGTCTCACAACCAGAAATTGCCAAGATTCAGATCAGAGTAATCAGTAAATGAGTGTATCTTATACTAATAAAATTTCAGGATCTTACGCAATATCCTTGCATCGTCAAGAACAGGGTATCTGTTTGTCGCTATATTGAACGTGCACTTCTGATAACCTGCTTATTAGCTATCGCCTGATCCATAACGGCTGGTGCAACTTCTTCAACTTGTTCCTGCTTGATAACTTTACGTCCTCGGCTTGCATCAATATTTTCTGTTGTTTCAAGTCTTTCAACCATTCTTCGTAAGTTGGTTATGATCATCGGCCCTCTACGTAGCTGTTTTAACCGCCGGTATTCAAGAAGAGCAGCACTGGCATTTCCATCCCGCTGATAAAACAGCTTCAGTAATAAGGCGGGTTCACATAGTGACAACGCTATCGATGGGAGGATTCTTGCAGAATGACATAAATTCCCGCAATCCTTCCTTTTATCTTTGATGTTATGCCACGAAGTACCCGTTTAGGCAAATTGCATAATAACGTTTTCAAACGCAGCTCCAGATTGTCCCTATCGGCTTTTTTTGGAACTATTTTTTTTTTATAAATCAAAACCGCATACTTTAATGTGTATTGTAGTCAAATTTTGTTATATTTCGTCCAATACATAACACTCTACAGGGCTCAGAACACCTCTTGTTATTTCTTGATCACCCTGTATATGCGCATAACGCTTCGTCCATGTTATCTTGTGAATAGGATATCTAGAGTAATTTTGTTTGGATTTTAATTGACTTGGAATATGTTGTAAGTAATATAGAAATCTCCGACGAGTTCGTAAATGGCCCATCTAGCTCAAAGGGGGTGGCAATGTTGGGAGATTAAAATTTTCATTTCGCTATAACTTTCTTAATTTTGAAAAAAGAAAAATGAATCCCAATAACCAAATTAGCTCCTCACTAAACGAACATCTTTCGTATTTAAGGTTTTTCGATAACTGCAATATCTTAGAAGCTAGGGGCTATAAAGTGATTTCCACGTCCAGATTTTGACCGTTTCTTACGTCAACAATTTAAGTTGCCAGATAATAAATAACTCAGATGGAAATGACTCTAACTTTGGCTTGCAGTGAGAATTTTTTAAAAATTTTTTTTAACTATATTGGATTCCCAACCATATACCAAAGATTACAGTGATACTGAAATTAAACGAAATCCAGTTTTTTACAATGATTTGATATAAAGCAATATTATTTCTGAATTCAATCTGAACAAATATTTCATTTCTTAAAAATATAAGATACTTTTTTTTGGAGATCTCTGTTTCTGAAACACAAATTTCCACTCAAAGCAAACACGAGTCGCGAAGTTCCAGGTTTTTATATTGCATAAAGAATTCCCAAATCTCCTTCAACTAACTGACACTTTTCCAGAAGATTTCAGCTGACATTGTAAATGCCGACATGGTGTCTTCAAAACTCCATATGAATTTACTCCTACGATGTGTCTGAACTTTTAAAAAGGAACACCCCTCACAACCGCCGTCAAATAGAGGTGACAAACTTTCTTGGAACAGCAATCCTTCACTATCGAATTCCGCGAAGGCTCTAAGGCACTCATAGAGACAAGGTTACAGTTAGTTCTCTCCTTGGAGACATATATTGATTCCGGTTCCAAGGTTGCAAACTGTTCCTTCTTCTTGGCAATTCGCAAGGCTGCGGGCGCTTCTCATTTGTTTTACGCTGTAACTGTAACTTTACACGTCGAGAGTTTGTCAAGGGGAAAATCCGACCTCTGGACTTTCTTGGATCAGGTTCATGAAATATTTGTTCTTTTTTTCTGGTGGGCTGAGAAGGAGGGTTATAGGGTTCTATTTCGAAAAATAGAATAAGAATTTTGTGCAAGTTGAGACAAGGGTGTAACTTAATCTTCTTCCTTTGAAGTTTCATAGAAAATGATTGTGGAATTGAAGAGTCGAACTGGGTGGGTAATAGAATAAAAGGATTTCTAATTTTATGTTTAGATTCTCATGGATTTGTCAGGAGAAACATTAGTATTATAACGAAATTCATTTGTATCAAAAGAAGGCAAGTGATAATATTGCCTTATTTAAATTAATCCGAAATAACTGCACTCATTTACAAATATGTCTTTGAAAGCTTTTATGAATAACACACTTGCAATTATACACCGATTCTATTATTTGAAGTTCCAAAGATAGTTTATATTATTTAGAATATTTAAATAAATCAATTGTAGAAAATTCCCTAGTTTTCTTATATGCCTTCCTAGGATTCACTCATTCATTTTTGGAATTTCATTTGCTTTATAAATTTATTATCTTATTCAGAGGCTTCCCATATTGTGAGTCAACTGGATCACTAGTCAATTTGCGGTGGATCGCGATCATATCAAAAACATCTATATGTTTTCCCATTTATTAACCGATCCACAAATACATTGCGAAACTGAATTTTTGTTGTTGTTAATTAACAAATTTTTGGTTATCTTTAAACGGACTTTCCCATTGTCTTACTCTGAAGTTTTTATAATCCTTGCCACTGGAGCTTTCATAATTCTTTCCATTCAAGCTTTCCCAATTCCTTCCACTGAAACTTTCTCAATTCTGAAGTTTTCTCTAATTCCTTCCTTTGAAGTTTTCTCGCTTTCTTTCACTAGAGTTTTCCCAATTTCTTCTGCTAAAAATTTCTCAATTCCCTGTTCTGAATTTTTTTCTAATTCCTCCCTCTGAATTATTTTAATATCTGCCACTAAAAATTTCCCATTGCTTTCTCTAAAAATCCTCAATTCTCGTGACTAAAGCTATTCCATTCTCAAAACTTTTATCAATTCCTTCCTCTGAAATTACCCAATTCCAGATACTGAATCTTCCCCAATTCCTTTCTCTGAAGTTCTTCAGTTCTTTCCACTGAAGCCTTCCCAATTCCTTCCACTTTTACATCGTTATATTTTTGTGAAGTTAGAATTTCGGCATTGGAGAGAATTTAAAGCGAGTATCGAACCAAGCTTCAATTTTGATATTTACTAGAACTATTCTGGATTTTATTGTCATCATCAACAACGATAAAAACCAAATGCAAATTCTCTACAGGAAATGTTAGAAATATTTGTTGAAAAATTATTTTTAATGATAAATATCTTTTCTTCACAATATTTTTTTTATCCATTTAACCTCTTTTAGAAAGTACGTGTGCTATCGTTCTTTTAAAAAAAAATAAATGCCCCAAAGATAATAACGTTTTTATTAGATTGATTCACTTTTTTGCAATGGATATCTCTGGAAATTAATATGAAGTATTTTGAAAGACAGTACTGATTTGGATTAACGAGGAATTTTAATCATATTTGATTGCAAAATTAAAACAGTTCGATATATTTTGAAAATAGAAAATATGCTTCTATAACTTGAAAAAATATTGAAACCTTCTAAAGAAAAGTTAGGTTGTATATTTTTATTATTTGTTAAAACATTTATTTGCCCGGAAGCCATAAAAAAATCTTTCTTTCCAACTTCGAAACCATTGACTAAGAGCAGGAAACAATGATTTATTTCGCATGGAATTTTGAAAGCCACAGAAGAGAAAGCATAAAGAGATCCAAACTGATTGATTTGACCTGCTACAATCGGTGCAAAAAATAGGAATTACTGCTCTTTATTAAAGAGAACTGTTTCTAAGTTTATGCTACAGGAAATAATCACATGACAGAGAAACAAACTGAAAACCAATCAAACATTTCTGGTAAGATTTACTCCAGAAAATAGAACAATTTTTTAAATATCTGGTGAGTAAGGAAAAAAAATGCCCAGTCAAGAAAAGCTAAGATGTCGAATTTCCCCCAATTTTTAAATAAATTATATATTTTATGCATATTTTAGATCTGAGTTAAAATTTCTAAAAGCTTAAATGACATTTTTTTTCAGATACTAATCAAAATACAGAAATATTTTTTTTAAAAAATGGACGAAATTGAATGATGTACATTGTAATGAAAAATTTAAGTTGTTTAATGTTGTTTAAATCAATAAATATTTGTTAAAAATTATCGTTTCTGAATTGTTTAAAATAATCTTCCAGTGTTTTAGGCACCGCTAAGTAACTACATTATACCCACTAAATGATTACAAAAGTTATCAAACTAAAAATTCAAAAAGTAGTCGTAGAGTAGATTAGAGTCCTGCTGGTACTACTTTTCAAAATGGTATATGTTCAATTTTAAAAGAATTGACAAACATTAAAGAAAAAATGCACGGGGGGGGGGGTTGAAATCACTGAATAGGTTAAAATTTGAATTTCAAAATAGTATGAAAATATTTAAATGAAACAAAAATTTTAAAAAGCTGTGGCAGATTTGTTGTTGTTGTTGTTTCTAATGGCACTTGCCATGGACAAGCCCGCTGATTTCGAATTCAGCGATTTTAAGCCGGGAGAGAGCGTCTCTCGTTTTTAGTAGCGCCAATTAGGGCCAAGAGTACAGTGGCAGAGTCGATCAAAGTCCTGCTCGTTCTCTATTTCAAAATCGTACATGTTAAATTTTTAAAAAATAAAAAAAAAATTAATAAGAATTTTTTTAAAAAAATGCACAGAATATAATTTAAGATAATTGACAAGATAAAGTTTTGAATTTTAAAGTAGTATGAAAATATTTATTGTAAAATCATTTTCACCCAAATTACTTTTAAAAAACGGCATTTTGCACTTCGGAAGGCTAACAGGATTTCTTACCTTGGTCCTAAAGAATAAGTGCTCAAAGTTTGGCAGAATGCGGCCCAGTTGTTTGGGAGAAAATCTGGAATATAAATACAAATACATTTATGCATACATATATGATAGCAAGAACTTTTATTTATATCAACGCTGTATTGTCATCGGGAATACTAAACAATAGAATGTTTGGAAAACTCTTGAATCTCAAAATGAAAATAAAAATAAAAATTACAAAATTGCATCTTTAGAAATAATAAACAGATAAACTTAAATAAAATCTATTAAATTATATTATATTTATCAATAAAATTCTTAAGTGCCAGCAAAACACTTGCTTTCTGTCTAATATTTATAGAAAATATTTAATTTCTTTGCTATTAATTTATCAATTATATCCTGTAGTTTACCTTCTTAGTTTCATTAGCGAAAGTAATTTAGTTATATTAGTATAGCCGAACAAGTTATTCAGGCAAATAATAACTTACTCTATTATTTATTACACATGACTGTGGCAATATGTAATAATTAAATTTTCTACGAAATACAGTTAGAAGAAGTGTTGTTACAAAGTTATTTGTCAAAATGGTTACCTAATTACTTGGTTAAAAATATTTTATTAAATAGATCATTCAATGTTAAGCCTTTAATTGGTTTGTTTTCTCTATTATCTAATTATATGGAGCCTTCTAATTTGATAATGTTTTGTCGCTTTTATACAAATGAGAGCTTATTGTGTACTTGAGTAAGTTATGCCTTCTATGCAAGCTTTGTTTCTAATTATAAATTATTAAATGGGTTTAAAAGTGTAAAAATTTAATAAATTGCTATGTTTGTGTACGAACGATCTGGTTAACGGGTTAAAAAATGCCTCTTTTGTTATCCACCTTTGTAATATTAAGTTATGAATGATAGTTATGGAATTATTTACATTAATACTCAAGGTGTTTGTTTTAGGTGAAAGGTTCGCTTTTGAATTCTAATTAAATGCAAGCCACAGGATCGATTTTTTTTAGATTAAGTTATTTTATAAAGGAAATAAATTAAATTTATATCCTAATAATATAAAAGTTATTAAATCAATTAAAAAACGTGATTAATTAAATTGAGGTTTATAACTGATATTATTAATACAGAATTTTTTTGAAAAACATCTGTTAAAGATCTACATTATTCGATGCGGTGTAATTCTTGATATTTTCTAAATAAACCATAAATCTGCGATTCAGAAGTCACTTGGATGAAATGCCGGCGACTAAAGGGGCAATGATGTGGGAACATTTAACTTGTAAACTCATCGCAGACCATTTATGTCTTCTGTAAAATATTGCTTTTGCAATGTTTTGGTAGATTTTCATATAACAGTAACGATCCGACTTGTATAAAAATCACTCAATCTAAATTATGTGCTATTGAGATAGAAAGTTTTGAATAATTTCAGCATGGATTCACTGATATAAGATCCTATGAGGAATCTTTTACAGATTTTATTTTAATGAAAGCATTCCGAGTTAGAATATTGGGGAAAATGATGACTAACTAAGACTTTGAGTGTAACCAGTGTGATTTAAACATATTTTAGACCTGAATTAAAGAATTAGGAATGTTAAATTTTTGTTATTTATGATTTGTTATTTATAATTCCATTTATTTATTTTGATATTAAAACAGATATTTATAGGCCAGAATTTAAAACATAATGATTTTGCTTCCGTGACGGTATTATTTGAATATCAGTTTAAAATACTAAGTAAAGAAAAACAAACATTGTTCTAGCCGTAATCACTGGCCTGATTTCGCCAATTTCTATTTCATATGAAATCCTATGAACCCTCAATGTATTATCAACTGTCATCTGATTGCCACTAGACCAAATTTTTGAAATAAATATCAAAAACACTTTTTAATTATATATCCTTTATTAAGGGAAACTGATGGAGGCTCCGAGCTTCAACCTCTGTACTGATTTCACTTGCTTTTGTTTCAAACGAAATTGAAACAAAAATATACGATATATGTACATCCATTGATGATATATACATGTATTATCAATGTCTGCCTGCTGTCTATCATCCTTCAGTTTGAGATAATTGTGAATATTGACGCACCTTAAAGCCTCAAAAATAGGACCGATTTCGAATGTTTTATGCCCAATTAACTTCGTCACTTTTCAATCATATTCAAACAATCTGACTACTTAATATTTATTGTTCAACTACAATTTAAAATAAAACTTTTTGACTCTAATAAAAATGTAGTTTATCAAGGTTAATTGACAAGATTAAATTAATATTATTAATTTATTGGGCGGACCGCTGATTCCCAAAGCCTGATAGTTAAAATTTTTATATATAAAAGATACAGGAGAGAAAATACGGCATCCTTCTAGAAGCTCTTACGCCACTGAGATGATAAAAGTACGGGAGATAGAACTCAAAGATTAATCGAATTTGTTCTTTTAATCCTCAACCAATTATTTGAGCTCTCTTACATTATTTTCAAATAAATAATAGTTTAGGATTTTTCAATAATAAGGATTTCAATAACAATTAGAAACCCCGTGAACTTCCAAAAATTTGATTTATTATCATTAAAATTGTTTCCCTTAAATTATATATTTCGGTAAGTAGCTTTTATTTAATTGATACGTCATAATATATTTGAAAAAAAGCATTATCTAATTTGTTGATATTCATTTATATATAATTCAAATTCACAGGAAAAACATTTAAAAAAATTCCGAATTAATATCTCCCATAAAATATAAGACGAATATGATAAAGTAATTTTAAACAGATGTAATTATTTTCTTTATACCATGATCTATATTTGCAAAATTCAAATTGAATCTCGATTTAAACTGAACACATTCTCCAATATTCAATTAAATTGGATTTCTCATTTTAAGTTTATTTCGTGCACGATCAGAAGATACTTAGGAAGAAATATTCTCCACATGGACATTAAACTTACGGTTAATGGTTCTACATTTATACAAACCATACTTTATTAATGGAATTTTTAAGGAAGGGCAAACGAAAAATCAATCTATCGCGGAACTTCTCTGAACAATTCACCATCCTTTCCATTCTTAATGTCTTTTAAAAACCTTGGAAAAGATAAAAATAAAATACCGGAGATAAAAAACAAATGAATAAAGGGAACCGAAATGAAATGAGAGATGATAGTCTTACTGAATGGAACAGGCTCCAGAGCAAATCCCTCATAACTTCAACGCAATTTCGAATTGATATCCGAACCAATTATGAAAGCTTTAAAATGACGGTAGATCATTTATAAGAATGGGTAAGATACGTGACAACAGACCAATAAAACTAGTCAGCAATAATAACAGAAAGAAAATTAAAAACTTTTCCACCGACAGTTTCGGAAATAACGGTTATTTTCTGTTAGTTATGAAATGAGTCATTAAGGTGGAATTGAATCGTTGGCTGAATAAGCAATTCAAAGTGTTAGCAGTCATTGTCCTATTTTTGTTCGTATTTTTTTGGTCGTTGGACGTTTCAAATGATACACATTAATATTAATGAATAAATTTCCAACTGCGAAATGTAGCAATTTTGACTTAAAAGTGCAGGAAAGTTAAAGCTTTCATAATAATTGCAGTTGTTATTTGTACGCTTTTTTTGTGCTGTTGGAACTTTTGGAATATTGTCACTAAATTAGCATCATTTTTCATGTAAATAGGTTACCAAGAAATTGTTTACATTTGTATTATATTTGTAAATAAGTTATTGAAACATCATATAGTCAGCTAAATTTATTCAATTTGGTTATTTATTTCATCATAATCTTGTTAAAATTATTAATCTGTAATTCTCTGCTTACAGTAGAAAACATTTGGTATTTAATTAGCAGTTTTCTAATTTTAAACTATTATTTTTACAAGCATATTTATTGACGCTACATGGGATAAAAAAAAAACGCCCACTTTTAATATTTTTAATAAAAATATTATTGATATCAACTGTCATAAAATTTAAAATATTCATATTGCCATTTTTTTAGTTGAAAGGAGAACCAAACGATTTCTAAATATTGCCATTAACGAATTTTCTGTTTATTTTATTTATAAATTATAAATTTCATTTTGAATGGTGGTTGAACCAAACGATTTCTATAAAGTGCCGTTAACGATTTTTTTTCTTTTTTTTCCTTATGTTACTTGAAAATTTAAATGAATTATTTCAAATTTAATTTTCAATGGCATCTAAAGCAAACGATTTCTATAAACTGCCATTAACTTATTTGTAGATTTAGTTATTTATAAATATAAAAGAATGATTTAAAATTTAATTTAATATTGTAAATTAGAGGTCAAAAACACATTTAAAAAAATACTTGTATAATTTTCATTCAATATAATGATGCTATTAAAGCTAGTACAGTTTCAAAAACATTATTTGAAAATAGGTTTTAAATAAGTACAAATTAATACTTAATTAAAATTCACTGTGATGTTGATACATTAAAGGAATAGAAACATTTTCAAACTTGAGAATAAAAGACTAAACATAAAATAATTAAACACCAGAGATTCTAATTGAAAAAATGTATCTAAAATAGAATTTAATTTCGATAAAAACCATTTCTATACTCCTAAATGAATTTGCATTTTATGCAAATTAAAGTGTATGTATTCTTCTGAAACATAAAAGAATTATTTGATTTGTTTTAGAAAAAAAAATATTTAAAGTCAGGACTGTGTTTGGAGAAACGATACCTAATTAAATATTGTAAAATTTCTAAAAGAACTAATTAAGCATATAAAGTTAATTAGACAAATTTGTCTGATGAAAGTTACAATGAATGGTTAGATAACCAATAACAGTTTTTTCATTAAATGAATTAAGTTTAAAACATTTGAGGGTTTTAAATTAAAATTCACGAGTTAACAATATTATTCAATAATATTGTAAATACATAAAAAAAAACTAATGATTTCTTTTACTTTATTGCAATACAAATAATATGATATTTAATTATAAAATATTTTTCTTTAGAAGAAGCCAAAAACAAATTATAGTTGCATTCAATTAAAGGAATAAATATTCGGAATTTTCTGTATTAGAATATTCAATTTACATTTCAATAAAGTTTTAATATATCGTACCATCTTGTAGAAAAATATAAGAAATTCGAATGAAGAATTTCCGGTTTGTTGAAATTATGAAATTTGATGAATATAGAATGAAACATTTACTTCAAGCAAAATATATTGTAGCTCTGAAAATCTATAAAAGAATCCATACCAAATTTTATTATCATGTGATTAAAAAATGTTGTTTTGGTTAGGGGGATTTTGAAGCTCGCAATTGAGTAGGCAATGGATATTGAAGCTTGAAATAGCGTAGGCAAGGAATAAAGCATAAATAACAATTTTCATCATCCTCTTTTAATCGCATATATTTTTTTATCTGCTTTTACCAGTATTGCATTTATTATCATGTATGCTTCTTTTATAGCAGATGCGTTTCTAAAATGTTGACCTGCTTTTACCAGAATTGCTTTATTATTACATATGCTTCTTTGACAGCAGATGCGTTGACGCAGAACTATGACATTATAGCTGTTATTTCATCTCAAAATCGGTCAAGCTCCAAAACTTTGTTTGCCAACTAGAAAAAATGGAAATTAAATTTATATATATATATATATATAGAGAGAGAGAGGGGGGGGGGAGATAAAGACCTATAGAGGAGTCTCGTGATTGTTTCAAACCGGTTTAAATTGGTTAATGACTTAAATTAATTAAGACAAATAATGACTTAAAAATAATAATTTTCTCACACGATGACATTGAAATTTTGCTATCGTAGATTTAATTTTAGTTCTTTTTATTTAGAAATTAATTTCATCTAATAAAAATAAATTCAAAGAACATAAAAAATGAAAACGATTATTAATAATTCTTGTGAATGCAAATAAAATCGTCTGCGCAATTAATAAATAATACAAATAAAAACTTTCAGACACAAAAAAAGCAGTGATAAACATTTTATAAATAATTAAGTGGAAGGAAATTACAGCTGAAAAAAATGTATAATTAAAATGTTTGAGCTTGATAAAAAGCAATTTCGAAACTCTTAAGTAGATTTGTAATTTACGCAGATTAAGATCTAAATATTCTTCTGAATATAAAATAAATAAATTGGTATGTAATCAAAAATTCAATACAAATACATGTTAATCTGATTTATAATTAAATATTTTGAAGATTGTGAAAGAGCAGATGAATTCAATTATGTTAATAAAACGGCTTTGTAAGATGCTAACGAAGAAAAATCAACAATTTAATGAATAAAATGAATTAAATTAAAAACACTTATAAATATTCATTAAAAAATCGGGAACTCAAATAATTTCTATATAGGAAATACTCACAACGTTTTTATCCTATTAAAATTCTTCTTTTTCAAAAGAAAAAAAATGGAGCAATAATTTATACCATAATTTACTTGTACAATTAATAATTAAATTATAATTATACCATTTCGGAGAAAAATGGAGGTTTATATCTTTGGTTTATTCAGGATTTTAAAAAAATTCAAGATTGGATATTGCATGTCCAGTTGCAAGATTGGATATTTCCAAATGCTACTGCATTTATTTTTTTCATACGTCAATTCATATACTTCAATTATCATATATCATTTTTTTTCATACGTCAATTCATATACTTCAATTTTCATATATCATTTTTTTTTCATACGTCAATTCATATACTTCAATTTTCATATATCATTTTTTTTCATACGTCAATCGAGTGCACCTCAGACGTAGGGATAAGAAACTTATAGTATGGTGAATGTTTTCTCTAATCTGATCTTTTCAGAAATGATGTGGGGTCAGCTACGCCTTACCGATGATGGGATGTGCTTCCTACAGAAAGGCCTGTAGTGTGATTGGTGATGGCCTTTAGAAACTTTAGTTGCCGCCTATAGTGGTGATCATTTAGTTTTTTTTCGTGTATCTTTGTAAGGGTCGAAATACCTGTCTGAGGTTACTTCTGTTCGGTTTTCTCCGAAAACGTATCAATAGATTCTTCACATTTTTATGATGGAAGCTTTAAAAGCAGTGTCGGTTTTTTGTCAACAGTTTAAAAGTAGTTTAAACCTTTTAGGCATGCTTAGCCAATGCAAGTGTTATTGTATTTTTTTTCTTCTAACTAACTCCTTAAATTAAATATTTTTTTATTAATTAAGTAATTTTATGTAGTAAATTATGATAAAGTGTCAGAACAATTATTTAGAATCCTTTCCAAGAGAGTTGCGTTCAGTATTTCGCATTATAAAAATAAAAATTCAGTTTCAATAAAAAGAATATTAATAAAAAGGAAGAAAGAAACAATTCTTGACCACAACTGAGTATCATTTAAAATTTTAATGCAATGTATTTTTAGACATTTTAACCAATATAATATGATAACTAATTATATTATAACTTTTTTTACACACATTATGTGATCAATATAATTTGTGAAAGATAAATTAATTCGGTATGTTAGAACAACGTTCTAACTTTTAAACGATACTAGCTTTTATATTGAAAGTTCAAATGACACAACTTTAGAAATTAAAGGATCGTGAATTTATTCAATTAAACAGCAAAGTATAAGTAGAATCTCTAGTCGTCAAGTAACAGATGGTCATTAACTCAAGATTCTTCCATATTACTTCATACAGTCTTGTATTTTGAAGACAAATATATATACTGCTTGTATTTTTATTTTTCTAATATGCGGTTATTGAAAATATTGTAATTATCCTGAGAATTTTATGAATCTTCATGCTTCAAGCATACTAGGTTATAAAGAACGATTTTTTTCTTTTCATTTTTATTTTTTTACGATAATTCAAAAACGTCATTCTACTAGACGAATGACAGTCAGTGAGTGGATTTAACACTAATTTTTAGATTTTTTTCAAATTTGAACCAAATCCAATGTAAATAACAACGATAATTCAAAAATGCAAAGCAAATAATGCTTTGTAATATGGAAATAATATGGAAAGTAATAATAATATATACAACTAATAATATGGAAAGAGGATATTTTTACATTTAACAGTAAGATGAACTCGGATTATCCGCGAACTTGGGAGACGTAAAAAACTGCAGATAAACCGTAATATTATTGGAAAAAATATTGTAATTAAAAATTTGTTTTTACATTAAAAAACACTACACTTTAAATTATGATGTATAAATAAAAAAAAATATGCCTCTTAAAATTCGTTAATTCCCTTTCTCATAAAATATTTTTTTATGATTAAATATTTCTTTTTTTATTTGTGATGTAAAATATTCATCGTGTCATTCCTGAAAGTTCCTTTTTACGCTTTAATTAATCATATAAGCAATCTATAACCAATTTGAGTTAAAATGAAATACTACGGTCAGAAACACCAGGATAAATAAATATTGAAAAAAAAAAGAAAAAAGCTGAATGAAAAAGTATTTAATGGCATGGAAATCCAAGTCAAAGAATGAAAAATAATACCCAAAATGCGCTTATTCTTCTGCGTCTCACCCATTGGCGAGATAGAATCGTCGAAAAGTGATAATCTCGGGTTACTGAAACTACCAATACATACATACAAATGAAATTTGGAAATATATATGAATACATCATCTCTATTATCATCTGTTTTGAAGATACATATTAAATTTGAAACGAATCTATCAAATCTATCAGCGGAAATTATATTCTGATGTACATTTTCACCTTGTGTGAATTGAATGACTCAAAAAAAATAATAATTTGGTTAAACCAAATTTTGTATGCAATCTTATAACTCAGATTGAAATTCTGTGTAAAATTATGAATCTAATCTTTGCAGTGTCTTCGTGAAAGACATCGAAAATGCGTATCATGTTTTTTTTTGTTTTATTATAATGTACAAAATATATCATACTTTTATAGTTACAAAAGTGGAGAAAAGCACTTATGCTTGCGGACTTCATTACCTGCGAGAGTTTGCTGTCTCCTTCTATCAAATATCTCTCCAGTTTTCCTTATATGTTCCGGAGATGCAGAAAAGAGTAAAAAAAATAACAAAAATGGTTCTAGATTGTCTAAGTATACGAAAGAATCGAAAGGAAAATCATCCATCTGATTTGAAAAAATACAGGAATTACCATTCTCGTATGACTTTATAGCAAACTATTTTTAAATCTCAGATTTATTTTACGGTATTTAATTGCCTTACAAATAAATAAATATTTTCTAATATTATTTAAAGATGCTATGCACTTTATTTATTGACTAAGGAGTTCTGACTTTATTTTCGTTTTAAAAAAACCACGGAGATTCGAAACTTTTGAAGAGAAATAGTTAATTAGTGTTAAATGTCGACTATAAGAAGACTTAAGATAACACACGGAATCCGTACGGATCATTTACATAATTGGACTCTTATGGTTTTTGTTAATACCTCCAAAAAAAGTGTCAGAAAAAAAATCACCAATTTAAACCAGATAAAAAAAAACTAACAAAAAAGCAAAAGCAATTGAGTTTTTTTTTTTAAATTTAAATCCTCCATTTCCTGAATTATTTTTTTTTCCTTGAACAATTCAGCAATCATGATGCTGCGAATTTAAAGAAAAGTTTGCTAATTACCATATTTTATAGAATAAAAAGAAGCTAATATTTTTTCAGGCTTATAAATGTTTAAAAAAACATAAAGGAAAGAGAAAAGGGTATGAAAAAGAATCAGATTATTCAAAAAGCGCAACCACTGAAAATTTTTGTTCAGAAAAACAGTGGAATACATTTCATTCATGTTAGAGAGGAAAAAAATGGAAAAGGTAATTCGAGTTTTTTTGAGAATAAAATGGTAATCCGCGATGAGACGCCTTCTCAACATGCGTTTATACATTTGTATAAACCTTATCCATAGCATTTGCACAGTTGAATCAAAGCACATAAAAATAATAATTGCGATTAAAAAGAAATGGAAAAAAAAGTGTTAGAAAAAAATCTGAGAAGGAAAGTTATCTCGTAACACAAAACAAAAACAAATTTTAAGAGAAATGTTGATGGCAAGATTTAAAAAAAAAAAAAAAAAAAAAACCGTAAAAAATAGGAAGTAGTTTTAAAAACACCGGGAAAGGGCCTGGAGGCTTTTAAATTGTGATTTTATTCAATGCTTTCCGAGTAATTATATATCCAATGTAGAGATTTTGAAGTCATAAAATTTCGTTTTAAGTGCATGATGACGACGATGAAGCCACCGCGTTTATTCTCTATTATTTATAGTAATAATTATTCCTCGGGAAGGGTTAAAAATTCTTCTGCAAAATGTAGTGGAAACTTCAAAAGCAGAAATTAATTTTTGCTGAAGTTATAGAAATGAAAGAAAGATAGGTGGTTTATAATACCTTCAGAATTAAATACAGTGTATTAAATTCTAGAATGTTATCTTTGATATAATTGTTCCGAAATTTCGAAACAGATTTTATTTAAGATCAGTTTATTGCCCATTTTATATAGCCTCCGGTTATTTAAGTTGTTATTTGTCTCTTTATTTAATTGAAAATTGTGCAATTTAAATTATTCAGAATTGATTGTGAAATTTAATGTGTAAATTCTTCCTTTCTGTGAATTCCTTTTAGTAAAGGTAAATATATGCAAAAGAGTTTACTCTAAGTCATTTCTAACTTGGTTTTCCATAAAAAAACAAAACTAATAATAATTAAAAATACAGCCAAACTGGCATAACGAGTGATTCGTATAAGGAGTAAAACAAAATGTTAATAAAAGTTAAAGGCTTAAGCGCGATATTTAGCAGAACGAGTAGTGACATGAAACCTTATTGACACATGTTGGATTATCTTGAACCGCTCTATAATCATAGTGTTTTTTGAAGATAATCCTTATATTTGCATTGAATAAATTTTGGCTGGATAGCGTCGTGTAGCGCTATTCATAAGGGTTTGTGCAAATAACCTGTCAGACATCAATAAACGAGATTCTGTCACCGATGAAGGTTATATTGGTAAACGTGGATGACATGTCGATATAGAAACATCAATGAACGGGTGGAAGAACGCAGCCAGAAGTACCAAAGAGTTTATAATGTTGCATTTTGTGTCACAGCAAACTACTGCGGAGGAGATTTCGTCAGGCGAAGAGGAAAAAACTGTCCAAACAAAACACCAACATTCCAGTGAAATAAGAGTGATGTTAAAAGCGTGGGGAATTATGGCATCATATGTTGAGAAACGTCAATCTGATAAGGATGTAGTTACCAGAGATATAAATTTATTTAACGATAATACTGTGTTTCGTTTTCAACAAATTTTGAAGTGTAACCAAAGTCAAATACCCTTAGATAAATTTCTTCTTTTTAAAGTATGCATTATAATTAATAAAGTACATTAATATAAATTTTTTGAGTATTTTTTGTGAATGGAGATCACTGTCATATTTCACTGAATTTTTATGGGAAAAATTGTTTCGTTTAGTGAGTATATACATATCTATATATATATATATATATACATATATATATATAATTATGTAATGTTATTTTGTTTTCCCCACAGTGCAGGTTTGAAGACATAGATGAGGCAGTATTTTTAATTCTCTTTAATATCCATCTCGGGAAAGCAATTTATTTACAAGCAGACACAGCGCGGTACAAAAGCAGAAGTAAGAAAGAAGGGAGAGCAAAAAGGAAAGAAACAAATGATCACTTGTCTTATATAACATAGGATTTCCGGCCAAGCACCAATGCAATACTCATTTTGACCTTTGACACCTTTTCAAGGGCACCGAAGGGATCGCTTTCATTTGATACGTAGTACTGATGGCGCATTATTTTACAAAGGAATTAATTAAACCGAAAGTGGAATTGGATCACGAAATAAAAGAATATTTTAGAATGAAGGTACTATGGGCTAAATTAAGATAATATCTTGGAAATTAATTAAATGGAAATTAGAATTAAAATATCATTATGTATGTATATATATATATATATATATATATATATATATATATATATATATATATATATATATATATATATATATATATATATATATATATATATATATATATATATATGAAAGCATATATCACTTCGTTTTCCCTCATTTTGGATATTTGTCAGTAATCCTAGAAATTTAAGAAAGGCTTGCGCAGAAGCTGCATGACCCACGTTCACCTTATTAACTTTTTTTTTTCTTTACCGCACCTATTTGTCTTTATACTCATTTTATCGAAGCTACAATGTTTGATAGAATTTAGAAAAATAGTACTTTTGGAATAAATTTTAATCAGAGAGCATACGAGAAAGTTTTGAGAAGACAACTCCCTCTGGCTCATTAATGATTAAATTGTAATTTAAATATATGTTTGTTTTAAAAATTCTTTAATATCATTGCGTGAATGTCTAATGTTCATGAAATATACGCAATTATTTTATGATAGTTTCCTATTATTAGAGATTCTATGTGTTTCAAAACCTATTCCTTTCAACTTGTCGTTAAAAAATGAATTGTTTAATAATTATTGAAATAGTGTACAATATTATTCACTTAACCGCCATGCCCTTATCCGTCTTCAGGTATGGAAACCTTTTTCGCCCTTGCGCTTGCGCCAGTCGGATACGACTTCACCTATAAAGGGATGGGGTGACAGAAGAAGAATTAATGTTTTTTTTTTTGTTTTTCTTTAGATAGCATTGCATAGAAATTTTGCAGAATTGCAAATTTCTGCAAAGTAATGCAACCCCAGAACAAAAAGAAAAAAAATCAGCATATGACAAAAACAGAAAAAGTAAAGCTCTCTCTCTCTCACTCTCCCCCCCCCAAAAAAAAACCGCTCCAAATAATTGCTCTTCTCAGTCATCGTGTATCATTCCTCTCAGTGGTAGTAGCCTCGTCCAAAATGATAGGAGTGCTTTATGAAACAAACAACAGTGTATTAAAAAAGAAATATAAAACACACCACCACCTGTTGTCAATCAAACTATTTCGAAAAATCATGCGCTTTCAAAACAAACTTACCACAGAAAAACAACACTTTCAGTTTCCTGTTTCTAAAAAAATAAACATTAAATTTCGTAGCCGTAATACGAATTACATTGCTTCGTCTCTGTTGGAAGTTTGAAGTCAGCAGCTTGTTATTTTCATGTTATTGCTGCCGTTAGCAAAATGCCAAATAATAACATAGAAGAGAAAGTTTTTATGAATGCTTATTTTTTTTATTATCTCTTTTGAAGTAGCATCTATTTGTACTGAATTGTATTTTGATAGAAAGTAAGGAGGAAATGTTTTTGTTATAATTGCAGATATTTTAAGATCGTTAGAGCGAAGTGAAATAGTAGCTGTTGCTTTAACTGCAGTTTATTAAATCTAAAAGCTCGTGTATGATTTTAAAAAAAGTCATCTGTGTTTTATGATGAATTTGTTGGAATATTTAGAACTGGAAAAATGTATTATTTTCTCTCATTTCTTAAATTTATGGATTCCAATACATTTCATATTTACACTGATAATAAAAATAAATTTAAATGTATACGTGTCATAACATTTCAATAAGTTTTAACTAAAATTTATTTTTCACTTTTATTTCAAATTGACTCTCAATAGAACTACCAATGTTAAATATGTACCTAGTTTTACCACACCCGTCAAATTGACGGGTCTTTGAACATCATGGCTTTCATTGTAACTTTTGTCTTGGTTTAGGTAAATAAAAGAATATAATTTAACAAAAACACTAATTATTATAATAATTCATTAATTATTAATGAAAACAAGCAAGAAAAACTGTTTATATTTGCTTTTATAGGATATCCAGTTAAAGTTTTTTTTTATTCTAAATTAAATCAAAATCGGAATGAAATATATTCCATTATAAAGGCAGCCGAACAATTTGAATCAATTAATATAATTTCATGTGAGAAACGTAATTCTTTTCCACGAAATGTCTGAAAGAGATGTAAAAATAAATGTAAATATGTATTGATGTACATCGTTGCATAGATGATCCATAAAATATTATGAACTTTGAAATTTTTAAAGCCGTCATTTTAGTTCGTCTTTGTATAAATAGGTGTAAGACATTCTGATTATGGAAATTAAAATGGCAGAGTGGAAATTGAATAAGAGCATGTAATTTTTTCTTTTATTTCATTAAAAGTCGTCATAAAGTTCTAAAACAATATATAAATTATATCAAAATTGTGATGTGAAATTTTTATCAAAATTTGAAAACCGTCAGAATGACGGTATTGGTAATTCTAAAGTTAATAATTCTCATAATTATTATTTTTAGCGATATTGTACTACACAGCAATAATTGGATTGAAAAAAAAATGGATAATCGTTTTTGTTCAAGAATTAATCTAAATAAAGTGTATTAATTCAATTTTGCAAAACTTATTATACACGAAGCAATTGAAATGAGAATCGATAGAAACATTCGTAGGCTGATACTGAATTTAGGTAAAACCCGGATAAGCGAAAATCATGAAGAGCCTATGAAGAGCCGGGGAAAGAGTTTCTATATTTTGTATTATATTCGTTTCATGAAACAATAAATTTTTAATTTCATGTATGAATCCATATCTTCTTAATCTTCTAACTCTTCAAATTATTTAAATTCAAGTGTCTTAGAATATTGGAACTCAAAGTTTCTTTTTAAAAATCAAGAAAAAATTGATTTCCTGTCAAAAACACCACCAAAAAACCGTCCGTGTTCTTCAGTGGCTGATGTGCAGCGAGGACACAAATTAGCTGATAGTTATTAAGCAGATGAATTCTCGGGTGTACTTTTGAAAGTTTTTAGAAAAAAGGCCTGGCTCTAATTCCCAACTCTGAGGGATCGTCAAGCAAACAAAGCATATGCAAATCTATTACATTTAACGAAAGAGAAGAGAATTTCACTATATCATCTAACTCTTTTGCCACTACTCCGTCTCAGCCCGCCCATACAAATTTTATATAAATGGGGCGGTTTCTTCTTCAAGCGAGGAATTAAAGATGAGAATACGAAGATAAATATGAAGCCATCTTTAGTTAAAATACTTTGATTAGGTCCTTAATTTAAAATATTTGGATAAGATTATATGACGAATATGTGTTATATATGCTCTGAAATTATTATCAAGGACCAGGATTAGAAACATATATATATAAAGGACATTCAAAAAATAAGTTACACTTGTTCTAATGGCATCATGGCGAAACAAAAGCTAAGCTTGCGCAGACGATAGTTTAGTTCCACGACTTACAACGGTAGCAATTTCATTCGGATAGTGAAAATCGTTGCTGCGTAGTAGGAGAAAAAAATGGCGCGTCAACTGAAAACTTATTCCAACGTTGTAGTACGCGGAACAGTATGTTTCTTGTGGGCAAAATGTTTAACGAATACGGAGACTCATCGTAAAATATTGGGAGTGTGTGGACCACATGCAATGTCACGTCCAGCCATAGTGAAATGGTGCCAACATTTCACAATGACCCGATGTGGAAAGGCAAGGAAGGCCAACAACGTGAGCACATCAGATTTAATGCAGCGGGTGGAAGACATTATTCCCAGCAATCGCAGACTGAGCATCACACACATTGCACAGGGCTTGGGAATACCCAATTGCAGTGCTCATTACATCGGATCATCGCAAATTGTGTAAGCGATGGCTTCCTTGTTCTTTTAGTTCCGAACATAAAAGAGCAAGGTTTGTGACTTCCCTGGAATTCCTTCAACGTTATTCTTCGAAAGGGAATGGTTTCTTAAGTCGTATCATTACGGGCGATGAGTCATGGGTAGAAACGAAGAACCAAGAAAAGAAGCAAGTGCCAATGGAATTGATACACACGTCAACGCATGTGAGCACAAAATCCTAAGTTCCCCCATCAGTGGGTAATGTTATGGCTACTGTTTTTTTTCCTTGATTGCGAAGAAGTTGTCTACACCGAATTTATGCGCAAGGGCACGACCATTAATACACAGTCGTTTTGTGAAACACTAAGAGTTTTGCGCAAAGGTGTGTAAAATAAGAGACGTGGGAAGTTAAGCAAATGCATTGCCCTCTTGCACGACAATTCAAAACCGCACAAGGCAAGCAGAACACACAGTTTGCTTTGCAGTTTAGGATGGGAGGTCTGGCGGCATCCACCGAATAGTCCCGATCTGGCACCTTGCGAATTTCACGTATTCGGCAAGCTCAAAGAACATTTGGGTGGAAGCCAATTTTCCAACCATGACCAGGTTCAGACAGCTGTTCTAAGTTGGCACCAGGATCTATTAGCAATTTTCTACAGTCAGGGCATCGAACAATTAGTGCTAAGTTCCGACAAATGTATCCAGCGACTGGGAGATTATGTAGAGAAATATTGTTCTCGTATGTGCGCCATTTTTCTTTGTAGCGGACTTGTCAATAACATATTTATGACCTAAATGTTTGAATGTAACTTACTTTTTGAACGCCCCTAGTATATATATTATTTATTTTTATGTTTTTTTTTTTTTTTTTTTTTTTTTTTTTTTTTTTTTTTTTTTTTGTCGAACATGAAATATTATAGTTCCAACATAGATGCTTCTTTTGGTTCATTCATAAAAAGTTTTTAGACATAGAACTTAATACGGCATTAATCTTAATCATTGCACCGGAAGGTGTAATTGTTGTCTAAAATTCATCGGAAAAAATAATGAATGAATCCGAATTATTGCACCGGAAGGTGTAATTGTTGTCTAAAATTCATCGGAAAAAATAATGAATGAATCTGAATTATTGCACCGGAAGGTGTAATTGTTGTCTAAAATTCATTGGAAAAAATAATGAATGAATCTGAATTATTGCACTGGAAAGTGTAATTGTTGCCTAAAATTCATTGGAAAAAATAATGAATGAATCTGAATTATTGCACTGGAAAGTGTAATTGTTGCCTAAAATTCATTGGAAAAAATAATGAATGAATCTGAATTATTGCACCGGAAGGTGTAATTGTTGTCTAAAATTCATCGGAAAAAATAATGAATGAATCTGAATTATTGCACCGGAAGGTGTAATTGTTGTCTAAAATTCATCGGAAAAAATAACGAATGAATCTGAATTATTGCAAAAGAAGTTGATAATTGTTGTCTAAACATCATTGGAAAAAATATAATGTGTGAATCTTAATTATTGTACAGGAAGGTGTAATTGCTGTCTAAATATGTTTGGAAACCTAACGTGTTACTGATTTAAAAGAAGAATTTAATGGTACTTCATCATTGATTCGAACATGTCTTCTGAGATAATGAAATGACATGAGTGCTTTTTTAGAGCTATATCCATTAAAAACATTAAAAAAAAAAAGACAACTGAAAATTTTTGAAACATTTGAAACAGTCAATATTCTTTAAAACATGTTTTTTGTTACGCATTCTTATTTCTCTGAGATCTTTCATTTCGAAAAATAGCCCAGAAAAATGAGAAGCATTAAAAATTTCCCTTTAAAATTTATCCAGGTTTATTTACTTTATTTTAATAAAATGCTTTAAAAGCAAAATTCATATGAAATTCATACGTACTCCTAACCGCTGAAAACGACAAGGCTTTGTCATATATTCCAGGTTTCTCAACACAATTTTACTACAAAAAAAAAAAAAAAAAAGAGAATATTTAAAATTCAGAATAAATATTTTGGCTTGCATCACTGAATTTTCTTTTTCTTTTTTTTTCCTTTTACCCCGTATTTAACAAAATGTAAATAGTTTTCCAGAAATAAGTTTTTACTCTATCTTTTCTTATTAATTACGGATCCGTATTTTTCACGGAGAAACGATGGCAATGCAAGAAAAATCGTCTGAAGAATGCAAAAGATGGTAACATGTAAACAAGTTGCACCAAAGCGTGATTAAAGTAAAGCATTTTTTTTGAAAATTTGGTAGCTAAAAATAGTTCTTTATGCTTGAAAATACCTCAGTTGTTTTTGGTAAAAACTTTTAGTATGAAATGCGTTAAGAAATTTTTGAAAATGTTTGTGAAGATGTGTTAATACTTTAAATCAACTAAGAGTAGCAAAAACTGAAAAAAATTGTGTGCTGAAATTATTTCTAGTCATGAAAAATATTGCTGCATGAATAAATTCATGCGTTCACTAATTTATTATTTTTCTAATTAAATCTTGTTGAAGATGAATTTGAAATAAAAATGATTTCCATTTTTATATAAATGTGATAAAAATAGTTTTTGAAAACTTAGCTTTATAAGTTTTCTGAAAAATACTTTCCATTTTAATTGCTTTCCATTTTTCAAATTTTAATTCATAATTCATAATTATAAATATTTAAAATCCATTATTAAACTTTTTCTAAAAATCATCAAAAGATGGAGCCACTGATATGGAACCAAAATTTAAAGCAATTTATCGATTAATTTGCAATTAAACACTGAAATTATTAAAAAAATAATTTCATTTATTATATACAATCATATTCAAATTCAAAGGCATAGATTTAGTTTTTAAGGTACTGAATTAAAAATGATTATTCAAGTTTTGATACTAAACAGTTCAATAAATGTTTCTAAAATATTATTTCTGTAAGAAATGTTAACAAAATAATCATAAAGGACTAAAGTCACACGAAAAAGTATCTTCTAATTAGTCCTAAACTGATATCAAAGTTAATAATTCGAATAAGGATATTCCCTCAGTAGTCATTTAATTTCAGTAAGTTTCGGAATATTTATTAAAAATTAATTAGATAAAAAAGACCAAGAACTTCCACATTCTACTGTGCGGGCTAATTTACTTTAATGACTGTACAAAATAATATTATATTTTGAAATAGATTTATAACAATGATTAATGAAATTATTGAAACTTAACAACTGGGAAATAAAAACACGAAATGTCTGATCTTGAATGACTCATCCAAAGTTGTATAAATTATTAATATTGATTCTAAACAATGATAGAATAATTTTTTGAATGTTTTTTTGTTATTTATGAATTGTTTTATGCTATTTCAAAATTTTTTATTGAAAAATCGAAAAAAAATTTCAGTTTTCATTCATTCAAGTATTTACAATTAAATATTAGCAATTACAAATGTTAAAAAATCATGACATATTTTCAATAAGTAGCCAAATTATAGCAAATTATTGACTTGTAAGTGATGCTTATTTATAAGCATTTACAAATTTTAAATACATCTTCTAAAGAAGGAGGATGTTCACAATTATACTGTACGAGTATCGTCGTACCTCACAAAATAATCACGATATCTTAATGGATTTTAAACTTAGATCTTGTATTGTTATGCAAAATGTAATGAACTATGGATTGGATATTGAAGGCTCTAGAAGTAGCTATGATTGTTTAGTACAAGTATTCTTGAAAAAAATATCCAAAACTTCATAGATAAATTTCATAAATTTTGCACAAAAATTTTATTTTTAATTGTAATTCTTAGATAACAGTTAGCTGCCCTCTAAGATATGTTATAAATATAAAATTACAAAAAAAAAATGAAAAACTAATAATTTTTTTTTCTGGAACATTTCCAGTTTTTATAAATAAATGTTAAAATTTGCATCAAAATATTTTTTTAAAGCTACTTATACATTTACAGTTTCAATTTTATTCATCATTTTATCCTGATAATAATTTAAAAAAAACATCATATAAACTTTATTTATTTATTTATTTTTTGAAAAATATCCTTAGAACCCACTTGATTATATGAAAATAATAAAACCATAACACTTAATAATGTAAAAGCATGAAGATAAAACAAACTTAATATTCACAAAAGGAATACAAGACAAAATCGTTAGGCTTATCAGTTAAGATTTTCATACAAAACAAACGATTATTAAAGTATTAAAATTGTCATAAGATAAAATTTTAAGCCAATAAATGATGCCAAACATAGCCAAATTGGCAAGAATTTAGACCAAAGTTCTGGAAGACTTTACAGACAATTTTTTTCCGGCAAATCCAAAATGTAGCCAAACCACTACACAAAAACTGACTCTTCCATCAAATCGGTGTTTAGATAAATCCAGATAGATGGCGCCAAAAATATACTCCACTAAAATTGGAAAAAGAAAAAAACGGTATTATATCTGTCTTTGGTGGATATATTTGCACTCCATTTATAGGATGTTTTCCCAGCGTTGGTAAGAGGCTTTCATAACTGAGTTTATATATCGAGAGCAGAACCAACCGATAACACGCAGGAAAGATTTTCTTGGACTGAACTTTTATTTGTAAATAATTCGACTGGTAGATGTTGGAGGGATATATATATATATATATATATATATATATATATATATATATATATATATATATATATATATATATATATATATATATATATATATATATATATATATATATATATATCTCCTTTTTTATGATCGGACATCTGGGACTGGGAACACAGAAAATTAAGGATAGAATTTTGAGATTCCAGTTATGCGGATAAAGCTGAGTTATTAAAAATATGTATTTACAGCACTAGTTTGTGACATAGACATAGTCCACAGACGAAATTTAGATTAATCTTTCAGTTAAAGTTAATGATATGGTCATAAACTGTAAATCTGATGCTTGTATTTGTTAAATGCAATAAAATTGTTATAAAAATGTATAAGACGATATAAAAACAAATTCCTTTATAAATCTAATGCTATTCTTGTTAGACACAATAAAATACTAACAAAAATTTAGAAGAAGATATAAAAAAAATCGTTTGACTTTTATCTTTTTTGCAAAATAATATAGTATCTATAAGAAAGTATAAAATTAAATAGTTCTAAATTTTTACTTATCTCCTGAATAAAACTATTTCATTTTGGTCAGATTAAATTTCAGATAAATCGTTTAAAAATAAATTTTTGTCCATGGTACCATCAAATTATCAGATACTAAAGTTGTGTAATCTTAAATGTCCTACATATGCTCTATTCATTGTGCATATGGCTCTTCCTAATGCAAACCACCAGTCCTATGACATTATGGCTCTATTAAAACCGTATATGTGGTGTCATCTGTCGTCAAATTTTATGTGTATTGTAACTTAATTTTTTTTATTCGTGTTATACATTATAAAAATATGAAATAGAATCCTTTTTCTTTAACTTTCAACGATGAAAAAAAATATATAACGCAAACAAATATTTGACGAAAGAATGGAAATGGTTTGAAATTACGCAAATAAATAAATAAATGAAATGAAATGAAATGAAATTTAAAAAAAGAGTCAAATTCTGGAAACATTTGTACGAATTTTTATTAGCATCAATAAAATGAAAAATATTTAGATTTGGAACTGTGTAAAGCTCATTTTTGTGCAATGACATTTTTAAAAGTTATAGCAGAAAAAAGTCAGACTTAAATCCAATTTTTAATTAATTAAAATTCTTAATAAAATTTTCAAAAAATCATTCAGAAATCCATTCTCAACCTCCAAAGTATATATGTTTGGCGTTCGCAACGGGAGCTCAAATTGTTCAGCTCAAATACATTATTATTTAAAAATAAATGTCTGACGGAACATTGTCAATGTTGTCATTAATATTTGGTTTTGCTGCAGTTAAAGCTTTGGATTTTGTTGATCATGTAATGATGTGTGTCGCATATTACTTTGTATCGATTGCATCACGTCCGGGTCACCAATGCAGCGATTGCATACCCGAGAACAGAGACCACGACGTTTCGGTCCGTAGCCGCGTAACATAACCCCATTAGACAAAAGTGATCAAATTAACTAATTTATTGTGATATATTTTCAAATAATTAAATGCGATAACATTTAGGCTATATTTTTGTTAAATGTAAAGTGTGGCGATATTTAGCAAAATATAAATTCAAACTGATACAGACTGAATACAAAAATACTTTACAGCATCAAAGAACATTTTTTGGATAGTCATTTGCATGAAACGATACTAAAAAAAATGCTATACTCTTAGTAAATAATTTGAACTTGAAAGTCAAAACAAAGAAATAAGAAGGTCACAAGTATAGTTAAATTTATATTTTGTCTCAGTTTATTTTTTATAAAAAATATATTAAGTGGAATTATATAATATTAAGTGAAATATTATATAAGTTATATTGAAGTGGAAGCATGATTTGTCAAAATGCGATGTATTACTGAAAAAAGGTTTTATGATTGATATCTCTATTTCATAAATAAGAAATTAAATATTGAATTAAAAATCCACAGTAATATTTTCGTTTATTCTAAAGTAGATAGATATTTAGCAAGATAAAGCATTCAAACTTTAAAAAATTAAATAGCAAAATATTTTACAACGTCTAAGAACATTTTTCGAACAACAAATTGTGTTAAGCGATACTAAAAAAATCAACAACACTCCTAATGAAATATTTGATCTTGGAAGTCAAAACAAAATGTCTCTAGTTCATAAATACATTTAAATATGCATTTTGTCTCGTTTTTCTTTTTATAAAAATCTATTAAATGGAAGTTGAGATCTAATTTGACAGAAGGCAGTGTATCAAATAGAAAAGTGGGTTCTATGAATGACATCTCTATTTAATAGATGAGAAATTAAATATTGAATCAAGAATCCACAGTAATTTATTGGTTTAAATGATCAGGGAAATTTTTTAGTTCGCGATTATTTCTTTTAATTTGTTGTTAAAGATAATATAAATCTCCATCAATAATTGTAACCAGTAACAATATTCGAAAAGATAAATCACAAGAATACACCAAGCACAGTACCCATCAAATTCGCAGTAGCTTTGTCGGCGAATCTAACAAAAGAACTATATTGCCTGTGGTCGTCGCTAACGGAGGCGTTTGTCAAAACTTCTAACTTCAACAACAGCGCTAATCAGCCGTAAGGTGTCTGTACCTCATATCCTTTCTCTAGCCATAAGCCTTGCTGGGAAGTGGGGTTTAGCCTTAATGAGGGCGAACTTATAATGAGGAGAGTTGAATGTCACCCGTTTTGCTTTATTTCCCAGAAAGATTTCGGGAGAAATATTCAATATTCTTTTGACTAATGACGTCTGGCTTCTGTTGCCGGTTTTAGGTGCAGGTTCCCGATTTGGGTAATTTTAGGAAAATGGGATTCTTGTTGATCTTTAAGAATTGAGGGAGTGATAAGTTAATGCTTAAATCTCTGATTTGCTAAATGATTTAAAGTATAATTAGATGGCAACTTCATAATTTTTAATATTTAAGAATAAAGCAAATTGTCATAAACTTTCAAGATTTATTATAATAATTGATGAATGTAGTCTAGAATTTAGAATAAGGGTCAGGAAAGAAACACTTATATTTTATGATATATATATGTAATGATATTTTAAAATCTAATTTAAATCATAGTTAATTTATCTTAATTTGACCTATATTAACTTCATTCTAAAGTGTTAACTTATTTTCTGATGTGATTCTAACTTTTTTACTTAATTAATGCGGAACGAGTTCTGTAAAAATGCTTAAATCATCACTTTCACACGCTCCGATTCAAAAGATAAAAATTTATCGTTCAAAACAAATTATTTTAAAATATCTCTGTAAATCCCTTACCTAAATCGACACGTGTAAAGAAATCCCGATCAGAATCTCATAGTATATAATCTTAGGGATAAATATTACTTGCGATCTTTTCTCTTTCGCTCTTGTGTCATGCTGTGGATTGACTTTTCTCGTCGCGTTTTGCTTGTACATAAATTATGCCTCTCGGGATGAAATATAACAGCTTTAAAAATTAAAAGTGTCTTCTTTCTTCGGCCACGTAACTGCTCAAAAATATATGCTTTACATATTATACTATTTTTTTTATTTATATATTATAACAGTATATTATAGGGATGATATTGCCTTTGGAGAATATTTGTATAATTTGCATTGGATTTCTAAAACAAACATGCAAGTTTGTCTTCAAAATTTTAATATATAATGCAGCAAAGTAAATATATATTACAGTCCCCTTCCCAAGACTGACTCCCACTGGGGGAGGCGTGGCACCTGAACAACGAGGATGAGAAGATTCCGTGCTTCCGTTATGGTGGTTTGTTTTCACCGCCTTGGTCGGTACTGAAGCAGTTGGAGGTTTGGCTACCTCCTATCGATGACGGGTCTTGCTTCACATGGGAAGAGTTGTGGAGTGGCCGGTGATGGCCTTTAAGATTCAGCCACAGTTCCGGCCAGTACTGCTGTCGAGGTGGTCTGGTTTTACCAGTGGGTCTGCGGGCGAATCTTTGTGATTAGCCGTTCTCTGAATGCGCTATAAAGCGCCACCTTTTTGTACATAAGTTAACAGATTGTTAAAATAATGTAGGAAATTACTTTCTGATATTAAAAACTATTATTTTACAAATATGCAAATACTCTTTTTTTACTATTTTCTAAGGCAAAACTGTTCAATTAGAAAAAAGGATTTTTTTTCCACATTTTAATTGCTTTTTTCTTCTATATTTCAGAAAATTTCACGTCAGTATTTTTAAAATTACCAGAAGTAAGCTTATTTAAAAATTATTGAGATCGTATATAAGATTCGAATTAGAGATGTGTCAAGAGATGGAAACCAATACAATAAGATTCATGGAAAAAAAAACTCTTACGGTTTTGGCAAGACAAAAGATATATTTAAAGTTTCTATACTCCAAATATGCTAAAAAAAAGATAATTGATTAAAAAAATTATTGGATTATTTTTAATTTCATATTTGGTTTTCCAAACATCACATTATCATGAAACTTTCGGTAGAAATAATTATATTTCATAAAAGAAATTTTTAGATTCGTCATTTATATGAAATATTTATATAAAAAAAAGAAGATAAAAAAAGAAAAAGAAAAGATTTAAAAATAATTGGCTTACTTTTAATTTCAAATCTGGTTTTCCAAACACCGCATTATCATTATAACTCATTAAATTTCTCTACAAATAGATATATTTCATAAAAGAAATTTTTATATTCGCCATTTATATGAAAGATGTATATAAAAATAATGATCCAAGCGAATTTTAGTGTAACAGAAAACAGAGGTGTTTCAAAGACTGGAAGCAAATACGATAATATTTGCTTCCAGTGCTTACTATTGATAAAAAAATTATTGTCAATTTTGATAAAACACCGAACTTATTTACAATTTTCTGTATTTGTGACATGCGAAACTGAAAAAGAAAAAAAATTAAAAAATAAATGGATTTTTTTTAAAATTTGAATAATGATTTTCCAAACACTACATCATCATTCTGAAAATTCCTGTAGAAATAGTTATATCTCATAAAATATTTTTTTAAATTCATCATTTATATAAAAGATTTATAAAAAAATCGAAGCAAGCAAATTTTGGTGTAACCAAAATACGATATACTTGATTCATTAGAGAATTTCTTTTTGTCATTTTACGTTCCTTGAATCTTTCAGTTTTGAAATATAATATGTAAGAAACAATTAGAATCGCTTTAAGATGTAATTCGATATCAAGCGTGAATGTTTACGCCATTTTTTTTTTTTATTTCAAAAGAACGATGATGGAAATAGTTAGGTGGTTAATTATTTGCCAGAGAAAACAGCTTTAAGAGACGATCCAGATATGAATGTAATAATTTACGAAAAAAAATAATCAAAATCTAGATTATTTAAGTCCCAATGAATTTACATTAGGAAATCCCTGCTTCTTTTTTGTCGATTAAACGATGTGTAAATAATTATTAATGGAAAATAGTTGAAGCATTTTTACTGTCTCTTTTTATTAATTAAGATCGCATATTTTTCTCTAAAAACGGTGGCAACTCAAGAGAAATAGTCTGAAGAATTTGGAAGATTTTAATTGATGCGAAAGCTCCATTAAAGCGTGATTAAGATATTTTTTTCATAAAAGGATTTGGAATTGTCTTTTAAGTCTTGGCTTTATTTCAGTAACCGCATCCGCTGTTTTTGAGCAAATTGTTTAGTTGAAAACTTCTAGTTGCAGTACTAGAACTGTTCGTAGAAGAAATTTAATGAATGAATTTTAAAAACTGGTTGTTTCAGAAACTATGTTAAAGCTTTTCATAATACGTTCGTAAACAATTTTTTTATATAAAAATTACTAAATAGTTTATGTGTAAAGTTTTTCCTTGCGGCAGATATATGAATCTTTTGAGGTGTAAACTATGATGTAATACAAAAAGCATTTTGCTTTTAAAAAGTTACTTTTTTTATTAACTATTTCATAAGTTTGATAATCTAGGTGATTTTTATGATGACCGTAAAGATTGACGTAGTATTATCGGAAGTACTGAATTAAAGCTAAATATATTTTATTTTCAAGCATTAATGTGCATTTTACCACGTATAAAATAAAATAGCGCTTGAACATTCTATACTAATTAAAATTTAAATTTAAAAAAAGGGGGGGGGATTATTTAATATTTCAAAGCATATATATTGTTGCATATTGCTTTATTGGCGTTAGAAGTCAGGAAAATAAGCCAAATAAAAGAAAACACTTTGTCTAAAATCTTTTCAAAACATACTAGAAAAAAATATCAATTTAAAAACCAATGGGAGGGGTTACCTCAAAACATTCTGCCATACTCTATAATAAAATTGCTATGACAGAGAATGCTTTGCGTGACATTGGCATGCAATAGTTTCAAAATAGTAACCTTTAGCTTGAATTTAGCCTTTTCACTGAATCTATCATCCCATTCTTGGAATGAGTTTTTGCTATCAATCCCTGCCATGTTGTTAATAGTATCCCAAAATCGAATTTGTGTTTTAGATACTTTTTACTCAATCGATTGAAGCAAAGATTTCACACACAACTCTACTTGTAGTTAAAGAATCTCATACCTAATTTGACGGAAAATTATCGCTTGGTGTATATACACACTTGAAACTTCGAAAATCGTTCAAAATATCGAATATTTTTTTATTGCTTAATAATATTCTCTGATCCTTTAGCTTTCAGATGATACCAAGATGTTGTCAATATTCGAAATATTTCTTGCGTTATAATTATTTTTCTTGAGGTGCTTTCATTAAAAACTCTAGTTACGGTGTTTTTAAAACTTATTTTATGAAGAATGATATTTTTCCACTATGTTGCTTCATTCAAACAATCATAACTGAACAAGAAAATAACCAAATACAGTTATTTATATATCAAAATAATCTGTATGAAATAGCGGATGTTTTGTGCCTCAATCAAAGTTATATTTATAGAAATAAATTTTTTATAGCTATTTAAAAGTTAGAATGACAGAAAAAAATCTCGCTTTTTCTATTCATCGTTGATGAAAAAATTGGTAAAAAAAAAATGTATATTTTTATAACTTGATTGAGGCACAGAACATAAAGACTAATGTTAATGCATAATTTCCAACTAGAATTGTGTGTCTGTACAAATTAGAATTTAAGATATCATGTTTCAAAAAATAGGCTAATTAGCTCATTAAATATTATTTAATTAATTAATAATTAGTTTAATGTGGTTTTTTCTCGCAGAAATGAGCTTAAATATATATTAATAACCTACTGTGAAAAAACTGGATTTTTAAAGTTAAAATTAAAAAAAAAAATCATCAAGTGTGTACGTACACCTTAACATGCTTCTGAAGTACATATCGACAGTCAATTAACTCTTTGTGAGTTCTGCCTCAAACGTTGACAGATACCTCCCCTATAGATGTGAAATCTCTGTACAGAATCTTACACATATAGCTCTATTAACTTTATAGTTAAAGTTTCAACTTATAATCAAACAGCTAGATAGACGAACTTCCTCTCAGCAGATTTTACTCCAAATTGGGTAGAAATCTTCAAATTTGGTGTAAAGATCGTATTTTAAATTTCAACCATATAGCCAAAAGCGTTTATCAATTTTTTTTTTTTTTTCTTGGGCAGACGGACATTTTCCAAACATGTGTTTTTCGAACTCATGGTGTTTTAAAATACAGAGATTCGTCGAAATCTCAATTGGTAATTTTTGGACAATTACTATACTTTATCTATACAAGGCATACCTGAAAGTAAAAAGGGTTATTCACACAGTGGCATCTTAATATAAAAGAATTATACCATACCAAATAAAGTCTGCACGCAAAATAAACAAAATTATTATAAAAGCAACCCCTAAAAATCTATATAATGATTTCTCTCTATTTCATAATCAATTGGAGAAAAACTCAGTAACATCTTTACATCCGAAAGATTGGCTTCAATTTTTGTTTTACTCACCAAAAATATATCAAGATAAAGCCAAACTTCTCCATACAAAGTGGCTCTTACAACGAATCGATTCCCGGATAAATCCAAATAGATAGAGCCAAATAAAAAAAAAATCTCGCCAAGAATGAAAAAAAGAAATACCGATCTTATGTCTATCTTCGGTGGGTATATTTGCACTCCATTTATGGGAGGTTTTTACTGCAGTTGGAAAGAGGCTTTCATAACTGAGTTTATATACTGGTTCCAGGAAGAGGCAACCGATAACATGCCGGAAAGAGCTTCTCGGACCAAACTTTTATTTGTAAATAATCCGGCTGGTAGATGTTGTAAGGATATGTGTCCCCTTTTTATGGCCGGACTGCTAGAAACTGGTGACACAGCAAATTGTGGATGGGATTTTGAGATTTCTGTTATACGGGTGGCATAAACAGAGATAAGAGAAGAATCTTTTATTCTGTTAGTTGAAATGTTTATGTTTGGGAATTAATGTGCACGACAAGCAGAGTTTAAATTCCCTTTTGATGCTGAATTTTAAAATATTTACTTCAATCAGAACATTATATTGTTAAACAATTTTATTAATTTTAATAGATATATAAAGAGTGCCCCAAAATTAAATCAAAGCTTGAATTTGTCCCCATTCATGCAGTAAAATGTATACAACCCTATTAGAAAAACCATTTGACAGCTAATAGTTTTTAGAGGTATAAGACGCGTGAGGATAGAACCTGTGACCTTTTGGTTAGCAGTCCAGTAACTAACCGATTTTGCCAAAACAGCTGTTCGGGCAGAAGCGCTGTTACTGGCTCATATGGAATTCACCACAGTACTCTCCCTCCAGTGAGTCAAAGGGGAGACGAACGATTTGGATGTTGAGTGGTGATGTATTAAGTTATTAGTAGTGGTTGTCTTAATGGGCCGTACCCAGTTTGAATAGCGCCAAGCGTTATGGCGAGCGTTTGTGGGTGCTGATGCGCCAAGTGTGTCTGGCGACTTTTGGGGTTGCTGCGTCACGTGAGTCTGACGACTTTGCTGAGCCAAGTGAGTCTGGCGACTTTAGTTGCGGGTAGATGGCGCCACAACAGCTGTATGAAGGTTTAAGGTTCAGCGTCCGAGGTCATCAATTTAGAGGTATAAGACGCGTGAGGATAGAACCTGTGACCTTTTGGTTAGCAGTCCAGTAACTAACCGATTTTGTCAAAACAGCTGTTCGGGCAGAAGCGCTGTTACTGGCTTATATGGAATTCACCACAAGTTCAAGGTTAGTAAAAGTGGAGAGTTACACGATAGAACAACGTGTTAACGCAAGATTTGAATTAAATATAAGGTACATTTTTCTACTCTTTAAATTGTTATACTGTAAATTCTTTTATTGAATCGTAAAGTACTCAAGATAGGGTTATGTATAGAATAGCACATAGGGCAAAGGACCTCTACAACTTTGCAGGGACATACGACTCTTTTGTCGAAATTTCCTATGTCCATTTTGCTTAAATGTGGTTGAAGTTAGTTGATGCAGCTTTCAATTTCCTCCATCCATGCACGCACTCTCGTGGGCTTATTATCAATGATTTTTCACTTCGAATAACTTCGTAAAAAGAAATCCAAATTCAATCACATGATATAAGGGGCTAATTCTCAAATTTTGGAACTGTAGCCGCCTGACTTTCATTATTTTTGAAATATTTTTCAACAAGTTGTTCTAACGGGCAACGCTCCGTGTTTATAAATCCTCTGTCAAATGATTTTTTTTAATAAAGTTACCAACAATTTATTGCATGAATGGTGGCAAATTCAAATCCTACATTAATTTTGGGACATTCTTTAAAAATATATATGTACATCAAGTCATTTCAGATTTTTAGTTATAAATTAAATACGTTTGAGCCCAGATGAAACTTTTTTCATATTAATATGGAAATATTTTTTTTAAAAAAAAAAGGTTTCGTTATTTTAAAATGTTCCAATTCCTCTATAATTTTCGTTCTGTAATTTTATTGGAGAAATTTAAAAAATTGTAAAATAGTAATACAATTTTTTTCGTTTTGTATAAACTTTATTTATGAATACAAAGCTCTTCTTAATAACTGTTTACCACATATAAAAGATTTTAAAATGGCAGATAAAGTGAGCTGTTCTATTTTAAAGTCGCTAATTCAATTCTTTTTTATTAAAAGAACAAAATCAATAGATACAAAGGCATCCTAAAACATGACTCGAGAAAATAAATCGAAATTGTGGAACCCATAACCTGGTTGAACAAATACAATATCCAGGCCAAATAACTACCAAAGGAATGCATATCCAGTGCTTCAGAACTAGTATCGTAATATAAACAAGTATCCATTAAAATCAATTGATACTAAGGTAAATCCATCCTAAAATACGGCTAGAGAAATTAAATCGAAATTGTTGAGCACATATCCAGATCGAGCCTATTCAATACCCAGGTCGGATAAATAACAAAGAAATATACAGCCAGTGTTTCAAAACAAACATTGTAAGTTAAATAAGAATCAATATAAATTGAAGCAAATTTTCAAAGTCAATAGATACTAAGGTAAATCCATCTTAAAATAAGCTACAAGAAAATAAATCGAAATTTTTAAGCATGTCAAGAAAATTCATTATCCAGGTTGAATAAATAACAAGGTAATACGCATCTAGTGTTTCACAACAATTTTCGTAATATAAGTAAGTATCAATGTCCGTTGAAATCAATTTTAACAAGATATACAATTCGTATGTAGAAATGAGGCAATTCCAGATAACTGATATTTCTCTAACAACGATTGCGCCACCATAATATCACAGCAAACTAGAAGATAACACCCATTTTCAGAACAAAATAGCTACCAAAATTTAAGAAGCTTTGCCTGAGAATTGCAACAAAAGAACCGCATTGCTTATGATGTTCGACAGCTATCAAAAGTACCGACTCCCAACAACAGGACAAATCAGCCATAAGGTCTCTGTGCATCCTTTCACTTGCAATAAGCCTAACTCGGAAAAGGGGTTTAGCCTTAATGAGGGCGAACTTATAATGAGGAAAGCTGAATGTCACCCGTTTTGCTTTATTGCCCCGAAAGATTTCGGGAGAAATATTCAATATTCTTTTGACTAATGACCTCGGCTTCTGTTCTCGCTTTTCGGAGATAATTCCCGATTTCGGTAATTTTGGGACTAGGAAATTTTTGTTGGATTCTAGGAAGGGTTTGGAAGCATTGTTGAATGAACAAGTTAATCACTAATTTCGTAATATTTAAGTTATGGAATCCTGGGTTTTCAAATGACTTTTAAAAGTTAAAATAGTTATCACTGGTATATTTTCTTTTGTAACAGGTTTTAATTACTGTAATCGCAGTCTTTCAGGATTGGCTATAAAATTTTCCATTGAAAACAAGAGTTTGGAAACTTTTACATTTCCGATCCAACTTCTATGTTATATAATCTTTCCTATAAATGTTTTTTTTTGCATATATACTCACTTTAAATTAACTTTTTGGGTTTTACCAGCTAAATTGTAGAGAATTCTATGTTGTTCGTTAATGTGTAAGATAATATTTTCTTAATAACGCCAGTTGATAAGACAGCAGTAAAATAATGGCAGGTGAGTTAAATTTAGATTAACGTGCTTTTGATTCCATTTTGCATTTTTCTTAAGTGACTATAAGTTTTTCTTTAGAATAAGATAAGTATTGTCTATTATCTACATACAATAGTAAGATGAATTTATTTATTCATCTAAATCACATATACTTAATTTCTACCACTGACAATGATTCTATTCATATTGATTGTTCTCTTACAATTAGAGAGCAAAAGTGATAATACAAGAATAGTAATTAGAGATCCGATATGGTAAAGGCAGGATGTGGATAAACTCTTGTAACCAACTTTTGCAACTTAAAAGGAAGAAAACAAACTTATATTCAATTAACCAAATTTTTATTACATCCAACAGGCAGCGTTAAAGATATTCAATCGAGACTTTTTTCAATGAAATTTTAAAAGAACGTTCGTTTCGAAAACAATTAAACCTATGAGCAAAGCTTATTTTGGGAAAAAATCTTGATAATTTGACCTTGACTAATAAACTCTTGTAACCACCTCTTGCAACATAAAGGGTAGAAAACCAATTAATAATTAATAAACGATATTTTTATTACATCCAACAGGTAGCTTTCAAGAGATTCAATCGGGAGTTTTTTCAATGCAAATTTAAAAGAACGTTCGTTTCGAAAACAATCAAACCCACGAGTAAAGCGTATCTTTTGGAGGGGGGGAATCTTGCTAATTTAACCTTGACTAATAAACTCTTATAACCACCTCTTGCAACATAAAGGGTAGAAAACCAATTAATAATTAATAAACGATATTATTATTACATTGAACAGGTAGCTTTAAAGATATTCAATCGGGAGTTTTTTCAATGCAAATTTAAAAGAACGTTCGTTTCGAAAACAGTCAAACCCATGAGTAAAGCGTATTTTGGGAAAAACTCTTGCTAATTTAACCTTGACTAATAAAATCTTGTAACCACCTCTTGCAACATAAAGGGTAGAAAACAAATGAATAATTAATAAACAATATTTTTATTACATCCAACAGGTAGCTTTCAAGATATTCAATCGGGATTTTTTTCTAGGGTTTATACAAAAACCGACTTTTTGAAAAACCGGTTTTCGAATTCGATATTTCTAAAAAAGCCGGTTTTAGCCGGTTTTCGAATTTTTGTCAGAAAAAAAAAATTGAATAGGGAAAAATAAAATATTTTTCCCTATTCTATTTTTTTATTTTATTTTAATTTATATAAAATAACGAAAAAAAGAAATCAATATCAAAGTCAAAATATAAAAAACAAAATTAAAGATTACATATACATATTACTTACACAAAATAACGAAAACTCAAACAAAAATTTCAAATAATATTTATATTCTTTTCACTCATTTTAATTTCTCCTAAGAAAATAGGATTTTAAAAAACATAAAATATCCACTGAAAGGTGGCTAAGTCTCATTTTTATTTTGGTCAGAATATTGCCTGAAATTGAAAATACTCGTTCACTAGTTACTGAGTTTGGCATCAAATTACAAATCTAAGTTTTTTGTTGTTTTATTCGTTTGTTCAAATAATGAAAATTCAGCTTTCAGTGTCTTTGTGTCTTAGCGTCGTTTTTCTTCAGGGTCTTCAAGAAATTAAACAATTATATTATACCCGACAATTATTTTATGAACTGCTTTCAAATGATTATGTAGATTGCTCGTAAATGATCCTTTTCAGCTCAACATTTTATTACAATGATTTCAGATTGCCTTATCTATCCCGAACTTTTTGAAATTATCCTAAACTTCCAACTAACTTCCCAAAATTTATCTAAAAATGAAACTAAAGTTATTGAATAAATATTTTCGACGTTTATTTTACAATTTTATTATTTTAACTTTTAATATTAATGCAATTTAAAATAATCTAATCTATACATTTTCTAGGAATTTTGAAAAAACTAAATACTTCTTAATCTAATTCCGATGCTTGCTAAAGACATAATTTATGTTAAAACGTTGCGAAAGAAAATATGGAATATTTTAACACCCTCTATTTTATTTAAAATTCAAATTTTATTTTAATTGAATATTTCGTATTGATATGGCTAGTTCAAGTGATGTAGTAAAAAAGTTTTCAGGAGTGGTACGAAGAAAATTTTATATGATATCATTAAATACTGTGATCAGGCAGCAGAAAACGGGGAATTATTTATTCCTTTCACACGTTCTTCCAAACGAGCCAGTCAAATTGCTGACGTTTCTATTAGCATCGACTTCATACCGATAGAAAAACATCCGACCAGAAGCAAGAGATGTACTTTATCAAACTTTTGTTTCTCCTAGAAAAAAAAAGTGAAAAGGGATATTCATGAAAAACATAAATTGACGAATTCAAGGCGCAACTGTGCTGTGCACAAGCACTGGCCAACGCAACTTGCAACGTTGAAAAAATGTGTTTGCTGCCCGTTGCATAGAATGAATAGCTAATCAAATAAGTTCAAAATTAATTTTTACATAATAATATGAATTCTTAAAACCGGTTTTATTAATTTAAAAACTGGTTTTCAAATGTGGTAAATTTACTTTAAAAAACCGGTTTTTTAAAACCGGGTTTGAAGACCGTCAGACCCTACTTTTTTCAATGCAATTTTAAAAGAACGTTCGTTTCGAAAACAATCAAACCCATGAGTAAAACGTGTTTTGGGAAAAACTCCTACTAATTTAACCTTGACTAATAAACTCTTATAACCACCTTTTGCAACATAAAGGATAGAAGACCAATTAATAATTAATAAACGATATTTTTATTACATCCCACAGGTAGCTTTAAAGATACAATTGGCACTTCCTTCAATGCGATTTTAAAAGAACGTTTGTTTTGAAAAGACTCAAGACAGTGGATAAAACATGTCTTGGGGAACAAATTTTGCTAATTCGACCTTGACTACGACTCAAAATGATGAGCTAAATAATGTTTTTCAACAGATTCCCGTTCCAAAGTCTCAAAGAAAGGGGGGAGGGAGCGGAAGTGAAATGATTTTATTTGAACATTGAACAGCTGTATTTACAATAGAAAATGCTTAACTGTTATATATAAGAGAACCAGGGGGAATATTCTCGACAAAATTTTCTCGCATATTCTCTAATTCACATGTCATGCCAGAGAACGCCTTACATAGAACTGGCGTACAACAGTTACGAATTATTAAATTTCGACGTGGATTTAGCATTGTTAACGAATCTGTCGTGTTATCCTTGCGAGTTATTTGGCTATTAATTTCTGGTAGCTGGTTAATTGTGTAAGAAAATCGAATTTGTGTCTCAGATGCGTTTTTCGCAGTCGATTGAAACAAAAAATATGGTCCCAAAATATCTCATACCAAATTTGGTACATTTATGCTAATGTATTTTTGAATCATCGTGTTTACATGTTTCGGAAAGTACAGATTGACAGACAGTCGATTCCTGTTGGATTTGGCTCAAAATGTGACATGTGATTTTAGATGTTAAATCTGCGTACCAAAACTTACATATCTAGATCTCTTCATTTTGTAATTATCGTGTTAACTTATATTCGAACAGCTGGACGTCTTCTCAACTGATTTTACTGAGATCTGAAAATTTAGTATAAAGTCCCTGTACTGAATCTCACCCGTCTAGCTCAAAGGGTTTCTGAGCTATCTTTGTCACAGGCAGACAGACGGACATTTTCCAAAAATATGTTTTTCTAAAACAAGGATCTAAACAAAGGTCTAAAACAAGGATGTTCATCAAAATCTCAAGTTCGAATTGTTTGACATTTACTATGCTTTCTCTATACTATGTATGCGAGAAAGTAGAAACGATTTTTCTCACAGAGACATTTTAGCCTGAAAATACTTATGCATATTAGATATATGAATATAACACTCACTTGCACAATCCCTTTTTACAGGGGGGCTCTTTCACACACCTGATAGATAGAGCATATGATAAAGAACAACCATCTCCGAACCAGGATTCGGGCCCTTGGGAAGACACACTATCCCTAAGCAGGTCGCCAGCGTACGAGAACATAAAAACTGAAAAGAAAAAGATATAGTAACAATTTGAGTGTTCCAATTCAAAGTTAGTAGGTACTTTGAAAGAAAAAAAATCATTTCTGAATGGAGAACATTTGTAAAATTAAATTATTCTAAATACCTTACATTTCAAGTCATACACTTAATTTGAAAGATTCAAACAATAGTTATTGAGCTGAAGATAAAGTTTCTTTTTTTTTTTCAAAGAGAAATAATACATAACTTATAAACGGTTTGAATAATAGCAAGTAAAGAATTGCCAAAATACATCATGGCAATATGCCTTTCTAACTATTTCCTAGTTGGAATTTCTAGAGCAATAATTATGATTTGAAGAATTATTTATTTTAAAGTTAATAATGCTTGATAAAAGATAATCTCTCTTCACACAAGTTAATGTATAACATAAATCAAAATGGTTTGCTATTTGTAAAATTTCACATAAAGTTTAATTACTCTAGATCCATTAAAAATAAATTTGTTACTCTGACGTTATGGTGGAATTTTAGAAATTAAACAATTAACATTACACACAAAAGAGTTTCGTATCTTGTTCTAGAATTTAAATAAACCACCAGTATATTTGATTAAGAATGATAGAAACAGCAGTAAGACGACTTGTGTTTCAGTTAAGTTATTAAATTTAACTACAGAAGTATATTTAAATTGAATCGTGAGATAAAATGAATTTTAGACATGACCAGGGAAAACAAGCACTGTAAACATGAATTTTCTTTAAAGAGTAAAACGGATGCCATATATATAGCAAAATTTTCAAAAGTTCATCCACAATTTGCTGTCACCAGTTTCCAGAAATAAGGCCACAAAGAATGCCACATATCCTTTCAACATCTACCAGCCGGATTATTTGCAAATAAGAGTTTGGACCAAGTAACTTTTTTCTGCATGTTATCGGTTGACTCTTCCTAGGTTTACTATATAAACTCAGTTATGAAAAGACCTTTTCCAAGAACAGTAAAACCTTCCCATAAAGGGAGAGCAAATAAAGCCACCAAAGCTAGACATAAGATAGTTGCTTTTCCTTTTGTTTTTTGGTGGGATTTTTTTGGCGCCATCTATCTGGATTTATCCAAGTATCGATTTGATGGAAGATCTGGTTTTCTATATTCTTTTTTCGTATATTTTGAAGCTTTTCTCGAAAGTTGGAGACTCTTTTTGGTTACGACGACATCGTTGAGATTTTATTCCAACTTTCTTTAAGTAACTTGGAAATTTTTTTTATATTTTTAGGAGTTTAAAACTTTTAAATTTTAGTACATTGCTTTTAAAAATATTTATTCTTTATGTTTGCAAACCTACTATAGTACGACAACGTTATGTGCATTAATTTTCCTGTAAGCCTGCATAAAGTTTCATTCGCTTCCTTTTTTTTCTTTTAAAAAAATTATGATTTACGAATTTTCCCGTTTTAGACCTCTCTGAGTTTGAAAAACACATTTTTGAAAATGTCTATCTGTTTGCCTATCTGTCTGTGAAAACGATAAGTCAAAAACACTATGAGGTAGGCGCTTGAAACATGGTATACGACCTTTACATCGAAATTGCAGATTTCTATCAGATTTTAAGTTAAATCTGTTAAGGTGTACGCACACACAAAAAGATTTTTTTTTTAAATTTTAACTTTAAAAATCCAGTTTTTTCACAGTAGGTCATTAATATGTGTTTAAACTTATTTCAGTGAGAAAAAACTGTATTACACTAATTAAATAATATTTAATGAGCTAATTGGCATATTTTTTGAAAAAAGATATCTTAAATTCTAATTTGTACAGACACACAATTCTAGTTGGAAATTATGCATTAACATTAGTCTTCATGTTCTGTGCCTCAATCAAGTTATAAAAATATACATTTTTTTTTACCAATTTTTTCATCAACAATGAATAGAAAAAGCGATATTGTTTCTGTAATTCTAACTTTTAAATAGCTATTAAAAATGTATTTCTATAAATATAACTTTGATTGAGACACAAAACATCCACTGTTTCCTACAGATTATTTCGATATATAAATAATTGTATTTGGTTCATTTCTTGTTGAGTTATGATTGTTTGAATGAAGCGACATAGTGGGGAAATATCATTCTTCATAAAATGAGTTTAAATAAAACCGAAACTAGAGTTTTTAGTGAAAGTACCTCAAGAAAAATAATTGTAACTCGAGAAATATTCCAAATATTGACAACATCTTGGTATCGTTTGAAAGAAAAAGAATCAGGGAACCTTTTTAAGCAATAAAAAAAAAATTCGATATTTTTATAAGTTTCAAATGAGTACGTAGAAGAGGAAGACCATCTTTCCGGCTGTTATTATTATAATTTTTTAATTTAACGGAATTTAAACAGAATAATAGAACGAAATAACAGAAAAACTTTTTTTTGAAATTTTAATTAATAAAAAATTAATTGAAATTAGCAGAATTTTTAATGTTTTTTCCGCGACATCTCTCGAAAATTTTATAACACCAAAAGTATTATTTATTTTGTTGTTATCATAGATTAAAAAATATTCTCTGCTAATAATAAAAAAATAATTTGTGTACCTGCGTGTGTGTTGGCACTTTACAGGATATATTGTTTTACCTAGATGTTTTTTGTATCAATTCTAAGTAAAAGTAGGTAGGTTTTTCTTATTTCAATTACAGATTATATTGTTGTTCTGACATTTAAACTGTATTTAGCGTTCCGCTAAATATATGATCTTGAGGTTTGTTCCTTTGTTGAAAGCTAAAGGAATGGAGATTCTGTTTGATATCTAGACGGTAAGAATATCTGAGACAGGGTCAGCAGGAATGGTTTCCCCGATTCTTTCTCGCATGATCTGCAATATATATCTTATTCCTGTCGGTCCTGTTTGTCGGACAATTCAAATATAAATTAACACGACAATTAAAAAACAAAAAGAACTATATAGATGGAATTCGGTGCACAGATTTAAAATCTACAGATTAGTCAACTATTAAATTTTAAACCAAGTCCAATAGCATGTTAATTTTCTATGGGTATGTACTTTCAGAAGCAAGTAAATGAGAAACAAGTAAAAAGATAATTGAAAAACTCAAAGATTTAAAGATAAAAAATTAATTTTTAAATTTTGTGACTAAATGAGCAGTTTTGTGTCAATTTTTTATTTAAATCAGTTGGGAAAAAATGCATCTAAATCACAGTTTCAGTTTGCCAAATAATTCGATTTTCGGAAACTATTTACCGCGTATCAAGAATTACTCGCCAATTAACTCGCCAAGGATGACACGATAAAATGCTAAATTCAGGCCAAAGTTAATATTTCGTAACTATTCTTCCTTAATACCATGTAAAGCATTCTTTGGCATGACAAGATTATTAGAGAACATGTGAGAAAGTTTTGGATAACCTATCCCGCTAGTTTACTCTTTTGGAGAACCATAATCACGTATTATTTTACTAGTACTCTTATATCCATACGTTTCATATTAACATATTAACCTAGTGGTAATTTTCGTATCTCTTATCTTCTCACCTGATATCTAAACTTTATATTTATCAGAGCTAGAAGCTAAACTAAGTAATTTACAAAAAGAAGCGTTGATGTTTTCTAAAATAAGAACACATATTATTATCGCTTCGTGTAATGTCTCAAGGAAAAAAAATCATTTTATTTTCTCTTTGATGTAACTTGCGAATCAATTAACATCCTTTGCATTCGTCAGACCATTTTTCTCGCATTGCCACAGATTCTTTACGGAATTTATATATCTTTATTTCATGAGAAAACGTGAAATAAAAATATTTTAACTGTTCTCTGCAGAAAATATCTATGCTTCATTTAACCAACAAAAAGAAACAAGAGTTTTCATACAGTAATTTAGAAGAAAATAGTTAATCTGGATTTTGTGCACATTTTTTAGAGAGAAAAAGAAACAACACAAAAAGAAATACAGTTGATCGAAGGATAATTATCCGTCTGAATTTCTTGAGCATCATGCTTTTGAAGTTTACAAGAATAAAAAAAGGATGATAACAGACATGCTTCATATTCGATTACAACTTAAAAGGATTCTTAGCATCTCTTACCGGTTATAATTTAAAAATTCTGGACTTGTGAAGTATAAAAAAAAAAGGCAATATGGAATTCTTTGAAGAATGTTTAATATTCCATTACATCAAAAATAAGCAGGACTTTTTTTATCCTCGGATTCTTCGTTGTTAAAACTTTTGAAAGAGCCATTCATGCGATTTAATCACCTCGGAAGGAATTTTTAAAGCTATAATAAGGTGTTTTAAAATTCAGCACCGAAATATTACAAATGCTTTTAAGTTTTGAATATGCATTATGTCTCAATGTGAAATAATAGAGGTTAATTATACGATGAATTCTCTTTTTAACCCAAAATTAGTTTGCAGTTAAGCATCATTTATATTGTTTCAAATTTGCAGTTTTTCTTCCCTATGCAGTTAGTCTCATAATAAAGAATACATCTCAAAAAGTACTTCAATGAATGCTGATTGGATTTCACTTCAGTTTGCCTCGATATTTGTGACTATTTAGAAAATATTTGCTGAATGCGACAAAAAAAGGGAAGTTCTAGAAAATACAAGAATTATGCGATATCTTAATTAGGATATCATGTGAAGTTAGTCTACGCGAAATATAGAGTTTACTGATATTTTAATGAATGCTGAATGGTTGCCAGTTCAATTTGCCTCGATCTGAGTGGCCATTTCAAGAAATTTCAACAGATGGGACATAAAAGGGAAGTTCTAGAAAATGCAAGAATTATGCGATAGTTCTATTAGGATATCCTGTGCGTTAGTCTCATATTAAGGAATGCAGCTTACAAATACTTTAATCAATGCTTAGTGGATGCCAGTTCAGTTTGTCTCTATCTGAGTGACCATTTCAAGAATTTTCGACGCTACAAAAAAAGAAAATTTCTAGAAAAGTCATGAATTATGCGATATATCTATTATGATATCATGTGCATTTGGTTTCCTAATAAGGAATATAGCTTGCAAATACTTTGATGAAGGATGAATGATTGTCAGTTCAGTTTGACGCGAACTTTGTAACCATTGTGGAAAATATTCAACAAATGCGAAGAAAAATGAAAATTCCAGAAAATGCAAAAATTATGAGATATCTTTATAAGAAGCCAAACATGAAAAATTCTTTGAAATATTTTGATGAATTTTTAATACATATATATATAAAGCGATATGCTAAAGCTAGGAAATTATATTTTCTTTTTTCAAAGTTGATCACAGAGAGAAATATCTAGCTGTTTTTTGCTGAGCATTGTTGTACCATGCTGTTACTTAATTAGAAATTTATTCTCTTCTAATTTTTAATGTGTTGCTATCTGAATTTGGCACCTTGTATTTTACACACAAAGGACAAATTTCTTCAACTATAAGTATTTCATTTATACGTAGCTTCATCTAAGCTGTGAGGTCCGTGGTGGCCTGGTAGTAATGTCCATCGTGTAAGTGGGTCTGGTGCATATTAAAACTATCGGGGCCAAACATCCTCTCTCTGCGGTAGTGTGAAAGTTCAGAGAAAGGGTGCCAACTCATATGTCATCCTCGTCTTCTGACTGCGGTTCAAAGTTACGAGATCCGTACCGAATTAGCGCTAGTGTTGCTTTAAAAATGGAGTGTAAATATAGATAAACTAAACAAAGCCATTCATCACGCCTGTACTGATAAAAAGCATTGTAAAATGTCAAGAAAATACCTTTAATTATACGTCACGTTTCCTTTTCTAAATTCACAAGTGTCTTGCTTCAATTAGTATACTTCCGATGCTGTTAACATAATACTATAAGCTCAGAGCTTAATGAGATTCTTTATGAAATTCTCTACGACGTTTCTCGTAATTTCTTGAATTTCAAATAATATAAAAATTATGCATGGACTATGGAAATAGCAGTCAAATAAAAAACAGAGTTTCAAAGATGCAATTCATCCATTAAAAAAGCATCAAAAATTCCACAGATCACCAAATAGAAAAACTAAGCACAAAATGCCGAATTACTCATATTAAAGTTCTTCAGAATACCAGACAGCTAAAGAAATGACATGACATTTTAGTGGAACGTATTTGTATTAAAAATATATCATAATAAAAATAGCAATTATTATAGTAAAAATATTTTATAATAAAAGAGACAAAATAAAATGACGTAAAATTTTAGTGAAAGACATCTATGGTAATAATATCTTAAATAGTTTGATTACTATTTAAATTAGAATAGAAAATATATTTTTGCAAATGTAATTTAACGATTTCAGCCATAGATATTCCCACACTTTACTTTAAGACATATTCTATCAAATCTGCAATCGAAATGGTGCCATCAACGTTTAAATCAATGCCCGATGAAGGCATTTTCAGTTTTAATCGTTGAAATGCCTTCAAATAGAGAAAGTCGGTTATCAAACGTAGGTGATATCAATGAAAATAACTGCATCAATAACAAAGCCAGAAATAACAATAAGTATCCTCGAAGTACAATAAGTATCCTCGAAGTACCATCTTATCAATCCTATATCAATATATCAATTACCTAAAACATTCTAAGAAGGGACACTGAATTCAAATAAAACTCTAAAATTCAATCAAATCTGCTATCGAAATGCTGCCATCAACGTTTAAATCAATGCCCGATGAAGGCATTTTCAGTTTTAATCGTTGAAATGCCTTCAAATAGAGAAAGTCGGTTATCAAACGTAGGTGATATCAATGAAAATAACTGCATCAATAACAAAGCCAGAAATAACAATAAGTATCCTCGAAATACAATAAGTATCCTCGAAGTACCATCTTATCAATCCTATATCAATATATCAATTACCTAAAACATTCTAAGAAGGGACACTGAATTCAAATAAAACTCTAAAATTCAATCAAATCTGCTATCGAAATGCTGCCATCAACGTTTAAATCAATGCCCGATGAAGGCATTTTCAGTTTTAATCGTTGAAATGCCTTCAAATAGAGAAAGTCGGTTATCAAACGCAGGTGATATCAATGAAAATAACTGCATCAATAACAAAGCCAGAAATAACAATAAGTATCCTCGAAATACAATAAGTATCCTCGAAGTACCATCTTATCAATCCTATATCAATATATCAATTACCTAAAACATTCTAAGAAGGGACACTGAATTCAAATAAAACTCTAAAATTCAATCAAATCTGCTATCGAAATGCTGCCATCAACGTTTAAATCAATGCCCGATGAAGGCATTTTCAGTTTTAATCGTTGAAATGCCTTCAAATAGAGAAAGTCGGTTATCAAACGTAGGTGATATCAATGAAAATAACTGCATCAATAACAAAGCCAGAAATAACAATAAGTATCCTCGAAGTACAATAAGTATCCTCGAAGTACCATCTTATCAATCCTATATCAATATATCAATTACCTAAAACAATCTAAGAAGGGACACTGAATTCAAATAAAACTCTAAAATTCAATCAAATCTGCTATCGAAATGCTGCCATCAACGTTTAAATCAATGCCCGATGAAGGCATTTTCAGTTTTAATCGTTGAAATGCCTTCAAATAGAGAAAGTCGGTTATCAAACGCAGGTGATATCAATGAAAATAACTGCATCAATAACAAAGCCAGAAATAACAATAAGTATCCTCGAAATACAATAAGTATCCTCGAAGTACCATCTTATCAATCCTATATCAATATATCAATTACCTAAAACATTCTAAGAAGGGACACTGAATTCAAATAAAACTCTAAAATTCAATCAAATCTGCTATCGAAATGCTGCCATCAACGTTTAAATCAATGCCCGATGAAGGCATTTTCAGTTTTAATCGTTGAAATGCCTTCAAATAGAGAAAGTCGGTTATCAAACGTAGGTGATATCAATGAAAATAACTGCATCAATAACAAAGCCAGAAATAACAATAAGTATCCTCGAAATACAATAAGTATCCTCGAAGTACCATCTTATCAATCCTATATCAATATATCAATTACCTAAAACATTCTAAGAAGGGACACTGAATTCAAATAAAACTCTAAAATTCAATCAAATCTGCTATCGAAATGCTGCCATCAACGTTTAAATCAATGCCCGATGAAGGCATTTTCAGTTTTAATCGTTGAAATGCCTTCAAATAGAGAAAGTCGGTTATCAAACGTAGGTGATATCAATGAAAATAACTGCATCAATAACAAAGCCAGAAATAACAATAAGTATCCTCGAAATACAATAAGTATCCTCGAAGTACCATCTTATCAATCCTATATCAATATGTCAATTACCTAAAACATTCTAAGAAGGGACACTGAATTCAAATAAAACTCTAAAATTCAATCAAATCTGCTATCGAAATGCTGCCATCAACGTTTAAATCAATGCCCGATGAAGGCATTTTCAGTTTTAATCGTTGAAATGCCTTCTACTAGAGAAAATCGATTATCAAACGTAGGTGACATCAATGACAATAACTGGATCAATAACAAAACCAGAAATAACAATACAATAATTATCCTCGAAGTACCATCTTATCAATTCTATCCAATATATTAATTACTTAAAACATTCTAAGAAGGGACACTGAATTGAAATAAAACTCTAGAATTTAATCAAATCTTCAATAGAAATAATGCCATAAACATTTAATTCAATGTTCGATGAAGGCATTTTCAGTTTTAATTATTGAGATTCAGTAATCAGACATAGGTTATACCAATGACAATAATCGATCAATAACATAACCAGAAATGAAGTATCAAACCAATAATCATACTCAAAGTATCAACTCCAAGAAAGTCGAACTAAAGTACCTTACTACATAAGACCACCTTTAAACGAGTGACTATCAAAACTACCTATTATAACAATAGTGCTTAGCTGTCCCTTCTACTAGCTTTTAAATGCTTTCTCCATTAATAAGCCTTACCTTAAAAGGTTTTATTCCATAATGAAGTCTAACTTCTAATAAGGAGTGTTGAAATTCTCCTACTTCGCTTTATTGCTGCAAAATATTTTCATTGAAATATTCGACATTCTTACAACTAATGACCTTTGCTTCTATTGTGGGTTACAGGCTCAAATTCCCGATATGTTTAATTTTAAAAAGAGAGGATTTTTGTTTCTTCTTAGAAGGATGCCAGAAATAGTGATGATGAATGAACATTTTAATCGTTATTAGAGTAATGATTGTAAAGCCCTCGACAGCATTTTAAGCCGTCATTTATTAATTGAAACGTATGCCATAAATCTTTTTCGATCCGTAGTAAGATTTAATTATTGTAATTGCTTTTTTGGAGAAATTATAAAGTTTGCGATTCAGATAAGTTATTCTCAACGTTTTTCATTAAGGACATAATCATATCACTGACTCTCCGACCCGCCCGAATAACGAACACTGACTGACCGGACCGACACAATAGCTACACTGGCGCAATTTTGGTTGAGTCCTAAGGGCCATCACCGGCCACGATACAACCTTTCCCAAAGGAACTATGTCCCGTCATGGATGGCAGGAGCCAGATCCCCCACCTTTTTGGGTACCCTCCAGGGTGGCGAGAACCAACCACCATACCAGAACCATTTCATCCTCTTTTCGATATGCCATCCGGGGGTCTTTACATTAAGGGTATGACGTCTTCTGCGAAATTTAGTTATCTTTTCAATTTTTCTTTCTATGATTACGAGTGATGCTTATACAATTCAAAATCATAGAATATATGAAGTCTGCTGCTCAGATTATTTTCAAACGATGGGCGCAGGAGTTATTATTAAGGATATCCTTGTTTTACATCATGTGTCCCTCGTTTTACCCTTTCGGGACGGGATACCTCTATCATAGACACAGGCACGAGACGGAGAGTACGCGAAAGGAATCATCCCTCAGGATAAGGGTTTGGCACTCTAAGCCTAACTTGGAAAAAAAATCACGAAAAATAAAGCTTAAGTCCTAACGTCGTCGTTTTTGTCTACCTTCTTAAATTATTAGTTCATTCATAATATGAGGACATTCGTCTTCTGACTAACAGCGATTTCTTTTTTTCTTTTTTCTGCTATAATAACTTAAAACTAAGGCTTTCCGTAGTAAAAAGAGAAGTGCACAAGATGAATCCGAAAGCTAAGCAAAATATAACAGAAATGATGGTAAAACCCGAAAAGACAACAGTTACACAGTTAAGTTGACAGTTAGGAAAGATCAGTAGTAAAAGGGTTCAACAACTGATCCCTGGTTCATAAACTGTTTCCAGTAAGAATTAGATTTTGTAGTTCCTGAAGAGAAATAAACAAAAGTTTTAAGCACGCTTCATCTTTTAAATTCTGCTTCCTTTGCATATGAATTTATGTTCGAAATTATGGCTAATCCATTCAACAATTTCATCTAACATGCGACAATGGCCAGTACTTTTCCCTTTGCATCTACAGACATCTTCTACGAATTTCTTATGACAGCTGTCAATATAATTATGAACTTGCAATGATTGCAACAGTGGATACACTTACTTCAGTACACAGAAGTATTTTTCTCAGGTACTGCAATTTTCTCGTCAACTAGCAACATCACCGTATTTTTGTATGTTATCCGTATGCAATAAAATTTATCTTTGAACTTGCATGCAGAGACGTATCGTATACACTTCTGTGTGCATAGATGCTTCATGCATGTTTTTATTTTTTATCGTTCATTAGAAAAATAAAATCTGATTTTTCTTATACAAGATTACTTTAAATTTACTTTAAATTCCTATTTACAGAATGTTTCGCCACCGGTCTCCAGAAATCCTTTTATAAAAAGGGATACAAATCTCTAGAAACATTTACCAGGAGAATTATTTGTGAATAAAAGCTCGATCCTAGAAGAATTTGATACAAAGGTGATTTCTAAAGGTGAAATACGAGGACCAGAAAAATTTAGATATATTTCCTCTTAATAACTCAGTTGCTGCCACCCATTTATCAGAAACCTAAAAATTCCATTTGCAGAATGTTGCGCCACCTATCTCCAGCAATCCGGTAATATAAAAAAGGGTACATATCCTTAGAAACTTTTACCAGGAGAATTATTTTCAACTGAAAGCTTAATCCTAGAAGCATTTGATACAAATACCATCAGCATATTCGATTTAAATAGAAACAACCGCAAAATGAATATAGTACGCAATTTCTGGAATCATTCACTGTTTAGACCTATTTAAAGATAGCTAGCTCTTTTGAGCTTAAGTTTATAAAGGTGAAATTCGAGGGCCAGAACAATTTAGATATATTTCTTCTTAATAACGCAGTTGATGCCACCCATTTATCAGAAATCTGAAAATGCCATTTGCAGAATGTTGCGCCACCTGTCTCCAGCAATCCGGTAATATAAAAAGGGGTACATATCCTTAGAAACTTTTACCAGGAGAATTATTTTCAAATGAAAGCTTAATCCTAGAAGCATTTGATACAAATACCATCAGCATATTCGATTTAAATAGAAACAACCGCAAAATGAATATAGTACGCAATTTCTGGAATCATTCACTGTTTAGACCTATTTAAAGATAGCTAGCTCTTTTGAGCTTAAGTTTATAAAGGTGAAATTCGAGGGCCAGAACAATTTAGATATATTTCTTCTTAATAACGCAGTTGATGCCACCCATTTATCAGAAATCTGAAAATGCCATTTGCAGAATGTTGCGCCACCTGTCTCCAGCAATCCGGTAATATAAAAAGGGGTACATATCCTTAGAAACTTTTACCAGGAGAATTATTTTCAAATGAAAGCTTAATCCTAGAAGCATTTGATACAAATACCATCAGCATATTCGATTTAAATAGAAACAACCGCAAAATGAATATAGTACGCAATTTCTGGAATCATTCACTGTTTAGACCTATTTAAAGATAGCTAGCTCTTTTGAGCTTAAGTTTATAAAGGTGAAATTCGAGGGCCAGAACAATTTAGATATATTTCTTCTTAATAACGCAGTTGATGACACCCATTTATCAGAAATCTGAAAATGCCATTTGCAGAATGTTGCGCCACCTATCTCCAGCAATCCGGTCATATAAAAAGGGGTACATATCCTTAGAAACTTTTACCAGGAGAATTATTTTCAAATGAAAGCTTCATCCCAGAAGCATTTGATGCAAATACCATCAGCATATTCGATTTAAATAGAAACAACCGCAAAATGAATATAGTACGCAATTTCTAGAATCACTCATTGTGTAGACCTATTTAAAGGTAGCTCTTTTGAGCTTAAATTTCTAAAGGTGAAATTCGAGGACCAGAACAATTTAGATATATTTCTTAACAGTTCGGTTGATGCCACCCGCTTATCAAAAATCTGAAAATCCTATTTACAGAATGTTGCGCCATCTGTCTCCAGCAATCCGGTTATAAAAAAAGCGGCACATATCCTTACAAACGCCTACTAGGCGGATTATTTGCAAATAAAAGCTCGGTCCAAGAAGTCTTTTACTTCATGTTATGGGTCGCCCCTTTCTGGTCGCAATATATAAACTCAGTTATGAAAGCCTCTTCTCAACTCCAGTAAAAATCTCCCATAAATGGCGAGGAAATAAACCCGCCAAAGACAGACATAAGATTTTTTTTTTTTTTTGAAATTTTTGGTGGTTTTTTTTGGCGCCATCTATCTGGATTTATCCAAGAATCGATTCCATTGGAAGACCCAATTTTTATATAGTTGTTCGGCTTCTTCTGTACTTCTTAGCAGGGTTATGCAAAAGTTAGGGCAGTTTTTAGGGTGTGAGGATGTTGTTGACCCCCCCCCCCCAGTTGGTTGTGAAAGAGTAGGAAATCTTTTTTATAGGCTTAAAAGTTGACTTTTATAGTAATTTTAGTACCGTGGCTTTCAAGTTTTTCCTCTTTTTGTTTTGTTTCTGGTTTCGTATGTAGTACTTGACTAGCTTGAGTTTGTTTTGTAACTTTAGTGCTTTGTGTGCGTCTGATTAAACTTATTTTACATCATATCATTTGTATAAAAAAATTTCTGAATTCCCTTCAGATAATATTTTTTCATTATTTATCGTAACTTTCATTTAAATATCAGTAAAGTGCCGTAAGTCAGTGCAATTACCAGAGCACAGATATCATTATTAAAATTTTTGATTCTAGTACGATATTAACCCTTAACTGGGGAGGTGAAATTTTAGGACTTAACTGGGGAGGTGCGGTCTACGAGACTGCATTTCATTTAGACTCAAATTAAATTTTCTAATGAATGTATTAGTATGAAAAACTGCCAATATATTTTGCAGATATTTTTATTGATATATAGAAATGTTTTAGAAATTTTTCGAAATATATTGTCATTGAGAAAAGTAAATGCGTTGGAACATACATTTTCTGCTCAAATTACATGTTACAATAAATAATATTCTAGAAAAAGCATATTACTTTTTATTTTTTAAATCATATTTATTTTTATAGTATATGAAGGTATATAGAAGATAATATAATGCAAAATTCAACAATTATTTGAAAAATAAAAAAAATGACAATGGGTAAAATTGGCCCTTTTTTTATCGGCTTGAGTGACTTTCATAGCACGGTTTTCTAGCGCATTTTAAACATACAGGTTAAGAACTAGTATAAAAATCAACCTATAAATTCTGTATATATATATCTCTTGGTATATTAATATATTTTATAAATTTATCAAAATACATTTTCACTAGAAAAATTGATTATGTTTGAACATACATATCAAAATTAGTTCAATACGAACTTTTATCGAAAAACTCTTCTGTGCAATTCCTAATCACTAAAGTCACTTTCTGCTTCATTTAAAAGTGTCTGGATCACTGCTTAATAATAGGATCAGTAAACTGGATGATATTTCGGGCCCAAAGTTTTAGCACCATCTGCTAAGCCTTGTTTATCACTGGGACACTAACAGGGAGATGTGGTCTTAGAGACCGCGCATAAAGAAATAACTGAATTATTTTTAAAAAGCATCTGCTGAAATCGGTTGAAAAAGTGCACTTATATTGAAGGTCACAAAACAAGAAGCTACAAGGTAAATCCATTCAACTGAGCTAAAAATAGAATAGGGGTGATAGAAAATCCCTCGCTAGCGGTCTCACAGACCGCGCGTCCCCAGTTAAGGGTTAACAGTAATTTTGCTTTAAATTTTTAACATTTTATAAATTAATTTTCCAAAAATTACAAAACATTAGAAAATTTAATAGATATACGACATAACAAAGTGGATACTTTTTTTAGATTTTCGAAATTATAATCAATGAAAGAAGTGATAGAATCAAAAGGGAGTATGACACAATTTTGTAGAATACGAAGGGTACCATAAAACTCAAACTGGCCACTCCGGAAAAGTCTGAATGACCAGACCACCGCAAAAGCAACAATGGTGGGAACTGTGGTTGAGTCCTAAGGGCCATCACCGGTCACGGTACAACTCTTCTCGAAGGAAATACGTCCCAGGAGCCAGACTTCAAACTATTTTCTGAAAACACCAGGATAGCGAGAACGAAGTACTATGCCTGTCATCTCTTCTCAATTACGAGATGCTCCCTCGGGACTTTATTTTATTTATGGTAGCATTACCACTGAGTAATGCACTCGAAAAATTGTTGTATCGACTTCGGCTATGCTTCTATAAACATAACGTCACCAGTTTCACGGCGACCGAATTTCAAATTAACTAGCTTAACTTATTCTTAAAATAGAAACTAACTTATAAAATATGTTTTTGTAAATTTTTAAAACAAAATTAAAAAAAAAAATATGCTATATAATAATGATTGTTCTGAATTGGAGAGCATTACCTTCTTTTATTTTCAAAGAATTAAAACCTATTTTAAAATATTTGGAAAAAGTTTCATTTTTAGGGTGTTATTTTTTTTTTAATATTTCTACAATTCTGTTAGCTTAAATTTTATAAATTATAAAAATATTTAAACAAAATTTTGAAAATTTTATGCGAAAATATTCAGAATTCTGAAATAAAATGTGTTTTATTAATTAATTAATTAATTACAATTACAAAACTTTTCTAATTCGTGCGTCAGGTATATTTTCTAACATTTCTTTTCGGTAGGTTACGAATATTAACTAAATAAACGAACTAAAAACATTCGAGGTCTGTACTAAAGTAAGAAAATACAATAACGCACCAAGTCTATCAAAAAAAATAAATTTCATTCTCACTTTCATGTAACTTGTGCATCAATTAACATCCTTTACATTCTTCAGACGATTTTTCTGGTATTGCCACAGATTTTCCACAAAAATATGCAACCGTAATTAAAAATGAACGCAAAAATACTTTAACAGTTTTCCGGGACATATTTTCACACTCGGTTTAACCAAAGAAAAAAATTTCTAACAGCCATTCGAGAGAAAATAACTAATCTGGATTTTGTACATTCTTTTCGTTTTATTTTTTTCCCGTCAAATTATTGCTGAGAAGCATAAAATGCAAAAATACTCCGGCTGATTGACGGATAATTATCTGCCAGAAATTCTTCAACGTTTTGGTTTTGAAACATTTTAATGAAAAGAAACGGAGTCTAACAGACATGGTTTATATCCGATTACGTCTTGGAAAGATTTTAAATATTTCTTACGTATTATATTTCAAAAAGAGAGAAATAAAAAAAAAAGATTCAAAAAGGAATTTCTTGGAGAATGTTTAATATTCCAGTTACTCCAAAAACTGCCAGTGGTATTTTTTCACTAAGCCTTTTCAGTCGTTATAATTCGAAAAAGAATCATTCATGCGGTTTAATCATCTTAGTAAGAATTTTGAACGTGATAATAAGGGGTTTTGAAATTCATTGTTGAAATATGCAAGAAATTATTTTTCCATTGAGGTTTGAGGTCCGTTACACCATGTTATGTAGTTTATAAATGGTATTATTGTTATAAATCTTCTTTCTGACAAATAAGTATTTTGTGTATGGGGATTAAACATATATGGGAAAAAAAATGTTTGCTTTTGAATTTGTTAAATTTAGGGTTTAAAGGGCTTTGAAAAGCTAGGAGAATTCTTATGGTCATTAAAATACACATATGTCTTCGGATTTTCTGTATGTGGTTATTTGTGGTTTCTGTACGTGGTTTTGTTGGAAATGGAAAGTATTTTTTTAAGTAAACTGTATTTTGAATAACATCATTTTTGGATTCATCAAAGCCAAGTTCTTTTATAACTTGACACATAAAAAGGGTTATATCTATCAAAATTTGTTTTTCATCTGCATTATAAATTTAATTTTGTTTATAATTATTTTTTTATCAAAATAAATCATGAATTTACTGCTTTGATGTTGTTTTCTTTAAATTTCGATAGAAATTTTAAAATTTTTGTTGTTTCTTCTAATAATATTGCTGTAGATTTCAAAATTGCATTTTTGCATTTGTGGTAAATTGGTTAAATATAAAATTCAATGAAATGTTTTATATAAAAAAAACCCCTTCAAATCCAACATGATTTCGATATTTCTTTGTAGAAGATGATGATGATTATCTGGTAGATATATATTAATTTTGTCATAGAACATTCAGAATCTGTATAATGATAAATATTTATTGCATTCAATTATTATAATTTTTGAATTTTATTACTTTATAATTATTAACCGTTTTCTTTTTTAAGACATCGGATCTTTTCTAATTTTATGGTCTACTATAAAATGTATTTTTTAATGTCTTAATCTAGAATTTCTGAAAGTTTTATGAATTTTACAACATTTATGCAATTGTTTGAAAATCTTTTCTCTCAGTAATTTTGAAAATTTAAGGCAGGCGATTTTTTAAATCCTTTGTTTACATCTATTTTAATATTATTTTGTAATAATATATATATATTTTACAGTATAGACATTTTTTTGCTTTGTTTTTTAAAATTTATTTTTCAAATATAAATCTTTCTTTTAGCAAGAAAATAATTCGTAGATATATCCTATTCATTTTCTGAGCATTTGGCAGCATTTTAATTACTTAGTGTGAATATTATAACAATGAAATATGTTTCATCATTATAATATTCATATTACTTTCTATAAAACTATAATAATTAAATATTAAATTAAATTATATTTATAACATTTTTTTATATCGTTTAAATGTTTTTACAGCATAGGCATTTCTTATGCTCCTCTAGTTTTAATTTATTTTTTTCAAACAGAAATTTTCCTCTTAGTATGGAATTTATTTCATGATTTTGCATATTCATTTTCAGAAAATTTGGCAGTCTTTTAATTACTTAATATGGATTTTGTAAAAATGAAATATGAATAAGTTATAATTAAAACTATAAACATCATCATATTCTTATTTCTTTCAGGAACTCTATAATAATTAACCTTTGACATGAATCAAAATTATATTCAAGTCGAAAAAAAAAGAAGAAAAAAAAAGGAGAAATAAGGATGAAAAAAATATTTCAAAAATGCATTTTAAATATGCATTTCGTTATTAAATTATATAAACAATGAATATGAATGCCATATTTCATCATTATCATATTCATATTTCATCCAGGAACTCTATAATAATTAATTTTTGACATGAATAAAAATTATATTCAAGCTGAAATCAAAACAAAAAGGAGAACTAAGGATGAAAAAATATTTCAAAATTGCATTTTAAATATGCATTTCATTATTATATTATATAAGTAATGAGATATGAATGTCATATTTCATCATTATCATATTCATATTTCTTTGAATTTTATTTTGACATGAATAAAAGTTATTTCCAAGTCAAAAACCCAAAAAAGGATAAATTAGGATGAAAAAAACATTTCAAAAATGCATTTTAAATATGCGTCTCATTATTATATTGTATAAATAATGAAATATGAATGCCATATTTCACCATTACCATATTCATATTTCTTTAAAAAAACTATAATAATTATCCTTTGACGTGAATAAAAATTATATTCAACTCGAAAACCGAAAAAAGAAGAGAAATAAGGATTCAAATTTTTTTTAAAAATGCATTTTAAATATTATATTTTATAACAACCTTTGTATAATATCCTTTTTTATAACATCCTAACAATATTATATAATATAATATAATTATGTCATATAATAAAATATCAAAACGTTCGCCTTAGTTTTAAATAAATTTTTTGTTGTTTAGCAAATTCTAAATTTTTTCATAATTCTTTTAATTTTTTTCAATTTCATAAAATTGAAATTTATTCGTAATCGGTTCAAAATTAAAAACATGTTTCGAATTTATATTTGAATTCTCATTTTTGAAAATTTTTCCGGAACTTAACTTTCCACTCTAATCCCGTTTCTAACAACCCTAAAATGTAACTAAATCCAGGGAACCATATAGTTTGTGTTCCTTTTAACGCTTCACACTACAGATTTACTGGTATACACTCATTTTAAGGACGCACTGATAAACACATGCTCATAAACCTCAGAACGATGAACGTGGTGTATTCACTTGCAATTATTAAACCTCCAGGCGCAAGTGCAGAAAATTCCAGAAGTCATTCAACAATAAAATGAGCTACTGGGTCTTTACTTAGAGAAAAGATAGCCACGGATTCCTAAATTATAGATATAAATATTTACCCGAGATAATAAATTTGCTACACTAAGCTCCTTATACCAGATTCTTCAAAGAAATATTGATGCTGAAACTCATAAAGACGATCGCTTAGTATCAGAACGACTATTGCATTGCATTTGGAGAAAATAAAATTTAATTTTATTCTGGATTTATCTTCTAAAAATTGCGGTATATTTTATTTCGTGTCGTTTAATTTAATTAGTGCAATTTGAATCCTTTATTTTAGTGTTTGATTCGCAAACTCTAGTTTTAGTTGCATAACGTTTCTAATAAAGTCTGAAAAATCTTTTGGCGATCTTGCTGATTTCACATGTTGTTTGTTTGTAATATTTTTAATAACTAAACATAACCAGTGGGAGTGGCCTCTGAAAAACTTTCTCGCATAATCTGTAATCAATTTGTCATGTCTTACAAGCCACTAGCGTACACGAATTAAGAAATGTCAACTTTTGGCGTGAATTTTGGCTTATTTACTGAGACTATAGTGTCATATTTGGCGATTAATCCCTGGCAAGCGTTAATAATATCCGAAAATCGTTTTCGACCGATCTCGGCTCTCTCTATCTTCGAAAGCTCAACCAATTGAAACAAAAATATGATTAAAAACTGCACTTGTAATCTTAAATTCTCATACGAAATTTGATACATTTAAGTCACTGTGTTTTTGAATTATCGTTTTCAATTTTGTCTGAAAGTATAGACCGAGAGACAGACAATCAACCCGTAGTCGGGATTTTCTCAAGATTTGTCAGGTATCTACTTCACAGATGTTAAATCTGCGTACCGAATCTTATATATCTAGCTCTCTTCGTTTTGTAGTTATCGTGTTAAATTATATTGGAAAAGCCGGATAGAGAAAGACAGACATCCTATGAACAGATTCTGCTCAATTTTTTTTTAGAATTCTGCAAATTTTTTGTTGTATGTAAATTGTCCATCTCAAAGCGCTTTACAGTTATCATCGTCACAGACAAACAGACAGACGAATTTTTCCAAAAACGTGTTTTTCGAACTCAAAGAGGTCTGAAATGTTTTTATGCTTTAGCTTGGAAGTTTAGTCATCAATTGCTTTGCTGAAATCATTCTAAAATTCATCTTTAGATTGAATTAAATTTTGATGTTTTAGACTATTTGATATAGATTTCCAGATATCTTTTTTTAATTATATCTGTATAACGCATGAATGTAAAACAAAGCAAGTTATAGAAATTTATGTACTTTAAATACAAGATGAAAATCTGTAACAATTTAAAACATTTTTATAAAAATCCTACAATGGGAATAATTTTTCTTTTATTTCCTCGTGTATGAGATATACAAATGAACGAATTTGTAATCATTAGAACAATTGAATTCAAAATTTTGAAGAACTAGGTTTTAGGATCTCATGAACCCGAAAAACACTATTTTTCGATTTATATCTATGGGAGGGGGCCATAATTAATTGCAACCAAAAAATCACAATTTTTTATTTATGTCTATGTGAAGGGGGGGGCATCTAAGATTTGAGGATGAGAAACTTCCGACATGGTGGTTGGTTCTCGCCACTCGATGGGTATAGAAATGGTGTGGGCTCTACTTAATCCTTACCTAATACAGGAAGGGTTTCAACAGGAAGTGTTGTATCGTGATCTGTGATGGCCCCCTACGATTCAATTTTAGTTCCCACCTATTCTGTCGTGGAGTCAGGCCATTCAGATTTCTCCATGCGTTTCAGGGCTTGTAGTAGTTAATGCATGATTATGTGTGTCTTTCGATCAGTGAACGTGAGGGCTCTAGAACGTTTTAAGAAAGAGAAGGTGAGATTTGATATGTGGACTTAACTCCAAATTATTAGATATTTATCAAATTTTGAAAATTAAGAAGGAAGGGTTTTGTTTAATATTTGAGTAGTTACGAGTGAAGTAACAATATCCTTAGACTTAGAAGGCAGATGAACTGGAGATTTGCATTTTTAACACTATTAATATGGAAAGTCCACAAATAACCGTTTAACAAAGGCCGTTCTAGTTGCCAGAATATCAATACCAACTTCCCCATCCTTTCTTTAAATGTATTTGATTGAATACCTGAGGCGCGTGCTTCGTTCGTTAGAGGCGCTCCGCAAGATGGGTTTCGGATACAGGGTGGTTATCTAACCCCATTAAAAAAAAATGTCTGAGAATACATTTGTCTAATAGCGGTCAGTAAAGAGGAGACCTCATCTGTATTTCAAATATTTTTGAACCCACATTGCCGTTTTGATTTTTCTCTTCTATCAATAGTCGGATCATTTTCCAGCCGCCATTATTTCCATTCTACTACAAAGAATGCCAGATTTGCCAACAACAATATCAACATCAAATTCCTTCTCATTTTCCTAAATGTGATTGATTGAATATTCATGTTGCTTGCTTTGTTCGTTAGAAGTGTTAGCCAAGATGGGTTTCCGATGCAAGAAGGTTATCTAAGAGCATTGAAAGAATCTCTAAGTATACATTTGCTTGATAGCTATCAATTAAACTGAGATCTATGCATATCGTGGACTGTATATGCTTTTTGAACGGGATGGGAAAATTTTTCACATATTTGAAAGAATAAATCGGGCATCCCAATATTCTGAGTTCAGTTCAGTTCAGTTATATTAACGTCCCGTTTAAAGCAACACTAGGGCTATTTTGAGACGGACCTCGTAATTTTGAACCTCGGTTAGATGACGAGGACGGCACCTGAGCTGGCACCCCCTCACCACACCACGCCACACCAGCGGGAGGCAGTTTGGTCACGACGAATTTAACGTGCAACAGACCCCCTTACACGACGGTTCTTCGGTGGAATCGGGACACAAACTGAAACCCTCCGGTTCTGAAGCCGAGACCTTACCACCAAGCCACCGCGACCCTCCCAGTATTCTGAGGTACTTGAACTAAAATAATCTTAGAAATGAGACGTTTAATGTTACTAACATGTCATAAGAAAAGCCTTCATTAGGGAGGTTCTTATATATGATGAACCCTTTATATTTATGAATATTAAATCGACTTTTATGTCTGACAGATCGGAGAAATTATGGATATAAAGTTACATCTAAAACGATTTAACTTAAATTAAATACAACTAATTTTCCCGGCAAAACGTAAAATAATCAACAGTTGATTAAAATTCAACTGTTGATTATTGCCCTGATCGCCAAAAGCGAGTAATATAAATTGATTATTAGATTTGTTGTGTTGAAACTGTTGATTATTTTAAACAAACGATTCAGCTGGATGCTTCAAAAACAAACGGCTCCACTACTTGAGAATAAAATCCCTTTCAACCATCTTTTCCCTCGCAATGGGGAATTTTCATCAAACGGTAAAACGAAGAGTTATGAAATGGAGAATAACGAGAAGATAACTTCCAAGACTCATCACTTATCATTCTTTCATTGCATAATCTTCCCCATTCTTAAAAGGAGAGCGAAGGAAGAGTTAAATTGGAACTATTAAGCAACCCGACTCACTTTCCAGAACGTCGTTCGCTCCAAAATTCTTGCCATCATTAATCCCATCTCGAGCAGATCGTAAATCTTCCTCCAATTAATTCGAAGGGAAACCCAAACATCGCTATTTTACCTTCTAACAATAGTCCAATCACTCTCTAGGCGCCATTATTTCCAATCTAGCATCTGACCGGAAGATTTAGGGGGTGGAGCGCCTTCTAACCAAATAAGCCAGACCTCCTTGAGTAAAGAGTTGCACATTAGGCAGCGACGTGTAATGTTATTTGCGGAACAATTTGTGTTCCTTCTTGTTGGAACCGTAGATCACGATGATTTAGGGCGGACCGTTCCCCTTATCTACCGCCCATAAATTTCTGGCACCTTCCTTCATGCACGGGACGAGGGGTGGTGGTGAGGTGATGAAGTTCGGTGGTGAGCTAATCTTGGGATGACCCTGTCCTCTGGAGTCGGTGCAGGCACTCGTGAAAGTGCCTTCTTTGGAATTTTCTGCCAGGCCAATGTTAATCTCCCGGTATGGACGGATTAAGTTGGAGTCATGGTTCGTGGTCTTTACGGGCCCTGAGAAGATCGTTCTTTCGCAGTCTACTAAATCTATTAGGAGGACCATTTGTTTCTTAGTTAGTCCTAACTAACTAAACTATTCCTTTCTTTTTAGCCGTCAGTTATGTAATTTCTGCCGCTATTGGCGATTTTTAAGTTGGCTGATTAATATGATTGACCTGACAATAAAATTAATGAAAATGAATTGTATGTCTGGTGAATTTTATTTGGAAAATCTTCTACTTCTATTAGTTTTTACAGATTTGAGGGAGATTATTCTTTCATTGTTTTTTTTAATTTATTGGCAATTTGTTCGATGTTGAACTGATTCTAATAGTTCAAACCGGTTCCTTTCCATTGCGCTGTTAATTTTTATCAATTTAGCTGTACGTTTTTATTTCCATTTATAAATTTCACATGAGTTTTTTTGAGTAACAATGAGTGTTTCGAAATCAGTTTTTAAATACTTTTTGATAAAAATTTGAAGAAAAAAAACCTACAGATGGTAAAATAGATACTAGAATTAGATTAAAATTGGAAGCTTAAAATGATATCAAGATGGCTATTGTATAAATAGTTCTACCGTTAATAATAATATAATTTTTTTTTGCTTTATACAAAAAATTGGTAAAAAGGAACTTTTATTTTTGTTACATAATTTTTATATTGTGATTTGTGTCACTGATATAGTATTGAATTCGTAATGTAACCTTTGGCATATTTCTTTTTTAATTCCCCGAAAAAAATAATTAAAAATAATTCTTTTGATAATTTTCCTAAATTACATTAAGCTGTTGAAAACACATACACTTTTTTCTAAAAAAAAAATAATAAGTTATTTATTCTAGGGTTAAATTTTTACTTGTAATTTTGGAGACTCATTGGAATCTAATATTTAAAGTTTACAGTACATGAGAATCATATGATAGTTCTTTTAGCTTTATTAAATATTAATCATCTTTGACCATCAGTTTTTCATTAATATCATTAATTATATTAAGTTTCAGTTAAATAGATTCGATATAACTCCATTTTCATGATTCTTTAAAACTGCCAGGCATTAAAATCGTGATATTTTAATATTTTTACATATATTCTGTTCCTTCTGTGCATGCATCTCTCTAATGGAACGGAGTTTCTTCGCAAAGCCTTATTAAAACATATATGTGGGATTCAATTAACTTCCTCAAAAGCTCATTTTTTTAGTTTTCTTGTAAACAACAGGATTTAAAATTCTTCTTTAATCAAATTCTCTAGCTTTTTGCAAAGGAAAAAAAATCATGAAATAAATATTTTAAACAATAAAAGTAAGCTGCATCTCTGCACAAATGCAATGCATTGTTGAAAATTGAACTTTCATAGAAAAAAAAATGCAAAAATTTAAGAAACTTACAAAATAACTAAATTAGTATTTTGAAAAAGACAATTTTTTGATTTCAAAATAATATAAAAATCATTTTGGGACAATAATATTTTCGAAAATTATAGAGGAAAAACAAAATTTCCTTCAATTTTTAATGCTTGAAAATCCCCCCCCCCCCGAAAAAATTCTTTTGCAACGTAGGCCTGCTGTCAGTAAAATCTGACTGGCCACTAAGGGAAAATATATTCTCTCGTGAGTAGCTTGGTAGTTTGGACAGGGTGAATTGAACATGAAGAGTAGTATTCGCAATTGGAACCCCATAATTTCATGTTCGAAATTTATTTCCATCAGAATTTCTTTGGCTGAATAGATATAGTGATAGTGAAACTGACAACAATAGCAAAATATCATTTCTCGTGAGTGACGTAAAAACTTAGAAATGACGAATCTTTCATTCCTTTTCACAGATCCTAGAACCTCAAGCGTTGTATTCGAAACAGGAACCTGAGGTTTCCATGTTCGAGAACTGATTCCACCAAAATTTCTTTTGCAATATAGGTAGGTCTGTTGCCAGTGTAAATCTGGCTCACAACCAATAGAAACTATACTCTCTCGAGAGTAGCGGGACTGTTTGGGAAGGAGGAGTTTTGTTACTTTTCACATCTCTTAGAGTATAAAGAGTAAAACCTGGAATCAGAGAATTTCGCGTTCAAAACTTCATTATATCAAAATTTTGTTGACTATGCAGGTTGGAACATATTGGTCTATGCAGGCTTCTCAAATGTGTTCCACTCACGGCAACTCACTGTCGCCTGGAGGAGAGAATATGCAATGTGGACATCGTCACAGTGGGCTTTGTGATGTTTTCCGACGACTCCAAGTTTAGCTTGCAGTCTGATTCTATTGCAGAATACCATTAACACCAAGATAACATCAATGAACTACACATTTACTGGGGTGCAGTGTCTTGCTCATTTAAAGTGGAATTATATTGGGTTCCAGAACAATTCTATGTGTTCAAACTGGAATAGGTAGGCTAAATGTATCGAGAAATTCTTTGGGATTAGCATCTACCTTTGTTTATGGCTTCAATGGGCGCAGAATTTGTGTTTATGGATGGCAATTTCTATCTTCCACATTGTAAACGAATACCTTCAATTTGAAGGTATCAACTGTATGGGATGTCCAGCAGTCTCACCTCGTTTGAATCTCATACAGCATGTGTGTGACATGCTTCATCAAAGAGTTGCATATCGTTACCACCTTCTACATGTGTACCAGAACTTCAGAGAGCATTGCTTGCTTAGTGGAGTAATCTTCCCTAAGATCAGCTCGATAATTTGATACTCAGCATGCGTTTGATACTAAGCGCTTTACGAACTGGCTTTATCGTCTAGGAGATAAACAATGTATTAAACATCATACCAACAAAGGTAAAGTTAAGATTTTGTTGGATAATGGAGCATACATACATCTTTTTTTTCTTTATCTTTTGTTTAAAAAAATGGAACAACTTTGATTTTGTTTCTGAACCTTTATTTACCGGAACTGACATCATGCTTAATTTACACTATAGATATATTGTATATATCTGACTATCTATATATATAACATATTTTGTATGTGTAAAATAATTAACAGCATGCTAAAACCTTATAGAATGTAAATCATGTCCTTTTTCTGCCATTGCTGAATTAACACTGCCATGATACAATCAAACAACCAAACACCCACTGCAGCATAAAACACCAAATGCAATTTTTCAGAATCTTTGTTAAGAGAGTTATTTAATTAAAACGGGAGTCTGCGAGCTTAACGTAATAATAGTAGATTCAAATTGCACTGATTAAATTAAATGTTGCGAAACGGAAATAGATCGCCGTCTAAAAGATAAATACCTCGTTAAATTAAATCCCGCTGCCTCGGAAAACAATGCAACAGTCTTTTCCGCTACTGTACCGGCTCTTTTATGAATTTCAACAGGAAAATTCCTCAGGAAAGCCACATTTATTGCGCTTGTTGTAGTAAATTTATTACATTGGATGTACATCACTATGATTTAGGTTTCCATGGCGAATTTTTATGCTTGTATGTGTTTGGTATATCGTTTTATTGCTGTACTTTTTCTATGAAGTTTCTGTTGATACTTGAATCTTGGGGTTTAATTAGTGTTTGTAAATATAACTACCATTGTTTTATTTGCTAAGAACATGTATTTACCTATGTAATTAGCTCTTGGGTTCGTAAAATGTAAATCTTCAGAGATTTTGTGTTACAGTGGCTTAATTTTGTTGTAGAAGATGTGGTTCGTATTGCTATCGTCAGTTTGGTCCCCTCCTTGCAATACTGACCTTCAGCATAACAATAATTGACCTTTGATATAGCTGAAACATATTTCTTTGTATATTAGAGTTCTACATAGTTTTATTTGCTACATACATGTATTGACCAATGTAATTATTCCTTGAATTGGTAAAATGTAAATTTTCAGTGGTTTAGTGTTACATTGGCTTGATTTTGTTGTAGAAGATGAGGTTCGTATTGCTATCGTCAGTTTGGTTCCCTCCTTGCAATACTGGCCTTCACCATAACAATAATTGACCTTTGATATAGCTGAAACATATTTCTTGGTATATTAGAGTTCTACATAGTTTTATTTCATACGGAGATGTATTGACCAATGCAATTATTCCTTGAATTGGTAAAATGTAAATTTTCAGTGGTTTAGTGTTACATTGGCTTGATTTTGTTGTAGAAGATGAGGTTCGTATTGCTGTCGTCAGTTTGGTCCCCTCCTTGCAATACTGGCCTTCACCATAACAATAATTAACCTTTGATATAGCTGAAACATATTTCTTGGTATATTAGAGTTCTACATAGTTTTATTTGCTACGGACATGTATTGACCAATGTAATTATTTCTTGGATTGGTAAAATGTAAATATTCAGTGGTTTTGTGCTACAGTGGCTTGATTTTGCTGTAAAAGATGAGGCTCATATTGCTATCGACAGTTTGGTCCCCTCCTTGCAATACTGACCTTCACCATAACAATAATTGACCTTTGATATAGCTGAAACATATTTCTTGGTATATTAGAGTTCTACATAGTTTTATTTGATACGGAGATGTATTGAACAATGCAATTATTCCTTGAATTGGTAAAATGTAAATTTTCAGTGATTTTGTGTTACAGTGCTTTGATTTTGCTGTAGAAGATGAGGTTCGTATTGCTGTCTTCAATTTTGTTTCCTCATTGCAATACCGACCTTCAACACAACAATCAATGACCTTTGATATAACTGAAATATATTCCGCGGTATATTATAAATTTCTATTATAAATGTAGAAAGTAATATGTAAATTCCAAACCCTTTCAATACAGAGTTTAAAATAACATCATAATCATTTATTAAAAGCATATTTTAAAATCTTCATTGAATATTATGTTGATTTTAAAATTCTTACTTATTCAAAATTCTTTAATTCATTTCAAATTTCTAATGGTATTATTGAGATTAAATAAGCAATTTCACAGATGTAATAATTACTATAAATAAAGTATATTCAAATATATGTATGGGATATTCTGTAATCTTAAAAAAGACTATCCAGATGGAATTTTTAACATCTGTAAGCATCGTATTTTTGGACTAATTAAAGCTTGATGTCAAATATTTTTTTCTTGATAGATATTACAAGAGCTTCGTTCATTCAAGCGAATTAGTTTTTTAAAAGTCTTAAATGAAGTTTTCTTTTCTAAATAATGATAATAAAGTATCCATAGATTATTTATAAATAACTGAGAAGGAAGGAAAATTACCAAATCCATAGATAACTTTTGATAAAATAATGAATTTTTTTGGTGTAACATAACTTGTAAGTTATTTCTTTTTCAAATTCTTTGTCAAGTTTTTTTCCCTAATTAAAGCTTCAATAAAGCTTCGAGCCTTGGAAAATAACACTACTATTTCCCCGTAGTTGCAATGGTTCTTTTACGAATTACTGCAGCATATATTCTGAGACAGGCTCAATGTAATATGATTATTGTAGGCAATTTATTAAATGGATTGTGCGTATAAATAGAATTTAGATGTCCATAGTAATCTTCATCTGTAACAATTAAATATCGTATTCTATAGCCATGGCCTTCTATAGCCTTAAGTGAGTTTCCTATTGCCTTTTCAGCCAGGAGACTTATATAAAGGAAGGGAAAAATATCCGCCATCTTTATTTGGTGTGATAATAGTACATTTAAAACAGAGGTTCCCAAACTTTTTTTTCTCGTGGACCACTTTCAAAGTTTTACTATTTTCGGTAAACCCCCTGCTGCTACATTTCTACTGTATTCCCAAAACTACTACTAAAGAATATCACCCTATATTGGGGGTGTTAAGAAGAAAAAAAAAGTAGCACATTTTCTTGTGTCTTATTTATTAAAATAATACTTATGGTTATACAAAATTATAAACATTTATTATTACACAATCAACAATTGACAAAAAATCAACAATGAACTCTGAAATGTAAATCAACAATAAAAAATAGTCATACTTTTAATGAGACGGATGTACTTGATGAATTGACAGCAAATTATCAATATTTGGCTTCAGTTTTGTAAGAAGTTATTTCAAATCTCTCCATTCTGTGATGTTCAATCTGCTCTTTTTTTTTTTCTTTTTTTTTTTTTTTTTGTTAACAGGTTGGTAACGGCACTAAAACTTCTTTCGACAAGATATGATGAAGGAAACGCTATCAAAAACTTTCTCGCAATTTCCCACAGCCCAGGATATTTTTCGGGGATTTCTGCCTGCAGCCAAAATGTTTGATAGCTTTTTTTTAAAATTTCACCTTCAGTTCCTCATTGGTGCTGAGCTGAAGTAGCTCCTCTTGTAATACCACATTCGCCTCTTCCGTTTCATCAAATGGGTTTATGATCCATGGTGGTATTTCCATCGTCAGAATATCTTCAAATCTATTTTAGAAGTCATCATGCAGGGTATTTTAATGTTGAGCGTATGTCTGAATATCCTCATCAAGACATTCTATCTGTGACAAGTGCGGAAACTGGGAGAATTCGCAACTTTGTGTTTGAACTGAGTCTCGAATATTTTTGAGTACCTACCTAGTGAATGATGCTACCTGCCTACGTTGATAGGTAAATCCAAGCCAAAATTTTTGTTCTTTATTATGAAAACCAGAAAATTTTTCGTGGACTCCTACTCACAACTTGTGAACCCCTGTTTTCTTTTCACGTCTACGTGGACCCCCATGTGGTCTCCTATGGACCCCTGGGGGTCCACCTGGACCACTTTGGGAACCTATGATTTAACAGAATGAAGAGTAGAAATATAAAATGAGTAGTCTCTATGATTCAGAGGTGCTTGAGGCGATTGTCTTATAGTGGCCATCATGTTTTAGAAGCTGCAAATATTATTCAGGTGTTAAAAGTAATATTAAAATGTTTGACCGGTAATGATATCTGGTATATCTTGAATAACTGGATATTATGATACTAGCTGCAAATAAAAAAGTTTGTATATCACGAAATAAAGGCGGAAGCGAAAATTCTATTCTGAGTTAGTGACTGATAAAAACACACAATTGAATGTTTTGAAGCATAGTTTGAATTCATTCATAGTATTTAAAAACATTTTTTTTTTCAGATAATGCATCGAATGGAATTAAAAATATTTCTTTTAAAGAGGAAATTGTTTAGAAAGGAAATTGATATCATTAATGAGATAATTTTCTGTGTCTTAAGATAATGCGAAGATTATATTTTTAAGATAATTTTCCACTTGAGCGAACGTTGGACGGACTTAATGCACCTGTAAAAATATTTAATGCTTGAAGCAGTCTGATATTCGTATGAAGCAGTTGATATTATTGAACAATAAGCGCTATTTCTGTGCCACATAAGTTATCACATAAGTTATATATATATATATATTCAGGATTAAGATAAGTTTGAAATTTTTGCCATCTCAAAACTTTGTCGTTCGCATCAAAATTTCGAAGCCATTATCGAGTTTAATTTACTTTGATTGCCATTGATTAAATTTACGTCAACATATTTCTTCTTATTGGAATATCAGAATCAAAATATTTTCGATTTTCTACTCTGTTAATTTGAACTGAAAATAAATTAAATTGAGTTCGGAATAAATTTTTCTGAATGATTAAATTGGAATTCTTAATAATCAAAATTCATTGCTGATTTGTTTTAATATTTCGATTAGTTACAGATTGTTGCCACTTTAGTTCAGATACATGATCTTTTCGTTTATACAAACAAATAAGATTTTTAAATCAATTTAGCTTAAAAATAATGCAAATCTATATGCACTGAAATGATAATAAAGAAAAACTGCTGTGATGAACTCATGTGATGATTTATAAATAATTGAAAATAGTAAAAGTATGCCCATAATTTTCTTGATACATATTAAACACCTGTGAAGATAATAAATTCGCTGGGGTTTTTTTTCTGAATGCTACAAAAAGCATCTACCTTGGCATCCGAAAACCGACCGAGTTGCCATTATGCCTCCGAGCAATTTTTCAGATTCTTTGTCAGGAATGTTATCTAATTAAAGAACGAGTGAACCACCCAAACGAAAGCGGATTCGAATTACATTGATTAAATTAAATGTTACGAAAAGGAAATAGAGCGTTGTCTTGGAAATAAATACCTCATTAAATTAAACATCGCTGTCTCGGAAAACAATGCAACAATCGTCCTAGAACAAAGTGAAAATTTCTTTTCAAGTTTCTACAACAGAACGGAAACAGTTTCCGGAAATCTTAGCATGATGATGTCAGATGTGTCTTAGTATGATTTAGGATTCTTTGGTCATCTGGTTTTGTTCGTACATTCATGATTCTCTTATTATTCGCTGATTTTATTTTAATCTATGGATTATCCGCGGAGATATTGTTGATTGTTGAATTTTCTGTTGTCTTTTACTTCTAAATGCTTAAAGAATGTAAATAAAGATATTATTGTGATCTTTTTGGATTCCTTTTGAGTCTGTTAGACAGTTATGTAAACTCTTGAAGAATATAAAAGGCAATTTTCTATTAACGGAACCCAAGACAAAAATGATCACAGATCAAGTAACAGATCGCCAGCTCATTGTCGGTTGAGATTTGTTAAATTTAGAGTGGTCGCCAAATACTAAGGGTTTCGACACTTAATCAATAATTAACCAATTAAATAATAATTGATACGTTGATTAAAATTAAAAAAATTGAAATGTGATACCAAATTAACCATTTCATTAAAAGAGATGCTTCATAATGTTCAGTGCTTAAAGTTCCAAATTTCACAATTTCTGAAAAAAAAAAAAATATTTTTGCAAGTGATATTTATCTGGTTCTTTGAAATAAAACTGAAAAGAAAAAATATTACTAATATCCACTGATAAAAGATCTAAGTTAGAGCTACAGTTATAAATTTGGTTGAAATAGTGAAATTTAATATGATTCTGATGGATAATACTTTATGGTATATGCTACTTAAATTGAAATTAATTCATATCGCGACAGATGTTGGCTAACCAGAAAATCATAGTTTGGCCTCACTCAAACAGAATACTTTCCAGACAGACTAAATAAATTTTGATTGAATCATCTGTATTATTTAGAATTTAATACTGAAATGTATTCACCACTTATAGTTGTTGAGAACGTCTTCTATAGGGAGCGCCATTTTCCATCGAACATGTAATATCTATTTCACTCTTGGTATTTGTCTTAAGATGAAAGATTTTAACATTTATATGAACAATTTGCAGTGTTTACTTCGATGAAAAGAGACTGTCCATTATGATGTGAAGACAACAGAGAACAATAATGTGGTTTAAGTAATTTGAGATTAATACCAGTAGGATTCATATATTAATTATCAGGATTAGATATATGTATCAATTAGAACTTGAGATACGTTACATGCTAGTTATTGTGCTTAATATTAAAGACTAAAATATTTTAACTGACATCAGTTATCTGCCATTGTTTGCTGTTAAAGGCTGTAGATTATCCCTAATAAAATATGCTGTAAAGTACTGCAAAGAAATCTTTATGTTTAAGCTATTTCAGATTAATTCGCAACATCTTGATATTACATTTAGTATCTAAATTATTTGTAGCAATTAAGTATCGTTCTTGTGCGCCATTTATTTAGCTCACTAAATATGGAGAATCAATTATTCTGCTTTAAAAAATTATCACATCTGTACAGTTCTTGTGCGCCATTTATTTAGCTCACTAAATATTTAGAATCAATTATGCTGCTTTAAAAAAGTATCACATCTGTACAGTTCTTGTGCGCCATTTATTTAGCTCACTAAATATGGAGAATCAATTATGCTGCTTTAAAAAAATTATCACATCTGTACAGTTCTTGTGCGTCATTTATTTAGCTCACTAAATATGGAGAATCAATTATGCTGCTTTAAAAAATGATCACATCTGTACAGTTCTTGTGTGCCATTTATTTAGCTCACTAAATATGGAGAATCAATTATGCTGCTTTAAAAAATGATCACATCTGTACAGTTGTTGTGCGCCATTTATTTAGCTCACTAAATATGGAGAATCAATTATGCTGCTTTAAAAAATGATCACATCTGTACAGTTCTTGTGCGTCATTTATTTAGCTCACTAAATATGGAGAATCAATTATGCTGCTTTAAAAAATGATCACATCTGTACAGTTCTTGTGCGCCATTTATTTAGCTCACTAAATATGGAGAATCAATTATGCTGCTTTAAAAAATGATCACATCTGTACAGTTCTTGTGCGCCATTTATTTAGCTCACTAAATATGGAGAATCAATTATGCTGCTTTAAAAAATGATCACATCTGTACAGTTCTTGTGCGCCATTTATTTAGCTCACTAAATATGGAGAATCAATTATGCTGCTTTAAAAAATTATCACATCTGTACAGTTCTTGTGCGCCATTTATTTAGCTCACTAAATATGGAGAATCAATTATGCTGCTTTAAAAAATGATCACATCTGTACAGTTGTTGTGCGCCATTTATTTAGCTCACTAAATATGGAGAATCAATTATGCTGCTTTAAAAAATGATCACATCTGTACAGTTCTTGTGCGCCATTTATTTAGCTCACTAAATATGGAGAATCAATTATGCTGCTTTAAAAAATTATCACATCTGTACAGTTCTTGTGCGCCATTTATTTAGCTCACTAAATATGGAGAATCAATTATGCTGCTTTAAAAAATGATCACATCTGTACAGTTGTTGTGCGCCATTTATTTAGCTCACTAAATATGGAGAATCAATTATGCTGCTTTAAAAAATTATCACATCTGTACAGTTCTTGTGCGCCATTTATTTAGCTCACTAAATATGGAGAATCAATTATGCTGCTTTAAAAAATGATCACATCTGTACAGTTGTTGTGCGCCATTTATTTAGCTCACTAAATATGGAGAATCAATTATGCTGCTTTAAAAAATTATCACATCTGTACAGTTCTTGTGCGCCATTTATTTAGCTCACTAAATATGGAGAATCAATTATGCTGCTTTAAAAAATGATCACATCTGTACAGTTCTTGTGCGCCATTTATTTAGCTCACTAAATATGGAGAATCAATTATGCTGCTTTAAAAAATTATCACATCTGTACAGTTCTTGTGCGCCATTTATTTAGCTCACTAAATATGGAGAATCAATTATGCTGCTTTAAAAAATGATCACATCTGTACAGTTCTTGTGCGCCATTTATTTAGCTCACTAAATATGGTGAATCAATTATGCTGCTTTAAAAAATGATCACATCTGTACCCTTAAACATAATCAAAATTCTAAGTTTATTTGAATCTAACATTTTCTTCGGTTCCTTTGTCTGTATCTACCCACTGGAACAGAAATGTCTCATGAAATACATTAAGCAGTGTGATTTAAAACTAAGTGCAAAACTTTGAGAAGAGTACAGTTTACTGAAGCAAGTATATTTAAATAAAAGGTATTAGATGCAAGCAGTAGTAATTTATAAAAGTTAAATCAAATAGAGCAATTTTTGAGGGGTAGTACAGCTAACACATGGACGCAAGTATTTTTTTTTATATATAATAATGCGTAGACCAATAAACATCTATACAAATAGAACAAATGAATTGAGATGTTGTACAACTCTCTAAAGTAAGCATTTTTTCCCCGATTATGCTCGATGTAGACGTTTGAGAATAATGAAAGTTTATGCATGTGCGACAAATTATTAAAAGTAGCAAGGATTACTATAAAAGCATTTTTTGTTCCGCATTTTACTGAATGCAAACATGAAATGTATTGAATGTAAACAACCTGTCTTAATAGGTTAACTCCAAGAATCTTGTGATTTCAGAAATCTTTGATTTTGAAACCTAATTCTTCGCTAAACGGTCGACAGTGTTCATTAATGGGTGATATATATATATATATATATATATATATATATATATATATATATATATATATATATATATATATATATATATATATATATATATATATATATATATATATATATATATATATATATATATATATATATATATATGTTGTTTCTTGCCATGGACAAGCCCGCTGTTACGAAGACAGCGATTTTAAGCCGGTGGAGGAGCGTCCCTTGTTTTTGTAATAGCGCCATCTAGGGCCAAGAGAACGACTTAGCTACACACACATCACAACCCTTTTTTTATGGGGCGGTCTTCATTCACACATCCACAGATCGTAATAAGGAAGTAGATCGTGGAGGACTTTTTGACCACGACAGATATATATACACACGCGCGTGTGTATATATATATAATGTATTTTTGTTTGAAGCAGAATGCAGGTTCAAAGCAGTGAAGAGACTTTGTATTTTTAATTTCGTTTTATTCTCTATCGGGAGGCAGGCATGATAATTTACAAGAAGGCACAGTGCGGCACAAAAGCAGAAGTAAGAAAGAAGGGCGGAACAAATGATCACTAGTCTTATATCATGCGATATCATGGGATTTCCGGCCACGCGCCAATTGAATACACTTTTTGACCTTTTACACCTTGCCAAGGGCACCGAAGGGATCTATTTCACTAGATACTTAAAAGTGATTGCTCAGTAATTTTTTCACAGCTTCAGTTGAATTATTAAGTGGAATTAGATCTGGAAATAAGGGAATATTTTACTATGGGCTAAATTAAGATAAAACTTTGGAATTAATTTTGTTTAAATTAAGAATTTAAAATATCATTACACACACACACACACACACACACACACACACACACACACATATATATATATATATATATATATATATATATATATATATATATATATATATATATATATATATTATATGTGTGTGCCTGTGTGTGTGTGTACATATATATGACAAATTTTGACAAATTTATTTCACACTGGATCTATATATCTATGTTCTAGAAGTGCTTGCTAATCTTACTTGTTGAGTTTCTAAATTACTACCACATGCGTTTTCTAAATTCAGTACTTGCACTCATGTTACTGTAACATGGAAAAAAAACCTAACAATATTTTTATTACTAAGTTTAGTTGCGATGGTCATTCGAAATAGGAAAGTATAGTTTTTTCCTTTACATCGGACCGGATATTAAGAGTTTTTAGAAAAATCGAGACACTGACTTTCGTGTCCATGTAAAATGCTATTTATATGATGGAAAAAATTAATAAAACTTTTTTGGCATTTAATTATGCATAAAATTATCAGTAGAAAGTTAGGATAGGGTAATTAATCCTCGTGCAAATTTTTAAAAAAACATAAATTTGAAATCATTGTTTTTTTCCTTCAAACTATTTGTTTGCTTTTTGTGTTATTTTTTTTCTTTCAATACTTTTGGAATTCGATTTAAGTGCGTATTATTCAGAAAAAATACTTGCCAAAACTCTCATACCAATATCCACAATATTTTATTAAAAATTCAATGCTTTTTAAAAACAAGTGTCTCTAGGCAAATTAGGCATAAGCAAATTGACATAAAAAACATTACATGTGAAGCTAGGAAATATAATATGCAAATTGACAATGCAATTAAAATATGTAGAAATTTATAAGTATATAAGTGTGTTGAAATGTGCAGAAGTTTATATATAAATATATAGAAAATATACGTATACATATATGGGTGGGTTGGAATTTATCTATATAGAAGAATTTATATATATATATATATATATATATATATATATATATATATATATATATATATATATATATATATATATATATATATATATATATATATGTAGAAATTTAATGTAAAAATATGTTGTAATTTAAAAACTTCAACAGTATAGAAAGCGAGATAAGAATTAATTGCAAAATTCCGTCTTTACAAGCAGGAAAAATTTAAATGTTTGTCAAAATAAAATTGGTCACCAAATATTGATATAAGAGACTATTATTTTTAGAAGACACTAAAATGACTACTCCAAATAAACTTAGAATTCTGAATGTTTACACGTTACTAAAATGATATCTAGTTAGATCTTCACCATCACCCTCACCTTGTGTACACAAAAAAAATTATATCACTAAGGAAAAGTCAAGTCTATAATAATAGAATGAATTTTTCCATTTTCGTGGAATTTCATTCACGTAAAGTCACCGTCTGTTCTAGAAAGAAAAACCAATGGATTATTGAAAGGCAACTCAGTTAAAAAAGATCTCTGTTTCCTTAAGGACCATTGTCACGTGCCTCAATGATTAATCGCGTTGCCAAAAGGACGTAATCAATTCCGTCTACAAATTGAGTACGAACCATTCAGAAAGTTAAGAAGAAGAATTTTGTTTTCTTTTGGACAGGAGAATTTTCTATTCTTACCCAAGGAGTAAAAAATGACAGAAATTCCGACAGGACTAACATCCAATAATCGATTTGATCAAAAGAATTATCTAACGTCCCCGGCATGTACGATCAAGCGATATCTAATTATCTTATTTACGTTGCCATTCGAGAGAAGAAGAAAAAGGAATCAAGAGCAGATATTTTGTTTTCTGATGAAAGGAAAGGTTTTGTTGTTTTTGATGAGACGATAATAAAGTTTTATCAAATAAACAACATCAATCTAAAAGTTTCAGCTATGACTGAAGAACAGAAAAGACTTTTAAGTCGAAGGAAATTATCTAGTGTTAGTTTAATAATGAGTTTTGAGTTTTTTTGAGAATATAGTAATAGTTCTGGAGAATTTTCTCTGAAGAAATAAGGGGCAATCAATTTTCAAAAAAATATTAATGAAACAGAATAACATGTAAGAAGTAAAATTTGCATAAAAATAGAAGGGAAAAAACTCAATTTATGTTTTATTACATATTAAAATTTATATTCCTGTTTAAAGGTTAAAAAAAGTACTGACTTTTACCTTCTCTTTTCCGAAATCCTTCTTTCAAACTCGCTGGGGGATGTATATTTTACTCTTCCGTATATGACAAACACTAAGAAGAGGCATTGCAAACACCAAGAGTTAGCGCGTCTTCCCCGTGACTTGGGTGTCCCGCGTTCGAGTCTTGGTTCGGGTGTGGTTGTTTCTTCCTCAGTGTTCTACCTGTGAGGTGTGCGAAATTGCCCTGCTGTAGAAAGAGGTTGTGCAAGCGTAACTTCTTATGAGCTGGAAATCAGACTTTTGCTTTCGGGTGCTCTGTACCCCCAGTGGTCAGAAACTACTGCACCCCTTTTCCGTTGTAATGCGGACACGGCATCATCAACATCATCAGGCATTACAAACGTTCCAAAAATGGCAAATTTCCGTGTTTTAGACCTTTCTTAGTTCTGACTGACTAGTTAAATTTATCGCCGGTAGGTTGCCTTTTTTAGCGTGCTCACACACGAACACAAAATTGAATAAAGTTTGTTTTTAAAGAGCTCTCGAATTACATCTGTGGACTAAAACATATCTTAAGTTAGATAAAACACTGGAATTAAAATTCTTCTTTAAAAGTATTTGGTCATCGATATTTAGTTTCTCTTAGCTCAAATCCCCAAATACATTAAAACACACACACTTTTTTTTGTTTTTCATTTGCTAAGAGTTTTTTTTTCCAGAGATCAAGGCAACTGGAGGCGTTTTTTCTAAACGAGAGTTGAATTTGTCTCAAAAATATACGAAGTATATGTTCAATAAAACATATTTTATGCTGTTCTAAGTGTTAAAATTTAATTTCTCCTTCAGTACTGTTTGGTTTCCACATTTAGTTTTTCTTTTTTAAGGATTCTTACCAAACTCTGAAAAGTATTCCTCCTTTCTTTACCAAGAATTCTTTCTAAGAACTAGTAGTAGCATTTCTTTTTAAAAAAGTGAATGTCGGAGTTTACAAAACATTTTTAGAATAAAAAGATATTTACATTGAATTACAAATAAAAATTTAGATTTTTATCTAGAATGTTTCGACGCCATCTTCTGGTTCTCTGTTCCTTTTACTATTAAAAAATCTTTTCAATTCATAAAAATTTTTCTTTCCTGTATTCTTTTAAAAGAATTGTCAGAAGCATTTTTTTTTTTTTCTAAATACACATATACCAAGAAATAAGACATACATGTGATCATCCAGAAAGTAAAAACCTCAAGGCCAAGCATTATCACTCGTAAACACTAATTTAAAATCAAGCAGCAATATTTCAACCTAATAATCATTGGAATCGTAATACTTGTCATACTGTGTAATAAGTTGTGTAATCCATTATAATAGAAGTCTGTAATCTGGGAATGAAGTCAGCATATCACAATTAACAGCGTTTCTTTTTGTGTTGGATATCGATGACAGAACAGGAATTGCTTCAAGTACAAGTATAGGTGGATGTCGTTTGGAGCAAGATCAGGATTACAGAGTGATTAGTCAAAGAGCTTCCATAAAAGCATCTATAATTGATATTTTGTGCAATTTTTCACATGTGGGTCAGCGTTTAATGAACCAATGCGATATCAGTATTGTATTCCACGCCTCTTATTCTCAATAGTTCGACGCATCTTCTCTGGTATTGTGCAGTAAATTCGTTGTCGGTTGGAGAAAAAACGATAGCCAACATCTCAATGCACTACAATGACGTTAATGTATGGGATCGGGAAATTATAATTGACACATCCGTAATATAATTGACACATCCGTAAACCACACCCGCAGTTTACTCGGTTTGTATTTCTCCTTTCGAGAGCTTTGCAGCGCCATCTTATGAAGATATAGGAAACTTACTTTCTATGTAAAATAACTTTACTTACTAAATAAAAACTAGTAATAAGTATAAATTGTGTCTCATGAAACTTTATTATTTGAAAGAAAAAATAATTAAGGAAATAATTTTTGTAACAGCTTATCTAAGAAGAAACATTTTTCCTAACATCAAACATCAAATCTTATTGTACTGGGATTGCTCATATTATTTTTATATGAATTAATTAAATGATATGAATATCATAACTTATAGAAGTACTATCTATTCTCAAATGCATAAACTCGTGATGAAAATAGAGTAAATAATTACATTTAATGTGACAAATATTTGTCACGTTAATATATCATCCAAAGCTGTTTGGAATTAAAATATTTCTTATTTAATATCTTTCATGCAAAGATTAAATGAAATGAAATGATAATAAAAAATGCTGCAAAAACTTCTTTTATCGTTTGCAACTATTTATAATTAAAAAACGAATATTATTTAATCCAGACGATTTTCAAAAACCTGTAAATGATAAAATTTTGAAAAAATTATTTTTGTATAGAATAAAATAATGCATGAACTTCTTTTATCGTTTGCAACTATTTTTAATGAAAATGTGGATATTAATCAAACAAGACTATTTTTAAAACCCTGTAAGTAATTAAATTATTAAAATAATAAAAAAAAGTAAGAAAACATATACATAAATGAAAATGGTATTATTGTATTGGAAAAATTTGATTTTTGTGGTGATACAAAATTATTTATTGTAAAATAATGTTCTCACGAATTATTGTGAAAAAATAGCAACATTTTCGATTAATTTCCAATTAACTGATTGTTTAATTTTTACATTTCAAAATGTTGACAACATTCTTACGTTTAATTTGAATAATTAATGTTTATATAAGACTGAATTTGGACAAATTATTACTGAGCAAGTGGTAAAATACATACATATTAATATATTCACATCTATAATATTTTTTTCTTTTTATTAAACTACAGGGAATTTCGTTTATCAGCGAAATTAAGTGAAGTGATAATCGAAAATGTTCCATAAAATTCAACAAGCTCTACGAACAAGAAATTCACAGGTTTCAAATTCAAATTAAACAATATTGTTTAAAATGATAAAAGAGAAAAATGAAAGGATACACATATTTATTTGGGAAGATTAAGACCAAATAAGGAATTCTGATAAAGCACTCATCTTACTCAGTGCCTTACTCATTTCTTTGGAGTAAAATTATCCAAAAGTGGTACCATCGAATTGCTGAAATTAACAGTATCTGTTAATCTGAATTAATTTTATTTTGAAATAAGGATTAACTTAATAAAATGAGTATGAATTAGTTTAAAATAAATTAACAAAATATATTTAAAAAATTGAAAGCTTAATTTTAACTTTTATTGAATTAAAAATAAAACTTTATGATAAAATTTGTTCTGAATTTGAAAGTTTCTTGCATTGATGGAAAATATTATGCCAAAAATTATATCACATGTACGTATTTTTTCCTATAATTTGTCGATTTTTAAAGTAAATGCGTATTGATATTTTCGTTATGGTGTATGAAAAAGAAAACAAAATCCTATTTTCTTATATAAAATAAGAAACTCAATTTTTTTATTTGTAAAATAAAAGGTCAGATTAAATTTTTTGTTAACAAGAAAAATCATATTATAGCATTTTTAAATCATTTATTTATTTTTACATATTATAAAGGATTTTGAAAGAATAAATATGACAGAAAAACAAGTTTTTCTTTTTTTATTTCATTGTTTACCAGGAATGATGAAAAAAAAAAATTCCGTCGTTTATACTTCTGAAGAAAAAAAAAATACATAAGTTTGTTATTTTTTTAAAGAAAAAAAAATTCGAAATAGGAAAAAAAAAAAAAAAATCTTTACCATTTTGACGATTTTTTTAACATATTTGTTTTTTAAAAAGAGTTTTCTTTTTTTACTTTATTCCAACTTTCGCATTTGTTGACATTTGAATTTTTGAAATAACTTGCCCTTTTAAAAGCAATTTCACGCAGCAACGCAAAAAAAGCATTAGTTCAGTAAAATCTTACTGATTCAAAATCCTATTACTCCAGATAAGATTTGTTTAAAAACATTTCTAAGATTTCTGTTTTAAGCTTTTGCGATTCATGTATTTTAGTGACATTTCTAAAAAAATCAGTTAACAAGTTAATATTATTCTATGTATTTTTTTCAGGGAAATTGAATTCAGATAAGAGAATAAATGAATTATTTTCTAAGAAATAAATGAAAGTTCATAGGAGAATCGAATTGAAAATAATTTCTGAAATCTATTATTGAATAAAATAGTTATTGAATATTACAGTATTTAAATGCCACAGGAAATATTATTATTGTATAAGAAATACTTTATTTCTTGTATATTAATAAAAATCTTTTTTTTCTTTTTCTTTTAGGTAAGACTCTCCGAATTTCTGAACGGAAGAGAGGTGATTTTTTTTTTCATTTCTGTTTATGCCCTATTTAGTTAGTTAAAATATTCAGAAAAATAGTATTTTTAAAATTACATTTTTCTAAAAACCTTTCTTGGTTTTTCATTTGAAATTTTCATGACTTTTGAGTTCATTCTAGAAATATTGAATTCTTATAAAATCGATTGCCAAATAATTAATTGATATTGAAATGTGTGGATATTTGAAATCGATCAGGGTAGATTCAGTTACTTGGATAATGGAGGAAAAAAAAGATAATTTTTGGAAAATAAAATAAAATTGCTTACAAAGTATTAACGTAATTAGCCGTCTTTGGCGACCATTTGTTCGCTTATCGTATTAACCCCTTAATTGGCATACATTTTTAATTATTGATTAGATGATAATTTAAGTCTCGGAAATGTTCTGTTTAACTGAGTCGGTTAAGAAGGTCGGTTACTGCATTGTATTCTGTGCCTTCTCTAATGACATTTTTTGCATCGAATTATAACATCTTAGAATTATTTCATTTCATTTCATATATTTGAAAAACTATCATACGATGGACTATGATGCGTGGTCAGTACAGTTAATGGGTTAATAATATTGATTATGCCATGTCAACCGATGAACCGTATCTTATCACACCTAATGGAAGTAATGGATAATCGTTGATCATTCTAATTGGTTTCTTATGTTTGCAAAAGTGAAAATGTCTAGTTTTTAAAGTTTCATTTTAAAATATCTTTGGAAAATGGAAGAGAACTGTTAAATAAAAATTAGAAAAATCGGTTCAGTCGTTGACATTGGCGAACTATATCATTTTTTTAGTAGACGATATATAATGAAGTAGCCATTGTAAGTTTACTCACAAAAGTAGAGCATGGCCATATTCGGATTAAATGCCATAGGCTTTCATATGAATTTTTTAAAAAAAATGACTAAATCGGTACAATGGTTAGAATAAGTATCCATGTCGCAGTTTTTGCTCCATTACAAATTTATATTTTTGATATTTTTCTCAGAAATGGGGATGATGGGTGACAGTCTATTCTGTTGTGTTGTGGTGTATCCCACCTAGTCGACAGTAACATCAAACCAGGTCCATGAATCCAAACAATGTAGCACTGCTTCGGGACCCGAGAACAGATCATTGTTTCCTAATCGACGAGTCATGATAAAAGAGCTTAAAATGAGGCTTCAAGAGGTGAAGGACCTAGAGATATGAAGTCTGACTTTGCCTCATGTATGCATTGCATTTAGCTGAGCATAATGAAATGGCCTTCACGCCTTGGGTGACCCTACCAGGAGAGTACTTACTCTCCCGACGTACTTCGCCCATTCCGCAGTCATAACTAAGGGTCGTAAGCTTTCATGTGAAATAAAAATTCACGAAATCATACCAGTGGTGGAGCTGGAGAACTGATTCTTCCTTTTTCCAAAGAATTTTAATTACATAGCTGACAACGAATTTTATATTATTTACATTTTGCAGAATTCCAACAACATAGTTCAAATAAACCAAAGTTGAATTTCCTTCTTAAATATCTGTAAAAAATTTTTAGGAACTAAATGCAAAATTTTAAATTTTAATTCAGTTAAGTTTTTAGCGGTTAATTTTAAATTTTCAGCCATTTTTAATCGAGTAACAAAGATTAATTGATTCTAACCAATGTTCTGATTCAAACAATATATGTTAGAGTGTTTAAAATTCCTTTGTCAATTCCAGTAACAAAGATTAATCGATTCCAACCATCGTACTGATCCAGTTTCATTTAAAAAGTGATTTCAGATCCATTTTGTCCGAAAACATCAAGTAATTAAATAAAGTTTAGTGTTGAAACAAATACTAAAAGACAAAGCCATTTGAGATGTATTATCTTTTGACTTGGAGGAAAAGAAGTCTCAGAAAAGTCTTCGTAGACATTTCGCAGACAGTTTCCTAAACATAGTAGTAAAAGCTGACTCGAACTAACTATATCTTTTCAACTTTTTAAATGAACTAGAAAATTTCGTAAGTATTAGGTATCGATGATAAGATTACAAAATGAGTGTTGGGTAACGCTTTATAAGACTTAAATCAAACTTTTAGATACTTGTTTGTGATACATTGCACATTTATATTAGTTAAAATTAATCGATGGAAACAATCACTGATTTCATGAATTTAGAGTTCAAAACCTATTGTTTGCAAGGAAAATTCTTTTTTTTTAAAGTACAAACAACAATAAAATATAATTTTTTAAACATTAATTAGAAAGTACTTGCATAAAATTATCGCTCTTTTTATCGTAATTTTAATTTGTTGTTATGCATTGGAAATCCGTGACAGTTCAGACGATTTGCAATCTGTATATTTATAGCAACCAAAATTAAAAGCAGAAACAATTCTTTTTGTCCTAAACTTATTGCACAATATTTGACATTCTGCAGAATTGATTTAAATCAGTGGAGATTATAATGGAATTTAGTTTTGCATGCATAAATAAAAGATTGTTCGTGTAATATTATTTACGTTTTTACAATTGGTGCACCAAAGAACGCTTTGTATGACATTGGTATACATTAGTTAAGAAATATTAACATTTGGTATATATTTAGCATCATTATTGAATATATTTTGTGACCCTTGACGAAGTTTGGGGGAATTAATGTCTGGCATGCGGTTAATTGTATCCGAAAACTAAATTTGTGCTTTAGATGTATTTTTCCTAAACGATTGAAGTCATTCCCTGTTTGAGTAACTCCAGGTGGCACAGCCTGTTCCACAATGTGGTACAATATTGTACGATATTAATAAATTTTCTTCAATATTATACAATACTGGGAATATTGATTAATTGCTTACAATATTGTACATTATTTGTACGCTACTAGGGATATACATGTTTATCAAAGTACAGACCAACAGACATACAGAAAGTACAGAAGTCTGTTTATTACGTATGTTTATGAAAGCATAGAAAGTACAGGACGAAGGGGTGGTCAATCCCTTTTTCCACTTAGCTGGACATTTACCAGATACCTATTCAATGGATGTTAAATTTATGTACCAAATTTTATGCCATGATCAATGTTTTACGACATTGTACAGTATTTGTGTGCTACTAGGAATATAAATGTTTATGAAAGTACAGACCGATAGAAGTACAGAAAGTACAGACGTCTGTATATTACGTATGTTTATGAAAGTACAGAACGAAGGGATGGTCAATCCCTTTTTCCACCTAGCTGGACATTTACCAGATACCAACTCAATGGATGTTAAATTTATGTACCAGATTTTATGTCATAATCAATGTTTTACAATATTGTGCAGTATTTGTGTGCTAATAGGAATATGCATGTTTATGAAACTACAGACCGATAGACGTACAGAAAATACAGACGTCTGTTTATTATGTATGTTTATGAAAGTACAGAATGAAGGGATGGTCAATCCCTTTTTCCACCTAGCTGGACATTTACCAGATACCTACTCAATGGATGTTAAATTTATGTACCAGATTTTATGTCATAATCAATGTTTTACAATATTGTACAGTATTTGTGTGCTACTAGGAATATGCATGTTTATGAAACTACAGACCGATAGACGTACAGAAAATACAGACGTCTGTTTATTATGTATGTTTATGAAAGTACAGAACGAAGGGATGGTCAATCCCTTTTCCCACCTAGCTGGACATTTACCAGATACCTACTCAATGGATGTTAAATTTATGTACCAGATTTTATGTCATAATCAATGTTTTACAATATTGTACAGTATTTGTGTGCTACTAGGAATATGCATGTTTATGAAACTACAGACCGATAGACGTACAGAAAATACAGACGTCTGTTTATTATGTATGTTTATGAAAGTACAGAACGAAGGGATGGTCAATCCCTTTTCCCACCTAGCTGGACATTTACCAGATACCTACTCAATGGATGTTAAATTTATTTACCAAATTTTATTCATTTAGCAATTTCTATTGTCGCGTTAATTTATATTCGAACAGCCAGACAAACAGACTTCCTCTGAACGAGGTTTGTTCAAAAATTCGATAAAGCTCTACAAATGCAGAGTAAAGATCGTATACCAAAATTTATCAATCTGGTTCAAAGAGTTTTTGAGTTATCTTTGTCACAGACAGACATTTGACAAAAGTGTGTTTTTCGTACCCAAAAAGGTTAAAAACAATACTTCGTATACTTTGAGAATTGTTTTTAGGATTTTAATACAACATGATAAAATATTTAAAAGATGTAGATAAAAGAAATTGTAGATAAAAAGGCAGATGAAGGAATTCAATTCTTTCAACGAAATGAATAAAAGTCCTATTCGAAGAAATACTATTCTGTATGTCTGTTTATATTGTTCATGCCAATGATAACTATATTCTGATGCAAACCACCGATGATTCGAACATCGCCAATACGAATTTATATCTCTTTATGGGCATCCATTCGTTTCTTTAATTCTCTTCCCATAATCGAACTGAGAAACCAAAATTCTGGTGCAAACATAATATCAAAAAGCTATTTCAGTATATTTTGCTATCTCCAGGAGACGTTAGAATCTGGAATAATTTTTGGCAGTTTTCGGAATTTTCTTGGGAATATCTATTTGCTTTAACATTTAAGACAAAGATGAGCTACAGGGAGGGCTTCAGGTTCGAGATCCGATTCCAACGCAGAAACATCGTGTAAGCAGGTCTGGTGCACGATAAATCTTTCGAAGCCAAACGTCATCTCACTGGTGTGGCATAGAATCCTGGTGAGGGGATGCCATCTTAGGTGATTATCTTCGCCATCAGACCATGGTTCAAACTTACGAGGACCATCCAAAAATAGCCCTAGTGTTCCTTTGCAACGGGACGTTAATGTAACTGATGATCCGAACTGAATTTGATTTAATGTTTCGTTTTTATATATTTACCATGCATTGTCCTAATTTATAACTACATCAAATATAATTTGAATAGAAAGCATGTTGTTAGTATTTTGTAAAAAAAAAAAAAAATATACGTGTTTGATTTTAAAATGCAATCTAAGCATCATTAATGTAAAAAAAAAAAAAAACTGATATATCATGTGTTGCATATTAATAGAAATATTCAAAACCTTTTACTGTTTTTAATACCGTTTTCTTATTTTTATGGGCGATTTTTTACAAATTGCAATACTTTTAAACAATTATTATAAATTTACTCATTTAATTATTCGCTTAAAAAGTAATGCACTTTATTGCTATCGTATATGACAAAATATTCAGAAACAAGAGATACACTCTAATCATTTTCCGATAGCTAATTTCTAAACTATTCTAAATAGATAGATCCTTTCTATTAGAAGAACAATTTAAAAGATACAGAAAAAAAATTGCGGTTGATTTTCGAAAAGTATTATTGAAAAAATTACGAAATGCAATTTTTGTAGAGTCCCTATTTCTACCATTCAAAAAAAGAAAAAGAAAAATGTTCTTTCGGCAAACTTATCTGATACTGAAAAACATCAAATGGTAACATTATCCGCTTAACAAATTAATCAGAAACTCCATATTCTATGAAAAAAATAAAGCATTATCTATATTATAGTCTTACTAAGTCAATATCCAAGTAACATAAAAAAAATATATATACATATACATAAATCCTTTACCAGGAAACATCCACTCCTGCTTATAATCCATCTAAACATAAAATGAAAAATGTCGCATTTTTAATCTTGGCTCTACTGCTTTTAATCCTCGATGTATTAAATATATCATGCATGTTGCTTATTCGTAAACCGAATTTTGATGAAATTCCAATCCGATTACTGGGCCACAATGTTTCCCTACGCCGGGAACTTATGGCTAAAGCCTGATATTACCGAGCAATGTGCGGTGGAAAGAAGGAATATAATATTTTCTAGTTTAAACCGAGATTTGTTTCAGAAGCTTATGGGAAATATTATGCGGATAAAAGTTTATATTGAGTTTTATTAATGTAAGGGATTAGTTGAAAATTTCTGCTCTTCTTTCGTTTTCGGTTTCTTCCTGCTAGGAACACTGTTTTATGAATTTAGTATCAGCCATTTTTTTTTCCTTTTCTAATTCCCAGTAATAATTTTATTATTATTGAATATATATATATATATCCTATAAAAATAAAGTATTATGCTTTATTAAATTGCACACGCATATACGTAAAGTAATATAGAACGCATTATTTCTTTAATTTTTGATTACAGTTGTGTTGTAAAGTTTTGTAAAGTTGACAGATATTGTTTGCCAACGGATTCCAAAACCCTCCACGCGTTTGCGCATGCGTTAGGATGGATTTAATTAGGCAAAATAGGAGTGAAAAGAAAGAAGGTGATGTTTAAATTTAACAATAAAGTGAATTCTGGAAATGGCGCACTTCTTCTGTGTGTCACCCCTTAGTGAGATAGAAGCACCTAAAAGTGGATCGTCCCAGAAATAGTAAACAAGTAGTCTTATAAGAGTATAAATTTCCTAAAAACAATTTCAAATGTTTTTCAATATAGACATATTTTTGAAAGTATAATTTGTGAATTCTTATCATTAGAAAGTAATTTCTGTTGAAAATACTGCTTTGCTATTTAACTTCCTAAAACCGGTAAAATATCCTTTCCGTAAATCCTTTTAATTATGAGAAAGATTAAACTACCGATTCAATAATTACTAAAGAACATAGATTTACTTTTGTTTCTTGTTACACTGGATAGCATGTAGAAATGAGCTCATTACTAAAAATTTAAACTAAGAAAATATTAATAAGATATGTATTTTTTAAATTAAAAATAAATTCTGAAAAATGTAAAAAAAAAAAAATATTATCTGTTTAAAAGGAGACATACTAACAAAATAACTTAAAACTGGAACCATAAAGAAAATGAATAATTACTAGAAGTAATTAAATTAATAAAATATTGTATTGATAGAAGGTAGCAAACTAGTTGAAGCTTTAATAATTCTTTTATTAACATATATGATATTTAATGACCAAAGTAAATTTACATTCGATGATTCGCCCTCAGTTTTGAATTTCACTTTATTATGGAATTTCTAATTTTTAAATTAAAAATAATTGACAGATATGTAAGATATAGCTACTTTTCATACCCGAGAAAAGAACTTATAGCAATTCATTTTGGGATATAACAACTTTGGATTTGTTTCTGCCAATTTATATTTTTTCTTATTGAGGAAGTATTAAAATCTATAAGAATTTCGGATTCGAACTTTTGACAACTTTCTACATTTCAGACTTCCTGAATTTGAGTTATAGAATTATCAACATACTTTTAGATTTTTTACAAAATTTGAAAGAAATCTTTTCTCAGAATGTCTTTCTGTCAGATTATTTGCCTGTAAATGAACTCGATAATAACAAAAAGCAACGAGTTAGATAAACAAAATTTGATATAAGCAGATTTATAATAAAAAAAATATAGCTACTTATCAAAATTTAAATCAAATCCGCCAAACTATTGACCGTCTATTTGTTTGCATTTTCTAATTCTTGTGAACGCAATAATTCACAGCTCAATGATTTAAATCAATGAAATGTGATCTGTTATTTAGTGCCTGCAACGGTAGTTTTGTGCGAAATTTTTGTGTCAATCAGCCATCAAAAAGGAATAAATATATATATATAATTTCGATAGATTCAGTCAATTCATAACAAAAATCTATATTTCGTAATTATCACTCGCTAATACAGTATAAGGTATTTGCGGCTTTGACCAAGGCCCATAATTTTATACGGAGGAAAATATATTTTTTTATGAGTATGTGATAAAGTTTCAGGGAGACCATTACAGCTGGTTATTATTTTTATTTTCGATTTTCGCATTAATTGATTGTAAAATTCTTATTTTAGAATTGGTTATTATTTTCTTTATTTGACCCTCTTTATGAATAACACAATTGATGGGTACATTAGGCGCGATATCTTTACCGCGAAGTAGGAATTCACGTTCCAGCCGTTAAAATAATCCACAAACCCACACACCACCTCCTTATCTAAACCATTCTCTATCCTATACCGTTTCCCTCGCTCGACGAACCGTGAACGGGTCATCGCGAACGGGTTCCGGAGTTGTTGAATCTGGACGCTTGCCAGCTGACGAAGAAAAGGACGCAATAATGGTAATACAAGAGCATCTTCTTGCTTCCCTGTCAGCAAATAACTGTACTTGTACCTCTGCTGTCAGGGAACATAATTGGGAAAACACGACTCGCCTCTGCTCGGTGGGCGGGGCCAAAATGCAGATGGGTCTGCTCGTAGCAGGTGCTTATGTGAGTGCTACTTTGTAAAATGTCAGCGAAATTGAGCGGTAGATATGAATTGGATATTTATTGAGAATGAAGTATAGCTAGGGTTAGAATATCTATTTCATGGAGAGCTTTTGGTTTAGGGTAGCTATATAAGAGCTAAAAGAAAAAGAAAGAAATTACATTTTATTTCCATATTTATTTTTTAAAATATGATTTAAAACCAAATATTTGGAAGATTGTTAGATAAAGATCAAAGATTGCAGGATTTTTTTTTTTAACTTTTAATTTTTTTTTTTAAATTTTTCAGATTTATCTGAGTTATATCTATCTTTTATCTTTCAGATTCAGATTAACTAATTTAATTAATTAACTGGGAAGAGAAAACGTTTGTACTTAAATTGCACTGTGATGGTACGACGCTCTGTGATACCGCGATTTTTAAAAATACAAATAAAACTGTGCAGTGAAAAATGCTAGTATGGGATCCAGCTTATATAAATATTTTTATTAATCTAATAAAGTATATTTTTTAAAATTTTACAAAATATATTATCTCTGGAAAAAAGAATTATTTTACAACGAGCATTTTTCTTTGGATATATATATTGCAAATAAATTTATAAATTCTCTTTTTTTAATTTTTTTAATCGTATTTATTTTTCCATTATATAAATGCATGATGACGATTATAAATTTTAAAAAATAAATCAATATATGAAATTAAATAAGTGACTTTTGATAATATTTATTGGTTTCTGCACAGAATTATTTCAGTGCAGATTTCTGTGGACATGTATAGCAAAATTTCCTAACTTATTTTAAACACAGCGATATACATACATAAATGTTCAGTGTTCCATTTTCTATTTCATGCACAAAAATTATTTTTTTTATTGCTTTAAAATGTATATTCTTCTGAAATTATCAACATCTCCTGAAATTCCCAATTTCTTTCTAAAATACGTTATTATCTAAAAAAATTTTTGAATTCATGATTCTTCTTGGAATTCCAAAGATAATCAATTCATTAGATGCTATTATTTATATATATTTTAAGATTTACTATTCTTCTTTTTATTCTAGAGATAGTTAATTCTCTCTAAATAACTGTACATTAAATTTATCGGGTCAAATGTCTTCCTAGTTGTTTTTTGTGGAAGTTTGGTGAGGGTGGTTGCCAATTCATGTGTCGTCCCCGTCATCTGACAGCGGTACAAAATTACAAGGTTCGTTCCAAAATAGTACTAGTGTTGCTTTAAAACGAGACGTTGATGTAACTGAATTTCTCTTTAAGTAAAGCTTTCTTATTCGTAAAATGATTTAGAGGACAGCTTATATTAAAAGTGCATGAATTTTCAAAGATCATTAAATATTAGTCTAGAGAAAATAATCATTGGCCATCATCTTATTCATATGTTGCACGATTATGCAAATCGAAATTTGAAATGAGTTTTATGAATAGTGTTGCGAAATTTATCGGGGTTCGTTTGGATAGTGGAAGTTATATGGTGTGGAGAACACTCAATCAGCAGGCGGCAGTAGAAAATAAAACAACGACGTTTATTGACACGAAGACACACAGGACAGCACAAAGACGAACAACTTAATACAGCACAGAAGACGATTATCTCCAGCCGAGACGTGCAGCATACACAGCAGCATACAATAAGACTCTACTGCAGACAGTAGTGCACAGCTTAGTTCAGCACCAGCTTCACTCCGTCGCTTCTCCGCTTATCTCTGGAAGACCAGTTCTTCACTGTCGATTCCGACTACGACTACTCAATTCACGACGACGACGGCAGCTGCAGGCTGCTCCTTTTATAGGTCTCAGGAGGCGTGGCTAGAAGACTCTCAACCAATCAGGAACGTTCGAGGCGTATATGGACGGATCGGGAAAATTCTCGATGTTTCGGGTTTAATCTATTTTGGCACCAAAGTCGCCAAATTCGTCGCCAAGTTTGTCGCCAAGCTCTGGGACCTGCTATGGAACCAACTATGCTGGGAAGCCACATCGCAGATTCGTAACACTAGTAATACGCTTTGCATAAAGATGGTTCATTTTCTAGTTGATTTTCTCTGTCTTCAAATGCAGATAATTCAGAATTAGTTAAATGCAATTTTTCATGAAAAATAAAAGATAAAAATAAAGACAAATAATTTGTGATATTTTCATCACTGAAAATAGCTGTGCGGGGTATTATTCTTTATTTTTTTAAAAGGGCAAAAACTTTGTACCATTGTTTTTATCACTAAAAACGTTTCCTTCTTTATTTTTTTTAAAAAAAGATGAATACTTTGTGCAGTTACTTTCATCACTGAAAACGCTTCATTCTTTATTTAAAAAATATTTGAAGCTTTGTTTCTTAACGAGGATCAAAAGATTGGATGCTGTTCTGAGGATCAAATTTCGACCCATTCTCTAAGGCTTGGGCATTATTGGAACACTAGCAAAGAGATGCAGTCTTGTAGACGAATGGGAAAAAAATAACTTTAATACAAAAAAAGAGGCTGTGGAGGCCTTAAAAAATTATAGCCTGTTTATCGAGGTCATGAAATGAGAATTTACAGCCAAATTCATTCATTTGAACTAAATAGAAAATAGAGGTAAATAGGTTAATAAATTTTTGCGGTCTGTCTGACCACGTTTCTTCAGGTGAGGGTAAAATCTTACAATAACATTTAAAGAAGGAGAATTGAATTCGTATTTTTCAATGCATTAGAGATAAGATCTGTGTTCTGTTTTCTTCATTTCATTCGCCAGTCAGGGCAAAATATATTTTTTCGATATACGTTGGATGGCTATGATAATAATATCAGGAAACGTGGAATACACACATACAGTATTGTCAGCGCACATATGATGGCAAAATAGAAAGAGCTTTCTATAATGTTATTGAAAGACAAATATATTAGTTCTGCTTTGCTTAATGGTAAGCATAAGTATAGTGTTACGAATCTGTAATGCGGCTTTCCAGCATAGTCCGTTCCATAGGAGATCCCAGGGCTTGGCGACCATTTGGCGACTTGGCGACGAGTTTGGCGACTTTGGCGCCAAAATAGATTATACCGGAAACACAGAGAATTTTCCCGAACCGTCCGGTAGGAACGGAGATACGCCTCGAACGTTCCTGATTGGTTGAGAGGCTTCCAGCCCCGCCTCCTGAGACCTATAAAAGGAAGCACCCGCAGCTGCCAGGCGGTGGTGAGTCGAGTGGTGAATTGAGTAGTCGGAATCGACAGAGAAGAGTGGTCGTGAACCAGTGGAGTAGTCGTAGTCGTGGATCGACGGTGAATTGAGTCGTTGACCAGTGGAGTCGGAGAGTAGTCGGAAACGACAGTTAAGAACTGGCTTTCCAGTGATAAGCGGAGCAGCGACGGAGTGAAGCTAGTGCTGAACTAAGCTGTGTTCTACTGTCTGTAGTAGAGTCTGTTATATGCTGCTGTTTATGCTGTTTTGTATGCTGCACGTCTCGGCTGAAGATAATCTTCTTCTGTGCTGTATATAGTTGTCGTCTTTGTGCTGTCCTGTGTGTCTTCGTGTCAATAAATGTCGATGTTTTATTTTCTACAGCCACCTGGTAATTGAGCATTCTTCACACCATATAACCCCCACTATCCAAGCGAACCCAGGGAAATTTCGTAACAATAGTAACGGCATATTGATAGAATTAAAGATTGCAAAATTCTACTGCATCTCAGCATTCTGTTCACAAGGAAAAATATTCATTATATATTAGATTCATATTTTATTATTATTCTTCACTTTATTTTTGACGAAAAACTACCAAGTATGTTATTAGAATTGTTCAGTTATATTAACGTAGTATTTTGAAGTCACATAGTTTTTACTTAGAAATTGACTTCTTAAATTTGAAATGCTGTCATGATGAAGACGACATAGGAGTTAATTTCCGATTTTCCTCAATGCACCAAAACTAAGAATTTTTAAGACTTTAATTACGCCTGTTCTGCTCTATGTAAGTGAAACTTGGACTCTTAACTTGGACATTCAGAATTCTGTGAACAAGTTCGAGAGAAAGATCTTAAAACTATTTTTGGCCCAGTACTAGAGAGAGGATGTTGGCGATTTGATTTTGATGGAAATTACTGGCGCTAAAACCATTTCTGATTATGCAGCGCCAACCATAAGGTATATGCAAACATATGGTTATTTAAAAAGGTGCATAGTCCTATTTTAAAAGGTTGTTCAAAACCTCTGCTCACTTTCTCAAATGCTTTACAACAGTTTTTTTTTCCCTCTAGAATAAAGATTTGAAGCATTAAAAGGGAATGAATAATACTCATATAAAATAGAAGAAACCTATCATTTTTAAAAAGTAAAAATATGAGGATGAGGAACTTTGTTAATAATGTCTTTTAAAACAAGGTGAGACGAATGAAAGCATTGAACTCGTTGAGAATTAAAACGTGGGCACTCTAAAAGAATGTGTCGAACTGTCAAAGTGCATTGGCATATTGTACATCGAGGGGCGGGCTCCCCCAACAACAAATGTTTATGTGTAATTCTCTTATGGCCAATTCTTAAGCGAGTAATAATTGTATCCAATTTTCTGCTAGGTAAACTGGGCAAAAATTCGATGGAATATTTAATAGAATGAAGCTTATTTACCTCTTTTCTGTCCCATTCTGATTGCCATTCCAAAAACTAGACGAACTAGATTCAATTATACAAACTCTATAGGCGATCACAGATAGCACTGGTTATCCGGAGCAATAGGTTAAGATGGCTCGGCCATATCTGGAAAATCCCTGGAAGCAGCGCCCTCAAAATGTGCACTTTTAAAAATCCTATGTGATCCCGGGCCAGAGGAAGACGTCCAACTGGATGGCTGGATGACGTGGAAAGAGACCTGAGTGTTCTGAGGATAAAGAACTGAAATTGAGTTGTGGGGGGTGGAAAGTGCGCTTGGTTGAGTCAGCTAAGATCTGCAAGGAGCTGTTGTGCTCATGAAGAAGAAGAAGAACATATGATGAATTCCAATACATATTGCTAACTCTTATTGCTTTAGTAAGTTAGTTTTTTATACAGCTTGAAAATCAAAACCAGCTGTAGTGTTCTCCAGAAAAATTTATCGCATACTTTTTGTTAAATGTGTTGCACGAGAGAATGCCTTGTACCGAATTGGCATACAGTAATTCAGAAATATTTATCTTTATTGTGAATTTAACATTTTTACTCAATCTTTGATGAAGTTTTGGAGGAAAAAAAACACTTACAAGCGTTAGTGATACCCAAAAAGCCTCTTTGTATTTAAGAGGTGTCTTTCAAAACCAATTTAAACAAAAATTTGCCGCAAAATTGCCCAAGCGAAATTTGATATATTCAAGTCATTGCAATTTTTAATTATTATTGCAAATATTTTTCCTGCTGAATCAGATGGTTATCAAAGGCGACTAGTTTATAAGAAAAAGCAAATTCTTATTTTGTTTGTGCATTAAAATGCATGAAAAAGGAATTGACTTAATGCATGAAAAAGGAATTGAACAATACCAGTTTCTTTTAACGAATCAAAGATTGCGAAGTTGTCTAACGAAATGCAGTCCATTCTTTTATATAAAGGATAAGAAAAATCCACGAACGTGCTGTAAATAATTGCCAAGTTACAAGACAAAAAATGTAAGAAATAGATTGTTTTTCCCGAAGAAACAAATGGTGAAGCAAGACTACCACTATATATTTTTTGTCCTGCAACTTTTTAACTTATGTGGTGGAAGTACAAAATAACCCCGCAGAAGAAATATACAGAAGTTCCTCTTTAGTGTAAACCTTTTTTTCTTTAAAAATATATAATACTTTCTTTTCAATGTTTATAATTTTTTTTTGTAGTTTTGATTTCTCATATACAAAAAAATTCGACCTCGTTAAATTGACCAAATTTCACCGATTAGATTTTTTTTTCACTTGAAAAAAAATTAGAAAAAAAAATCTACGTTTAAATGCTAAAATGATATCTATGAATATTTTAAATTTGTGCTGATGCTTTTTAAAATTATCGCATTTGCAAGCCTGTGAAAATGGAGACAGGCAGATAGACGATCAACTCCTTGGTGGATTTATTCAAACTTTCAAACATCATTGCCCTTTAGATGCTATGTCTGTGTGCCTATATCTGTGATCAAGTGTCATCCATCTAGATTTTTGTCTTCTTTTTTTACAAACCAGTATTCACCTGTATTTGTGCAGTTATATAGGCATAATTTACATGATTGAATTTCGCTCAACATCTATTAGAAAGACAGAAATTTTGTATGAAGTTCATATACCAATTTTCATCTATCTAGCTCAAACCGCTTTTGAATTATGCATTCAAAGACAGACGAATATTGTTCGAAAATGTTTTTTTCGAATTCAGGAAAGTTTGAAATATGAAAATTCGCGCTTAAATTGTTTGACGATTTTTACATAGTTGTATACTTAATTTATGCATACAACAGGAAAATATATTAGAAATATGCAGATAGATATTTCTTCAAGATTTGACACATGATAAATTGCGTAATAAATTTAATTTATTCGTGTTTCTGCAATTTTAATTTATCTTGTTTATATACATTTGAAGGCATATATAGATTGATTGCAATTAACTCAATGGATTTGAAACAAAATTTTATAAATATGTACACATTTGATTCTAAATATGAGTCATTTATTTTGAAAATAGGGTAAGTCCTTTTTTTTTTTTTTTTTTTTTTTTGTTATTGCGAGATATTTAAAGGTTTGCGTTTTAATAAATTTAAAAATATTGATAAGTATTAATAGATATATTTTTTGTATTTTGTGGTACCAGATAATATAAGTTTGTAATCATATAGGGTTTACAATGCGGACTAAAAAAATAAGACTTTAATTATAACTAAATGGACTTGCCTCATTTTCAAAATGAATGAATTATTGTAAACGCACATTTAATTGGGAAATATTTCAGTTGCATCAGCCTTTTTTTAATACTAAAAACAAAATATTATTCAAATTTTTATAAATATTTAATCATTTGATAAAAAGTGATTTAATCATTTGATAAAAGTTCACCAGTATTTTTCTTTCTTTTTAAAACCCCTTTTTCCAGAGGTTGGGTTAAAAATAAATTTCCAAGTATAATTTCATGTACTAAAAATTCATTATGTTTTCGACAATTTTGTATTACTTTATAATAATCCTGGGGAATACGCAAGGAACTGGTTTCTGGATCCAGTAACTATTCTGGATAGTTCCACTCCGAAATTACGATCGTTAGGTAGAAATGAATGTACTGACAATAAAAATTTGTGATCAATGATATTTATTTCATTGTCACGGGACTTAATAATCGGTGATGGAAGTAAACATATTATTATCAACACACAAAATTAAGATATACTTTTTATTATTTATGAAATACTATAAAACCACCGATTTTCAATATCAAAAATAGATAAATAAAAACACCCTAGATTTCAGACATGATGTCAAACAGCAACGTTTGCTTCACCATACAGAAACCGGAGCTAAATTTTGCAGCAATATATGCGGCCAAACATAATTTCAATCTAAGATGGACTTGCACCACTTTCAAAATAAACAGATTTTCGATACTGTTAAGAGCTAAAACTTCCAACTCCCAAATACTAGAATCTAATTTTTTATTTACTATAAATTTTTTACGCATAAAAATATCATAACAAGTCTTATCTATAACTGCCATTATCGCCACTTTTTTTCAAAAATGGACTTGCCTCACTTTCAAAATAAACGGCTCATATATGTATTTAGTTTGATTTATCCAACTTCTTAAATGTTAAGTAGATATCGCTTTCGCTTGAACTCAGACAGACAGAAAGATAGACTTCCTCGGAATAGATTTTGTTCATAATTTGATGGAATTCCATAAATTTGGAATGCATACTAAATTCCATCAGTTTAGCTGAAAGCGTTTTGGAACTATAGCGTTCACGAAAGACAACCATAACTCTAAAAATCTTTTTTGTTTGTTTGTTTTCGTACTGAAGGAAATTCAGAATGTGAAAATTCAACAAAATATCGAGTTTGATTTTTTTGACGGCTTCTTGAATGACGGCTACTTCGTATGAGAGAATATTGAAAGTCTATGTGGCAAAGTTTGGCTAATATTATTTGGCTCTTGCTCCATTAAATCCTATTCTAAGCATAGCCAAAACCAGCCCAAGATAATTATCATTTAGTTAAAAAGAGAAAAAAAAATTACAAATAAAATACATATTCCGTGATGTTAAATATTTTACTACAAACCTTTTCGATTAAAAGCTATCCATTAAACATAATAAATTTTCCAAATATACATAGCATTCTTTTTTAATTTCTTTTTTTTCTCTTAAGTATTCATAAAAAAATCCAGCAAAAAAATAAATAAAAATAAAATTAGAGGCTTTTACGCTAACTGCGACCATAAAACTTCTGTGTCACATTCCACCCAATCAGAATCAATGCAGATAATGACGTCGCATGACGTACGTCATTAAATCCGAATCATTATCAGACATTTTACATCTGTTCTCCATTCTCGGGTCTTTATCGTAGCAATTGATTACAAGTTTCCAAAGAAAGCAAAGGACCTTATTCACGAAGCTGTGTTCCTGACATTACATCGGAGAGGTATTAAAGTAAAATACCTGTTATATCGACTTTCCAATTAATAGTGATTTCGTATTTACGTAGGCATAAAATAGAGTTCGTATTGATTCTAGTTTTACATTAATGGGCTAACTGAGAAATGATTACATTTTTAAGTGAAATGGAAAAGTTAGCGCTTTTCGATAACAAAGAAAGCGAATATCTAATTTCGTATATTTACGTATCGAACATTCTTTTATCGTGTTTTGTAACTCGGTACTTTTAAATAAGCATAATTTAAATTTTGTTATTAGTTTAGTTTAATCACGCATCGATGTTTTAGATCAACGTCCGATTCCTTATCATTAATTGTAAAAATAAACAATGCTTATGACTTTTGCAGTATCAAGTAATTTCAGTGCCCTTTGTATTTACATTTTAATTCCATTTACATTCCATTCCTTTACATTAAAATATTTTATTAGTGTAGTTTAATCATACATCAATGTTTTAGATCAACGTCCGATTCCTTATCATTAATTGTAAAAATAAACAATGCTTATGACTTTTGAAGTATCAAGTAATTTCAGTGTCCTTTGTATTTACATTTTAATTCCATTTACATTCCATTCCTTTACATTAAAATATTTTATTAGTGTAGTTTAATCATACATCGATATTTTAGATCAATGTCCGATTCCTTATCATTAATTGTAAAAATAAACAATGCTTATGACTTTTGAAGTATCAAGTAATTTCAGTGCCCTTTGTATTTACATTTTAATTCCATTTACATTCCATTCCTTTACATTAAAATATTTTATTAGTTTAGTTTAATCATACATCAATGTTTTAGATCAACGTCCGATTCCTTATCATTAATTGTAAAAATAAACAATGCTTATGACTTTTGAAGTATCAAGTAATTTCAGTGCCCTTTGTATTTACATTTTAATTCCATTTACATTCCATTCCTTTACATTAAAATATTTTATTAGTTTAGTTTAATCATACATCGATGTTTTAGATCAACGTCCGATTCCTTATCATTAATTGTAAAAATAAACAATGCTTATGACTTTTGAAGTATCAAGTAATTTCAGTGTCCTTTGTATTTACATTTTAATTCCATTCCTTTACATTAAAATATTTTATTAGTGTAGTTTAATCATACATCGATATTTTAGATCAATGTCCGATTCCTTATCATGAAGTGTAAAAATAAACAATGCTTATGACTTTTGCAGTATCAAGTAATTTCAGTGCCCTTTGTATTTACATTTTAATTCCATTTACATTCCATTCCTTTACATTAAAATATTTTATTAGTTTAGTTTAATCATACATCGATATTTTAGATCAATGTCCGATTCCTTATCATCAATTGTAAAAATAAGCAATGCTTATGACTTTTGCAGTATAAAGTAATTTCAGTGTCCTTTATATTTACATTTTAATTCCATTTACATTCCATTCCTTTACATTAATTTTTTTATTAGTTTAATTTAATCATACATCGATGTTTTAGATCCACACCCGATATCTTATCATTAAGTATGAAAATAAACAATATTTAGGGCTTTTGCTGTATAAAGTCATTTCAGTCTGCTTTATATAAAAATTTTAATTTCATTTACATTCCATTTCTTAACATTTAAATATTTTATTAGTTTAGTTTAATCACACATAGGTGTTTTAGATCAACGTCCGAATCCTTATCATTAAGTATAAAAATAAACAATGTATATGGCTTTTGCTGTATAAAGTGATTTCAATATCCTTGATATTTATTTTAGGCAAATGGATACTATTGTTTTAGAAATTAGTAAAATTTAGGTAAAGACAGTTTTTATTTTGTTCTTTTTTAAACAGTGTCTTGAAACAAATTCTGAAATAATACGTGGTACTTTTCAATAAACACAATTACATTTTGTTATTAGTTTAGTTTAATCACAGTGTTTTAGATCAACGTCCGATTCCTTATCACTAAGTGTAAAAATAAACATTGTTTATGGCTTTTGCTGTAGAAAACAATTTCAATGTCCTTTATATCTACATTTTAAATCCATTTACATTCCATTCCTTTACATTTAAATTTTGTTATCACAAATCGGTGTTTTAGATCAACGTCCGAATCCTTATCATTAAGTGTAAAAATAGACAATGTTTATGGCTTTTGTTGTATGAAGTGATTTCAATATCCTTGATATTTATTTTAGGCAAATGGATACTATTGTTTTAGAAATTAGTAAAATTTAGGTAAAGACAGTTTTTAATTTGTTCTTTTTTAAACAGTGTCTTGAAACAAATTCTGAAATAATACGTGGTACTTTTCAATAAACACAATTACATTTTGTTATTAGTTTAGTTTAATCACAGTGTTTTAGATCAACGTCCGATTCCTTATCACTAAGTGTAAAAATAAACATTGTTTATGGCTTTTGCTGTAGAAAACAATTTCAATGTCCTTTATATCTACATTTTAAATCCATTTACATTCCATTCCTTTACATTTAAATTTTGTTATCACAAATCGGTGTTTTAGAGCAATGGCCGAATCCTTATCATTAAGTGTAAAAATAGACAATGTTTATGGCTTTTGTTGTATGAAGTAATTTCAATGTCCTTGATATTTACATTAGGCAAATGAATATAATTTTTTTTAGAATTTAGAAAATTTAAATAAAAGAACGTTATTATTTTGTTCTTTTTTATGCTTGCGGTTTATCAAAACATCGGTGTCTTGAAGAAAATTCTGAAATAATACGTGGGTGGCACTTTTAAATAAACACAAAAAGTCTTGGCAAAAATCTGTGATAAAATCACTGAATCAAAAGTAAAAAATCTATTTAGCTTAGAATATAACAATATACTGAGGCAGATGATTTTAATGTCCCCACTGCTTTTGATGCTTACATTTCGCGATAAAACTTATGCAGGTGCATGAAAGTTGTATAGATTGTTTACTTTTGATTCAGTGCCGCTCAATCAAAAATAAACAATGTTTATAGCTTTCGTTGAAAGTGTGTTTCTAGTATTTCCAGATAGCAAAGAAATAAATTCCATAATTTTGAAATTCTTATCTAATAGTAGGACGCTTTTTAAGCTTGTAATAATAACTTTAAATAAACATGGCTTACATACTTATATTCAATATGTTTTTTTTTTTTTTTAATTTTGCGTTTAATTCAGGATTTTTATCTGTATGAATATTCTCTTATCGTGTTTTGTAATATAGAAATTTTAAGTTTTCCTATTGTTGTCTGTATTTGTATCAAAAGGTGATTCGGAAAAAATTCAATAATTTGCTCCTGAGATAAAGTAAACTATGTTTATATCTTTTCACTCATTTCTTGATATGCTAGAGTTTGAATTTTTCATGGTTATTTACTGTAGATAAAAATACAATAATTTAATATCTTCATTATTTCATCATTTATTGATAGATTATTTGAAAATTTTTAATATAAAATTGTGGTTTGATTTCGTAAATATTCGGAACCAAATGATTTGAGAAAAACAATTAAATTCAATACTTTAAAATTTGTATAATGATGAATTATAAATTAAAACTAATTATAATAGAATGCCACCCAAAAAACAATGCTTTTTGATGTACTTATAAAAGAGTGCCTTTAAAAAACTGCTATGATGTTTTTTTTTTTTTTTTTTTTTTTTATAAATTGCTAAAAATTTCGACATGAATAGGGATGCATATATTAAAATTTTATTGTAACGTATTTTTACGTGGAAAAAATAAATAATGAACTCGAATTTTCTCTTGCTTATAAAGTTTTATAATTTTTGTCAAATTCATTTAATTCAATTAATATACTGTCTATTGGAGAATCTGTAGGTTCTGATGTGAAATTTTATATACTGAATAGTTTAAATCATTTTGATATATTTTATACTAGTAATGAAGATAAATCTTGTTATTTGTGTGATAGAAGTAAAATTAATAAATAATTTTGTAACTCCAAAATGCAATAATTTTTTTAAAATCATGTCACTTAATAATATATATACTGGTACATGATAATCATTGACTATGAATTATCCAAAATAACAGAAAAATAGTTGTGTATAGTATGTATAGAATGAAGCACCTTTTTTTCAATATTATTTTTTTATAAAAAAAAATTAAGTGTTCTGACTGGCTTTTGATTAATATTATATCGATATTCATTAAAAAAAAGATTTACATAGAGGCAGTATTAATTAATTAATTAATTTCATTTCGTTTTACGAAATAAATTTTATTAAACAGACACGCATAACTAATTTTAAAAATACAATCATTCTTTTTTTAGAAGCTTGTTCTTCGGATACACTAATAATTATTCAATTATTTCAAATTTCCTTAAGAAATAAAACACAATTAATTTATCGCTGCAATTTGCTATATTAAATATACGAAGTAATAATTTTAATTAAATAAAATGTGCTTAAGGGCATGATCATATCAAGATAACAAACGATATTCATAATTCATTCAGCGGCATTTATCGTTTGTACAATTCTAAAATACATTATTTATTTTGTTTAATATTTAATTAAAATATTTTATTTAATTTTTGTATGCATAATTCTTTTTTATTAAGATTTATATTAAATATTTTTTATTTCTTAGGAAACATAAGATACAAAATATTTTTTTTTTTAATTAATTCTATAAAAAGACATATTTTAATTAAATCGGAAAATAGTTTTTTTTTTCATATTCATCTCTTTGATGCAAACGATTTTAGTGAAATAATTTATTCAGCAACGTTTGGCGAATATACATTAAAAAATAGATGATAATTTTAATAATTTAATTTCAGCTGCACATAAATCTTCTTTATTAAGCTTTATTTTTTTCTTATTGGCATTAAAGAAAATTTCCACACAAGATATTACTTTTCGTTACGGAAGAAGGGATTTTCAATTAAATGCATCTAAAACGCCCTATAATAATGAAATTTTATTAAAGCATTTAGAACAAGTGCGCGGAGTCTATTTCAAATTACGAAGAATCTCAGTTTAATGAGAAAATGTGATGCATTTCTTTTCTGATAGAAAATTTCAAAAAAAAAAAAACGCTAAAGAAAATAAAAAAGCATATTTAATTACGTGGAATCTATGTGCAAGAACGACTGCCGTTTAATAAAATGGAACAGCTTGCTCCTCTTAAGTTACTTAAATGTTACTGAGTGTAAAAAGATCATTCTTATTTAAATGAAAACACATTTAAAAATTCTACCTTAACTAAAAAAAAAAAGTGAATGAAAGTATTTTCCTAAAATTGAAATTAATCAAATGTTCAAGCGCCAGATTGAAGTTTTCTATCTAAATTACGTTTAAATGCAGAATGCTGACATGCGTCATTCTAATGTTTACATCGACTTAAAACGATTACTGTAAAGTCTTCCATTAATCGTATCGTTTTCTCCTCTATCAGTTTCTTTATTAACGTACTTGAGTTGAAGCATAATTAGATTCACTTAGAAATCCGATTATTATAATATATGTATTTCTTTTTTTATATATATAACGTGAATTGACGGAGATCTTTATTTTCTCGCTATTAGCCTTTTTTTTATAGGAAAATGTTAAAATAGCGTTTCAATTTCATACAATTCAATAAACACTTGAGAATGATGTTATCATAGACATTTTATTAGCTTTTTAAACACGCTTTGGGCAGTTCTAACTCAATCGAATTGTACTTATCCTAGTAAAGAATACACAACTGCTAGTTTATAGGTTTAAATTGCTGAAATGGCGAGCTTAAAAAAAATTCTATTGTTTCATTCGGGTTTGTTATAGGATCAGGTGGAGGTTATAGGTGAAAGCTTAAAAACCGGTTTTTTGGGTTTAAATAAAATGTCATATAACTGTGTAGAAAAACTTAAATTATAAATTTGTAGATATTGAAATTATTAATAAAATAAGCGACATATAGTAATTTAACTTTAACAAGAATAATTTGTTTTGAAAAAATGTAAATTTATAAACATACATATATTATTTTTTAAAAAAAAATTTCGCTGGAATATTTGGAATTTAGTTTAATTGCGTGTTATATAAAAAGATATAAATGGTAAACATTTCAGAACGTTATCTGCATTTATTCTTGAAAAAAATCAACTTTATAAAAAAGAAGGAAAAAAAAAATCCAAGTTTATTGAATTTTTTTTTATCGGTTCTTTTTTTTTCGAAAAACTCTATTCTATGATTTTAAATGGCATTATAAAGGAGGATTTTCAAAAAGAAAGTACTGAAAATTATATTTGGAAAAGCAACATGTCTTATTTTGTGATGACTGTATCTCAAAAAACAGTAATTAATAGTGTTTACGAACGCATTGGTCATCGAAAAATGAATCCAAGCTTAAAGACTGAGATTAATCATTAACCGACACCGTTTTTTACCCAGGAGCCACTATGATACCATTTGAAACTGTAGACAATCTTAAAAAAGGATATTCTTTTGTTCCAGGAATATTGACAATTCAAATACTTAAAGCAATTTTATATCAATCTGTTTATTTTGACAAAATGGTATTTTACAAATAAATAAAATACAGATATAAGTATTAAATTCTTATTAAATAATTTCTGATATGTAATTATGTGGCATTCCAAAAGCTTCTTTTGAATATACTTACATATTTTTTTAATTACTTCTGGTCAGAGCAATATATAAATGTATTATGAAGTTCATCTTATTTTATATTTTTAATGCTTATATGTTATGAAACTTTTTATCTCAGGTTAATAGTGCTCTGGTAAAACATTCTGGTTTATTTTAAATGAAAAGCTCAATAAGGATAGCATTATTCTATTTCACAAAAAGAAAAATACAAAAATTCAAGCTGTATACACACCCAAATCGTACATACAATTTTTTTAGCATAATTCCACAAGCTTCTGTGCAGTAAAATGCTGTTAAATAACCTAAATATAAAGCTTTACATACAAAGATCTCATGCTCCAATAATACAACAATACAAAGCTTTCATGCTCCAACAATACAACAATACAAAGATTTCATGCTCCAACAATACAACAATACAAAATTTTCAGTACAAAACTTTCATGCTCCAACAATGCAACAATACAAAGCTTTCATGCTCCAACAATACAACAATACAATGATTTCAAGCTCCAACAATACAGCAATACAAAGTTTTCAATACAAAACTTTCATGCTCCAACAATACAAGGCTTTCATAATCCAACAATACAGCAATACAAAGCTTTCGTGCTCCAACAATACAACAATACAAAGCTTTCATGCTCCAACAATACAACAATACAAAGTTTTCAATACAAAACTTTCATGCTCCAACAATACAACAATACAAAGTTTTCAATACAAAACTTTCATGCTCCAACAATACAACAATACAAAGTTTTCAATACAAAGCTTTCATGCTCCAACAATACAACAATACAAAATTTTCAATACAAAGCTTTCATGCTCCAACAATACAACAATACAAAGATTTCCTGCTCCAACAATACAACAATACAAAGTTTTCAATACAAAACTTTCATGATCCAACAATACAAAGCTTCCATGCTCCAACAATACAACAATACAAAGCTTTCATGCTCCAAAATGTAGAACTGAAATAAGTCTACTCATATAAAAATGTATAATCTCAATGTGGGAGATATTATTTCAATGAAATATACTTTATACAAAAACTCAATTATAGCAAAGCTTTTAAAACCTCGTTGCCTATTATGTAATAGTACGAGGAGCTTTGTTGCCTATTATGTACATCGTTAAATCCCGAAGTCCAGCAAGTGCATATTTTCATTTTATACAAATCACCTAACATACTTGGGTCGTTCAATTATCCCCCGTAAAAGTTCCCAAACCACATTGTTTCCCAGACCAATTACCTCAGCTTTAATTACCTCTCATTAGGGTAAAATCCTAACAAATCCTTAACAAGTGACAATCTGTTCGCAGCTTATATTCTACGAGCAACACAAGCGTTCTCCGTGTGTTTGCATACTAATCCTCTTACGAGCAATTCGTCGCTGTCCGAATGGCCACTAACATGGATTTTAAATTGCCTGATTCTACTTAAGACAGTGTTTAAGAGGATATCACCACCATGGAACGGCTTAATCCTACTGGATTCAGAAGAGACAGTCTTCGCTGGAGGGAAACAGCTCATATTCTCGCCTCTTCTGGTAGACAATTAATTGATATTTTCACTCCTTTGTTAAGTGCTTAAGAGGTATTTTGTATTTGTTAAGATTGGTCAAGATTTTACTTAGGGTCATATGAGATTAGGACTTAAGTAGTGATTGAATTCTTAATACGAGTGAAGAATGTAAGAATTGCTAAATTTATTACTGAGCATTCACCGCCGTCTCAGTTTGGTTATTTTTTACTAGAAAATTGCTTTTTTCAAAATTCTGAAGATTTTATGAGTAGAATTTTAATTGTTATCTTCTTAGTACAACAATTGGCATCCGTGATCAAAAATAAGAGAAACTAAATTCTGCTATCGTAAATTTCAAGTTGCCATGAGAGAATATTATATTTTTAAGTCACGTCGTATCGATCTGACAGAAAAACATCATGTTTTGGCTCATATTTAGCAATCACCAACTTTTAGAAAAGCGATTTTGACCATCACAAGATCAATAGAATTCTAATTTTTTTTTTCTCTCGAGGTCAGTATTTTTTTCGTAAAAAGCTAGTTTAAATTGGGTTTAAGCAATCACCTCGCTATTCCGTGTTGATTTCCGTATTATTCTTTGTACTTCTTGGGGCGATAATCTCCTACGATCCTCCCTTTATTTGCCAGACAGGAGAATCGGGTACATGGTGGACATTCGAAACCAAGCTTTAACTTTTTGTCAGCGATAAGTCATAGAATGTGAAAAACCTTTTTTTATCAATTTCTATTAACCCTAAAATCGAAAAATTCACTCTTCAAAAGTGATAAATTGAAAATTTTCCGCCCGTGCATTTTATGGCTTCAAAACCACAAACCAAAGCAAAATTATGTTCTTGCACATGATAATAAGATTATCCTGAATTTTAATACTAATTAAATACTTAGACTGCTACTTCTAGAAACGAGATCGCATTTCAGTAAGTACAAATTGTTAAAACTGCAGGACACAACTTTCAATTTACAATGATTTATCTAAATTGCTTTGGTATCTAAGAGAAAAGCAAAAATTAAAACAACACACTGAATCATAATTACAACAATTCCTCAGTATAGTACAGAATATAAACGAATAATAAAAGACATATGAATTAGAGACATACGATCTAGAATAAAACCATATTCCAAAATCAGCATTCTTGATTTTATTCAGAAAATCAACCATTGAATTTTATTGTTTCTCTTCACGAAAGAAACATAGGGAGATTACTATAGGTTATAAGAAATTAAAGCAGACATAACAAATCATAGCTACAAGTTTGAATGATGTCCTATTCAACACCACATCAACCTTAAAATATTATTAAAATAAAACTTTTTTTTTTCAAAAAAACCTTGTTATCAAAAATCGTATTAGCCATCCACGTGAAAAGATCATCTGACAGAAATTAAGATGTCATCCACTAAATAGTCCTAATGTAATTTCAAAATGGAATCTTAATCAAACTAAAGAAAATGCAAGAGAATAAATACTTTTGTATTTCAAATATTTATTGCGTTTTTTCCCCATCAAAAGTATCAGTAATTCTGTGGACCACACCATCCATAAAATATGATCAAAATACATCTTTTTTTTCAAAAATCCTTGTTTTTAAAAATTTTATTTGCCAACCATGTGAAAAGATCATCTGACGAAATTACGATGTTCCCTCCAAATTTTTCTAATGTAATTCCAAAACGATATTTTAATCTAACTAAAAAAATGTTTTTGTATTTCAAATATTTCCTGTGTGTTTGTTTCATCTAAAAGTATTAGTAGGATTCTGTGAACCATATCATCCCTAAAATGTTATCAAAATTAAACTTTTTTTTTCAAAAACATCTTTATGATCAAAAATCTCATCTGCAAACCATGTAAACAGGACATCTGATTGAAGTTACGATGTTTTTTCCCCCACAATAGTTCTAAGGTTATTTCGAAAATACAATAAGATGAGCATTTTTTGTATTTGAAATCCATCGTGTGTGCTTTTTTTTTCCATCCCAAAATATCAGCAGGATTCTTTCGAGCATTTCATCCTTAAAATATATTCAAAATATTTTTTTTTCAAATTCTTGTTAAAAAAAATGTCGTCAGCCAACTATGTGAACGGATCATCTAATTGAAATTACGAGGTTCTCCTCCAAATAATTCTTGTATAATTTCAAAATGGAACATTAATCTAACTAACAAAACAATACAAGAATATGAATGCTGTTGTATTTCAAATGTTTCTTGTGTGCTTTTTCCAATTCCAAGAATATCAATAGGATTCTTTGGAGTTCATAATCCTTAAAATATTTTCAAAATAAATCATCAAATATCTATCAAACTCTCATCTATTAACAATGTAAAATGGTCAACTGATTGAAATTACGCAATTTTTACCAAAATAGTTCTAACGTTACTTTAAAAATTACAATAAGATGGGCATTTTTGTATTTCAAATCCATCTTTTGTACTTTTTTTCCATCCAAAAATATCTGTAGGATTCTTCGGAGCATATTATTCTTAAAATATTTTCAAAATAAACCTTTTTTTTTTTTTTTTCAAAAATCCTTGTTATTAAAAATCTCATGTGTCAACGATTTAAAATGGTCAACTGATTGAAATTACGATATTCTTTCCCAAAAACAGCTCTAACGTGACTTTAAAAAATACAATAAGATGAGCATTTTTGTATTTCAAATCCATCTTTTGTACTTTTTTTCCCTGCAAAAATATCAACGGGATACTTCGGAGCATATTATTCTTAAAATATTATGAAAATAAGTCTTTTTTTTTCAAAATCCTTTATTATCAAAATTATCATCTGCCTTTATTATCAAAATTTATGTTTCAAATCTTTCTTATGTGATTTCATCCTATCCAAAAATATTAGAAATATTTTTTGGGACACATCATCCATAAAATAATATTAAAATAAAAACTTTCCAGCAAATAGGCAGTCCTTTTTAATCAGAAACGTCATCTTTTAATAATGTAAACTGGTCATCTGAACCCCAGTGAAAAGATATGAGTGCTATTGCATTTGAATCATTTCTTGTGCTCTCTCTTCGAATAAAAAAAAAATATATCATTTTTATAAAAATAAAGATATAAAACCAACAAAAGCGATCCATACAATGGCCTAGACTCGCAAATACTTTTGCCTCATTGCATACCTAATCACACCGCTACTTATGCATAACTTACGAAATATTTTTGCTCGACAAAACACGCGCACGCTTTTAACACGAAAACGCGAAAATGAATTTTATGATTAGAAAACATTTCTTACTCGAGAATCGCTGACACTGGAATTTACCTCATTGGCTTCGTTCTCACGTTTCTTCATGTTCCACTTTTCTTTTTTCTTTCTTTCTTTTTTCTTTTCTTTCTGCCACCTTCTCTTCTTTTGAGAGCTTTCTTCTTAGTTTTCCTTTATAGGATTTTCGGTTTTTGCTTCGTGAGAGGAAGGGAACAGTTGAGATATGTGAGTATGTGTGCTGCCAAGTTTTTTTTTTTTTTTCTTTTTCTTTTTCTTTCTTGCCTTTCTTGGGCAAGTGTGTGTGAAAGAATTTATCGAAGCAAGATTATCTTTATGTGGCTCCCTTGGTCGGTTAATTTCTTGAATAGGTCCTTTTGTAAGGACCGATTTATATTTTTGATTTATGCGAGTGGAATATAATGGGAAGCCATACGGTTCTGACGTGATCAGGATGCAGGGCTCAGTTTCTTAGTTCTGGTGGAAGACTTGGGCTTCTACTGCAGCTGAAATATTCGGAGGATACTTAGATTATATGCGTGGGCTGTGGTGGTTACTTAGCGTTTATTAGGATACATTCTATAATTATCACCCTAAATGTATTCCGAACCCCACATCATTATCTTTTTTTTATATATAAATATTTTCTACTCAAAAAAAAAAAAAAAAAGACATGCAATTACTAGTAGATATTTTTGAGGCCCCAGAAAACTGTTATGGAAAAGATAAAACAGATATTTATTTATCTGTTTTATCTTTTCCATAACGGATATTACGATTAAAAAATGTGAAGATAATATTATATTTAATCATTTCCAATTCTATGTCTTAAAATATGTGACTATGTTCGGCATGAATGTTTTGAAAGTATAATATTTCAATTATATATATTTTTACATATAATTTTATATTTTGAATATTATGTTTTTATATTTCAATTGCATGCTGTTTTATCAAAAATATAAATTATATTAATTCTAGAAAATAATTTATCACAGCTTGACTTTTTTTTTTTTCATTTTTAATAAATCAAATTTCTTCTGATTCATATTCAGCACTTTCTTCTGCTCAAAATTAATGTGAAGTATTTAGAATTTTAGAATAAAAAAATGGTTTTTGATGTTTTTTTATGAAACATAGTAGATTCGATTTTTTAAAAATTTTATATATTTATTCATAGTTTTTGAATTTATATTTAACTCATAAGCTGAAAACATCTTTTCACGTATCTAGTATTGAATTTACATTATTTTTGAAGTGAAAATTTTGTTTTAAGGTATGTAACTGTTTTCGGCATGAAATTTTTGAGAAATATTCGAAAATAATTATATTTTTTGGATATTTGCATAAAAAAGATTGAAAATACATCTTTGGAACCTATATATATCAGTTACATGGCAAAAACTTTTTAAAAATTGGTGAAAAGCTCCTTATTTCAGCTAAGATTTGATATAAAACCAAAAATCTTCGAGTTTAAAGATTTTTCAAATAATTTGCTTAAAACCTTGTTTGTCTAAATTATTCGCATAAATAACATAAAAATTGCTTACATTTCAAATACATTTTGGCATCACTCCAAAAATTTTCTAGTTTCTTTCATAGTTATCATTGGCAAATAAGATCTTATAAAAGATTCCATTTATTTGTTGACTTCTGTTAATTATTTCATATTTTCCACTTAAAGCGTTTCATTAGAGAAAATTAAATAAAGGGAAAAAATTAATGAAATCTACGATATCAAATTTGAAGTTATCATGTGAGGACATTATTATTTTTTAAGTCATTATTTGTCTTAATTAATTTAAGTCATTAACCAGTTTAAACCGGTTTGAAACTTAATTATATATAAATCGCCAGTTTGTTGCCTACTCGTTTTGAGGCTTCAGCAATTTGTTGCCAACGCATTTTGGTGCTTCAAAAACCTCAAACCAAAACAACATCATGTTCTCACATGATAATAAAGAGTTTCATTTGGCGGAAAATGAATCTAACATTCTTATTTATATTTGCTGCCTAATTTTCCAAATGCATTTTGGAATGCATTTGAATACGTAATTTCTACCAAATATTTCAAACATATTTTCCCGTTATCATTGCCGCAATATTGATCATGTTAGAGGTAGCAATAAAAATTATTATCAAACAATTATTTCCTATATATTAAAAAAATTTATTTAATTTTGTTCGTACAATAATAATAAAAGTAAGAATGAAGTATAATAGTGTTTTGTCTTGCTTTTTATTATTAGCGTAAACTGGAATTTATAATGTGAATTTTGAGTAGCAAAATTTTCTTAATGTGTTCCGACTAAATAAGATATATTTATCAAAATAAACACGTATCCATACCTTTTGATGAACAGAATCGAATTATTATCCAGATAAATCAGTTTCCCTAAACGCAAAAACGCCATTACCTTGGTGATTAGTTGAAGCACACTTGACAAAAGCGCACGCCATAGATCAATTTGCATGGCATTTAAATATGCACTGAAGTCAGTGAAATTTTATTGACGAATTTTGATAATGAAAGATTTGTTTTTGCTTCTTCAGTTTTAGTTTCATTTTACATTATGTAATTCAAAGTAAATATACTTACTGAAATATTCAGTAAACAGTTAACAAACAGTTGTTTGTGAATATGCATTAAATTACCTCCAATTTGATAATGGAAGTGATATAAAGACTAAGTAAATATCATTTGTAGTTCAATTCAAAGTATGAAAGATCTTGTATCTGAAACTCTCAGATATATTTAATATTACAAACAGAGGGAGTGTGGTCTCTCCAAAATTGGCGTAAAATAGTAAAGAAATATGAACCGTTGGCGTGAATTTGGAATATTTGTTGAATTTTACGTCTCATCCATCGCGAGGATTTTGGTAATGAATCCCTAGATTTGAAAATCGAATTTGTTTTTAAAACGTGTATTTTCCAACAAAATGAAATAAAAATTTGACAGAAAATTACATTTCTTGTCAAGAAACCTCATATCAAATTTTATATATTTAAATCATTGCATTTTAGAGTTATCGTGTTTACATATTTCTAAAAGTACAGATAGACAGTTGGCCATTTACTCATTGGGTGAGCTTAAAATTTTGATGACTGCATTATAGGCGTTAAGAATGTGTACCGAATTTCATCTGCCTAGCTGTCATCGGTTTGTACTTGTCGTATTAACTTATATTCGAACAGCCGAACATGCTGACTGCCTGAGAACGGATTTTGCTTAAAATGTGATAGAAATCTACACATTTGATGTAAATACCAAATGCCAAATTTCATCCATCTTGTTCAAAGCTTTTTTGAGTATCTTTCTCACAGACTGCCTGACAAACAGACGGACATTTTCCAAAAATATGTTTTTCGGAATCAGGGAGATCTAAAGCCTGGAGATTCGTTATAATCATGATTTCGACATTTTTGAACATTACAATGCTTTTCCTATACAACATATACGATAAGTCATAAAATAAAAAAAAGTAATTTCGAAATACATGCCTTAAACTTGATAACATTTTAGGCTTGATTTGTTTGTCCTTTGTTCCTCTGGCTTGATTTATTTTCTGCCATGTTCTATGTGTAATAATTTTTGCATCGTATAGTTTATTGAAAGAATGCAGGTCTGAAAATAATGTTACAGAAAAATCCGTGCAATAATATTCAATGGAATATCCAACAGGTCCAATAACGAATAACACGGTTTTAATCTATATGAACATACGAGACACAGGTAATAAAACACAACCAAAGAGTACAGAGAACAATGCTTACAGAAATAACAACACAAAAGGGGAAAATCTTTAATAAGAAACAGCAACAGTGAAAAGAGTTAATAGAGAACTAGATGGAGATTAACAATTTAAAAAAATCATAATATTTCTACCTTCAAATCGGGATTTCTTTGAGATCTATTTCGAATTTTTATTGTCCCTGACAAAGCAAAGGGTATTATATATTTGCTCTGTTATTCAAAACGGATATTATATCTTTTCTCCTAATAGAAATATGTCAAAATTCTAATCTTTTCTGGAGGCTTCATGTTTGTTTTCAGAGTTGGGGGGGGGGGGGGTCGTTCACCTGGAATTTTTTCATAACTATTAAAATATTCGCAAAGCTCTCATCTTTAACGTGAGAATGTTGCATATTCATATCGATATTAAAAAGTTAAAAAAAAATGCCCAATATTTCGAAATAGGTTTAAATAATAGTTATTCACAATTGAAAAAAAAATAATATTTATTTTTGCTTAATATAATGAAATTTTGTTATTTTCCCACTGGTAATTATAACTATAAAAGGTATTCTTGCAAAATCATGTTCCAGAAAAGTTTCCAAACACTTATAGAAAATTGAAGATACTCGGGAAAAACTAATTTTAAAATTTCAATTGATGCAAAATTGATTTGTGTGTAATGATTTGCTTCGAAAATATTGAAGAAAAACATTAAAAACAGTTAGTTTTAATCTATTAAAAAATCAAAATAAGATTTTGAATAACCCTTCCTGACAAAAATGATTTTTTTTTCTTCACCAAAGCAGTAAACACCTATATGACAAATCCTAGCAGAAAATTTTAGAAGAATTATTTGATCAAATATGTAATATGATATATCACGCAATTTACTGATAGAAACCAGTCTATAAACATTATAACTGAAAAGATAATTTTATAATAATCGTAAGGTTTATACATTTAACGTCATCTGTTTTGTTTTTTTAAATGGCTTCCTTTATATGTTTGTTTACACTGGTATTGTTTTTGATTTAAAAGATTTCATATCTGTCAATTCATTTCTTAAATGCAATATACTCTTAAACCATCAATCACAGATTGAATATTCTAAAATAAGCTGGTCAACACTTTGCAAGGATTCATCGAAGTGTTCTTTGGTAAGGAAATGATGTTATTAATATGGACATATCATGTTATTGATAATGTTGTCATAGAGGTTCTGTTATAAGCCCATTTCATGCTACTAAAATAGAGGCAAGTTCATATAAAAGTAAAATCGAGGTGATTAAATACGATGTTACCGGTTTCCAGTTAAAATATTTTGCCTGTAGAAAATGGAGAGAATCAAGTGTTTAATTAATTGAATATTTAAGTCGGTTTGTTGTGCAAATTTAAAAACGTGTTGCCACACTTAGCAAGCATTTTCTAAAACAAATTATAACTGTTTCTTATTTGAATACTGGTTGGATAAATTCTACTATATGCTGTAATATTTTTTTTACAATATTGGTTAAATAATTATCTTTGAAAATATATCTATTATCATATTAAAACTTAGATAACAAATTTTTTGTTAATTTAATTTTCTTCTATTAATTTCCATCTGAAGAATCGAGAGGGCCATTTCATTATTTACACCATTTCAAGATCTTGCACCGTAGTCGATATGGAAGTTTCGAGTGTGTGTGTGTGGGGGGGTGCCAGCTGAGGTGTTGCTCTCTTCATCTGACCATGGTTCAAGATTACGAGGTCCGCCCCAAAATATCCTAGGTGTTCATTTATTTTCAAATAAGAAGTTAATATAACTAAAATAAACTGTACCAGAGTCAAAAGTCATTTGTAAATTTCTGGGTGTGTGATTTTATCGTTCAACCCTGGCTATTGAATTCCCATCTGACAAAAAATATTATTATTTTTTTTGTTTTTCTTTATTTTAGGAACATTTATTTATTTATTTTTGCTTGAATACGTTAATTTATTCACAGATGAATTTTATTTGTTTTAATTCGTTTCTTTTGCTTTTGAGATTTAGTTTATGTTTTATTTATTTTATATTTTGTTTATTTATTTTATTTTATTTATATAATTTGCCACATTCTTAGCAGGTTTGCGGTTCTTCAGTGGTAAATTCCATACTCCGAGGCAGAAGGGGTTAATCTCAAGTCCAGTTGGCTCAAGAATTTACAACAAAATAAATTTTTATTATATTCCTGAATGTTTTCATTAGTTTAATTATTACAAATTTTAGAATATTATTCCTGATTTTATTAAAGTTTCGATGAAATTTATGAGTTTGTTTTTCATTTTCATCAGATTAAAATTTATATTTCTTGACTTTCATAATCAATCAAAAATTTAAATTAAAAATTCCTATTGGATTCATATAATATTGCATAAACTCTGCCCTCATTATCAATAATAGAACTATTTTTTTTTTGTTTGAATGTGGTGCTTTTCAAAGTATTTTCATTAAGAAAACAAGTAATTTAATTCAATTAAAAGATGAAATTTTGTAAAAAAAAATAAATATTTCAGAATTTATGACACATTTTGTATTTTTAAATTTTGAAACTTGATAAAAATTACATTAAATACAAGGCAAATGTTTACGAATTTTATTTTGAAATTATACAAGAACCATATCAATTATAAAATGCATTTAGAGAGTCAAAATCCATAGAATTTTGGTAAATAAATAAAAATAACTTCCTTTATACGAAATTACATAGGCATTGAATATAATAACTTTTATATGATTTTTATCACTTGAGCAATTTTATATGGAATTTTACGATTTTTTTAAAACATTGATAGGTTGTTACATAAATTCAGAATTGTCTATTGTTTGGTTATGCTGAAGTAGTTCCTAAATTTATGTAAAATGATCAAATGTCTGAAAAAATTCTATATCAGCATTTAAAGATTAAAATCCTAACATATGAGTGTTAAAAATATAAATTTCACTCAGATAACAACTATCGTCCACTAGGATTTACCCATTACTAATTACCCGTATCAACTCTCCAGATTTTTTAAAAGAAAATTAAAGGCTTCTCTCTGTTCTAAACAACACCATTCAAAGGCATAACAGAGGCCTTCACTTCATAAGCCAGCTGCAACAGATAAAGAGAAAAAAGTTGATGTTACTTGATAAGAATTATTCTTTGTCTGCTTAAAATAACATATCTTTTGATTTGCATGACTTCTGAAAATTTCCAAAAACATCAATTAATATCTATATATCTATAGCATAATATCTATCATATATCAATATCATAATAATATCTGTTGGAGACATCAAATGTTTATATTTCTCTGTTAAGCTGTGACCAATAAATTTTAAAAAGATTGATTTGATTCCTATATTATAAACAGAAAACTCATGGTTTTTCTGTATTCTATACAACACTATTCAGAGGCAAAACAACTCACCTTCGCTATATTAACCAGCTGCAACATAGAAACAGAAGTTAATCGTTATTTGGCAAGAACTATTCTTCTAATGTAGCAGACATATAATAGAAGCAGGCTAATAATGGCAGATGTTGGGATTTCAGACTTCTACAAAAAAACAAAAGATAATATCTGGAGGCATCGAAACCTCCTGTAAAGTTTGACCAAAATCGAACAGATTCAAAAGAAAAAAACGTTGATCTTATTCATGCAATACAGTACATTTAATAGCATAAATCTTGAGATAGTGGAGCAAGGAAATAAATATTGGAATATTTAGTTATATTTAACAATCCTTTTGAATGTGAAATCCATCTTTTATGATATATTTATTTAATGTCCTCAATCAGTGTTATTTGTATCCATATTTTACAATAAAAAATAGGGTTTCATTCTATTGTAAACGTCGCTACAATATTTGTCATGTAGTACTAAATTTTATAACATCGTTTGAAGCTAGGGATGACGAATATTTTCAGAGCGGTCATTACGTAACCCATATCAAAAAGTCACAAATACAAGTGATCAATACTTTTCAAAGAGGGGTGTGATTCAAATCCTTGATACGATCTTACTGATGATATTTCGATTACAGGTTTTGGATCACGATAGGAAGTAAAAATCGATACGATATCACTGAAATTTGACGGAGATGCCGGTGTCTTCACTGGAGATTAACAATCGATACGATCTGTCCAATGGAAGCTCTCGAAAGAAATATGTGATTGGATTGAAAAGTAAACGGACCGGTTATTGGAATTATCGTATCGTATCATTGAATTGCATATCACTGAAATTTATCGGAGCGGTGATTTCACCGGAAAGTGCGAGGCTTCACTGGAAAATGCGAAGTCACCGCTCCACTTTACGGGAGTGACCGATATTCGCATTTGATGATGCACTATTCCATACAGATCATTTTTAATTGCTCGTGACATGATTGACTTTGATTACATGTACTCTGTTTACTGCTGGCGCCATCTATTGGTAGAATATAGGACTAAAGTAAACATTTTAAAGAAATGACATATATTTTTAAATCATCTTTTCCAGAAAATGGTTCACTCTAATAAATAAATTAAATAAATACTTTTGAGAAAAAAATAAAATTTAAGAAGTAAGCAGAAATACATAAATAAATTCAATCACACGTTACTTAAATTAGTAAATTAAGTATTAATTACAATTAATAAATTTTATATTTAATATTAAGTAATAATTTTTAATTAATAATATTATTGAAATAACAGATATTTGGAACGCATATCAAAATAACAATAGCAATATTATTTGTTATTCAAAAAATCGTGGATTATGCATCAATATTTGAAGCTTAGTCATAAAAATAAATAAACAAAATAGTGCAGTATTATGATGGAAACATATAAACTCCGTCGACACAATTCAAAATTTCCACCTCTGACATTAAAAAAAAAAAAAATGTTAACAATCTTGGATTCCTCCCATAAATTATCAGATATCTACCATTTTCCACTTCACTTTATTCCTCATTAACTACACACACATACAAATCCACAGATTTTTTTAACATGAAATTATCGAACTTCTCTCCATTCCAAACAACACCTTTCAGCTGCATAACGGATCACTTCCACTTCAAAAACCAGCTGCACCCAAAGAAAGATGAACAGTTGATCATTCCTTGATAAGAGCTTTCCACTGCATTGCTACAAATGACAGACCATGAGATCGCCTTACGTTTCCTATCTTTCTCTCTTTCGAAGATCGATCAATACGTTCTTTAAGGGTGAGAGAGTTCAAATGAATTTCGGAAAAGATATTTGCTTTCTGCCTTTTCCTTTACTCAACGTTTCGAACATTTTATTTCAAGTCGGTGGATTTTTGAAGTTTTGGCGTTAAGAGCAGGAATGTGTTTGGGTCGGAGTCGATGTTTATTAAAGGCGAAAGTGCTTTTTGGAAAAGCTTTTGGCGACCATCCTTTCTTGTCTCTTAAGTTTTCCTGATATCAATTAACGATCAAAGAGCTCTGTTATTTGTTTTGATCTGAAGGTGGATCAAGTTCTGTTATTGTTTTGTCTTTGTAGAGTACTTTGTGTTTGTTTTTCGTTAAATGGAAGGGCACGAATGTTTTAAATAGGAGCGGTGATGTCTTGTTTTTAGAAATAGGAATTATTTCGTGGTTGAAATCATGTCGAAAGATAGGTAGCTAATTATTTAAATCTCTACATTTTTAAGTTTCAGTGGATACAAATTAGTATTATATACTATTCAGAATAGTTCCTATTATTTTTCTCTGTAATCATTTATTTTTATTCTTTAGAAATTCCATTTTCATGTTTTTACTTTAAACGCTGTTTGTTTTTGTATACTACCACATTGTTTTAATCCCTTCAATACTCTTATAATACCATAAGGAAAAATTATCTAAAATGAGCGTAGTTACTTTGCAGTATAGATAGTTATATGGTAACAAGTAAAAAATTAGGAAGGCTTCGGATTTTAACCCACATCAGATTAATGTAGACAAATGGACTCGATTAAGAAAATTTACCTCCATTTTCTTGCATCGATTTCTTGCTTTCACCAGTCTTATCTTAAAAAGTATAATCAGACAATTAATATGCAAAGATAATTTATTAAAAAGCCAAAAGGAGGAAATGTGCGTTGGAATGTTTTATATTTGTCGTTAGATGGTGAAGGTGTTGTTATTAATTTAAATTATATAGTATCATTGGCGATTAGTTGAAGACGAATTGCATTATTGTGGATTTATTATATACTAGCCGCCTTTGGCGACCAGCCGGTTCGCCAATCTTAATGTTCGTTTAAATTTTAATAATTAAATAGGTTGAACCGGAGTTTAACCCCCTTCTTCGCCAAGTTGCGATAACGCACCAAAGCTGGCAATCTTTATTATGCACTATAATTGAACATCTGCTTCTTTGCTTTTGAACATTTCGCAAGGCCGTTGTTTGCGATTTTTAAAAATTTAGCCAAGCAGGGGATAAAAGTCCTAACGTACCATTAAATATTTTACGCAATTCCAACTTTAATAGATTCTTCAGCAACATATTTTAAAACTTCAAATTTTGATAGTCATATAATTCACTCATAATATTATAAAGACCTTCAGTTATAGAGTGATATGTATCTCTTTCATTTTCTGTTACCCCTCGTAGAAATTATGCTTTAAATTAAAGTGTAAATGATTAATCTGCAATTAATATAATAATATTTTTTACTGAAACAAAGCATTTTTTTAATAATATGATTACTAATAATAGAGTCACTGAGCGTTTCAACTTTATGGTCACTAAAGAATATCTTTCTTAATTTATGTAATATCTCAAGAATTTGTCAACAAAAATTTCTCAGATTCATCATGAACAGATCGATTCATTCACAATGTTTAATTTTAAATGCATCAAACACTAAGAAAATAAAATGAATCGTTTAAAATAATCGGTCGAAAACAGGTTTAAAAAAACTACTTAAAAAACGATGTACTTAAAACTATAAGCATATACAAAAAATCTATAACTAACATAAATACATTTTACTTACAAAAGCATGCAACTAACCTAAAAATAATTTAAATCGTCCGTTGGTTGTCATGCCAACAATCAGAACAATGCGCATGCGTGGATTTTCTTCGCCAGTTACGTTAACGCAAATGCGTAAATTTTTCTACGCCAGTTGGGGTAACGCTATGCAGATTAGACATTTTTAATTTCCTTTATTCTGTGTTATTTTAATTCAAAAGTACTTCAGAATGAATGTGAAACATGGATTAATTAACAATGTTTAATTTTAAATTCATAAAACATTAAGAAAATAAACAGAATCGTTTGAAATAATCCGTCGAAAACTGTTAACCCTAGCCTCATTACTGTTGGGAGAAAAAAACAATTAATGCCTTACTTATTTGGCGGTGGGGAAAATGGAAGATTTTTTTGGCGGGAAAGTTAGTTTTTAATTAATAATTAAAATTCTAATTAAAATTTCAAAAAAAAGGACCCCAGGTGCACATTTTCGACCTCTAAGGTATACATGTACCAAATTTGATAGCTGTATGTCAAATGACCTGGCCTATAGAGCGCCAACACACACACACACATTGAGCTTTATTATAAGTATAGATTTCTTAAAGATTCGGTAACTGACTTCATGTCAAAATTCTATGCTACAAAACATTTTACAAGAAAACCTTAATTTATCTTCAAACAATTTTGCTTTTAAGTCAATTCTGTACAAGCTGTTTATTTATTTGAAAATTTCATACATATAGATATAGATACCATAACCGCCTTAAACTGAATATTTTTCTCAGCACTTAATTTCAAAAGTACTTATGATTAAGTAATAAATTTTAAGCTAATAACTGATTCGAAAAAATGGTTTTCTTTTCAATTTCTGTCTCGAAATTGGAAAGAAAATTAAACATTTATTCGAAGGGAATTATTGTAACGAACATGATATAAAAAAAAAATTCCAAACTAGAACCAAATGAAAATTTTAGAACTTTATTCGACATTTGTCAAAAGTTGTATCAGACTGTTTATATAAGTTTGAAACGATGCATCGATTACTTTGGGAAAGATAAACACAAAAAGTAACGATTATGAAAAAAAACAAACATTCCGTAAAGAATTGTTCTAGAATTCAAATATCGATCCTTTTTTTTTCTAAAAAAATAACGTAGAAAATTTAAAATTAGTCCTATCTTTTTAGTAACAGCAACAGGGTAGAAAAAAAGGAAGAAATAGAATGTGATTTTTTTTCTTTCTATTAAGTAGGTGTATGTGTACGTGCTTGATGTAAACTAGTATTCCAAAAACAACGTTAGGGGACACCGTAATAACTTTTAACTACCCTTTAACGACTCTTTGATAGGGTCTAAAAACATAAAAGTGAAAAAAAAAATTAAAAAATCAGAATACGAACATAACGTCAGTATTGGCCCCACCAGAATTACAGCGACGGTGCTTTTATAGCCTTGGATGCTACTCCCTAAACTTAAACCAGGGAACATAAAAGTTAAGACCCCTGAAGAAATACCGAAAAACACCAAGAAGAAGAAAAAAGTTGATAGTGTCTTTTTTAAGATTTAATCACATCTTCAAACGGTACAGAAAAGTTTACGCTCCTTGTCGATGACTCCTATCACCTGCTTTTACCTATGCTGATGACTTCTGATTGAATTTTCGGAGGGAATTTTATGATACAATATGGCAGCGAAGGAGTTTCGCACGCTCCACTCGTTTACGATCGCACCTAAGGAATATTAGGGATGAAATGCCTTCTGCTTTGCTGCAATGTTGCTCAGAATGCGAAATGACGAAATGTTAACACCTGCTTGGTTCTTTGAATAAAGTTTTTCTTAGAGAAATATAGAACAGGAGAGCAAGCGTCGTAGTTATTTGAAATTTATTTTCGTTTTGAAGCGAAAATGTAAGTTAATAAATAGAATCCGCATTCTGGCAAAGAAAACAATATATGCAGTTTTTATTTTTCTACGCGAAAGCAAACGATATCTTTTATATTTTTTTTTTCAGCACGGAATGTTCTCACATTTACGGCATTTGATATTTCAGCTGTTAAAGAAATGTTTAAAAATATGATTTTCTTTCCATTTTATTGTAGTGTGTCTGTATGTTAATGCTTATATTAGAACCATAAATTGGAATGTTCATACATTTTGTTATGTTGTACATTTTGTTATTATTACATATTGTTATTTTGTCATTAGTATGTTATTTTGTTATTAATTTTATTATATTTTGTTATTACATTTTGTTATTTGTTATTATTATACATTATTTGTTATTTATCCAAATATTTAAAACATATTTGGATAAAAAGAAACAATATAAAGGAAAATACAAAGATTATAAAAAGAAACATGGGTATTTCCTCTTTTTTCTAACATACAAAAAAGTATTTTTAAGAAGATATTTGAACAAAATAGTATAAAATTGGTTGATTTAGAAATCTTCTGAATGTTTTTTTAATAACAGATAGCACTATGTTATGTTAGTGAATATTTGGATGAATAGTTATAAAATTCGTTGATTTAGAAATCTTCTGAATGTTTTTTTGAATAACAGATAGCTCTATGTTATGTTAGTGAATATTTGGATGAATAGTTATAAAATTCGTTGATTTAGAAATCTTCTGAATGTTTTTTTAATAACAGATAGCTCTATGTTATGTTAGTGAATATTTGGATGAATAGTTATAAAATTCGTTGATTTAGAAATCTTCTGAATGTTTTTTTAATAACAGATAGCTCTATGTTATGTTAGTGAATATTTGGATGAATAGTTATAAAATTCGTTGATTTAGAAATCTTCTGAATGTTTTTTTAATAACAGATAGCTCTATATTATGTTAGTGAATATTTGGATGAATAGTTATAAAATTCGTTGATTTAGAAATCTTCTGAATGTTTTTTTTAATAACAGATAGCTCTATGTTATGTTAGTGAATATTTGGATGAATAGTTATAAAATTCGTTGATTTAGAAATCTTCTGAATGTTTTTTTAATAACAGATAGCTCTATGTTATGTTAGTGAATATTTGGATGAATAGTTATAAAATTCGTTGATTTAGAAATCTTCTGAATGTTTTTTTTAATAACAGATAGCTCTATGTTATGTTAGTGAATATTTGGATGAATAGTTATAAAATTCGTTGATTTAGAAATCTTGTGAATGTTTTTTAATAACAGATAGCTCTATGTTATGTTAGTGAATATTTGGATGAATAGTTATAAAATTCGTTGATTTAGAAATCTTCTGAATGTTTTTTTAATAACAGATAGCTCTATGTTATGTTAGTGAATATTTGGATGAATAGTTATAAAATTCGTTGATTTACACTTCTTATTGCATGTATATTTTATAATATCATATACCTCTATGCTATCTTAGCGGATCCTTGTACAAAAAAATTATAATACTGGTTGGTTTAGACAATTTTCCTGCATATTTTTTTAACAACAGGTAATTCTATGCTATCTTAGTGGATATTTGAACAAAAAATTATAAAATTGGTTGATTTAGATAATTTTCTGCATATTTCCTCATATAACTTTTACATCTGCGTTATCTTAGAGAATATTTGCAAGAAAAATTACAAAATTGACTAATTTAGACGTTTTCTGCATGTTTTATATATAACAGATATTTATATGGTATCTTAGTGAATGTTTTTATAAATTAAATTATAATTTCTTTCAAAACATAGTTTTATTATTAACTGACAGCATAAAGGATGCATAATAATCAAAATACCTTTGTGTCATAGCTCAGAAGCATCTACGCTTCTAAATTCCAAAAATTCCATATTTTGTAAATATTTTTCGAATATAAATGTGTTTCGCCACTTTCTGAAAGGACAAGTGAGTGGAATATCGTAACGGATTAATCAGAAAAAATTTCACCCACTTCACATACACATAATTCGTGATTACGGACATTCAAAGTAAAGTCCAGAAATATCAAGTTGTGGATTTCTATGATAAGATGTCGATTCAAAACCTTTTCTTAGAGTTATATTCGTAATCAAAATATTACATTTTAATATAACTAAAATCAAGTTCCCCCCTTGATTTTCCCTTATGTGATTCGTTTCTCAGATTAAGAATTTACCTAAAGAAGAACGATTATCAAGTTCTGAAAAAGTGCATTGACGCAGCCTTTAAAGGATATGCCAAAAATGCTTTCAATTCCGCCTTAAGTCTTTGTCTCAACGATGGCAAAAATGAATAGCTGCACATGATAGTTATTATCAAAAAACACACAAATTATATATATATATATATATATATATATATATATATATATATATCGTTCCATTTGAATACATTCTGCTGAATAAAATAAGCAACGAAACTAACTTTTAAAAAAGTCAACTTTTCAAAAAAATGCACCAAGAGGCAGAAACAAATATAACTAATACAGTTAATCAGCTTACATCTGTTTCTCTTCATTTCAAATCTCGGAAAATCCAAAGGTCAAATGTTGTGATGAGTTCAGGAGTAACCGCCAAAAGCTGTTGAAAACTATAAGATTTCAAAGTTAACCAAATATAAATAATAAAGTCTGAATCTTTTATCTTTAGAAACTCACACTAATCTAATGATTTAACAATCAAAACAAATTTTCCATCGGGATATTATGTGTTAAATTTGTTCCGTATCTTGAAGCAGCACGAAAGCTATTTTGGGTTGGATCTCTTACTGGCTGTTATATTCACAGATGAAAAACACGATAGCAAATATCCTCCTAGCTAAATCAATAAAAGATCATTTATCTTCGTATGACATAACGCACTCTAGATCTATACATACGGCGGTTCTCAACGATGGCAAAAATGAATAGCTGCACATGATAGTTATTATCAAAAAACACACAAATTATATATATATATATATATATATATATATATATATATATATACCGTTCCATTTGAATACATTCTGCTGAATAAAATAAGCAACGAAACTAACTTTTAAAAAAGTCAACTTTTCAAAAAAATGCACCAAGAGGCAGAAACAAATATAACTAATACAGTTAATCAGCTTACATCTGTTTCTCTTCATTTCAAATCTCGGAAAATCCAAAGGTCAAATGTTGTGATGAGTTCAGGAGTAACCGCCAAAAGCTGTTGAAAACTATAAGATTTCAAAGTTAACCAAATATAAATAATAAAGTCAGAATCTTTTATCTTTAGAAACTCACACTAATCTAATGATTTAACAATCAAAACAAATTTTCCATCGGGATATTATGTGTTAAATTTGTTCCGTATCTTGAAGCAGCACGAAAGCTATTTTGGGTTGGATCTCTTACTGGCTGTTATATTCACAGATGAAAAACACGATAGCAAATATCCTCCTAGCTAAATCAATAAAAGACCATTTATCTTCGTATGACATAACGCGCTCTAGATCTATACATACGGCGGTTCCTTGTTTAAATCGTGTTTCTAACCTGGAATTCTTTTACCAACAAAATCGAGACCGTACCACTAAATCATCGAGATCCTCTTCTAATAGGCAATTTTCTATTCAAATTTTTGCATTTCGTATTTAATAAAAAAAAATTAAAAATTGCCAATTTTGAACATTTTAATTTCAAAAAAGAGTGTGCAATCATATACGAATCGAATAAATAATTCTAAAACTTCAGAAAGAAAACATAAATCTGTCATAATTATGCATCATGAAAATAAAGGAGCACAACTTTGAAGTATTTTTTGAGAATCAAAAGATAAATATTTTATCTCGGTAGCAATTTATTTGAAGATAGATTATACTAATTCCTTAAAAACATACGTTTTTATTACAGTTTACATTTATTCCTAAATTACGAATTTCTTTTGAAAATTCTAAATACAACATTAAAACTTAATATTTAACATCAGAATAACATTTTAAAACATAAAATGCATAATTTTTTTTTTTGAAAATATTGAAGTGAAAACGATTTTAAAGATAGAAAAAAATTTGGAAATGAATGAAAATATAAGTATTACATAAAGTGAGGTTTAAATACAGATGCATGTGATATTGAAACTTTTTATTCAACAAACGCATGCAAATAAATAAAAGAATCTGTATTTGAAACAATAGTTTAGAGACGAAAAGCAAACAACTGACCTAAGTTTTTTCTTCTGGTTGAATATAATGTAAGTGTTCAACAAATACAAAGAAGGTCCTACAATTTAATTTAACCATTTGTTTATAACAATTTGCTCTCAATTATTTAATTTCAAACAGTATTTTTTTTCTCAGTAGCATTTACATTTTAATTTCAGAACATCATATTTATATACAACATTTCCGGTGTGCTTATAAGGTGTAATATTAATCGTAATATGCAGCATACAAGGTTCCTGCTATGTTGTGACTTATGTTAACTATGTTAACCAGCTGACAGTTATTTTTCAGCGATTTAAGCCGAGTGAGCGTTTTTTGTTTATTCAGTAGCGCCAACTAGGGCCAAGAGTACGACTTAGCTATTTCATGCGTCACATTCATTTGCACAACCCCTTTTTACAACCACACATGTCACAGATAGAACAACCATGCTAGAGTCGGGAATCGAACCCGGGAGGCCCAGATCACAGGAAAAACGAGCTACCCCTATTTCAAGACGCCAGCACAATATTCATTTTAAATATAATATCCCGTAATTGGAGACGTGAATCAAAATGACTCCGCGTTGTTCATTAGCTCTGGTAACCACGTGATATTTTGGCCTTGAATACAATCATCGCCTCAGCGCCTTCAAATTCTGCTTTCAGCAGTCATGTTAGCCAAAGTTTAAGTATGAACACATACGTACAACTGAGTTATTCTTTCTCAAAGTTTTCGTAGCTATTTATGGAGTCATTGACTCCATGTCTCTGAAACAGCTTTTAATTTGAATTATTCGAAAAGAATAAATGAATATTCTCTAAGTAATGTTTTAGAATATTTATTCTACAATTTTTGTTTGTTAAATTCTTACCGTTATTAACATTAGTGTAATTCCGTAATATCTAAACGAAGTTAATACTCATTAAAAGATTGTTTAGGTTTTCCTTATAACTTCTTTCCAACATTTCATATTATAACTTTTAACTTTTTAAATATTGATATTTTTTTTATATTTTTGGTAACTACATGATTTCAAAAATGTATTGTGTTTCCAAAATAAATTCCTATGTTGTTTAAAAAAAGACAAAAAATAAAATAAAAAATAAGAAGAATTTTGACTCCATGTCTCTGGCCGCGTGATGAAATTCGAGTCGCCAGTAGTGGGTTAAAATATCTTTATAATTTGATTTTCAGTATTGCGCATAGTATTTTTTTGCTATCTGAAAGTAATTAAGGAAAGAAATAGATATTTAATTTAATACATTTCCGAATTCCTATAGAAACCAATCACAACTGATGTGGTGATCCCACAGCTTTTATCTGGAAATCTGAGCAGTGAAACATAACAAATATGAAAGAAAAAACAAATTCCACCATCAGCGTTACGTACAAACACATCTGCTCGTAGAAAGTATCAGTTTGAGCCTTATTTATTGTTCGCGAATATTCCAGACGAGTGGTAGGAACATCTGCCGCAGTGTATATGAGAAAGGTATGCGATTTGATGGAGACAAATATTCGACTCAGTCAAGGGTAAAGAAGAAAAGAATAAATATGTTACATCCGATTAGAATATGAAATAATTTCTTCAATTATTTATCTCTTCTTCAATGGATTCCATTATTTTTTTGTTATTATTTCATTTGTATTTAATAAATAATGCGTCCTTTTATTAATCGAGGAAAGGGTTTTGTTCTGAAACAGAAATTAATTTGGTTTGGGAAATATTACTGGAATAAAATAAATTAAATAAAATTATGGCAAATTATACATTATTCAATAAAAATTAATCTTTTGCTTTCATATAAGTGCAATTTTGAAATTTTAAATGACATAACAATAATAAGTACCGACGATTAATTATTTCCATGCTTTTTAGAATGAACACAAATAATTAAATTCAGTTAACTTTAAAGATATAAAGAATAAATATGTTTTGAATCGATTATGTATTGTAACTCATCCCTTTCACCAATATTTTCTTTTGTTTTTCTATTCATTAAATTGGATTTTTTTATTGTTATGAGTTATTCAATAAATGATGTATTTGATTTAAAATTTGTGAAGCAAATTTTTTTAGCAAAGAGAGGATACTAATTTGATTTGAATACTGTGATAGCGACTGAGTTTAATTTCAGAGAATTATGAATTCTTAAATAAAAGCTTTCATATTATTTTGTTTGAAAATAAAATTAAAATCTGATTTGTTTATTTAGCAGGAATTTATGAAGTTAAACAATTTCAGATAAGATTTTTATTTGAAAAAATATGTTCAATCGAATTTCCAATATTGAAGCATTGAAATTGTCTTTTTTTCAGTTGCCTCAAATTAGATTCGAACTGAGTAAAATTGTAGAGTTCAGGCAGCCATAAAATTAATTAATTAGAAAATGTGCCTTTCAAAGGGTCAATTAAAATTTTATAAATGTTCTTTTTAAATTTTAAAAATAAATATTTAAAAGGGAAGAAGAAATTTTCAACTTATCGCTTGCATTTATGAATCTTAAAAATAATTATGCATTAACGTTTAATTTTTTTTCTTCTTTTGAAAAAAATCACTATCGTTTGAAAATTGATATTCTTCATGATTTTTTTAAATAAATGCGCCTAAATTTACTGTACTTTCTTTATTTTTAAAAATAAATATTTCAAAGGAACGAAGAAATTTTCTAATTATCGCTTGTGTTTGTGAATTTTAAAGGAAATTTTGCATTAACGTTTTTTTATTTATTATTCTTTTGGAAAAATCGCTATCGCTTGAAATTTTACCTTTTTCATGATTTTTTTTAAATACATTTTTCTGTGGGCCTAAATTTTTGTTGTTACTAGGAATAAAGATAGCCTGAGGCTAAGATATAGGCTTCCATTCTATGTTTTATTACTCGGTTTCCTCGAGTAGTGAAATCCTGATTGCTCATTAATTCTGTCGACACGGATCAAATGTCTCTAAATGGATGCTCAGAGAAATGATTTTCGCCATTCCGGTGATTTGACTTAAACAGAAATTTTAGAAGATCATCATCTTAAATTTATGTATTGTGCATGCCTTGGTGTTTGTTAACTCCATTACCAAGGCTGAAATGTTCATACATGGATACTTGTTAAAAGTATTAAGCCTTATAGGCCGCTCTGGTCATTTAACAAATGTTCAATTATGGGGCAATTTTCTCCAAATAGTTTTGGTAAGACTTGGAATAAAATAGAAAAGTTTACTTTCTAAACAATAGCTAAGATGCCATTTTCACCAAATTCTAAATATTAACTTTCACAAAACAGGTTATAAATTGAATCGCTAGGAATTTGAAAGTATCTAAAACCTTAAGCAAAATAAAAATAAAACCATTTTTCCCACTTTTACAGCTTTTGAAAATTCTTTAACAAAGAAAAAAAAAAACCTACAGCTTGAGTTTAAAATTTCGTATTTTCCGCTTCGAGATTCTGTTGATAGAGAAAAAAGATCAAGAGTTTATTCTGGGTTGATGAACTGGATGATTGCGACCTTTGTTTCGAGAAAAGGAAAGATGGTTTTCCGGAAATTTTCCCGTAAGTTAACTTTCTTTCTTGAGGCTTTCGAAATAGAGTTTTAATCCATTTAGAAAATTTGAACTATGCTCTAAGTTATCTTTTAATACATACTGTAAAGTAGTATCTATTAAATGAAAATATTAAATAGTATACAAGCAACAACATGTTTATATTAATTGATGAACAAATTCTTAATCATTCGCTGAAAAAATAAGATTTTTCTATTGAGAAATAAAAAGATTCTCTCTCTTTTTTCCTCATAGAATATAACATATAGATAAAATAGAATATAACATGTAGATAAAATAGAATATAACATGTAGATAAAACAGAATACAATATATAGATATAAGATAATAGTTAAAATTTGACACAAAGAATTAGCATCTATAATCTGGAAACCTTTCAAATTTTGACCCAAATCCAACAAGGAAATGACCGCCTGTCGGTCTGTACTTTCAAGAACATATAAACGTTATAACTGAAAGATGCAATGACTTAAATATATGAAATTTGGTATGGGATTTTGTGACTACAAATACGAATCTGAGTCATTTTTTTTATTTTAATCATTTGGGAAAAACACGTCTAAAACATAAATTTGATTTTCGGATACTAGTAACCATGCCAGAGAAAAAACTCGCCAAGGATTCACGAGCGATGCAATAAAAATGCTAAATACACGCCAAAATTTAATATTTTGTAATTATTATACGCCAATATCATGCAAGGTGCTTTCTGAGATAACACCTTTAATAGAAAGTATATGAAAACGTTTTTACGGGACCTCTCCCACTGGTTCCGTAATAAATAGAAAATGTATGTGATATCTTTTAAATGCACTATATGCTTTTTTTTCCTTTATATTAAAAATTATGATTTAAACTCTAAAAAATGAATGGAAGCATTTAGAAAATAATTACATATATTATAGGGCTATGCAAAGAAAATCTCTTTAACTTTATTGAAATCACAATATACCTGACATTAGCAGGGAAAAGAATTCTTTATTGATACAATATTCTAAACAATATTTTTACAAGTTTGTGATATTGTCTTCCTGTGCATTTAATGTCATAAAAAAGAAGAGAGACTTCCGGATATTTTAATAAATGCTGAATGGAGGCCAAAAAAATATGAATGTTTTCGAAAATACAAGAATTAGGACAATATCTCTATAAGATCCGATGGTTTTTCTGTAAAATTCTATACTATACCGGGAGCTATAAAAATGCAAAATGCTCACATAAGGAGGCATTCTATTTTGGTAGTGTTTATCATGGAGTCAGCGTTTTAGATGGATGTTAAAAGCTATTGTGTTGCTCTTCTTTAATATGGATATGCTGTTGGAATGTGTCATATTGATTTCTGCAAATGCTATCTTTTGTGCACACTACGATTGCATTTTGATACATGTTCCTCATGTTTCCGTGAGTAATTTATCTTCGTTATTCATGAATCTTCACCATATTTGTACTTCGTTATTATGGGCAGTTCACCTTATTTACAATGGACAATTTCCTTAACAATATTTTAATATAACAATATTGTCAATACCAAAAAATGTCATGAAGGTTAAAAGTAAAATATTTGTTCTGATAGGAACACATTTTGCTGAAATCTAATCCTATTAGTGAATAGAAAGACGTTTTATATATATATATATATATATATATATATATATATATATATATATATATATATATATATATATATATATATATATATATATATATATATATATATATATATATATATTAACTTGTTACTGGGCATTCGCTGATAAGAGCAAGTGCTGGATATTGATAAAATAAATTTCCTTCTTCCGAAGCCTGTATAGTTAAACTAGTGACTAGAATGAAAAAATGTATGTGACTAGTGACTAGAATGAAAAGTATGGGGGGACGAATACACCCCCCCCAAAAAAAAAAATCCAACGTAAGTTTCTAATGTAATACCTTGTACAAAAAAAAAGCTCAATACAATGAAAGTGCTTAATATAGGCCAGGATAAACTAATATTCATTTATAAAAGATAATTTTCTGTTGTTTCATACATTGCGTATATTTATCAATAAAAGTTCATAATCCGATTTCCATGTATTCATAGTGTCAAAATCCCTCCTATCCGCGCCTTTTTTGAATTATTCTTTCTGAATTTATTTCCTAGTATCCACAGTCTATATTTGAAATATCACTTCATTGATTTGATTAGTTTTAATTGTAGGCGCCTTAGAGGGTACATTCTTCGTGCCTTCCCCTTTATTTCTTGGAATTTGCCCTTACAAGCGTATGGAAATTCTATCTTTCAAAGTATTAACGGATAATTTCCGACGGATATCCTATTTACATGCATCAGAAATAATTTCATGTATTGGACCTAGGCAGTAAAATTGTTTATAAAATGTTAAAGAATTCGACTATATTAGTTAAGATAAGAGAATATCGATTAATTTTTGTTAAAATAATTCAACTGGGTGGTCTCCCAAAAATTTTCTCGTATGCACTCAAATAAACTTATCATGCCGGAGAACATCTTCCATGGCATCGGCATATAATAGTTACGAAATGTTAACTCTTGGCGAAGATTTAGCATTTTGAATAAATTTATCGCATCATCCTTGGCGAGTTATTTGGCGACTAATCTCTGGCTTAAATAGCATCCGAAAATAGAATTTATGTTTTAGAAGCGTTTTTCTCAACAGATTGGGAAAAAAATGTGACAGAAAACTGCACTCGTAATCACAAAATCCCATACCAAATTTGATAAATTTAATTCATTGCGTTTTTGAACTATCGAGTTTACATGTTTCCGAAACTGTAGACCGACAGACAGTCAACCTGTAGTTAGATTTGGCTCAAAATTAGACATGTGTCAATATTATAGATGTTAAGAAAGAAAGTAATAAGAAAGAAAGTTCTAAAGAAAGTAATTAAACATTTCGTTAATATCCTTTGTATCAAACCTAAAAAAACATATAAGTGGAGAAAAAATAAATTGTGTGACTTCGTTTTGCCGCATTATTGACATTATGGTGTACTTGGGCATGAATATTTTGAGACGATCTACTTCTATTCTAGTTATTGCTGACTTAAGAAGATAAAATCAGGATAAATTCGATGTCGAATTTTAATGAAGTAGTAGAAATCGTATTTACTGATTTATCATTAATGTTCAAATTTTATAATAACTTATAAATATTTGTTAAAGAGAAAAAAAATTGAAAATATTCTTAAAATTTTATTCGGGATGCTATAAATTCGAACAATTTATGCTGTAATATCTAAAATCGCGCAAAAATGCAGTTTTCACTATACTTCTATTGAAGAATATTTTACTCTTGCACAGTTACGAAATGGATAAGAAAATGTAAATAACTGAAACAATTAAAAAGAAAATTTGAAATGATTCTTTAAAGTTACAATAACGCTCTAAAATAATGCAAACTTAAAATTACAATAGATTTTAAATTTTGAAGGATTACATATTAGAAATTGTCATTTATCTAAAAAAAAAAACAATTGAAAATTAAAAACTGAAAAAAAAATTTATTTAATGTCTTTATGTATTTTAAGAATAATCAAGCAAAATAGTAGAATCTATGACACAAAAATGTTCATTTCTTTTAACCTTTAGTCAAATTTTCAAATTCAGATTTTAATCCCAACCATTTTTTTTCACTCGATTTATTCTTATCGAAGGTAAAATGTTTAACCATGAAAGTAGTCCACAAAATATTTTTAAGGATGACAACAAAAATCGTCTGAATTTATATTACAAATAAAAAGTTTTTTTTTCTTTATTTTTACCAAAAAAAATTGTGACTGATATGAAATATCGTTTGCAATGAAACAAAGACATTCTCATTAAATAAAATAGAAAATAATACTTGTTTATTCAAGTATTTGTTTTTAGAGTCGGAAGTAAGTAATAATATGCATATTTATAATCTCAATTCTATATTCCCAGAATTAAAAATTTTATTCAAAATTTTCTAAGATAATTATAAAATAGTGTTTCAGACACTTATTTTCATTTTAATGCATTTAAAGTAAAAGAATGAGCATTATATACTTGAAAATTTAAAATATGAAAGAATCTGTTCATTATCAAAGGCATATTGAAAATATAGTATAGTATATGAAAATGGATTTAAACATATGCATATAATTATGAATATTATAATAAACAATTACAAATTTTAAAACATAAAAAGAATTTTATATATCTATTGTTAATTTTTTTTAGGAAAATATGCTAAGAGAAATGCAAAAGAGTGAATATTTTCATCGTATGCTCTCATAATGAACTCATAATGCGCTTATTTTCAAAAGATAATTAATGAGTTTTCAGCTTTTGAACCCTTTACATATTACAGGCTCCCATCTGCGAAACGTTTGTTATTTTTTTGAGACAAAAAAAAAAAAACTGATTTTTGGAAATACGAACGAATAATTAATTGTATTTTCCTCTAAACTCCATTAATAGTCATCAATTCAATGAACTCTTATAGAATTTATATTCAAAATTTGAATACAATTTAAAAACATAGAAAATGATATAAACATTGACATGACAATATTTATAAACTGGACACAAATTTTAAATTGTGCGATACAGCTTACATCTGCGTAAATTGTACAAAACACTTTAGATGGCAGATTGATGGACTTTTAGCTGCCAAATTTGGTATACTGTTACTTCCTAATTAGTTGGGATGCTTCTCTCTTCTGACTGAATGTGCTCTTTGGTGACATGGCGACCAGTCTCCAGAACACATCTAATAATATTTTGCAGGTCCATTAATTAGCTATGCGAACCATTTGATTCAGTTCAGCTGCAAAGAAGCTAAATGAATAAAATAGTCTGAAATTCGTATGAAGGATTTTTTTAAACAATTTCCATTCGATAATAAGTAATAAGCTCGATTTCTGTGCCACGTACGCCAGCGTTATATATATACAGTGGCTCAAAAAATTGAGAGTACACCTTACTTTTACTTGATAAATGCGACTTTCAATATATATAGCACAATACCGAGACGCGCAAACATGTTTTTATTTTTTCACATAAAAAATGGTTTAATTTAGAGTGAAAATAAAGAAAAATGAACGAAAAATTTCTAAATTGAAAAGTTTCAGAAGCATTTTAAATAAACATACACAGAATTTTGCCTCAAAAAATTGAGAATACACCAATGAAATTTTTGTATTATCACGCATAGAAACAAAGTGTCACTATTGAATTGCATGTATTTTGGGCTCTTATAATGGCTTCTAAACGTCATGGTATCAATTTGACAAATTTTTGGTGATATCTGAAGATATTTTATCCCTTTCTTCTTTCACCACTTGTTTTAAATGGGTTTTGTTTCTAATTTTGTATTTTTAAGCCACTTTTTCGAGTATGGCCCCTGAATATTCAATGGCATTGATGTCGGGGTACTGTGGTGGTGAGTGTAACTGCTATTTACTATGAAAAAAGACACCATATTTTGAAGTTAACGTGTATTCTGTTTGGGGTCGTTGTCCTGCTGGAAAATGGAATATCCCTCTAAACCCAAATTGTTAACACTTTCCTTTAGATTGCTGCTACCATTTGGTTCATCCAATTTGTTGCAGAAACTTTTCAAATCATAGGCAGAAGTATAAGTGCTGAAACTGTGCTAAATGCCATTAGACAAGCTGGATATAAAAGTCGCATGGTTAGAGAGAAACCGTTCATCAGCTTGCAAATTCAGAAAAAGCATTTGAAGTTTGTAAACACTCACCAATTGAAGACCAATAACCTTTGGAAGAAAGCTATATTTAGTAATGAAAGAAAACTCAACATTTTTGGCAGTGACCGCCATCGTACTGTATGGAGAAAGCCTAATACTGCTTTGGATCCAAAAAATTTACGTCTTACAGTTAAACATGATGGTGACTCTTTTTGATTTGAGGTTACATGGCTTCATCCGGGGTAGAAAATCTAATTTTTATAGATGGCATTATAAATGATATGGTTTACTTGAATATACTTCACAGCAATTTAAAGGAAAGTGCTAAAAATTTGGGTTTAGATGGAAATTTCATTTTCCAGTAGAACAACGACTCCAAAAAGAATACACGTTAACTTCAAAATATGGTGTCTTTTTCATTGTAAATAGCAGTTACACACACCACCACAGTATCCCGACATCAATGCCATTGAATATTCGGGGGCCATACTCGAAAAAGTGGCTCAGAAACATAAAATTAGAAACAAAACCCATTTAAAACAAGTGTTGCAAGAAGAATGGGGTAAAATATCTTCAGACACCACCAAAAATGGGTCGAATCGGTACCATGACGTAGCCATAGTACCATTATAAGAGCCAAAATACATTCATTTTACTAGTGACACTTAGTTTCTATGCGAAATAATAGAAAAATTTCATTGGTGTATTCTCAATTTTTTGAGGCAAAATACTGCGTATGTTTATTTAAAATGCTTCTGAAACTTTTCAATTTAGAAGTTTTTCGTTGATTTTTCTTTGTTTTTACTCTAAATTAAACCATTTCTTATGTGTAAAAATATAAACATGTTTGCACTTCCCGGTAATGTGTTATTTATATTGAAAGTCGGCTTAATCAATTAAAAGTAAGGTGTACTCTAAATTTTTTGAGCCAGTGTATATATATAGTTTGCTGAATACATTTTACAACATTACTTTTCACTGTTTCATTATTGGATTGTTATTTGTATAAATTTCAACAACATAAATATGCTTTTGTGTGCGTGCCATCATTTCTATATATTTATTTAAAAAAAGGCAAACGACTTAATACAACAAATTAATTATGGACAAAAGATTAGACAAAAAAATTAAGATAAACGAATTAAGAACAAAACATTAACTGATAATAACTAATTAAATAAAGACAAACGACTAATTACATCGAGTTAATTAGAGAGAAACGATTTAGATAAAAAAATAAAGGCAAACTATTTAAATACAAAATATTATCATTCCTTCCAAACAACTTTTTTCGAATATCACAATTACATAATTTCAGATTTACTTGCGAATGAAAGGAAATTGCGTTCCATTGAGTTTTTGATATATTTAGTGGAAAAGAATAAACCCGCATGTCAGCGCCATCATAAGAACAGACTCATTACGGTTGAGTAATATGATTTATACCGAAGATAACGCTTTCTTCGTGCTAATATACAAAGTAATTTCTCGTAAAAATCACGAAGACTATCAAAAAGAATACCATAATTCATTATTCCGTTTCTCATGGCCACTGATGTAATACCACCTCAACACGCTACCCCAGCGCAACCCAGAAATATAATAAAATAATGCAGAGAGAGAGGGGGGAGATTTCGAATAGCCCGGAAATCCAAGTATCCTTACTGCTTCTTTTTAATATTGTCAAGCCTTGTCAGAACGTCAAGGAAAAGTCTTGGATCGAAGCCAAGATATTAAACTGAGACTTTAAAAGTAAGGAGTTATTTTTCAAACACAGGCTGAACATTCTTCGAGCATTCTTCTTCTGTCATCTTCACAGAATAGTTGCCTTCTGCGCGCCATTTTGTTTTTTTTATTTGTGTCGTTCTTTTTATTTTTTTCCCGCCATTTTCTTTTCGTTCTACTCGCGGCATACTAGATGTCTGTGAGCATTCAATAAAAATATTTCGTTGTGTATTATAGCCAAAAAATATTTTAAGTCCATTTTTTAAACTTTTATTTCGAAGTAGGTCAGACTTACGGTCCTAAAATGGAGAAAGAGGGGGGAATGGATTTATTTGTTAAACAAGCTCTATTTGTTTGGATAAGCACAAACGATATTTCCTTTTGTTTTGATTTCGTTTTTTTTTATTTTGAACTTTTTGGGCGATATTTATATCTCGGGAAAAGTTAAAAAGTTTTTTCCTTTGTATTAATATCCTAAGGCATGTTCGGTCCTGCATAAATAGGTATTATTTGGTTTTCTAAATTTATGTTTTAAAGAGGAAAAGTTTTACAAGAAAACTTTTCAAGTTTTCTTGTGCATTCATGTTGTTGCAAAACGCATTAAAATAAATTGGTGTTAGATGAAAAATGTACGAAGCGTATTTGAAATAACTTGTCACTTAAATAATGGTGGCTAGTCAATTTATAAAATTATTTCAAAATATTTCCATTTAAATTGAAAATGTATTCAAATGTCTATAATATATTATGAATATTATTAGCATAGAAGTAATTTATACGGACTGAAAGTTGAAAATAAGATTAAGAAATAGAAAAAAAAGAGGCACTGACGACGTTTAGAAAATAATTTATGGTTCTGAATGCGACAAAATGCGGAATATATTTTATGCTCTAACACCAAAATGGTATTAGAAATAATATTTTTTTTTAATTATTGCCCATGTCAACTTTTATTCTTTTATTTCATATTTGTGTAATAATACGTTCATAAAAACATAAGTACAATCATGGGTGAATTCCGATTTAAAAAATATTTGGAAAAGGAAAATTCAAACAAAAGATCTCAGTTAAAATGAAAAATCAATATTTCAATATTTATGGAAAATAATGCTGGATCAAACGCGAAAGAATTCTATGTAAAAACTATAGTTGGCAAAATTATTTTAGATTCTTAAACAAAGTTATTAAATGAATTTATCTTTCAGAAATTATTTTTCAAACGCCTACATATGCGTACAAAAATATTTCTCAGGTATGAAAATTGTTATAACTATGGAAATGAGAATTAATATTTAAATATATAATACAAAACAAACATAAAAAAGATTTATTTAAAAACTTAGAACATTAAATACATAAACTAATCCGAAGGAAAAACGTTTTTCCAATTTAAGTATGTTCACTTCTTCGTAATCATATTTTAGTGTTTATTTTTTGAAACATAATGGGAATTCCGATAAAAAAATGAACTTGCTTCCATATTTGAAAATTTAAATAGATAACTATGCGAAATTAAAGCTCGAGTAAAAAGGGTACCTTCTGACATATTTTTTTTATTACTTTTATATTTTGACGTTTTTAAAACAATCTTAGAGAAATAAAAAAACATTTTACAATCAATCATTATAAAAAGATAATTGAAGATATTTTTTTATTAATTTCAATAAAAAATGTTTGATTGGCATATAGAATCATTTTTGACAAGTTATAAGTGACTAATATAATTCATTCTAAATATAATTATTCTCTTTCTCTTTTTTATTTGTACAGTCTTTAATCTTTTCTTACTATTCTAAAACATGCCAAATCCAAAATATTGCATCAGCAAATTTCATTCTACAACTATATAAGTTCATAGCATCTTCTCATTACCTCTTTTTTTTCCTGATTTCTGCTTTTCTTATTGCATCTTTTGTTGATCATTGTTCTTTCAAAGAATTCATTTTAATGGGGGGAAAAAGTTTTCCCTTCATATCATAAAAATTAAAAATCTTGTTGTAGAAATTCATGAATAATTGTCCTTAAATAAATAATAATAATAAAAAAATCGTTAAGTATATAGTTGATTATGTTTCACCTTAAACTTCCTTCTACTAAATTATTCTCTTTTCCCCGATTTTTCTAAGAAAATACACAAAACTTCTAAGAACTAGCAAACAGATGTCTTCACACGATAAACTCTCTAACAAATACATATGCATTTTTATTGGTCATAGCTTGTACAGTCTTTAATCTTTTCCTGATCATTCTAAAACATGCATTCTAAAACCAAAATATTGCGTCAGCAAATTTCATTCTACAACTATATAAGTTCATAGCATCTTCTCATTACCTCTTTTTTTTCCTGGTTCCAAGGAAATACGGGGTGATTCATAAAGAGGCATATACTTTCCAGATCCTCTAAAACAATAACAGTCATAGACACGAACAACATTAGCTAATCGTAAGATAGATGTAAGGTTTGTGCCTCGCCCTTTACTGAAGTCACATAGGCAAGTGTGTCATGTGATCTAGTCAGTGCACATGATAGCGTCCGCAGGGTAGAAGACTTTTTGTGATCTCCAATTTAGCAGAACGGAATCCGTAACTGTTGTGCAATGGCATTTTCGCTCATAATTCTAAGTTCCATTTAGAAAATCTATTTATCAATGGCTTGAAAAATTTAAAACTACGTGCTTTTTGAAAAAGGTAAGGGCGTAATCAAAGTAAAGGGTGAGTCATGAAGTGTAGATTTTTCAGTCCATTATCTGGAGAAGTTTGAGAAAGAAACAGAATAGGTTTCTATATAAAGTGCAGGTGTTGTGAAATCTGAACGATTTTGATTAAAAAAAGTGCTTTGAAGTTTGTATCGATATTCAGCTTCGTTTTGAAGATGAAGATTTTGTTGCTCGCTTAGTTTTCATTGATGAAGAAACATTTCATATTTGCGGGGAGGTACACAAGCACAATTTTCCCGTTTGTGTAAGAGGGGATCACAAATTCAAAGTGCAACACATGCGAGATTTCCCCAAGGTAAATTTGTTCTGTGCAGTGTCCAGAAAGTAAGTATACGACCCCTCGTAAGGGTTCACATATAGAATACCTGCAAGTGATTCTAATAAAACTTAAGATGATCCCATATAATTCTGTTACATATAATATCTTACAGTGTTCTTGATTTATAGTGCATTGAAATTTATAGTGATTTATACTGTTTCTTTATGAATCACCCTGAATTTATAATATATGAAAATCGAACTCTTTTCTTCACTTCATGAAGAATAAATAAGAAATAATATATGAAAATCGAACTCTTTCCTTCACTTCATAAAGAATAAATAAGAAATAATATATGCAAATCGAACTCTTTTCTTCACTTCATAAAGAATAAATAAGAAATAATATATGAAAATCGAACTCTTTCCTTCACTTCATGAAGAATACTTAAGAAATAAGAAATAATATATGAAAATTGAACTCTTTTCTTCACTTCATAAAGAATAAATAAGAAATAATATATGAAAATCGAACTCTTTCCTTCATTTCATGAGGAATAAGTAAGAAATAAGAAATAGTATATGAAAATCAAACTCTTTCCTTCACTTCAAGAAGAATAAATATTATTGTTAAAGAACACACGTCTGCTTCTCTATAAAGCAAAATAATAATAATAAATAAATAAATAAATGTTTCAATATATATAATCGATTATGTTCCACATTCTGCCCTCAACTGGATTACTCTTTTTTTCCTAATTTATATGTAAATCTTCTGAGATCTAGCTGACAAATATCTCCGCACGTTAAACTTTTCGGGAAAACCATGTATCTAATCAATTATCCCCCACGTGATACTGTTCACTACCCTAGCGATTGTAAAAACAAATTTTCGCCACCTTTCATCTTCAAGACAGCAAAGCCTCAAATCTAATTTCTGAGTCTCGCGTGCGTGGCTTAAGTCCAGTTGTTCCCGATAAATTGTGGCTCGCGAATGATTATGCCTATCAGTGGTGGCCAGAGGCTGGTATTTTTAGACCACCACCGAACGTCAGAACTGACCAGACAGATGTTCGATTGTGTAACGCAATAACCCCCTTTTGTCACGTTTTTCTCTCTCCGCAGTATATTAAATAAACTTATTTCAGACGATGTCAATTTCTTTCAAGACCACACGAAAAGGAATGAAGATATTAAGGATACCAAACTTTCACGCGATGAAGTTATTAACGGAATATCCTTTCATAGACGTTATCTAAGGAAAGAGTATCATGTAATAAACTACGAAAGGAAAGTTTATTACAATACAGTAATGAAAACAGTATAGTCAGAATCATTAATGTCGATGATAATAGTTAAATTCCGATTACGGTAGTAAGGAAAATTTGACTTATCAACGCACAAGAATAAAATAATTTGAAATCAAAATAAATTCCCAGGATTAAATACTATTATTCAACTTTAATTTAGAAAAATATTAAATTTTAAATTTCCTTTAAAAGTTTTAAATTTTGCTGACAAATTCAAAACAAAGAACGATAATCTCAGATTTCTTAACAGTTAAAATTTAGGACGTGCAATCTCTTTCTATTGCCAGTGAATTCCTATTTTTGTATCTTTCATTGTCAATGAACGTGGTTACGAAATATAACCCGTAATCAAAAATAAGATGCAAAATATGAGTAAATCTATTCAACGGAGTAAGGGATGTAAATGCTAATAAATGGAGGATAATTTAAATAACTTCACATAAGATTTAAATGGATCACAGTACTTTTCAGATTGATGTAACATATTCCAGTCCCGAACTTCTAATGTTAGATAAAAAAAATCATCTATTTAAAAGTCTTAATAAAATTAAATTGATAATTATAAGTAGCGCAGAAATGTTGAACAATATTGTTCCATATTCTGCGATATTATATTTTTCATTATTCACAATATTATACAATATTGTGAATGTTGTTTCATATCATAGAATATTATAGAATACATGCGTGCTACTAGGGTATTAAACCAAATATTGCATTTAAGTTTTTCTTTACTTATTAATTGCACGCACTGAAGTTAAATCAGGCAATCGTTTTCACTCAAAACACAGGTGACTGCTAACTTTGCCAAAATTATAGTGGAAGCCATACGGACATCATGTCCTTTGAGGGCTTCTGTGAATTCTTGTTCAGACACCGAGGATGATATTTGAGGTTTAAGCTACAAAATAAACGTTTAAATTACTCCATCAATAAGATTCTAAAATTGAAATGTAGAATGCAAATTCTGTAGGGTCTCCTAGGCATAAGAATTCCAGAGAGAAAGAATTCTGATTCAAAGAACAAAATGTATTTGCCAAGTCTACTTTCTATACACATTTTTGAGACTGATGTTATAATTATCGATCGACTTCTAAACGTTTCAAAGCTCTTTGGGTATGTTTTGAATTTGCAATTCAATAGCAATTGCTTTTGCCTCTCTTCTAAACCAGTACATAACTGGAGACACGAATTTCCTCAGGCGACCAGAGACATGGAGTCAAAATGAATCCATAGTTATTTTTATATTTTTTTTCTTTTGTAAACAGTATTGGAATTTATTTTGGAAACACGATACATTTTGGAAATTATATAATTACCAAATATATTAAAAATGTTAAATGTTATAATATTAAATGCTGTAAAGATGTTATAAGAAAAGCCTAAACTATATTTTAAGGAGTATTTATTTCGGTTAGATATCACGGAATGACACTAATGTTAATAAATGTTAGAATTCAACAAACAAAAATGATGAATACAATACTTTAAAATATTATTTAAAGAATATTTCTTTCTTCTTTTTTCATTATTCAAATTAAAAGCAGATTCAGAGGCATGGAGTCCATGACTCCATAAATAACAACGAAAAACTTTTAAAAAGAATAACTCGGTTATACGCAAGTGTTCATACTTAGATTTTGCTGCCAAAAGAATAACTTGAATATACAAAAGAGACGATTGCATCCAAGGACAAAATACCACGTGATTACCAGAGCTAATGAACATCACGGAGTCATTTTGACTCCCGTTTCCACTTACGAGTTAATATAGCTTATTAGTAAATGTTTCCTGACGATATATCGATTATTTTAAGGCCATTTGAAATGAATCGAAATTTCGAAGATGTCAACATTTTTGCGATGATTTTAATAATAATGCAGTCTTTGACAAATACTTGTATGGAAAAAAGGTTCTGCCTATGCAGCTGAAAGATAAAATTGCAATAGCAAAAATTTATATTTTTACAAAAGGTTTTACTGGAATATACAAGTAATTAAACTATGAATAAAATGAAAACTTTAATAACTAAATGTCGATTCCTAACTTAAAGGTAAAAATAAATGTCTATTCATAACTCAAAGGTTTCTTCTTAAGGTAAAATTTCTTTAAGAAAATGATATATCTAAAATATTTCCTCTATTTGGATACACAGAACTCAGCATGTATCCATCACATATCCTACAAACTGTTGAACGTCATCGATCATAGGAGTATTTCATGAAAAATGGATTTTAAGCGCTAAATGGGACTAGAGGATTATTTGAAAAGGAACTTCTTGATGGAAAATGAATTTGAATATTATATTCACCACATAACAAGACTTTTCAGAAAATCCTATAATATCATCGGATTAAAATCCAGGAACTTGTTTATTACCAAGGAACACAAGCCGACAGTTCCAAGACAATAACGACAAATCCATTTAAATATGTCTTTAATAAGTTCTTTTAATGTAGCTCCCAGGAGTTCCCCTATTATTCATTAATTTCACACTGCTCGAAATAATGATGTCAACAAAATCTGTTTTGCGGAAATTGAAAATGAGGCAGCCAGGATGGGCGAAGTTCTAATCTGATTATAAAGTCGGAAATCTTTTAAGAAAATTCCGATTTCTCAGAAAGGCCTCATTCATATTGTTGAAAAATGAGATTTGGGTTCGTTTGTTGATTTCGAAATATTGATGAATGCAGTGGAAGTTGATAGTAGAAGTTGAAAAGTTAAGAACACAGATATTGATTTGATCGAACGTTCACCGAACAGTTTGTAGAGTTTTATGTAGCGAAAGAAACACCGTAGAATACAGCTTATTTGAAACTGGCGAGCTCAAAATAAAAAATAAAAAAATTATTGTTCAATAAAAATTGGAGAAGATAACTGAATCAAATAATGAATACATAAAAAAAACACAACAACAATGGTAGTAAAAATGTATTAATAATTTATAAAGTGGTAAGAATTGTTAACAATTTATTAACTATTCAGATTAGTATAACTACTATTCATTGGAGTTAAGTGACACTTAAACAAGTTTAAATTATTAATTTCAAGCATGCTTAAACCATAGAAAAACGTGTATACATCATAGAAAAATGCATACAAAACAAAAAATGCATGATCAGTAATTACGCATTCATTTTTTGTTTGGTATTTACAGAGATGTTTTCAAATTTAGAAAGTACTTATTAGCTACATGAAACAATCAGTCGCAATTAACATCATAAGAACAATTACCAACTACCTTTTTAATTCTATTATATGACATTTTGAACTAAAAGTGGACTGAATTCTGACATGTGGCTTTTTGAACTGAATGGGTGTTGACTTCTTGACACCCAATGTGTGGCTTTTTAACTAGAAGTGGGTTGAGTTCTTGATTTATATGACTTTTTGAACTATAGTTGGATTGAGTTCTTGACTTCTAATATGTGACTTTTTAACTGGAAGTGGGTTGCGTTCTTGATTTATATGACTTTTTGAACTATAGGTGGATTGAGTTCTTGACTTCTAATATGTGACTTTTTAACTAGAAGTGGGTTGCGTTCTTGACTTCTGATATCTGGTTTTTTGAACTACAGGTGGGTTGAGTTCTTGACTTCTAATATGTGGCTTTTTAACTAGAAGTGGGTTGAGTTCTTGATTTATATGACTTTTTGAACTATAGGTGGATTGAGTTCTTGACTTCTAATATGTGACTTTTTAACTAGAAGTGGGTTGCGTTCTTGACTTCTGATATATGGTTTTTTGAACTACAGGTGGGTTGAGTTCTTGACTTCTAATATATGGCTTTTTGAACTAGAGCTAGGTTGAATTATTGACTTTTAATATATGGCTTTCTAAACTTAAAGTGGGTCGAGTTCTTGACTCTAATATATGGCTTTATGAATAGAGGTGGGTTGAGTTCTTGACGTCTAATATGTGACTTTTTGAACTAAAGGTGGGCTGAATTCTTGACTTTTAATATATGGCTTTTTAAACTAGAGGTGGGTCGAGGTCTTGACTTCTAATATATAGCTTTTAAAACTAGAAGTGGGTTGAGTTCTTGACTTCTAATATATGTCTTTTTGAATAGAGGTGGGTTGAGTTCTTGACGTCTAATATTTGACTTTTTGAACTAGGAATGGGTTGAATTCTAGGCTATGGAAGTGGAACTAGATGTGATTTGAGGTTATGATTACTAGATTAGGGCTGAATAGTTAAATAATACAACGAACAGGCTGAAGTAGTGCTAATTATAGAAAAAAAATATGCCTGATAAATTAAAAAAAAAGAATTTACAGAATTAAATAAATGATTTTAGCAAATAAATAGAGCACCTTGATTAAAGAAGCTTGGTGTATGCTTAAGCTTGAAATTAAGTAATAAAATTTGTATCCAACATGTTTAAAGTATCGCAAAAAGTCAGAAACTCGCCTTTGTTTTTCTGATGAAAAGCACAGCATTTCAGTGCAAAGGTGAATTTGAAAACTTTAGAACTATTATCTATGATTCATGAGGACACAAGAAAGAACACGTTTAATTAAGAGAAATAATTCAAAAATAAAACCTCTGTGCAGTTGTGATATCGGATTCAACAAAATGAATTTGAATTATAGACACTATTTTGATATTATACAAAGAACAGTTTTGTAATATAACGCATTTGAGCCAATACGATTGAATAAATCAATTTCAGTAAACTATTCATGTAAATCACACTTTAAGCACATTTATTAAAAACATCTTCACAAATTGTTCGATAATTGATAATTTGATAATATTCATTATCAAATTGCAATACATTTCTGTTTTGACATGTTTAAGGTTACGAATACATTGTAAATTTTCTAAAGCGTTAACGGTACAGTATTCTATTGAGATTTCAATTATCTTTCAACAGTTATCCAAAGCACATGTACATTTGTCATTTACAGAATGGTTAGGAATTGTGCTACTTCGTAGCTAAATAGTTTGTGGAATATTAATTACTGAGTATTAGACAGGAACATATTTATAATTATAATTCAACGGATGTGTAGTAATATTGTAGCTTTAATTTATAGTAGTTTACTGTCAAAGCATAAATTATTCATATTAAGTTTGCGAAAACTGTTTGGACAGTAGAAATACTGTATTTTATATTTGCAATAGATCCATGTAACAGTAGAAATATACTTTGTTCTATGTTTACGGCAATTTTCTAACACAATTTAAATTGTATTCCAAGTTCGCAAAATATTAATATTTTGCCTTTATATGCAGATGAGCAGATGTAGATTTCTACAATACACATGTAAATGAGATGTCGTTCCTGATTCTTCATAATTTTTATTTATTTATTTTTACATTTTGCCCCGATGGCGGTATAATACCACCGATAAAGTAAAATAATGCAAAAACAATTTATTAGCAATGTGGTAATAATTTAGAAGTTTGGATTTGTGGATTCGTAAATTTGAAAAAGTATAATATCTGAGAGCAATTACTACATTCCAAGATTTTGTCAATTCTTTGAACAATAAATTATCAAAATTTATGTTTGCGGTAATTCTTTGTAACAGTAGAAATAGTTTGTTCTATCTTTATAGTAATTCTCTAGCACAGCTGAAATACTACATTCTAAGTTTTCGGTAATTCTTTGGTATAATAGAAATACTTTATACTTACTGCACGGTTAAGGAGTTGTAGAATTTTGAAATGCATATATGAGTTGGTTGTAGTATATGGTTGATGTACTTAATCTGTATTTTCCCATTCATTTTTACGTAATAACTCGAACAAAAAGGGACGTAAAGAAACAAAATTTGATATGTTAACTTGTGACTGCAATTGTAATTCGATGTCAATTTTTGTTTTCAATTGGTCAGAAACAGTTTTGTACAAAATATAGATTCGATTTTCAGGGATCCTTTGGATTAAACGCCTGCCAGAGATTAATCAACGGCGATCGAATGCGAAACTCAATAAAAAGGCAACATTTATGCCCTAATTGTACAAGGAGTCAAATGAAAAGGCACGAAACGACACTGTGGGCATAAATGAAGACTTTATTCAAAGTATACACCATAGGCATGAACACAACAATCCCATTGATCAACGAGCCAAAAGAGACCTTGTTCCAAAAATTCCTGTGACCGTGAAGAGACCCAGTCCTTCACAGCATCCTTGAGTTCGCCGTCCAAGGTCCGCTACTTGTTGAATTCCTCGAGCACAGAAGAACCATTAACTCCGATGTGTACTGTGAGACACCCCGAAGACTACGCAGCACCACCAACAACAAAAGACTGGGGTTACTCACAGAGCGAGACTGTTCAAGTTCAAGTGGGAGCAGTTCGACCATCTGCCCTATAGCCCGGACATATCACCCTGCGATTTTCATTTGTTTGATCTCCTGAAAAATCTTCTGCAGGTAAGCGCTTGAACTCGGATGGTGAACTCAAGGACGCTGTGAAGGACTGGCTCTCGTCACCGTCACGTGAATTCTAGGAACAAGGAATCCTTCGGCTCCTTAATCAATGGGATCGTTGTGCTCATGCCTGTGGTGTATACTTTGAATAAAGTCTTCATTTATACCCACGGTGTCATTTCATACCTTTTCATTTGAGCACCTCTTGTATATTTTATAACTTTGGTTTGCAAATCGATTTAAAGAATTAGCTCCCTTATGAAAGACTGATAATTTTTTCGGGGTCAGTTTATCGATTTCATTAGATGATATTCAAGAATGCGTTATAGATATCACTCCCAATATATGAACAACCACATCGAGCATTATCAAAAGAGCAAAATTTTGCTGTGTCTCTTAGCTTCATTTATCCATCTATGTTTAGCTATTCAGCCGCGGATGATAAAGTAAATAGATATCCGATCACTTTTGTGATGTAAATTGCAAAAAATAACAATAATTTATGTCCAAAATTAGAAATTAATTTCAATAGTTCTTATACCATTCTACTTCGCCCAAAGATAACATTTAAGAAAACATTAATATAAAATACAAAGTTATCCTTATATTCAAAAAATCAATATAATGATGCAATAACATGCATTGTATCTTAGCAATGTGTAACATGTTATTTATACACATCATTTATTTGTCAGTTTATAGAAATATTTCAGTGTTTCTTAAATGGTAAAGTTAATTAGTCTTGCATGTCTTTATTCAATTTTATTATTATTTTTTTCATTTTTTTAAGTTTCTTCAAGTAAAAATGAATATGTTTATTTATTTTCAATTAACAATAGTAATTCGAATTTTATTCAATTATACATATGCTCCTTCATGTGATTGAAACTTGAAATTTTCCCCATATGTATACTGTCGTAATTATTAAACCATTTAGATATTTTTGGAACTTAATTGTCAGTTAATTCAATCATTTAGACCAACTGATATAACTAAATTTTGATTCTATTTCGGTGGTGCCATCTGGTAATGTTTCATTTGCGAAAAATTGAGCATAACATTTTTTTTCATGATATTATAACAATGAATTTCAAATTAGACTAAAAAATAAACATAAATTTAAATTGAAAATTATTATTATTTAATGATTTTTTAACAAAAATGAAATTTTAAAATACTTTTTTATTAAATTTATTTCATTTATCCGTGCAGGAATTCAACGCGTCAGAAAGGGAACTGACCACCTGTTTCCTATATATAAGATGCAAATGTTGATAAAAACGAAATTATTTGCATAGTTTATTTTACGGACAATATTAAAAAAAAAACTCACTTTTATTATAAATAATCTTTGAAAAGAATAGTGAGCATGAAGTGATAAGAAAAATCACTGTTTTATTTTTAGGAATTGTTCTCCTATTCACTTGATATAAGTTACTACAAACGAAAATAAAACCTTTACAAAGCGTTCGATAAAGCAAGCCTTATTTTTCCTGATTCAGAACAATAAAACAAATCTATAACAATGGTTAATATAATACCTGTTTTCCACAGCGAAATCCAATTATACTAAAAGAACCAATTCATTTAATCTAAAAATATTTTTTTCTGCGTGTCCCTAGAGTAAGCATAACTGCTTTCATGAATGGATAAACGTGTATTGATGTCATGTTTATTTGTTAACCATGCTTTTATAATAGTTAATAACCATGCAATAACTACCGGAATAAAATGAAATAATAATGGATCAATAGTTCGTTCATCCATTTAATTACGTAATTTGATAATGCGATTCATTTACTAAATTCAGTTATTGCAAACATTATTTCTTGAGGAATCATTTCCTGTGGGAATTGCAGGTAGAAGAAATTGTTAGTAATGCATATAATTTAATTCTTATAAAGGTTGTAGTTATTTTATTGTGCTTGATAAACATTTGTAAACACTTATAAAGCATCACAATTTATAGAACTTATTTTGTTTTTTAGATGATTTACAAAATACTATTGCTGTAATAATGATTGCTGTATTGTATAAGTCTATTTCATTTGAAATTGATACGAATGATATTTAGTAAATTGATAGTATCAATTGTTTTTGCCATATTAGTTCAAAATGTAACGAATCAAATCTTCAAGTTATTCTTATATATTTATCTATTATATCTTATATAACATATTCGTTGTTTATAACAAATATACATTTTTCAAAAATAGTTGGAGTAGTATTTAATGTATTCAGAGCATAACTTCTTCTGATCATTTAATTCTATCAGTAGTGGAAAGTCACAAACGTCTGGATATCGTTGCGAAATTCTCCCGCCTTTCGTAAATGCGATTGATTCAATACCCTAGGTGCGTTCTTTGTTTGGTAGATATGCTCGCCTCAATGGCATTGGGGGCACAGAGCCGTTCTGAGATACGAGCATGCATTTGTTTAATAAGCATCTGCTTAACTGGAGCCACTGCTTTATATCGATCCCTTAAAAATACTGGCATCCATTGAGGGTTGAGGGAATAAGGATATTTTCTTATTCCTTATTAAAAGAATAAAAACTTTCCAGTATTCTAAGAGTCTTGAACTCGGATAATTTCATGAATGAAAGGGTTAAAAGAAATTATTGCTAATTACGGGACATACCTAGGGCGATATTTAAAAATAATTCTTAATAGGTTGAGACAATTGTCAAAACATCATATGTTCCCTCTATTATTTAATGCAGACGATAACATGGTGAAATAGCTTATTTTGCATTATAATCACCCTGCATATTCTTACCATAAAGGAAAGAAAATTTACAAAAATAATGAAAATCAGAGGGTGTGAGGTCTTGCCTGCAATAAAAGTTAGGAGATTAAAGTTAGTAACAACTCATTGTGTTACAGCCTTCGAATGGCGAATAGGCAGACGCACTAAATTTCTAAAATTTCCTCGCATCCTTCTAAGAAACATTTGTATCATCACTGTCTCTGTTTTATAAATTATTTGAACTAATCAGCAGGCATGCGCACTATACATTAGCAACACGGCTAGGACATAACATACTTAAAGAGCTTGTTATCAATTGTAATACATAAAAAGAGGATGGATTTCAATATTTGAAACGAATTATAATTAATAAAAAAAATCATAACGACACCTGTATACAACAAGTATTTATTCTTTTTCATCTCCAACAAGAAAAGCTGATTTATCAGAATTTTTTCCAGACACGAATATGCCTCTCAATGATCTTTTTCATGAACTTTCCATATCCTAACTTCTCTTCGGCCTCCTCAGTATTGCTATACAATTCCAATTTTTGTGATTACTTCTTTGATTCGAATACTGAAAGTTCGGTTCCTCAAAGTTACCATTAACATAACATTATTATATCAGTAACTATTCACATAAATCAGTAATATTGATGAATCAGTAGTATAGCATCTTAGTTCACTTAGCTTTATATTAAGAGGAATAGTCATAAAGATATCTCTATCGGATGCTAAATAAATGTCAGGTTAATGAAACCTGCCTTTGTGATAAACTTGACAACCAATTGGTGACTTGATGACGAATTTATCTACAGAAATGAAAGTTCAGCTCTCGAAAATTCAGGAATTTTGGCGATATTTCTATTAGAACATTAGAACCAGGATCCTTCTAGAAACTTTCCTACCCTGTCCCGGAAACTATATAAGTGGAAGTGTACACACGATAGGCTATGAGTCGAGTAGATATTCTGTTTGAACTACTGATCGCTGAGCGAGCTCTCTATTTTTTTTTACTTTGCTGTGCTCTCTTCTTTTTAATTTATGCTTTGCTATCTGCAGGTATTTTTTATGTGTATACGCTAGTACCATGCGCTGTTAACATTATTTTCTTGACGAATAAAGCTTCAGTATTCGTTAACGGGCTTTACGGGCATCTCACTGTACATTCAAAGTTTCTATACCGTATCACAGTTAATTAGTTTTTAGGCTACCCCCTTGTATACTTAATTAGCATGAATTGAAAAGTTCTTATTCATAAGTTATTAATGGACATAACTTACCTGGAAGTTTTGTCAGAAAGTTTTCTAATCTCCATATTAAAGTTGCATGCATTTCTATTATATAGGATATATATCTGGGAAAAGGTTATTAAAATAAATATTAATTAGATCATTATAATTAATTTTTGTATCATAACTATTAAAATAGTTACAGTAATTTAAAACTTTTACAGACATATTAATTAGCGTATCAATTAATACCACTTGAATAGTTAAATTACTGACTAGTATAGTATCCCTACAACCCAGTGATATTATTATAGATTCGAATTAATTAGATTTTGGCACATTCCATTAAACTATCTAAGTAAATATTTGTGCAAGTGAATACGTTATTCCAAAATGGGCATCATTCCGTGATTACCTATGCATAACATTGACGTGTTAAATTAATATTAGTACACATTTAATTCAATATTGGTTTAGAAATCAGCTAAGTAATAATCAGACTGATATATAATGGGTTATCTTAGGATATATAGTTTAATAATATAGAATAAGTGTTTATTGTGACATTTTTATAAATGACTTAGAAACGATTGCTAATGTATGTAGCAATTAGTTTAAAAACTGTGCAAAACATGTTTAATTATGGGCATCATCATGAGGCTGAAAAACTGATTTAAATTATGAATGAGCTAACCCAAATTATATAACACTGATTATATATTTTATTCATCTTCAAATAACATTCAAATGACCTTCAGAGTGTGGGTTTTTTTTTAAATCTATAATTTACTATCTTATATCAAGAACACCATCAAATCATTCGAGGACTAGATTAAGGATGCTGAAAAAGAATAAAGAACTGCTAATGTATGCAACACATAAGTTTGGAAATTGTTCAAAAGACACATGATTATGGGCATCATCATGAGGCTGAAAAACAAATTTAAAATATAGGTGTGCTAAACCGGATTATATAACACTGATTATATATTTTATTCATCTTCAAATAACATTCAAATGACCTTCAGAGTGTGGTTTTTTTTTTAAATATATAATTTACTCTCTTATATCAAGAACACCGTCAGATCATTCGAGGACCAGATTAAGGATGCTGAAAAAGAATAAAGAACTGCTAATGTATGCAACACATAAGTTTGGAAATTGTTCAAAACACACATGATTATGGACATCATCATGAGGTTGAAAAACAAATTTAAAATATAGGTGTGCTAAAGCGGATTATAGAGCGTTGATCATACTTTTTATTCATCTTCAAATAACATTCAGATGACCTTCAGATTGGACTTTCTGTTAATCTATAGTTAATAATGACAACTAAAGTTATAATAACTTTATTTCCTATTCAAATTTTTTAGTGTATCAGTTATCCAAATAGCCTCATATTTTGTTTAAAATTAACTTTACGTGTTATTGCTATGGTAACTAATATATAATAAGCATAGCGCACATTTAGTAAATCGTTTGGTAATCAAAACATTAAATCATTCATAGTCAAAGAATTTGAGATTTTAATGTTGCGGGAATTTAATGACGATATTTCAACTCCTGTGTCCTTTACATTGACAAGGAATTAGAACTTAGATAATAGTTCTATTTATTTCTCATACGTTTTTATGATGAGACGTTAATCTGACAGAAAATAGTGTTGTTCATTTATTAGATTTTTTTTTTTTTTGCCCTAACTATTTCATGAAAGCAAAAAGTAGTATAACTATTGATATTTCTAAAAATATAGTTTGCTTTTATATATATTTTTAAGATTAATTTAATCTTTTTTTTTTATTTCAGGTAATTTCATATTTTTTTTCCTGAAAATTCCTCGAGAGTACTACTGCAGTAAATAATTTGTAAGTGCAAAATTTTATTGAAATTTGAAATGTATTTCTAATTAATCCATATTTATTATCAGCTCATATTTAAATGTTAAAAACTAAAATATTAGAAATTTACCCTAACAAGAAATGGAAAATTATGACTAAATGTTATTAATATGATTTAAATGTATCATTATGTACATTGTGTTTTTCCGAAAATCTACAATGAGTTTATGATTTAGTGAAAAACAAATATGATCTGATCACAAATAAAATATTTACTTACTTTTCAATTAAGTATATTTTATTCGTTGTTTGAAATAGGCTTATTATAAAGAATATTATTATAATTCAGGATAATGTGAATTTTCGAAACCCAAAAGTAAAGGAAAATGCAAAAAAAAAGAAAAAAAAGTAAGATTTAGTGATTAAAGTGGCGTTTTCCATTCGTAGAGATATTTTTATAAGCAAGCAAAAAAAAGTAAGAAGTGAATATTATTTCGTTAATGCATCTAGAATACTAATTAAATACTTTCTTTACCCATAAATTGGCCATACTTGTTATAAAGAATAATGCATTCATAATACAAGTGTTTTATCTAAGTATTTAAGAAAAATATTTTTGGTAATAATACTTACTGGCTACCCTTGGCGTCAAGCTTATTTTCAGAATTATAAGTTGAATTTAATTTCAATTAATCCTTATCGTTTATCTGAATTTCTTAGCTGTACTGATGATTAACAAGGGAATTATTTCGCTTAAATAAAGAGAAAATACTGGAAATATGTAATAACAGATTACTCTTATAATTTCAAAAGCGATTATGTAACGAAGATTTTTCAAGAATGCAGCGCAAAAAAAAAAAAAAAAAAAAAAAAAAAAAGTTAGTAAAAGAGTAAAAATTTGAATAATCTTTTGATTTGATATTTTTTTTTATTATTCCCAAATTAAATTTTTATAAATGTACCAGATTTTAGCTATATTTAATTCCAATTAATAAGAATATTTTTAAAAATTATGAAATTGGAACTTTTCTTTATTTTGGTATCTACGCATTTAGCCTAATTTAAATAAATCGGCGTAAATCAAATGCTACAAACTGATATTGATGTTTTACAAACGAGAGATGATGAGTTAAAATCTGACTTCATACCAGGTATCAGTTCATAAGGTATGTAGGAACTCAGTTAACTCCGTTCTTCCTTCCCTATATATATATATATATATATATATATATATATATATATATATATATATATATATATATATATATATATATATATATATGCGTGTGTGTGTGCAAACATTGCATTTTTATTTGTGATGTGCAGATAACGAATCACCTGACTCATGACATTTGGGGTTAGTTTTGTCAGTATTGTTAGATATATTTAATGAAAATTATTATTACGTCATAATAAGCATTTATATCGCACTTGAAATGGTGACAAACAGGAAATATAACGATTTCATTGAAACTAAATTAACAGGAAATGATAAAAAATAATAATATTTGTTAATTCTACTACAGAAAAACAAAGCAATAATATTTTTTTAATTTTACTATAGAAAAACAAAACCATAATATTTTTAACTCTACTTTTAGACACACTGTTTGTGGCAACACTAATGAATAAATATCTAGTTTTTACCGTTTCCAAGACACGAAATAAACTAGTCTTCTGAATATCTAAGCGATACACGTGTGAAACCCGCATTTTTTTCAATAGTAATGCGGCTTGTATATATATAAGTTGAAGAAAAAATGTGAGGAAAAACCAAGCAAGAATCTGGCAATTTGATAAGAAAAGCTGTTCTTGAAGTCGGCGGCAAAATGTGAAAAATTGATTCAATATTTAGATATTGGACATATAAGCAAATTCTCATTGTGGAGCTTTGAGTTTTGAATCGGAAGTATGTCGATCAGTAAATGTATGTTCTCATCATGGGCAGATTCCGTTTCTAGTATTCATGGGCAGATTCAGTTTCTAGTATTCATTCATTCTGGAATTCATGAATATCGCAAATATTTTTAAATAGACAATAACATTACAAATTAACCGAAGAAATTGAAGGAAATAAGCAGTCAATATTTTTGGTAATGTTTTATTTATGTATCACATGCTACTCGAGGAATTTTTTAAAAAAAAACAATTACCACAACCTGTTTCATAATTCGACTGTTCCATTTAATTCTATAAACTTTGGAATGAATAATGGCGTCATGTAGGGTGATTTTTTGTCCTGTCTTTTAACATTGCTTTAGAGAAAGTCATAAGAGTTTCAGTAATTAACAGCAAAAGCAATATATTTTCAAAATCAACGCAAATCTTGGCCTATGAGGACGATATTGTTATCATTTCAAGAACTGTTCCCGCATTAAACGATGTTTTTTTTTCTTCTTTAGAGTATGATGACATAAACACGGGATCATAAACAGCAAAAAAAAACATGTACTAAGTAATGGAATCTCCCAATAATCCCATCTAGAAATTGGTTCGCAAATCACAAATTTCAGGCTTCCAAAGTTTTACTTTCTTGGTTGTATAGTTATTGATGACACTAGCCTAGTCAAGGAAATTCAAGGTCGTCTAATGAATGCAAATATAGCCTTATACGGGAGAAAATTATTTTTTAAATCCTCACTACTATCAAGAAATACAAAATTTTTACTATATAAAACCTTAATTAGACCAATACTTACCTATGGCTCAGAGACCTGGACCCTGACCAAAGCCGGAGAAAATAAAATAGCCCTTTTTGAAAGAAAAATTCTGCGAGCCATTCTTGGTGGGATAGAACTCAACAATGCTTGGAGAAGAAGATTTAACTTTGATCTATATAGAATCTACAGAGAGCCAGATATTATAAAGTTCATAAAAATAAATCAGATGAACTAGGCGGCTGATATATTTAGAATGGATGATGATTCCGTTTTAAAAAAATTCTTCTATATAAACCTCTAACAAGTCGGAAAAGGGGTAGACGCAAAATGAGATGGAGGGAGTCAGTGGAGAAAGACTTTCTGGCTATCCATTAAAGAAAGTGGAGCGCACATGTCAAAAATAGAATGCGGCACTGGCCAACCATGGGCTGTATAGCCAAATATGATGATGATAAAACTTTGGAATGCTCAAAATATGCATTGAAACAATATATAAATTAACTTTATATTTTTTTACACTACATAAAATACATAAAAAAATGAATTAAAAACATTCCTAGACCAAATTTTACTTTGGGGTTTGTTACAATTTTTAGCAGCCATTAGTCCATAAAAGCGCAATATTATAAAGTAACTAGTACATATTAATTGAAATAAATACCCAAAGTTCTTGGTAATCTCTTACATATGTGTTACCATTTGGAAAAGGAAATTTTATTTAAATTTGTTGCAAGTAATATCTTTAATCAACCATCTCAATTTAGCTCTACAAATTGGTGAGCGTTGCATACCAAAATTGTATATCGAAAACAGTACAAATATCAATAAATTTTTAACTAAATATCGTTTAGTGTATATTTCAGTGGGCTGGGTTAATTCCTCATGTATCTATTACCATGTTGAACAGGATATTTTCTTAAAAATTACCACAAGCGCCAGTCCTCTTTAATCAGCGATCACGGTTTAGCGCCATAAACAGGGCACGCCACAACCCCAGCCTCTATTAATGGCCATTATTATAAACCCTCATCTAAAACACAGCATTTATTATTCATGTCTGCGTCGTTAACCACATCACGCTACGGGGATTTAAAATTACTATTCAAAGTATGGGTTACCCGTTATGATAGCAGCTCGACTATCAGGGCTCCGGGCCTTAAAAATTGTTGTGCGAGCCGGACTTAAAATTATCACGAGGGTCTTTTAATCTACCGCGGCACGAATCCGGCTATTCCCTCGTGTTTGCCGGACCATGGTCCGGGCATGATAAAGGAGCTGAAATGGTTGACGTGAGAGTCGGATCCTTTGAATGCCAAAATAGGGCTAATTAATTATGTAGCGCATTACAATGTCCTGATGAGAGGGGGGGTGCTACTTGAACAAAGTTCAGTGTGTGTGTGCGGGGGGGGGTCTGTCTTTGAGGAGGCCTCTACGTGGAATGAAGCCGTCATTGTTTAAGAAGTTGCGATTTTTCCTTAAATCTTGGTAATCGGGGTTCTAATAGTTGGCGCGCAGTGATTATTAATGGTTGGCTAGCTTGAAACAATTAGAGTTAGTAAGCGAGTTTAATTGTGGGTTCGCTTCGCAACTTGGCACGGTAATTATGGAAGTGAGACTTCTAGGTGGAGATGCTAAAAATGCACAAAAGTGGCTAATGATATTTTAACACATTTTGTTTAGAAAAGTAGGATATACAGTGTCTTTCACAGCTAAAAGTATGTAAGGGCGAATACAAGGTGCCATTAAGGTAGATTACTGAAGAATTAGTTATGAATGATGCTGCATTCAATTCTTGACGAGAAGTCTTCTTAAATATTTAAGCATGTTAAATACGAAGAATTTCTCTAAATAATGTTCTATTCTCGTATGTGAATTACGAGAATTACACAAAGAAAAAAATAGAGTAATTTCCATTCATTGAATTAAAATTTATTGTGAATATCTGTCAAATTTTATATAGAATATGCTTGGTGGAAGTTTCCCATCTGTCTATATACATTTCAATGCGAAAAATCAACCAACCGGAGAGATCTCTCCAAAGCTTTTTCGCATACTCTCTGATATATTTGTCAGGCCAGAGAATGTATTACGTGAATGACGTACAGATATTAACTTTGGAGTGAATTTAGCATTTTTTCTGAATCTCTCGTGTGATCATTGGCGAATTATTTGGCTATTTAATCCCAGGTGAATGTTAATAGTATCCAAAAATCGAATTTGTTTTTTAGATACGATTGTCAGGCCAGAGAACGTATTACGTTAATGACGTACAAATATTAACTTTGGAGTGAATTTAGCATTTTTCTGAATCTCTCGTGTGATCATTGGCGAATTATTTGGCTATTTAATCCCAGGTGAATGTTAATAGTATCCAAAAATCGAATTTGTTTTTTAGATACGATTGTCAGGCCAGAGAACGTATTACGTTAATGACGTAAAAATATTAACTTTGGAGTGAATTTAGCATTTTTCTGAATGTATCATGTGATCATTGGCGAATTATTTGGCTATTTTATCCCAGGTGAAAGTTAATAGTATCCAAAAATCGAGTTTGTTTTTTAGATACGTTTGACAGGCCAGAGAATGTATTACGTGAATGACGTACAAATATTAACTTTGGAGTGAATTTAGCATTTTTTCTGAATGTATCATGTGATCATTGGTGAATTATTTGGCTATTTTATCCCAGGTGAAAGTTAATAGTATCCAAAAATCGAGTTTGTTTTTTAGATACGTTTGTCAGGCCAGAGAATGTATTACGTGAATGACGTACAAATATTAACTTTGGAGTGGATTTAGCATTTTTTCTGAATGTATCATGTGATCATTGGCGAATTATTTGGCTATTTAATCCCAGGTAAAAGTTAATAGTATCCAAAATTCGAATTTGTTTTTTAGATACGTTTGTCAGGCCAGAGAATGTATTACGTTAATGACGTACAAATATTAACTTTGGAGTGAATTTAGCATTTTTCTGAATCTCTCGTGTGATCATTGGCGAATTATTTGGCTATTTAATCCCAGGTGAAAGTTAATAATATCCAAAAATCGAGTTTGTTTTTTAGATACGTTTGTCAGGCCAGAGAATTTATTACGTTAATGACGTACAAATATTAACTTTGGCGTGAATTTAGCATTTTTTCTGAATGTATTATGTGATCATTGGCGAATTATTTGGCTATTTAATCCCAGGTGAAAGTTAATAATATCCAAAAATCGAATTTGTTTTTTGGATACGTTTGTCAGGCCAGAGAATTTATTACGTTAATGACGTACAGATATTAACTTTGGCGTGAATTTAGCATTTTTTCTGAATGTATTATGTGATCATTGGCGAATTATTTGGCTATTTAATCCCAGGTGAAAGTTAATAATATCCAAAAATCGAGTTTGTTTTTTAGATACGTTTGTCAGGCCAGAGAATGTATTACGTGAATGACGTACAGATATTAACTTTGGAGTGAATTTAGCATTTTTCTGAATGTATCATGTGATCATTGGCGAATTATTTGGTCATTTAATCCCAGGTGAAAGTTAATAGTATCCAAAAATCGAATTTGTTTTTTGGATACGTTTGTCAGGCCAGAGAATTTATTACGTTAATGACGTACAAATATTAACTTTGGCGTGAATTTAGCATTTTTTCTGAATGTATCATGTGATCATTGGCGAATTATTTGGCTATTTAATCCCAGGTAAAAGTTAATAGTATCCAAAAATCGAATTTGTTTTTTAGATACTTTTGTCAGGTCAGAGAACGTATTACGTTAATGACGTACAAATATTAACTTTGGAGTGAATTTAGAATTTTTTCTGAATGTATCATGTGATCATTGGCGAATTATTTGGCTATTTAATACCAGGTGTGAGTTAATAGTATCCAAAAATCTAATTTGTGTTTTAGATACGTTTGTCTCAATACGTTTGTCAGGTCAGAGAATGCATTACGTTAATGACGTACAAATATTAACTTTGGCGTGAATTTAGCATTTTTTCTGAATGTATCATGTGATCATTGGCGAATTATTTGGCTATTTAATCCCAGGTGTGAGTTAATAGTATCCAAAAATCTAATTTGTGTTTTAGATACGTTTGTCTCAATACGTTTGTCAGGTCAGAGAATGCATTACGTGAATGACGTACAAATATTAACTTTGGCGTGAATTTAGCATTTTTTCTGAATGTATTATGTGATCATTGGCGAATTATTTGGCTATTTAATCCCAGGTGTGAGTTAATAGTATCCAAAAATCGAGTTTGTGTTTTAGATACGTTTGTCTCAATACGTTTGTCAGGCCAGAGAATGCATTACGTTAATGACGTACAAATATTAACTTTGGCGTGAATTTAGCATTTTTTCTGAATGTATTATGTGATCATTGGCGAATTATTTGGCTATTTAATCCCAGGTGTGAGTTAATAGTATCCAAAAATCGAGTTTGTGTTTTAGATACGTTTGTCTCAATACGTTTGTCAGGCCAGAGAATGCATTACGTTAATGACGTACAAATATTAACTTTGGCGTGAATTTAGCATTTTTTCTGAATGTATTATGTGGTCATTGGCGAATTATTTGGCTATTTAATCCCAGGTGTGAGTTAATAGTATCCAAAAATCTAATTTGTGTTTTAGATACGTTTGTCTCAATACGTTTGTCAGGTCAGAGAATGCATTACGTTAATGACGTACAAATATTAACTTTGGAGTGAATTTAGCATTTTTTCTGAATGTATCATGTGATCATTGGCGAATTATTTGGCTATTTAATCTCAGGTGTGAGTTAATAGTATCCAAAAATCTAATTTGTGTTTTAGATACGTTTGTCTCAATACGTTTGTCAGGTCAGAGAATGCATTACGTTAATGACGTACAAATATTAACTTTGGCGTGAATTTAGCATTTTTTCTGAATGTATTATGTGATCATTGGCGAATTATTTGGCTATTTAATCCCAGGTGAAAGTTAATAATATCCAAAAATCGAGTTTGTTTTTTAGATACGTTTGTCAGGCCAGAGAATGTATTACGTGAATGACGTACAAATATTAACTTTGGCGTGAATTTAGCATTTTTTCTGAATGTATTATGTGATCATTGGCGAATTATTTGGCTATTTAATCCCAGGTGAATGTTAATAGTATCCAAAAATCGAGTTTGTTTTTTAGATACGTTTGTCAGGCCAGAGAATGTATTACGTGAATGACGTACAAATATTAACTTTGGAGTGAATTTAGCATTTTTCTGAATGTATCATGTGATCATTGGCGAATTATTTGGCTATTTAATCCCAGGTGAAAGTTAATAGTATCCAAAAATCGAATTTGTTTTTTAGATACGTTTGTCAGGCCAGAGGATTTATTACGTTAATGACGTACAAATATTAACTTTGGAGTGAATTTAGCATTTTTTCTGAATGTATCATGTGATCATTGGCGAATTATTTGGCTATTTAATCCCAGGTGAAAGTTAATAATATCCAAAAATCGAGTTTGTTTTTTAGATACGTTTATCAGGCCAGAGAATGTATTACGTGAATGACGTACAGATATTAACTTTATAGTGAATTTAGCATTTTTCTGAATGTATCATGTGATCATTGGCGAATTATTTGGTCATTTAATCCCAGGTGAAAGTTAATAGTATCCAAAAATCGAATTTGTTTTTTAGATACGTTTGTCAGGCCAGAGGATTTATTACGTTAATGACATACAAATATTAACTTTGGCGTGAATTTAGCATTTTTTCTGAATGTATTATGTGATCATTGGCGAATTATTTGGCTATTTAATCCCAGGTGAAAGTTAATAATATCCAAAAATCGAGTTTGTTTTTTAGATACGTTTGTCAGGCCAGAGAATGTATTACGTGAATGACGTACAGATATTAACTTTGGAGTGAATTTAGCATTTTTTCTGAATGTATCATGTGATCATTGGCGAATTATTTGGCTATTTTATCCCAGGTGAAAGTTAATAGTATCCAAAAATCGAATTTGTGTTTTAGATACGATTGTCAGGCCAGATAATGTATTACGTTAATGACGTACAAATATTAACTTTGGAGTGAATTTAGCATTTTTTTTGAATGTATCATGTGATCATTGGCGAATTATTTGGCTATTTAATCCCAGGTGTGAGTTAATAGTATCCAAAAATCTAATTTGTGTTTTAGATACGTTTGTCTCAATACGTTTGTCAGGTCAGAGAATGCATTACGTTAATGACGTACAAATATTAACTTTGGCGTGAATTTAGCATTTTTCTGAATGTATTATGTGATCATTGGCGAATTATTTGGCTATTTAATCCCAGGTGAAAGTTAATAATATCCAAAAATCGAGTTGGTTTTTTAGATACGTTTGTCAGGCCAGAGGATTTATTACGTTAATGACGTACAAATATTAACTTTGGCGTGAATTTAGCATTTTTTCTGAATGTATTATGTGATCATTGGCGAATTATTTGGCTATTTAATCCCAGGTGAAAGTTAATAATATCCAAAAATCGAGTTTGTTTTTTAGATACGTTTGTCAGGCCAGAGAATGTATTACGTGAATGACGTACAGATATTAACTTTGGAGTGAATTTAGCATTTTTCTGAATGTATCATGTGATCATTGGCGAATTATTTGGTCATTTAATCCCAGGTGAAAGTTAATAGTATCCAAAAATCGAATTTGTTTTTTGGATACGTTTGTCAGGCCAGAGAATTTATTACGTTAATGACGTACAAATATTAACTTTGGCGTGAATTTAGCATTTTTTCTGAATGTATTATGTGATCATTGGCGAATTATTTGGCTATTTAATCCCAGGTGAAAGTTAATAATATCCAAAAATCGAGTTTGTTTTTTAGATACGTTTGTCAGGCCAGAGAATGTATTACGTGAATGACGTACAAATATTAACTTTGGCGTGAATTTAGCATTTTTCTGAATGTATTATGTGATCATTGGCGAATTATTTGGCTATTTAATCCCAGGTGAAAGTTAATAGTATCCAAAAATCGAATTTGTTTTTTAGATACGTTTGTCAGGCCAGAGGATTTATTACGTTAATGACGTACAAATATTAACTTTGGCGTGAATTTAGCATTTTTTCTGAATGTATTATGTGATCATTGGCGAATTATTTGGCTATTTAATCCCAGGTGAAAGTTAATAATATCCAAAAATCGAGTTTGTTTTTTAGATACGTTTGTCAGGCCAGAGAATGTATTACGTGAATGACGTACAGATATTAACTTTGGAGTGAATTTAGCATTTTTCTGAATGTATCATGTGATCATTGGCGAATTATTTGGTCATTTAATCCCAGGTGAAAGTTAATAGTATCCAAAAATCGAATTTGTTTTTTGGATACGTTTGTCAGGCCAGAGAATTTATTACGTTAATGACGTACAAATATTAACTTTGGAATGAATTTAGCATTTTTTCTGAATGTATCATGTGATCATTGGCGAATTATTTGGCTATTTAATCCCAGGTAAAAGTTAATAGTATCCAAAAATCGAATTTGTTTTTTAGATACTTTTGTCAGGTCAGAGAACGTATTACGTTAATGACGTACAAATATTAACTTTGGAATGAATTTAGCATTTTTTCTGAATGTATCATGTGATCATTGGCGAATTATTTGGCTATTTAATCCCAGGTAAAAGTTAATAGTATCCAAAAATCGAATTTGTTTTTTAGATACTTTTGTCAGGTCAGAGAACGTATTACGTTAATGACGTACAAATATTAACTTTGGAGTGGATTTAGCATTTTTCTGAATCTCTCGTGTGATCATTGGCGAATTATTTGGCTATTTAATCCCAGGTGTGAGTTAATAGTATCCAAAAATCGAATTTGTGTTTTAGATACGTTTGTCTCAATACGTTTGTCAGGTCAGAGAATGCATTACGTTAATGACGTACAAATATTAACTTTGGCGTGAATTTAGCATTTTTCTGAATGTATTATGTGATCATTGGCGAATTATTTGGCTATTTAATCCCAGGTGAAAGTTAATAATATCCAAAAATCGAGTTTGTTTTTTAGATACGTTTGTCAGGCCAGAGAATGTATTACGTGAATGACGTACAGATATTAACTTTGGAGTGAATTTAGCATTTTTCTGAATGTATCATGTGATCATTGGCGAATTATTTGGTCATTTAATCCCAGGTGAAAGTTAATAGTATCCAAAAATCGAATTTGTTTTTTAGATACGTTTGTCAGGCCAGAGGATTTATTACGTTAATGACGTACAAATATTAACTTTGGCGTGAATTTAGCATTTTTTCTGAATGTATTATGTGATCATTGGCGAATTATTTGGCTATTTAATCCCAGGTGAAAGTTAATAATATCCAAAAATCGAGTTTGTTTTTTAGATACGTTTGTCAGGCCAGAGAATGTATTACGTGAATGACGTACAGATATTAACTTTGGAGTGAATTTAGCATTTTTCTGAATGTATCATGTGATCATTGGCGAATTATTTGGTCATTTAATCCCAGGTGAAAGTTAATAGTATCCAAAAATCGAATTTGTTTTTTGGATACGTTTGTCAGGCCAGAGAATTTATTACGTTAATGACGTACAAATATTAACTTTGGCGTGAATTTAGCATTTTTTCTGAATGTATTATGTGATCATTGGCGAATTATTTGGCTATTTAATCCCAGGTGAAAGTTAATAATATCCAAAAATCGAGTTTTTTTTTTAGATACGTTTGTCAGGCCAGAGAATGTATTACGTGAATGACGTACAGATATTAACTTTGGAGTGAATTTAGCATTTTTCTGAATGTATCATGTGATCATTGGCGAATTATTTGGTCATTTAATCCCAGGTGAAAGTTAATAGTATCCAAAAATCGAATTTGTTTTTTAGATACGTTTGTCAGGCCAGAGAATTTATTACGTTAATGACGTACAAATATTAACTTTGGAGTGAATTTAACATTTTTTTCAATCTATTGTGCGATCCTTGGCGAATTATTTGGCTATTTAATCCCAGGTGTGAGTTAATAGTATCCAAAAATCGAATTTGTGTTTTAGATACGTTTGTCATCCCAGAGAATGTATTACGTTAATGACGTACAAATATTAAATTTGGAGTAAATTTAGCATTTTTTCTGAATCTATCGTGTGATCCTTGACGAATTATTTGACCAAAAATCGAATTTGTGTTTTAGATACGTTTGTCTCAATCGACTGAAACAAAGATTTGACAAGAAACTACACTTGTACTCACAAAATCCCATAACAAATTTTATATATTTAAGTCATTGTGAAAAATAGAAGGATTTTATGAAAAATAGCACCTGCTTCAAAAAGGGAAGAAGAAATTTTTCTTTTATTATCAATAACAAAATTACAATTAATACATGCTTTTTTACAATAAATGCCTTTTATATCGTCATTGACAAAATTACCTTTGAATGTCTTCGTTATGTTAAATATGTGTTAAAGGAATTTAACAGTATTGCCGTTATTATAATGACCCAAGTATTTTAATAGTGCTAAATTCGTTAGCATTCGTAAAATTATGAAATTATTAAAGATACTTCTATCTTAAAAAGAAATCAGAAAATCAAGGCATTTACATATACGTCACATTTTATGATCACAAGGAACATTCATGCCAAATTGGAAGAAAATCGCACATTGTGTTTGTTTGTTTGTTTCTTATGGCACTTGCCACTGACAAGCCCACTGTTACGAAGACAGCGATTTAAGCCTGCGGGAGAACGTCTCTTATTTTTTATAGCAGCGCCAACTAGGGCCAAGAGTACGACTTTGCCACTCACGCATCACTCATTCGCTTGCACAACTCCTTTTTACAGGAGGGCACATTCACACATCTCACAGATAGAACAACCATGCCCAAACCGGGACTCGAACCCGGGACGCCCAGATCACGGGGAAGACGCGATACCCCTATGCCAGGACGCCGGCGAACATTGTGTAATAAATTTATAGACAAACGCATGAAATACTGAATGTTTTTATTGCAACGATACCTTCCGTCGCTACGTCACGTAAACGATACCTTCCGACGCTACATCGTTAAAGCTCACGTGTAATTTTATACACAAATTTCGATCCTAACGAATGAAAAGTTTTTAAAAATTTCAACTGAAAAATTTTCTGGTTGTCATATAATAAGCAGTAATCCCTAAAAAATATAATACTGCAAAAATTTACATTTTTTTTTTCAGCTTTCTTATAGGATCCTTTATTTTGCTAAAAAAAATTATTATTATTTCATAATTTATTCAATAGAAATGAGCAATATAAAACAAAACCTACTTTATTCTCAGATATTGCCGATAACAGCTGCATAGACAATAAAATATAAGTATTTTAGTTAATCTGTCTGCCATTGAGAAAATAACAAAAAAGTTGCAGTTAATAAAATTCTGTACAAATAATAAGAAAGAGTAAAACTAAAGCTATTTTATTTATCTTGTTTTTGCATTCTATTAATTTATTTCATTTTATTTCGAAAAATCGTTTGCTATAAATTTTTGAATACGGTGAATGGCCATAATTTTTTTTACCATGTTATTTACGATTATCTAGGGAATCGTCTGCTTAAAAATATCGTCTTTACTTGAACAAATTGTTAAAATAAAAATAAATAAACAAAAGTTTTATAGCCTTTATATACGACTTTTATGCAAATAAATTCTGATGCTACTATTTATTGCTTCAATTTTAAATATAATATAGACGTTTAAAAATATTTTGCACATTTTTAACACATAATATTTTATGTATTCTTTCAGAGTATTCTACAAAGCAGAGAAGATAGATTATTATTTAAATACCAAGAAAAAGCCATCAATTTATGTTATCAAATTAAATTTTCCCAGCTAAGCGAAATTAAATGAATTTCATGTAAAAAAAAATCGATTATTATCTGAATACTTCTAAACAGGATTAAATCACCAAATTTTCCTTCCTGCATTTTTAAACATGACTTTTATAATTCAATTTAAAAAAGAGTTTGTTTAATTTTTCTGGATAAATCCTTTTTGGATTCCAGAATATTTCTTATGAATTAGAAATATTTAATTATATGATGCTTTATCAAAAAAGATGTTTTACCTAATTACATTAATTTTAGAAAATAATTTATCACAACTTGAATCATTTTTTTTTTCATTTTGGGTAAATTAAATTCTCTCTAATTCATATTCAACACATTTTCTACTTCTCGAAATTAATGAGAAGTATTTAGATTTTTCTCAGAAAAAAAATAGTTCTTAATGTTTTTATGAAACAATGAATTTTCTTTTTGAATTTTTTCATTTAATTTTGTGCTTTTATTTATAGTTTTCGACTTTTATATTCAACTGCTTGGCTGCAAATAATTTTGCATGTGTCTGACAATGAATTTATCTTATTTTTGAAGTGACATTTTTGATTTAAAATATGTGACTACCATTGGGATAAATTTTTTAAGAAATGTTTTAAAACAGTTATATTTTTGAATATTTACATATTTTTTTTTTTTTAAATCTATGAAAGCAAAATATAAGAGTTAAGTGACAAAAGTGTCTTAAAAATTAGAAAAATGGTGGAGGGAAGGGGGTTGACTAAAAAGAGGTATAAAGCAAAAAATATTTTAGTTTAAAGGTTTATCAAATGATTTGCCTTTATTTTGGCAGACATAAAATAGATATAATATAACTTCTAAACTAAAATATAAGCTGTTAGCGTTGCTTATCCCTTTTGGATTGAACACTAATTCAAACCATAAGAGATCGGGGAAAAAGGGGTGCAGTAGCTTCTGAAAGTAGAGACCCCTGAGCACCCGAGGGCAGAAGTCTGACTTCTAACTCATATGAGAATGACACTCACACACTCGCTTGCACAAACCCTTTTTATAGGAAGGCTCTTTAGCACACCTTACGATAGAACACAGAAGAAAAAACAACCGGGACTCGAACCCGGGACGCCGAGATCACTGGGAAAACGCGCTACCCCTAGAAAAGGACTCCGGCGTACAAGCTGTAACAATAATTTTCCATCAATTCTTTAAATGTCAGAGTTTGGACGATAAATATTCTAAAATGTTCAATATTTTTCTCGCATTATAAAGCATTAAAACCATTATAAAATATTTTTAAATGAATAAATGATTTCTTCTCCAGTTCAGAAACTGAAGAACATATTGAGAAATCATTACACCAAATTTGAACAACAGAATTAGCTTTTTAATTTACGAGGTTTTTCATAAGAAAATTCTATCAAATATTAAAATTTGAAAAAAAAAGCTCATCTAAATATCTAAAAGAACTTTAAAACGTATATAAATTCAAATATAAAAATCAATGCAACTTCCCGAAAAATAGACTTAGAAACAAAATTCAAGCAGTTTTATAAAGATAAAAAAAATGAGATAATTTCATTTCATTTGGAATATAATTTTTTTAAATTATAATTTTGAAAAAAGAATTCAACTTTTTAGCATAATCATCTAATTTACGTTACTACTCATTAATAAAGATAAATAATGTTTAAGGGGGGATTCAAATCAAATAGGAAGCATCTACGTGCCTCCCGTGACAAAACGTTTACATCTAGCATTTCTACACGTATTTTCTGGGATAGACGATTTTAAACAAGAGTGTCTAGACTTGTTCGCATGCTTAGCCAATCAAATGCCTCCGGATTCTTATCTCCTTAGAATGTCCTTAAAATATTTAAAGGAGAAGTTATAGAAAGGGAAACAGTAAATCCAAATCACTGATCGTACTTTTGGGAGATTTTATCCAAATTACAATTTACCACAAGTGGGTGATGCATGCTAAGAAATAAATCAGTTAGGTGAATTTGAATATTTACGAGAGTGGTTACGAGGTTTCCGGCCTGACCTAGAGGTGGAGCTCTCAGAATAAGTTTGATTACATCACTTCAAAATGCAATCTTTGTTTAATACTTCTTGCGTATTTTAAAAAGATTTGGGTTTGGTTGTTTTTATACTGTGTTGTTTTAAAATTTAGTTATTTTGTTTTTACCGAGTATGGAGAAAACTGAAGTGCGCGCTATGATAAAATATTTTGTTTATAAAAGGCGTACTTTGCAATTGATATTAAAACTTACAGAGGTACTACACTAAGGGATTCTGCTCCTTCATTTACAGTTGCTATAACATGGGTTGCAAATTTTACCAAAGACCAAATCAGCCACTGCAGGTGAAATTGTTAGAAAAGTTAACAAAAATATTATGAATCGCCGATTGAAATCGACAGAGTTTACTGAGTCTATTTGTATATCTAAAAAACAAACATATTATATTTGAATCGATACGGTGGTAAGAGAAAGTTGGCAACAAGATGGGTGCGGCATATACTGATTTTGGATCAAAAACTGCAGCGTATGACGATATCGGAGCTGCACAATTCAAAACCATTGATTTTTTTCAGAGTTTCCTTACTGTGGAAGGAAACTTCATTACAATCCAGAGACCAAACAGGAATCAAAACAGTGGACAACGAAGGACCAGCTCCAAAAAAAGCATTAAGTGCACCATCTGCTTGAAAGGTTATGACAACAGTTTTTTGGGACGTTAAGGGAATTTTATTTTTGGTTTATCTAGAAAAAGGCAGGACCATCAATACTAAATAGTATGCTGATCTTTTGTATAAATTGCATTCCAAAATCAAAGAAAAAGTTTTAGTCAAGAGTAAAGTCTTGTTTCACTAGAACAATGCTCTAGTCCATAAGGCTGTCAATGTGATGGCAAAACTGAACTGAAATCTGAAATTCTTCCCCATGCCCCTATTTTCCTGATATGGAGACCTCGGACTACAACCTTTTCCCCAACCTAAAAAAAGCTTTGCCTGGAAGGAAATTCTGTTCTGATATCGAAGTCTTCTCAGTGACGAATGCCTATTTTGAGGCCTTGGAAGAAAGCTCTTACAGGGAGGAGATCCAAGCATCGTCGCACCTCTGAAGCAAGTGCATGTCTTTGGAAGAATGCTATGTTGAAAAATAAAGCAATCAATAAACTGAATTTATTTACTTTCCTTGTTAGGCCGGAAAATTTTCTACCCTTCCTTGTTAACCTCCGGGGGCACCTCGAAATGAGGATGATATGCTTCCGGTATGGTACTTGGATCTCGCCACCCTGGAGGATATTCAAAAAGGTGGAGGATCTGGCTCATCCCATAGATGATTTGACGTACTTCCTTCGGGAAGGGTTGTACAGTGACCGCTGATGACCCTTAGGTCTCAATCCAAAACGAATGGATGATATTGACTTCTACTCTAAAGCTAAAAAATGGCCATTTTGTTTCATAATTAATTGTTTTGCATCAACGTCAGACAACGAGACGGTCATCTCAGCCATATTCATGATCATGATTCAAAAATTCGTAAATCATTTACCATGCCAAGATCCGCATGCCTACAGATATGTGGTAAAATTAGACCTCCATCACATTCCTTCTATTCCATAATATTTTATTCCATATATTCCATATTCTTTCTATTCTATTGCATATAACAACTCTGAATAAAGATATACTTTGCAATACTTATCAAATCTTACGTTTTTCAAAAAGGGAGAAAGACAAAGCAGTTTTGAGAGTAACTCAGACAAAAGGAAAAAAAAAAACATATATATTTATTGATTTGGTTTTGATCTAATTCTATTGATTTCCCATTTTGATTCAGGAAAAGGACTATAATGAGAACATTCCTAAAATCGGACATGCTGTCTCATCATTTTCCACATCACATAGGTACTAAGACGCTTGATCCTAGGTAGATTTACAGACAAAAAGAAGCCACATTTATAAGAGAATTTTAGCTGAATCTAGGCCCTAAATTTTAGATGTCAATGCCGTGATCTTATAAGCAGGTTCCATGGTCCTACTTTTATGGAAACAATTCTAATATTTTTATGGAATTTCAAGCACAAAACATTCCAAATGTGAAATAATCTGGGTCAGTGCAGCTTTATTATTTTCAGCCATTGCAAAGAAAAACAAGAATCTGCATGAAATATACTCTAATTCATATAAAAGTAGCATCCATAAAACTCCCTATCATAATTCATTTTTATTGTTTGCAAAACTGATTTGTTTCTTTAGAATTCTGAATCACCCTCGTATAACAAACAATTAAATCAATAAAATTCAAACGAATGAAAAGAGACACCCTCCTATCAGTCCGAGGCATATAACCCCTTGTTTGTTTAAATTCCCTAAACCCGGCCTCTTGGATCACCCACTTTGTATCCCCTCCCGCACCATGGCCTTAAAAAGGCACGTTTCCGAAAAGAGGAGGCTTCTAATAAGTAATCATTTGCACTCCCCATAAAAGCCCCTTATTACAGCATCGTCCAAAGACAACGACGACTGATTTAATACGCCACCATCACCCATCACAATAGATCGCCTGCGCTTTTAGGTGCACCCCCGGGGATGGTAGCTCACCCCAAGAGAAGAACCTTAAATGGACTTGGAGTAAGTGTCACATTAATAGAAGTGGATGGGAAGCACTTAGTTTGAGGGACATGGAAGGATCTTTCCTCTGGATCCTCCACTAAGACGGGAATCTAATAAAAGTGTATTTGTTTTATTCGGGAGCGGTATGTAACAGAGAGCAGGGCATTTGTTGCCTGAAATAACAGAAAGGGTTGAGTAAAAAATAATCGAACTTGTTGAATACTTGGTTGTTTTGGAAAAAAAATTATCGGTGAAAAACATGTTCCATTTCAGAATTTGATTTTGAATCAGGAACAGAGATTTATATTCGCGATTTAGTCGTTAACAGAAATATTGGTCGAATGTTCTTCTAAATTGAAGTAAGTGATCTACCAGTTTATATACAAGCACCAAGAAAAAAAATACAATTCATTTATTAAATCGTTTCAAATAAATGATAATTAATTAATAATTACTTTAAGAACAAATAAAACTTAATAAAATTGTACAATACGAAAAAAAAAATAGAACCAATTATTCAAAGCATCCGATATTTTTGTGGCAGTAATATTTTATAAGTAAAAATCCAAATTAAGATATCATTTATCGTTTACAGAGCTTTTCCTATGGTCAATGTTATACCACTTACAAATTTAAAACAAAGAAAATAGATTAAATGTAAATTGCAAAATTGAACGCTTATAAAAAAATATCGTCTATTATTTGAATTTATTTGTATTTATTCGATCTTCTAATGAAGATTTGCTTGCATATCTAAATAATATTTTAGTATAATCGTGCTTGGTACCATCAGTGATTGTAAGTGAATATTTTTTAAGAACTTTAAACTCACACGATGATTATATTTTTACAAAATATTCAATATAAAACAATAAAAGATTTTCGAAATTGAACGTTTATAACAATTTGATAATTGTTTTAGTTACTTATCATTATAATGTTGAAATACTGTCAATTATTTGCATTCATTTGGATTTATTCGATATTAAAAGAAAAAAATAATAAGTTTTAAGATAAGTTTCTAAGTAAGTTTTACTTCAAACTTTATAACTTAACTAATAACTAACTTTAATACTTAACTATAACTTAAATTTATAAATTAGCTTAAAAATTAACTAATAAAAACTTAAACTAAATAAGTTTTATTTCCTATTTAGGTTTCAAAATAAATTTTACTTTCATATTTAAATAATATTTTTATTATAATCGTACTTGATACCATCAGTGAACAACGTAAATGAAAAATTATTAAAGACTTAATCTCTAACAAGGATTGCATTTTTTTTTTTTACAAAATATTGAATAAAAATAATAACTGATTTTAAATTTCCTGTAAAAAGTCTCGGATAAGTTTAATAGAAGTTCTATTAAATATTTTGAAGTCACAATTTGGAATTTAAATATTCAAATCGCTAGATACTGTTTGTTGATAAAGTTCTCGCATTTATTTATTGAAATCTTTATTTCCAAAAAATATTTTTTAAATAAGAAATTAAATTTAAAATAAATAATAAATAACTTTTATAAAATCTATTTTTATAAAAATATATAAACATATATTTGTATATATATATATATATATATATATATATATATATATATATATATATATATATATATATATATATATATATATATATATATATATATATATATATATATATATATATATATATATTTTATCAATTAGGACTTGAAAGTTTTCCTGAGTTTCGAATTTATCGAATTTTATTATATTAAGAAGGATTTTACGAAACGCATAAATTATTTTCCCGTAGCTGCTTCATTGATAAAGGAATACATAATTCATTAACTGTATCTTGCCAGCTTCGGTAATAAAGACTTTGTGAATAATGATCAATTCATTAAATGTCAAGCAATATCTACACAAACTTAATTCTGATTTTATTCTCAGAAGGAAAACAGTTGCTGCTAATAGTAATCTGTATATGGAACAGCTGTCCCAAATGAATTTCAAAACGACCAAAACAAAGAATACTACTAAGATTTTATTTATAAAAAGAAGCAGATGGTATCTTTATCATATCTGGACTAAAAAAAATATACATTTATTTGCCGAGTATTGTCAATTCAGGCTATGGGGTGTAACATTAAAGACAGGTTAATTAACCTTTATACAATGCCTGCACAAAAATCATCGACTATTCCAACTATGCACATAAAGTTTTTAAAAGTTTATCTTTCGTATGTTTATGAACATTCGAATGTCATTGCATTTTAATACGCATAGCTGGAGTTAATTTGCATAAAAGCTCGCAGCCAATTCATTCAGTCACCCTCTACTTATGATAAAGTCTGTTATTTGTTTTAATAAATGCGCCAAACCCATAACACTGAACCTAAACTGCCTCAGTTAGGTAACAATGGCGCATGGAGAATGATGTTTCGTCTGGAGCTGGAAACGAGAGCTTTTGGATGGCTTTGTTAAGTTAATGATGCTGGCTACATAATTAATATACTCTTTCGCCCATAGCGAGGTATGGGGGCTTGCTGATTTGCATGGTAGATTGTTATTGGTGTTTGAAAGGCCGGTGGATTCGTTTGTTTGGTGGTGATAATGAGGTGATAGGGAATCGGATGGAATATCAGATTGGGAAATGGTGCGGATTCGTTCAATTGCGGGAATGGGTTCCGCGATGGGCTATAAAAATAGTTCCTGTTTTGAATATATCAAAATGCCGTAGGTGAAACTTTAAATGGCTATGTCTCAATGCAAATTTGACATAGCCTAACATTTCTAAACGCGCATTTCTTTCTTTGTTTTTATAGAATACTAGCTGATTCCCGGCGCATTGCTGCCGCAGAAGAAATAATTTTGGAAATATCGTTTGAAATTTGAAATAGCGATCTTGTTTAATTAGGAATGATAGAAAGGATGATACTTATTTTCTCGTCTACAATGAATGCATCAACTGAAATTTAATGATTTATAAAGGAATGGTATACATAATATTTATTCTATTTTTTGACTTTATTCTTCATTTGCTTTAGAATATACAATCTTTGTTTTTCCATCTTCAGCAAAATCAAATAAATTTCTTGGCAGTCCGGCTCATGAGCATCCAACTTACAACTACTCATGTGAGAAACATGAAATGGATTTTCTAGGTTGAAAGCAATAAGTTGGCAAAGTTTAATCGCGATCGAATGAACGGTACATGTGAGAAACATGAAATGGATTTTCTAGATTGAAAGCAATAAGTTGGCAAAGTTTTTTTCGCAATCGGATGAACGGTACATGTGAGAAACATGAAATGGATTTTCTACGTTGAAAGCAATAAGTTGGCAAAGTTTTATCGCAATCGTATGAACGGTACGGCATCGCATAAAATACGAACAAACAAACGTTCATTTTTATACATAAGATATAATAATTGTACTATGCCTATAACCTTCGCGCAAGTACAAGAAATAATTTGACACAGTTTTGTCGCAATCGGATGAACAGTAATGCATAAAATACAAATAAACAAAAATTAATTTTAATATAAGATATTTATTTATTTCTTCTATTTTATTGTATGTTTTCCACTTTATACAAAGTGTATAGAGGTAAAGAAAATTTCATATTTGGCGTGTCTTCCCATTTTCAGATTCTCCTGAATCTTAAAAAATGACTTTTTGAAATTAAGCCTATCTGTGAACACAACTCAAAACAGCTCTATCATTCAAGTCATATTAATATAAATAAAAATCATTATGGCTGTAAATTTATGCATATTTATATATCTTCTAAAAAAACTAGATCTAATTCAATCAAATTTTATACACTTATTAGTTAAGTCAAAAGGAATCTTGACTTTTTAAAGCATAAAATTTAATTAAATATTCAATTACTTAGAAATTAGCTTGAAATTTTCCATTTTACGAGAAAAAATGATTTTCCCACTTCTAAGCATATTAGTCCTTAAGAAATATTTTATACCATCGTAAAATACAACATTTTATTCTTTTTAATTTAATTTAATTTCCGTGATTTTTTTTTCATTTTTATGAATTTTTAAAAATTTTATACATAAGTGAGTAAATACAGACACTCTTCGTATAAGAGTTTTTATAAATACTTCGTTGCAAAGACGGCCTGATTTTGAGGAATTCAGTTTTTTTATACTTTTATATATCAGTTCTATCATTACTTAGCAATCTTTTATTAATTTTTAAAAGGCAAGTTGTACAATAAACCATTTTTTTTTCGCTACTTAAGGGCAAAAACATAAATGAAGATTTATTACTATGCGTATGCTGGAAAAGCATTAAAAATTTTTTAAAAGCAGACGTTAAATAATTTATTTTAGGAATAAATATTGATATTATGATTAATACGGAGAAAATTAACTATTGGCGGTTTTTGAAAATAGTTTGGTTCAACTGATAAGCTCATTTTTATTTAAAAACATTTCAGCCGATAAAAGTATTTTTATGCAAAAATAAATCTTAAATTAGAAATTCCAAATATGAAATCATTTAGTTTTATATCAGCTATTTTAAAATATCTACCAAACTGAAATTCTAGCCTATTGCCATCCGTTTAGAAATTAGTTATTGAAAAACGATTAGACTTGACAACCTATGAAATCGAGTAATATATCACCTCATACAATAAAACAACAAATATGTACACAAGCATAGACTTTAAAACACGCAAAAAGTTCAATATTTTCTATATCAGAACTGTCGTTAAAGTTGTTTACAAAATAGAAACTTTATGTCGCAAAAGTCGCAGGCAGTGTATATTTCGCTCTTTCCTTTCTTTCCTTCACATTTATATTCAAGAACTTGTTTTCGAATTGATTCTGCATTTTCCAGGACCACAATTCAAGACTCCCCGACCATATTTCATCTGAAAATAAATATTTCTTTCCTGAGTTACGAAAAATGCAGCAACAATGCTCAATCAAGCATACAAGAGATTACGGCAAGTTCTCTTTGATAAATCATTTTTGCCTCAAGACGCCAACGTCTGCTGTGAATCAGTAATAAATTTTGCACATGCCATTGAACGGGTTAAGCCTCAAGTCTGCATTAATTATTTAAGAAGTTTACCGCTTTTTTTCAAGAAAGTTCCCTAAAACTTATCTTTTCTTGGACTGTAGTGCTTTGCCCGCTTTGAGCGATAATGGCGCCACCTGAAGGTGCATTTAATCACTAAGAAGAACATGCAGTTATTCTTTGGCATTGATAGCTCATTTATTTAGGGCAGTTGCATTGTTATTTTGTGTGTGACAGATGGTACCAGTTATTCATTTATTCGAATGGGAGACTTTTCTGAAAGGCTCATTGTTTGGTTTTTGGATTTATTTTTAGTGTTTATGTTCCGAATTCCCCGTGTTTCTCAGAATCTTATAGTTTCTCCCTTTTTAATCGAGGTAACTTTTTGAAATGTCAAACTGTCAGATTTTTTTATGCTTCGGAAATGTAGCGCCAAATCCAATTGTTATTACAATGAGTGTTGTTTTATTCCATTAAACGGATAATTTTATACTTCGGGAGAAATAATAAAATCGCTCGAGAAGTTCTCCGTTAAGCCTAATTAAATTTGTGGAATCCCGTATTCCAAAGAAGCAAAAAAAAAAAAAAAAGTATTTGTTTCGGAGCAAAATAATTGCCTTGGGAACCGAGAAAAAAAAATTGTTTGTTTGAAATAAGTGAAGTAATCGTATAATCCAGTTTAAATTGCCACAAACATTATTTTTTTTTGTCTTTCCTGTGCCGTTATAATCACTGCATGACAACATTGTAAGATTATTATAAAATTTATTTTATTTTTTGATTACTTTGCAAGATCCTTAAATGAAAATAAACCATTAATAAAGAATAGAGACATCCATGTTTATATTAAATTGCTTAAGATATTTGATTATTATTCGATGGCGAATATACTAGAAAAATATGTGTATCATTTTAATCAGTTTTGTAAAATAGATTGTTATTTGCTTGACATAGATATATCAGTTAATTTTATTCCTTTAAGTCAATGAATAAATAATTAAATATATCTACAGATGGAATTAGAGTTGAAAATTGCTTTCAAAACCAATTACTGAAACTCGTAAAATCTATTTAATAATTCATATGCTATTTCCTACTTAAAAATTCCTTTGGGGGGATTTAGAAAATGATGAATCGGTGATATCACTTTAATAATTATAAATAATTTCAGCAGTTTAAAATGATCGAACATTTTTTAGAAAGAAATAATTAAAAAAAATATTGAATTTTTAAATAAGGCTATTAAAGAAACGATTTCAATCATTAACTAGTTTTAAAATAATGGGATTTAAATTTATACCAGTAAGATATGAATATTTAAAAAAATGAATATTTCAATTCTGGAACAACTTTGCAATTAATCTGAATTTACAAATAGCAATTGAAAATTCATTGTAAGTCCCGCCAAAAATATTAACGATAGCAAGGTGATACCCATCACATACTTTTTCAACATCTCTGCTATGCATTTTGAAAACTTGTAAGCATGCATGTCTTAAGTTCGCCAAAATCAGTTGGAAATGGTGAATTAAACACCTGTTGTTTGAGGTAGCACCTAAAAGTATCAAATATTGTTATATGCGCCTGTCTATATTCTTTCTTAGCTTCATATCAAACATACAGAAAAAAAAATGAGATGAGTTATTCCATCGTTTTGATATCTTTAACACTTCTGCAGGAACTCACATTTAACAATTATAATTATGTCGAATTTAAACTTTCAACAGTCATTTTAGTTTTCCTATGAGCCAGAAGACTGTACTATGTTTTATTTCTTTTAATAGATTTGAAGAAATGGAGTAGTCATTTATAAACACCGTACATATTTATATAGATTATCTGGAATTAAAACTTTAAAGGTATTCTATGAATAACATCAACAAGATAGTTTTGCAAAAGACGAGCTATTCTCAAACGGGAATACCAATATTGATACATATTTGTAATGTTGTTTCCCTGTGTAGATAGTCTCATATTACAGAAAACAGATTTACGAATATTTTTTAAGGATGCCAGATTAATAACCTCAGAACTTTACTAATATTTTTAGGTAAATTCTGCGACAAAATGGACAAAAATCTTAGACAATGTAAGAATTGTGGAACTGTATACATAAGGAATAGATATCTTATAATCCTCCCAGAAGATTCCAAACCTTCCTATGGGAGACTATAAATGATCGAGGCGCTCACATGAGAAATAGATTTTGTCTTTAAAATACTGACTGAAGAGCCAATTAGTTATATAGCTGCACATTTTTAATGTTTTTAAAAAATTTGATGTTTGCGTGTGCACTGATGAATACTGCAAATGTAGTATTTGTGCAGGGGCCTCACTAGTATTTCCCATACTGTAAACTCGCTTATTACCAATTTTTGAATTGATTTTCCCTGTTTTTTTCTATTTATTTAAGACATCAACTACGAAAAATCTCGTGAGAACTTTCGCTCCCCATTTCCATCTATATATATATTATCTGGACTAAAAAAATAATTTTATGGAATAAAATTCGATTCTGAGGTATGATATCTACAATTTGCTTTTGCGATCAATATTTTGAAGGTAAAGGCTTTTATTTTTGTACTTTAGACCTAGAATTTTAATTTACCGGTTTTGCTTTCCATATATAGTATCTTAGATGTTTTTTAATTATTTTTCATACAATAATTACTCTTATTCATTGCCTCAGAATACTTTTATAAATGGCAACAACGTATCAACATTTCCACAGTAATCTGTTGTTTGGATTAATCTGGCATGGGATCATCCAAAATAATCGGTTTTATTAAATCGACCAAAAATATTCAAAATCGGCAATAATTGATGTACATTCTGTGGATTATATTGACTTGGCATGGTATCTCCCAGAATAATCGGCTTTATTAAAAGTGATAGGTCTTTCATCAACCAAAAATATTCATAATCAGCAACAGTTGATGTATATTCGATGAATATTCTATTGATTTGGTATGGTATCTCCAAGAAAAATGTGTTTTATTAAAAGCTGGATCTTTCATGAACCAAAAATATTCAAAATCAGCAATAATCGTTGTCCGTTACGTGGGTAATTCCATTGATTTGACATGGTATCTTTTTTTGAAGTATCCTCTTTATTAAAAGCTATGGATCTTTCATCGTATTCAAAATCAGCATTAATTAATTTCCATTCTATGGATCATCCCATTGATTTTCTATGGTATCTCCCATAAGATTCCGCGTATTTAAACTTAATGGATCTTTCATCAACTAAAAAATATTCAAATTCAGCGACAACTGTGGTACATTCTTTGGCACATTCCATTGATTTTGCATGGTATCACCCAGAAGAATCTGCTTTATTAAAAACTATGTATCTTTCATCAATGAAAAATATTCAAAATCAGCAATAATTGTTAGGTATCTGTGGGCATTAAATTGGTTTGGCATGATATCTCTCAGATGAATATGTTTTATTAAAAGCTATGGATCTTTCATCAACCAAAAATATTGAAATTCAGCAATAATTGCTGTACATCTGTGGGTCATTAAATAGGTTTTCATGGTATCTCCCAGAAGAATCTGCTTTATTAAAAGTTATGGATCTTCCATTTACCCAAATATTCAAATTCAGCATTAATTGATACACACTTTGTTTTTCATTCCATTGATTTGGCATGGTATCTGTCAGAAGAATATGCTTTATTAAAAGGTATCGATCTTTCATCGACCAAAAAGATTCAAAATCACTAAATAATTGATTCTTTGGGTTCGAGCCATTGATTTGGAATGGTATCTTCCAGAAGAATCTGCTTTATTAAAAGCTATGAAACTTCCAGCAACCAAAGACATTGAATGTCAGCAATAATTGATATCCCTTCCGTATGTCATACATATTTGGCATGCTATTTCTCAAAAGAATCTGCTTTATTAAAGCAATGGATCTTGCATCAACCAAAATCAGCAATAATTTATTGTTATTCCGTGGGTCATTCCATTGATTTGGTATGGTATCTCACAAAAGAATCTGTTTAATTAAAAGTTATGGATCTTCCATCAACAAAAAATGTTCAAAATCTACAGGAATTCATGTACATTCTGTGAATAATATTTGTTTGGTATGGTATCTTTTAGAAAAATATGTTTTATTAAAAGCTATGGGTCTCCCATCAACTAAAAATATTCAAATTCAGTATTATTTGATATACATAATGTTTTTCATTCCATTGATTTGGTATGGTGTCCCCCAGAAGAATCTGCTTTATTAAAAGCTATGGATCTTCCATGAATCAAAAATATTTAAAATAAGCAATAATTGATGTACATTCTTTGGTTCATTCCATTGATTTGGCATGGTGTCTCCCAGAAGAATCTGCTTTATTAAAAGCTATGGATCTTCCATGAACCAAAAATATTTAAAATAAGCAATAATTGATGTACATTCTTTGGTTCATTCCATTGATTTGGCATGGTGTCTCCCAGAAGAATCTGCTTTATTAAAAGCTATGGATCTTCCATGAACCAAAAATATTTAAAATAAGCAATAATTGATGTACATTCTTTGGTTCATTCCATTGATTTGGCATGGTGTCTCCCAGAAGAATCTGCTTTATTAAAAGCTATGGATCTTCCATGAACCAAAAATATTTAAAATAAGCAATAATTGATGTACATTCTTTGGTTCATTCCATTGATTTGGCATGGTGTCTCTCAGAAGAATCTGCTTTATTAAACACTATGGATCTTCCATGAACCAAAAATATTTAAAATAAGTAATAATTGATGTACATTCTTTGGTTCATTCCATTGATTTGGCATGGTGTCTCTCAGAAGAATCTGCTTTATTAAAAGCTATGGATCTTCCATGAACCAAAAATATTTAAAATAAGCAATAATTGATGTACATTCTTTGGTTCATTCCATTGATTTTGCATGGTGTCTCCCAGAAGAATCTGCTTTATTAAAAGCTATGTATCTTCCATGAACCAAAAATATTTAAAATAAGCAATAATTGATGTACATTCTTTGGTTCATTCCATTGATTTGGCATGGTGTCTCTCAGAAGAATCTGCTTTATTAAAAACTATGGATCTTCCATGAACCAAAAATATTTAAAATAAGCAATAATTGATGTACATTCTTTGGTTCATTCCATTGATTTGGCATGGTGTCTCTCAGAAGAATCTGCTTTATTAAAGCTATTAATCTTTCACTGACAAAAAATATTCTAAATCAAAATTAATTGATGCCCATCCGTAGTGTCATCTCATAGCCATTCAAAGTACTGGCATTATTCCTCAAAAAGAAACTTTATTAAGTCATTAAACATTTTGCTGAATCCACATCAGCATCAGTGCAAGCTGACGGAGTCATCCCAAACTTTTCATGGGCCTTTATTATACCTTTCCCATCTTTACCTTCAACCGAAACGAAAATATAGAACTGTCATATATTTCAATTCCACGACTCCAATGAATTTTTTCATCTCAGCCCCCCCCCCCTTTTAAACACAATCATCATCATAATAATAATAAGAGGTATTCCCATCATCTTTCATTATTTTTATTGCCACCTTTCACAGCGAAATGGTTCGAGGCCAACAGCTTTTTGAAGCCCGTCCATTTACTTTTAAACACCCCGCATCATTTTTAGCGCAATTACTACATAAGCCAAAGGTGTGGGTGGGAGGGGGAGCTTCTTCTCATTTAACTGCGGTTCACAGTTAAATGTTCCGCGGTTAAGGGCCTGGGGGTGAAGTTTCCGGTATTAAGGGGAATGTTTCTTAGCACCTGATAATTAGGGTGTTTGGAAATAACTAGAAAACGTTTGCATATAAAGTCTTTCTCGATGAAGGCGTGGAATTTCCAGTTTCAATTTACAGGTAAAAGAGTTTTTAATTTTTGTTTAGGCAAAGCAATGGGGCGAATGGAAATGGGTTTTGGAGCTTCCTGTTAGGTAATGAGGCGTGTGTTTGATTAATGTTATGACCGAGTAACAGAGGTCTGAAGAAATATTGTTTTGTCAGATTGTGACTTTGGGAAAGCTGTACAATATTTTACTGAATAAATGATTCGTACTAATTTGGAATTAAAAATATGGCTTGTTGCACGGTATGTGATAGCTTAATGAACATGATTGACTCAAAAGCAAAAATCTTAAGCCGAAATTTGTATTAAACATCATCGAATTTGATTAGTACAAAGAAAAAAATAAATAAATAATTTGTCACTAGGTTTATGTATGGATAAAAAAAAAATATCTACAGAATGATTAGGAATTTAGCATAAAAATATTAGAGGAAGTAGAAATGACCAAAATAAGCTATAATTGTAAACAAAATGAAGAACGAAGAAAGGAAGGCTTAACGAATAAAATTGGTTCATGAAAGAGCAAATCTTAACTAACGTAATTGATTCAAAGTCGAAGATTTCTAGTCAAAGTTTTTTAAGCCGATGTTTTTATTAAAAATCTCGAATTCGATTAGTGCAAATAAGAAATAAAGAGATAATTCGTCATAAGTTTACTTATAGATAAAGAAAATAATACCTGCAAAGTGATTCAGAATTTCGTGTAAATATATTAGAATTAAAAACAACAGAAAAGATAAAATCGTTAAAGAAATTACCGTATATAATTGGCTCTAAGATGAAAATTTTGAGGCGAAGTTTTTATTAAAAATGCTCGAAATTGATTAGTACAAAAAAGAAATAAATAGATAATTTGTCACTAGGTTTACTTATAGGTAAAGAATATAATACCTGAAAGCTATTCTTTACCTAACTTTTATTGGCATATGACATGCGGTTAATAATACACGAGATTTCATTATTATACTATGAAACATGTAACTCTCATTTGTAGAACGCTGAAAATAAATATATGAGTTCATTTCTCCTTCAATGTGCAATTCATTTTGATGTTACTCGCAGGAGGAAGTGGACTGAAACGCAGAACCCATTGCTTGACCAACATGTTTGCCGGATCTTTATCCGTGGGATTTTTTCTATGGAATCATCTTAAATCACTCCCTTATTCGATATCTATGGGGCATCTCATGGGACAGCTATGGGGGTATTAAGAATTGTTTCAGATATCAAATGCATGCCTCGTAGTTTAAAAAGCATCTGCGAATCGTTTTTACTTACTTATAAACTGTATAATGATGTCCACAGTAGCCTTTTCCTATAACTTCTGTAATAATTTATTAAATAATTATTTTTAGTGTTTATTATTGTAATCTCTGACATCCCACTAAGACACGGAAATCTGCATGCATTTTTCGAGATTTTCACTCTCGCTAATTGTTTGTGACAATATGTCACATTGGCATATTTGTTTCTTTTGTTTCTACTATCAACTCTCTTATATTGCCGGACCATTTGTAGAACACCCTGTATATTTTTCTCATTATGGAAATATTTTATACTGAACTGCTTATAGCCTAAAATTAATCATTCTGAAGAAAATTAATTTTAATAATTACTTTTCTAGTTTCTAAAATTAAATGAGGAAAAAAAAAGGAAAACCAAAGACATTAGAATAAAATCACTTTGGGCAAACTAAAACATTCCACTACGATCGATAACAAAACCAGAGCTACAAAAATAAAGAATGAAATCAATCGTCTTGCCCAATTCGTAGACAGGAATGATATTTTATTCCACACATGTAGTCTGTAAAATAGGAGAAAAATTGAAAGGGAGACTTCGTATCAAGGTCGAACCTGAGATATTTATTGAAATCGAGTTTTTCTGTGATAATACCCGACAAAAGACGAAATCTTTCTAATATTGTCTATATGATTAATTTCCTATCTTCTCGAATAACGTCCCGTATCTTATTTTTTTTTATCATGCCTATCTATAAATTAATCTATCTTTTTTTTAATTTTGTCTTTCTTTAGAATATGATATCTGGTTGTTTCAGCCTAATTGTGGTTTTCTTTAGCAAGATGCAATTTTTTTTCAAAAAAAGTCAGGGTTTATAATCATCCCATTGAGTAATACTTTAATGATTTTCATCTATAATCTGATTTGCGTTTGAAGTAAAAATGATTGCTAAAAGTAAATTTCATATCTATTATTAATTTCGATTATTAAATACTAGCCGCCTTTGGCGACCAGCCAGTTCGCCGATCATAAAATCACTTTGGGCAAACTAAAACATTCCACTACGATCGATAACAAAACCAGAGCTACAAAAATAAAGAATGAAATCAATCGTCTTGCTTCAAATTTTCATTTAAATATTTTATGTAACTTGTCTTTCATAGCTTCTCCATCAAAATATTTTTAAGCTTCAAATTTTGATAGTCATATAATTCACTAATACTATTAAAAGGGCCTTAGCCTATAATTTTCTATGTATCTCTCTAATTTTCTGTCAGCTCCTGCAAAATTTCAATTTTAAATTAGTGTTAAAACGATTTAACACCGATTTAACACCAATAAATATAAAAAAAACTTATTTTGCGGAAACCATACTTTTTTTTAAAATGAATACTGAAAACATAATCGATCAGCGTATAAGTTTTACGTGCATTACAAAATAATTTTCATAATTCATGTAGTATCTTAAGAAATATTCTACAAAACGTACCCAGATTTATCATATAATTTAGATTTTAGTTTAATTTAAAAGGATTAAATGACGTAAAGAAAAATATTTTATTTTGTTTTGGTCTATAAATATACTTAAAAAATAATTGTCTAAAATTTTATACAGTCCTTTGATCCTAAGGAATCATATTCTACGAAATATTCTTGACATTACAACTTTTAAATAAGTCAATGGATGCTGCTATCTTCTAGTTCGGAATATAACGTAATCTAAATTTGTTAATAGACATTTAGCAGACGAATCCTTTTCAGACATTTTATAACTGCCACTATTTTTATTTTGTTAAAATATTATTAAAAGATAAAAGCAAACGATTTTTTCTTTGATAAACATATTTTGTTAATATTATTTCGTTTATTTTTTGTATAACTGCTAATGATCAATTGTAAACCTTTTGGAATCTGGCAATGGTTTGTAATATATGCTGTTAAGTTGAAAGAATAAAAGAGGCGATGGAATTCTAAAATGCTTGGAGTATTATTTTAGTTTTTAAGAATTTAAAATGCTCTGCAAGCTATAGCTTGAAGCTTAAGAAAACGGGTAGTTTTCTAAAAAGCATGCAAAACTTCTGCTATCAAATATGATCGATTTATGAAGTTTTGAATAGAATAGTTTAGAACAATCAACATTTTCATAATCTTAGGCCAATCTGTCTTGAGAAATCCTGGGCGCTGATTGGGGTCTCATATTTGAGATGATCGATAAAGTGGCCTAAAATCGCCAGTTTTTATTTTATTTATTAAATAGTGATATTCAAATATTCCTAAATTAGTCAGTTTTGAAGACTGGTTTAATTTAGTCAGCTTTAGAGACTGATTAAGTAGATTGGAATACAACTCTTTTTATATAAAATATTAGCATCTCAAAAATATTTTATTAAATCTGATTCATAGATCAGACGATTCACATTAAAGTTAAACATTTGTCATATATTGGAGCATTTTTAGATTCAAGTTACATATAATATGATTATTTACTTCATTTAGACCATTTTAATACATGCATTTCTATTATAAAAGGTTTACAAATCAGCCTTTTGGGTGCTGATTTGAAAAGATATATATTAAACAATTTTTACCTTAAATAAAACTGTTTTATTAGATTAATCATATCGATATTGTAAAAGATTATATGAAGATTTTCTTCACATTTACTTTTTATAAAATATACTATTTCACATTTATTTCATTTCATACAAACACGTGCTAAAATTACATCTTTATATGTTTAATTTGAAGTAGAAGTTTATTTATTTTTTTAATTTGAGCTTTTGTAAATATGATGGCAACACATTGAAAAAAGCCAATTTTCCCCCCATTGAAGCATTACGTGCTCATGCAAGTTAAATTTTATTTTTATTTTAACCGATATAAATTGTTGAAAAATACAATTAAATTATTTTTAGAAAAAATAGAAATCTAATTTTTTTTGGTTAAAACATTAGAATCATTAAAAAGATAACTTTTTGATCTTCAATATGAAGTAAAAATTAATTTTGTGCTGCAATATTTTAAGAAGTTATAGCGGTAAAGCTTCGAAATTTCGCTTAATTTTTAATTAATACGAAATTAAATTTTTAATTAATTCTAATTAAAAATACGAAAAATATCGATCCGATGTGCACATTCCCGACCTCCAAGGTACCTGCCTGATTGTAGAGCTCCAACGCACACACACACACACACACACACACACACACACATGCACACACGCACGCACGCATACACACACGCACACACACACACACACACACACACACACACACACACACACACACACACACACACACACACACACACAGAGAGAGAGAGAGAGAGAGAGAGAGAGAAATTGAACTTTATTATAAGTATAGATTATCCTTTTTTGGTTGTTTCACGGGTTTTGACATGCAGTAAGTAAAATGATCAAATTTCTGGAGTTTATTCTGCCTCCTTTTTCTTTGTTCTTCGTCTACCCTGTCAAACCTTTTTGTCTCATCGTCTTGTTAAATTCATTTTTTATTAGTTCTTTTCGTTCGTTTGTTATTTTGAAACGACAGGGTCATTTTGGTTATTGAATTTTATTAACAGTCGTCTCATGCGAGCAACTGTTTAAGCCAGAATATTGGTCATATTTGATTTCAGATAAACCAATTTTTTATAATTCCAAGTTTATGATTCCACCAAACAGTCTAAATTTTAACTCGCTTTATTTTAGTCAAGTTATATTTATGTAGGTATGACATTATCTAATGAAGAGTATGCCGTACGTTCATAGCGCTACTAAAAACATAAATGTCTGGTTCATCTATCAACTAAATTTCGAAATATTGTAAGTCATGTCATTGACTCTTCGACCCACCCGAATGCACACGTGTAATAAATACTGAATAACTGGACCGCCGCAACAGCAACACCTACGGGAACTTTTGTTGAGTCCTAAGGGCCATCACCGGCCACGGTACAACCCTTCCTTAAGGAAGCACATCCCGTCATCGATGGGAGGCGCCAGACCGCCACCTTTTTGTGAACCCTCAGGGGGAACGAGATCCAACCACCATACCGGAAATATCTCATCCTCATTTCAAGGTGGCCACCGGATGGATTTCGCAGCATTGTAATTTCACTTTTTTATTAGTATTTTAAACCACATAGATATAAAATGGAATCCTCCTTCTTTAGCTTTTCAAAAAGGAAGAAGATCATGAGCTTAAATATCTAGGGGACTATGAAATTGATTTGTATTCCAGAGCAATAACGCAATGTGATTAAATATATATTAGAACTATGTAATTGATTTGAATTTCAGAGCAATAATGTAATCTTTTGTAGGAAATAAGGAAATAACATATATATATATATTAAAATCATAAAATTTAAGAAGAATCTGCACTACTAATAAATTAGTATCATTAAAGGAAACTTTTAAATTTTGAAATGTTGTAATGTTTATTTTTGGCAATAACATTTTCGAATACTATCAAGGAAAAATGTTAGAATTTTTCCTATTTCCTTTTTAATTAATATGCTAAATAAAATTTCAAAAAAATGCTCCAATGTGCACACTTTCACCTTCTATGTTATGAATGTGCCAAATTGGTCAAATTGGTTTGACTTGTCGATCACCTTTTCCTTGCCAATACACACAGATACATATAAACTATCATTATTAATATATATAACGTTAGTCAATAAAATTCATAAATAAATAAAACATAATTAAGGGAGTCTTAAAGAATTAAGAAGTATTATTCTGAACTGAATTTCTCTTTTTATAAAGAAAACATAATTAATGTAAACGAAAATATTAAATCCAGAAAAGTTAAGCAAAAGATGTGAACAAGGAATTGGGAAAGAATGAATTAAGAACAAAAATATCTTTAAATCCAATCTAATAGAATTGCGAAGTATTAAAAGATGGATTGTTAAATCACTTTATGAAACTTTAAAAACAAGCTGCTTATCAATCTCTAAATTACGCAATTTTGTTATTTTTTAAATAAAACTTCGTGGGATGATTAATTTATAGAATTCCGAGTAAAACAGTAATTGCAGTTCAGAAGTGAATCAATAAAATAAAAAAAAGGTTATATGATCTAAAAAAAATAAAAGAAAATAACCAGTTGTTAGTTATTTTCAAATTACGTTGCTTTAATCTTCCTTCAGGCATGGACAGGGCCTCAAAATTATTATAGCATATAATTATTTCAGTATCAATATTTGGATTATTTTTCCTTTTGTTTGATTACAAATTTTTGGACATGTATATATTTTGTTTATTTAACAGAATTCCCGAAAAAATTCGAATTATATTGCTACAGAAAATATCCGATGCATATGCATAGCAAAAGGTCCACCAACTGCGATATTGTATACCGTACGTTATAACACAAGAAAGCACGAAACAAGGCAACCAGATTCAGAAGAAATATATATAAAGATAGTACTTTAGTACTTGTATGCAATTAGCTAATCACTAATTAAATAGTAACACGCTATCGTTCTAAGATCGCACTCCAAATCGCATGAACCAACTCCCTTTCGCATCTCCCTTTTATATAGTTTTCGGGTATGGAATATTCGGGAAGAAACTACGAAGCTTGAGTCTTAATAGAATAGCACAAAAAAAAACAGCATTTACGATAACTATTTTTGTCTACAAATTGTCACCAATATTGGGAAGGGAAGTCACTGACCATGCATCCATTTGGGTCCATTAGAATTATGCAAAAATGTCTTTCTCGCTATGAGACTAAATAATATATATATATATATATATATATATATATATATATATATATATATATATATTACTTTCTTTACTTTTCGATGAAAATAGGTTTTATTCTGTTAGAATATGAAATATTTCAGAAGAAATTCAGAGAATAAATATTCAGATTAATATTGGTCAAGAATATTCTTAATCTAAAATGTATTTGAAAAATGGCCCAGAGATTACCCCAATATAAACCAGGTAAATCTTAGAATAATTGTTCTGAAAAAAGTTGTAAGGGCCACGGGGGCCTTGTGGTATGGGCTCAGCTTCTGGATCGGAAGGTTCTAAGTTTAAGACCCGATTTCACCGAAAAACCGTCGTGTTAGCGGATTTGTCTCACGCTAAATCAGTGGAGAACTAAATGTTCTTCCACTGGTATGGTGCGGAAGATTGGAGAGAGGGTGCCAACTCAGGAAAAAAGATTTTTCGGAAACATAATATAGTAAAATGTGAATGAATAATACAAAGATCTGACCGAGTACAAATAAACTAAATATACATGTTTTTTTCGAAAAAATTCAGATACTAGCGATTTCCATTTAGCAATTAGAAAACGTGAAATTTCAACCTCGCTTCACGGATTCGGCAACTTAGTGGTAAGATCTTGTCTTCATGACCAGAGAGTTTCATGTTCTAGGCTCGAATCTACTGCAAAACCATCATATAAGCGGATTTGGTATATGTTAAGTCCACCTGGACCGAATGCTTTTAAGCTGGTGAGATGTGGAGAGGATGGTGCCAGATCCGGTATCGTCCTCGTCATCTGATCGCTGTTCTATATTGTGAGGTCCATCCCAAAATAGCCCTGTGTTACTTTAAAATGGAATGTTAATGTAACTGAACTAAGCATTATGGTATTTTCTTTATAATGAATATTTGTCCCCTCTCAAAGTGATTGTATGTATCTCCAAAAGATATTTCATTGATAGAATCCGTTTGTTCTGGATAATTTCTCTTCCCACATTCATAAATCCATTTGCTCTTATGATTGCTGCACTGCCCCCATATAGAAAAAAAAGTTTTGTAAACTTCCCTCAGGGTCAAAAAGCTTGAAATGCCGTCATAACTATTCGCTTTAAAAGCCAAGAACTTTTTTTTCTGGGCAAATATTTGCTATCTTCAATGAAAAAGGGAACGCTACGAAAATGAGTTATCGATCAGACATGTATACCAAAAGAGTTGTTTTCCGTTAAGTAAATAACTTTGGAGGAAACGAATAAAAATTGATACTGATTTAAACGATTTATCTGTACTATCTTCATTTTTCTAATAATGTTTTGAATTGATTCTCTGTATATATATATATATACTTATGAAGAAATAAAAAGAAAAAAATCACTGTTATGAAATTTATTAAAGCAAGCTTTATTAATGAATATAAACTCATTTGTATCTGATAATATTGGTTCCAAACAATAATTATTTTAGTATAATATAATTAAAATGCATGCCAAAATTTCTTTTTTACTTTCTCTTCTACGTAGTAAAGACAAAGTATAGTAATCATCAAAAAGTTTGAACTCGAGATTTTGACGAATCTCCACAATTTAGACCTCCCTGAATTTGAGAAATGCATTCTGGGAAAACGTCCGTCTGTTTGTAACAAATAGATCTGAGGAACTCTTTTAGCTAGACAGTTTAAATTCGGTATACAGTCTTTACACCAAATTTGCTCATTTCTATCAAATTTGGTGTAAAATAAGTGCAGAGGAAATTCGTTTGTCCGTCTGTTCGAATAAAAGTTAACACAATAACTACTAAAAGTAAAATAGCTAAATAGTTTAAGATTCCGTACACTGATTTAACATCTATACTGTAGACACCTATAAAAATTTCAGTCAAATCCAACAAGAGGTTGACCGTCTGTCGGTCTGTAATGCAGTAACCTAAATATATGAAATTTGGTACCTGATTTTGTGACTACAAGTGCACTTTTGTGTCGATTCTTTGTTTGAATAGCTTGGGAAAAATGCGTCTAAACACAAATTCGATTTTCGGATGCTATTAATGCCATGTCAGAGATTAATCGCCAAATAACTCGCCAAGGATGAACGACAGATTCAGTAAAAATGCTGAATTCATGCCGAAAGTTAATATTTTGTAATGATTGCACGCCAATCTCATTCAAGACGTTTCTTGGCATGATAAATTTATTACAGAATATGTGCGAAAGTTTTATTTTTTTACAAAGTGATTTTTTTTTTACAGACTTTAGAACTTTTCTATTTTTTATTCCTAGATAAAATGCAATGAATCTTAATATGTCGTTCATTAAACAATATTTGTTTTGAATACTACATTCTGTAACGATTTTTTTTCAATTTGATCTACTTATGTATTTTGAATTTATTATTTATAACTGAATAAGTTATTACTTACTATTTAACTAAAGTGCTATTACATTAATACCAATTTTACTATTATTTAACGAAACTATTTTTCTGACAACTTTTGTATTGCGATCCGGAATTTTGTGTGTGTTCCTCCTTTTTGCCTCATTATCTGAAACCATGAGAAAAGAAATATACTTCTGCCATTCTTTTCCTTCTTTCACTGTTCAACATCAAGAACAATAGTGATATATTAAGTTTATTTCTATATCCTTTAATATGGTCAACGGATAAAAATTCGTATTATATTTCTCTTACGTTCTTCAATCTATATGAATGGTTAGGTTAATACATAGTTCTTTTTGTAACAACTTTCTAATAACAACTTCAATATCCTCCTATATATAGGGTGTTCATTAATTATTGTCGGGGTTTCCGTACCTCATAATTTTCGAATAAAAAATATTATGCAAAAACCGATTACATATTCGTAAATTACAACTCAAAGAATTTTATTAATGATATTAAAATGTAAAGCTTGCATAATTTACACTTTGTAGGCATTCAGTTGAAGGCGGTTATGGAGAACGTTCCATATCGTCGTATGTGCTCGGTCTTCCCGCTCCCTTTCGGTGTAGAACGCTACCAGTTTCCTGAAATTGTGTTACCCAGCGTCTGATAGAAGTATCCGAAGGAGGATCTTTCTTGTATGTGGTCCTGAAGCGACGTTGAGTAGTTATGACTGATTAAGTTTCGAAAAACCACAATACCCACATTGCTTTTTCTTGCACGGTCGCCATTTTTATTTATGACGTCATAATTACCCAGACTGCAAATCCGCTAAGATCGCATTGTTGCCACGTAAAATTCTTTGAGTTGTAATTTACGAATACGTAATCGGTTTTTGCGTAGTATTTTTTATTTGAAAGTTATGAGGTACGGAAACCCCGACAATAATTAATGAACACCCTATATTATTTAGGTTAACAACAGTTCCTCTTTTAGCTAATACAAAGTCTACAATAAGTATCAATCGATAAGAATTTTTTCTACTTTCGAGATAACACACTCAATTAAAGATAAATATATTGTTTATTTAAGTAAATGAGAAATAAAGACAGCAGAAACATTATACTGAACCAGTATGCTGATAAAAGTGCTCCATCTTACAGGCGTAAATCTTGAAGGCGTGCTTTGTCAATGTTATGTCAACTAATGCCACGGCATCGTTACTTAAAGCTTATTTTTAACTTTAAGCATATTTTTTTAAATAACGCTAATTAAAATATCTTTTTTAAAAACCATTTTTATATCTTACCTGTTTAATAATTTTTTGTGGTGTTCATATAAAATATATTTATAAAAAGTCTTATAAGGTAAAAATAACATGTAAAATCAGAATTATAATATATATAAAGGTATTTACGTTTCGTAGTAGAAAATTAAGAAATTAATTATTTTGCTTGCTTTGATATGTATCATGAGTACTATTTATTTATTTTCATGCCAACAATATAATTCCTAAGATACATCAGAATATTCAAATGTGCATTAACTTTAGTTAGTCACTTAAAATGTAATAGAATCCTTAATAAATTTTAAAAATGAGAGATTTTTGAAGCACCACATTTTAAAAAGATGCGCACATTATAATAATAAGTAAATTAGTGCAGATATAAATGTTTAGTAAGTGGTTTTATAAAAATGATTTATTTTGATTCTCGTAATTCATTAAATTCTCACTTTTTTTTTTGAAAATTCCAATAAATTAAAAAATAAACATGCACTCAGGAATGAATTATATATTACTCTTAATTGTAATTTAAACATAACCATTTTATAAAACGTATAAATTTTTGCTTTTTTTTTATCTCTAAATAATTATTTTATAAAGACGATAGAAAAAATAATCATTTTCTTAGTATATGAGTGCTTTTAAATCTTAATATTGAAAATATTCTTTTTCTAAACTTCAAGTAAAATTAAAATGCAAAAGGATATGAACTTCATTACAAAATAAAATACCTTATAAAATTTGAATTTATTTGCAAATGCTGAAATATTTCATGTATATTGCTTCAACTGATTAATAAATATCTCTTCATATTGTATCGATATAAAACTTTTGAATTTTGTTAACTTAATTTCGTTTTTTTTTTTTTTTTTTGTTAATGAACACAAGATTGTAAGAAAACAGAAAATAAAATAAACAGAGAGCACAAAATTTTAAGAATTTGTGCTATATATATATATATATATATATATATATATATATATATATATATATATATATATATAATTGTTTTTTAAGTATCTTAATTAAAAATTTTTATATGGCCATGTATTTAACTAGAAAAATCTTGCAACAGCAAACGTTTCCGAAATAGAAACAGAAAGCTGAACAGTTATCACAAAATTTTAAGAATTTGTGTTCTATATCATCCTGATTCAAAATTGCTTTTGAAGTATCTTAATTAACTATTTAATATAAGCACGCTTTTAACTAGAAAAATCATACAACAGCAAACTTTACCGAAATGAACTTTCCAACACCCAATTCGACAAACGAACTTTCCCCATCTGCAAACCATTCGAACAACTTTTTCCTCCAGCTCCCAAGAGATCCCCGATCGGAAATCAACCCGAACGAATCATTCCCGCCTTTTTCCCAGGGCATTAACCAAACTCAAACCCCAGTCGATTCGAACTCAATCATCAACAGAAAATACCGAAATCCCTGGAACGAAATTTTCCGTTTACGAACAAGCCAGGATTCCCGCCAATTCAATCGAGCAGAACGCTGTCTTTCCCAAAATGGCTGCCGAATCGGTGTGGCTTCGTCTCCATGATTTATGAGGGCTGTTCCAATGGAAATCCTTCTTTTCAATATTTACCGTCCCGTTCCTGTAATCTTGATGGATGTACGCTCGCCTCAAGTTTGATGGTTCGGAGTTTGGAATGTTATTGGGGACGTTGCATGCCCTCATTATGAATTCATTAGGCTTCCAGAAGTGAGGTTAGCAATAAGCTGCAGTAAGTTATGCGAAGTTGCTGTCACCGGTGTTGTACGGCTCATTGGAATGCGAGCAGTTTGTCAATACAATATAGTTTCACGATTGTGAAAGGTATATATGTTGGTATTCATTATTGAAGCGTATAGTCTGGTATAAATTTCAAAAGTTATCTTTCAGAAATAAACTTAAATCTATGAACAGAGCTCTATTTCTTTCATTTCACTGGCATTATGATTTTTCATTTGATAGGCAGTTATGCCTTTGTAATTGCTGAATGTTGTACTTATTGGTATTATACCAACGTTTACGGTTCATTGGAAAGGGAAATATCTATTAATGTAATTTAACGAACTTGGAATTTAAATGTATAGGCATTTATTATCCAAAAATATAATCTTGTATTCGTATGGAAAATTATAAAATAATAAATCTAATCTCAAAAATAATAAATCTAATAAGAAGAGTTTATGTTACGTTGGTTTCACTGGCATTATGATTTTTGAATTGACAGGCAATTATGCTTTAGTACTTACTGATTATTAAGTTTATTAGTGTAATACCAAGGTTATACGTTTCATTTAAATGAAAAATGTTTGTTAATACAATGGAATTTAGCGACATTTGTTTTAGATATATTAGTTTTTATTACTGAAGCATATAGTCTCGTACTCATATGGAAAGTAATCGCAAAGAAATAAACTTAAATCTATGAACAGATTTCTGTTACTTGCATTATAATTTTTGATCTGATAGGCAATGATGCCTTTGTGCTTGTTGGATATTATACTGATTAGTATTATAACCAAGGTTATATGGCTTATTGGAATGCGAACTGCTTGCTAATACAACGTAGTTTAGCGGCTTATATTGTAAATAAATTGATATTAATAATTGAACCATATAGTCTTTTGTTCATATTAGAAGACATAGCTCAAAAATAAACATATATCTATGATTAGAATTCTGTTAATTGGGTTTCTCTGACATTATGATTTTTGATTTTATAGGCATTTACTCTTTTGCGGTTACTGAATATTATGCTTATTAGTATCATACCAACCTTGTACGGTTCATCGAAAAGTGAAATGTCTGTTAACACAACTGAACGAATTAAAAATTTTGTTAATGTAATGCAAATGTTGTAACGTTAATTGCTATCCGAAATGGTTGTCAACGTAATGCAATTTGTCGATTGAGAAAGGTGAATACATTGGTATTAATTATTGAAGCATGTAATCTCATGTTCATATGGAAAGTTATCGCTTAGAAATAAGTTTATAATCTATAGATATAGCACTGTTTACTCTTTCAAGCAAGGTGATTCATTTCCTGAACCCCTCATATCAAACGATTTATTATTTTGAGATTCAATCTTTAAAGCATTCAACGCTGAATGTTTATTTTGAACTTTTAATATACGATTTCTAAATTAAGTGATTTAAAATTTAATAAAAATATTAATTTACAAATTTGGGCCTGTATAGCCTGGTTGGTAGGACGTTGTATTTGCGTCCCTTAGGTTGCGTGTGGTAGCTAGCACACACTTTCCGTGTGTGTGGTAGCTGGAGCATGTATAAATCTGTCGTGGTTACAAATTCCTCCATGTCGAGAGTAATACCACTGGGGGTATTAGATCAGGGGTAATCATCTAAATTACGATCTGTGGATGAGTAAATGAAATGCATGAATGAAGTCCGTCCCGTAAAAAGGATTGTGACGTGTGTGTTGTTGAGTCGTACTCTTGGGCCTAGTTGGCACTACTGAAAAAACAAGAGACGCACCCTTGGCATAAAATCACTGATTTCTGAAGTCAGTGGGCTTGTTTATGACAAGTGCCATTCGAAACAACAGCAACAACATTAAAAAATTACTAATACATTGATATAATAGAGGCAGGGAATGAATTACCATGCTTGAAAAAGCTTAATTGGTTTCACTGGCGTAATGATTTTTGATTTGACACCTAGTTTCATTTTTGTAGTTTTGGGTGTTATATGCTTATCGATGTAAATCAATGAGTTGAAGAATAAGATGTTTCGAAGGAGATGCTACTGTTAACACTAATTCATCATTCATCCATTTCATCATTTTCACCATCATCATCCATCATTCATCATTTTCATGAATTATTATTCTAGAAACGTAAATCTATTTAAGTCATTATTATTATTATTTATAATTAAACTTTACCTATGAACATAAAGATCAATCGAGGCTGTAAATTAAAAAAAGAAAAAAAATGTAAGCAATCAGAATATGAGGAAGAATTGTTACAGCTCTTTTTTAAATTTCCTCTCCAGCCAATAATGAATTGTTTGACTCTTGCTATTAGTTTTAATGTACACGAAATCCAGAAACAGTAATCCTTTGGTGAAATCAGGTTTGGAAATGGGATTCTGAAGTTCTTCCAACCAAAACCTCAGCACTATTCAGTGTGGTCCACCTTAGTGGGGAATTTTTTTATATGTCTGTTTGTCTTTGGTTTAAATACTGTTTAATTGCTTTAAAACTTTGAAAATTCAAGAGATCATCGATTTATTTCTCTTTAGTAAACTATTTCCTTCTTTTTTCTCTTTAGTGATGTACTTTAACTACTTGCACAAGGTGTGATGCGATATTTTGCCGATATTAATAAATATTTTAATGTTAATATTAATAGATACGTACGATATCATGAATATATCTTTGAAATATTATTGAACATTTGTTGCTAAAAACATCGGTACCCTAAGCGAATGTCCAAGAAATTTTTCTGTTCTGATGCTGGTGTTACTTATGGCGTCAATTTCACACTTTAGAAGAAGATCCCATTCTAATATCACTAAATAAAAGATGGCAATTAAGAATTCGCGTATCATTCTCAAATTAATTTGACCTTCGAAGTAACAAAAATATAGAACATAATGTAACAATTGTGTTTGTCCCTGACTGCATTGTTATCTATCCATGCATATATCGATCTATTATTCTACTGTTTAATACTTTTGCAGTTCATGAGGTCATCAACTGTTTTATCTATGATTCACTTTACACTACTGGACAAAATATAACACGATATTTATCGATATTTTAAATGCCTTACGATATCATAAATAAAATCTTTGCAATATTATTGGGAATTTGGTGCTAAAAGCATCGGTGCCTTGAGATCGGAGAATGTCCGAGAACTTTTTCGCTTTAAATTCTGACATCGTTTCCTGGTGTCTCGCTAACAAGTTGAAAAAATCCATGCTAGTCTCTAAATGAAAGAAAGTAAGTAAGAATTCACATATTTTTTCCCAAATAAATTTGTTCTTCGATATATTAAAAAAAACGAGAAAGAAAGGTATCAGTTAAACGTTCTCTGATTGCACTTTTATCCATCCATATTGATATTGATCGATTGTTTAATACTTTTGCTGTTAATGAGATTATCGACTGTTTCACCTAAGACGCACTTCATTCCATTCGCACAAAATGTTATATAATGTTTTTCGATATTATTCGATATTTTAAATACCTCTCAATATCACGAATATATCGTTGGGATGTGGATTTTGTCCTAAAAGGATCGGCGCCGTGAGATCAGCGAATGTCTCAGAGCCTTATCTTTTTCGATGCTGATGTCATCTGCTAGATTATCGCTGACTCTTTAATCCTCTCTCTGCGTAATTCTTTTATCCAAATAGGTTCAAAAATTGCGAAACGTTTCTTGCCAGTCATCTTCGAGCTTTCAAGAGAACAGTCAAAACGCTACAAAACATGCTTGTATATTTCGCAGATCCATGGACAACTAATGCTATCTGTTAACCCAGATCTGACTGAAATAAGAAAAAAACGAAATGAAACCGTGAAAGGGTAAAAGATTGAAAAATGCAACCACTCGGAAATCGCGGGTTACGCAAATTTTGCTAATTCTACGTTGCTCGTGGAAATAGCGACAGCGAGAGGGTTAAAAAACTCATTCCCTCTCATTCTAATTGAGAAAAGATAGCAAATAATTCTCAGATGTTTATCAAATAAATTTACCTCCGAATTAATAAATCTTGAACTGAATGTAATAGTTAAGTGAGTTTCAAATTGAATAATTATTATAATATCCATCGATACTGATATTAATCTTATTGTTGTACTGTTTAAGGTGTATGTACACACTTAAAACTTCGAAAATCGTTCAAAATATCGAATATTTTTTTATTGCTTAATAATGTTCTCTGATTCTTTAGCTTTCAAACGATGCCAAGATGTTATCAATATTCGAAATATTTCTCGAGTTATAATTATTTTTCTTGAGGTGCTTTCATTAAAAACTCTAGTTGCGGTGTTTTTAAAACTCATTTTATGAAGAATGATATTTTTCGACTATGTTGCTTCATTCAAACAATCATAACTCAACAAGAAATGAACCAAATACAGTTATTTATATATCAAAATAATCTGTATAAAATAGCGGATGTTTTGTGCCTCAATCAAAGTTATATTTATAGAAATAAATTTTTAATAGCTGTTTAAAAGTTAAAATGACAAAAAAAATCTCGCTTTTTCTATTCATCGTTGATGAAAAAAATCGTTTTAAAAAAACTGTAAATTTTTATAACTTGTTTGAGGCAGACAACCTGAAGACTAATATTAGGCATCATTTCCAACTAGAATTGTGTGTCTGTACAGATTAGAATTTAAGATATAATGTTTCAAAAAATAGGCTAATTAGCTTATTAAATATTATTTAATTAATTAATAATTGGTGTAATATGGTTTTTTCTCACTGAAATGAGTTTAAACATATATTAATAACCTACTGTGAAAAAACTTGGTTTTTAAAATTAAAATTTAAAAAAAAGTCTTCAAGTGTGTACGTACACCTTAATACATTTATTATTTATGAGTTCATCAACTGTCTCATCTGTTAATCATGTTACCCCCTCTAGCACAAAATATTATAAGATATTTTCCCGATATAATTCGATGTTTTGAATATCGTACAATAGCGTGAATATATCTTCTAGCACTGTTGTTGATTATTCTGTGCTGAAAAGATAGGCGTCATGACATCAGTGAAATTCTCGATATCTTTTCTTTTTTGATGCTGATATTGTTAACTGGCATCTACTGGCACATTAAAAACAAATACTGATTTTTAAATGAAAGAAAGCAACTATGAATTCGCAGAATTTTCTCAAAAACATTTAACCTTTGAAATATCAAAAAAACGAAAGTAGAAAGTACCAGCTGTGTCCCAAACTGCATTTTTATGTATCCATATATTCGTTTGATTAAATCAAAACGGATTATAGCTTTGAGAGCGTCATATAGCACTTTTAAAGATTCGAATTCTAGCGTAATTGCATATGTTGTATATTTTTAAAGAATTCTTATGTTTAAAATTGCGAATATCTTTTAAGACTTCTACTGTAGTACATCTCATAAAATAAAAGGCTCCTGGAATATCAGCTCTGTTATTTAATAAAAACAACATAGACGTTCGTTTCTCTTTCCTCCCTTGCGGCCTTGACAGTTGACAGCAAAGTGTACTTTCACAATTCTTTACATGCGAAGTTATGTCGGCTTTTATTTTTGGATTATTGCTCTTGAAAGAAGTCATGTTTTTCTTTCAAATAATTTCTCAAATGTTTTTTGAGAGAAAATAAAATGATACTTGAAAGAAAGAAATATTTCTTCGCAATTTCGCTTTCGTTTTTTTGATTCGACGGTTTAAAATAAAAGTTGAATGTGAGAACTATTTTGAAACTGTTTAAGATATAGGAATTCATTTAAAGTTTTTTTTTATTGCTGTATAGATTTGTTAATGTTTTGAAAAATATCTTGATTACCTAATACATAATGAAGATGAGTGATAAAATATATTCTTAAATGATAAGGAATTTTGCTAAAACAATTAGATTAAATTGTTGTACCAGATTTTTTTTTTGTTTCCGAGAAACTTCATTAGAAATGTTCATATTCATGATGAAAGAACTTGACTTAAACAATTAAATAACTGGATTAAAATGTCAGACAATTTGGCGAAGTTATAAAAATAGTGTTATTAAAAACAATTGATCTGAAATCAAATATAACCCGTGAATGACTAGATTAACCAAACGACTAGTCGTCTGCGGTGACTAGCTATTAATAATAATGATAATTGATGATTTAATTTAAATTTACAGATTTAAATGGTCGTTGAATCAATGCACTCAGAAATGCAGTAGTAAATCAGCTGTATGTTTAAAGATTTGTTTATATATGAATAACTATCTCTGGTTATATTATATTTCTCTCTGAATATATAAGAGATAATTATTTAGAAAAGGATCAATATAACAAACGCGCACCCCTCTATCAGAAAAGGTTGTCCTTGTAGGAAACAAATCAAATTATTAATTTGAAATAATTATTCATTTTTAAATAAAAAAAGGAAATGTTTTTTAGTTAAAATATGTAATAATAGTTAAATTAGAAAATTGTGTACTTAAATTGAGGAAAGGTTATTAAAATTTTTGTAAAGCAAAGCTATATATTTGTTTCACTCAACTTCTTCCTGGAATGTAAAAATAATAACTACTGATAATAATCGTCATTGTTTTCCGTTCATTTGTGCGCTGTCAATAAAGAAAATAATATCTTATTATTTACAGAATCTAAGTATTAATCAACAGCTTTGCTTTAATTTGACTTTGAATCAATAGTGGAAGCGCCATCTAGTAATGAAGTTTGAAATCTGGTTTCAAAAAAAAAAATACTTGCAAGTTTCTAGAATTTAGAATTATTGTACTAATCTATACTTATAATAAAGCTCAATGTGTGTGTGTGTGTGTGTGTGTGTGTGTGTGTTGGCGCTCTACAGGCCAGGTCATTTGACATAAAGCTACCAAATTTGGTACATGTATACCTTAGAGGTCGGGAATGTGCACCTGGGGTCCCTTTTTTTGAAATTTTAGTTAGAATTTTAATTATTAATTAAAAACTAACTTTCCCGCCAAAAAAATCTTCCATTTTCCCCACCGCCAAATTTTACGCCAAAATAATCTTCCATTTTCCCCACCGCCAAATGAGTAAGGCTCAGTTGTTTTTTTCTCCCAACAGTAATGAGGCTAGGGTTAATATTTTTCGGCTGATTATTTCACACGATTCTGTTTATTTTCTTAATGTTTGATGCATTTAAAATGAAACATTGTTAATTAATCCATGTTTCAGATTCATTCTGAAGTACTTTTGAATTAAAATAACACAGAATAAAGGAAATTAAAAATGTATAATCTGCATAGCGTTACCCCAACTGGCGTAGAAAAATTCACGCATTTGAGTTACCGTAAAAGGCGAAGAAAATTCACGCATGCGCACTCTGTTCTGATTGTTGGCATGGTAACCATTATCAACGGACGATTTAAATTACTTTTAGGTTAGTTGTATGCTTTTGTAAGAAAATTGTATTTATGTTAGTTATATATTTTTTGTATATGCTTATAATTTTAAGTACATCGTTTTTTAAGTAGTTTTTTTTTAACCTGTTTTCACTGATTTAAATTATTTTTAGGTTAGTTGCATGCTTTTGTAATTAAATTGTATTTATGTTAGTTATATATTTTTTTTATATATGCTTATAGTTTTAAGTACATCGTTTTTCAAGTAGTTTTTTTAAACCTGTTTTCGACCGATTATTTTAAACGATTCATTTTATTTTCTTAGTGTTTGATGCATTTAAAATGAAACATTGTTAATGAATCGATCTGTTCATGATGAATCTGAGAAAATTTTGTTGACAAATTCTTGAGATATTACATAAATTAACAAAGATATTCTTTAGTGCCCATAAAATTTAAACGCTCAGTGACTCTATTATCAGTAATCATATTATTTAAAAAAAATGCTTTGTTTCAGTAAAAAATATTATTATATTAATTGCAGATTAATAATTTACACTTTAATTTAAAGCATAGATCCTACGAGGGGTAACAGAAAATGAGAGAGATACATATCACGTTATGACTGAAGGCCTTTATAATATTATGAGTGAATTATATGACTATCAAAATTTGAAGTTTTAAAATATTTTGATGAAGAATCTATTAAATTTGGAATTGCATAAAATATTTAATTATTAAAATTTTAACAAACATTAAGATTGGCGAACCGGCTGGTCGCCAAAGGCGGCTAGTAAATAATAAGATAATGCAAATGTTAAAAAGAAAAATGACAAATTATAAATAATTTTAAAAACTCTATATTAGCATGAAAAGAATTAGAAAATAATATTTCCCTCAAAAACCGGCCAATCCAAGGAAAAATCATGAGCCATTGATATAAAATGCTATTTAGAAGTTACGTGACAATTAATGTCATACAAAAAGAATATATCTAAGCATAATGTAAAAAGTTAAATATATTTTTAAAGTTTCTTCAATTTCAATTTATTTCAGACAACTCCTATTAGTAACTCATGCTTTTCCTCCAAATGTTTGTTTAAAAAGATTATTTTACTACACCAAGTCAGTTCTTTAAATATAAATTTAATTTGTTGATCCACAAAACAAATATAACAAATATGTGAATAAATATTTAAAATAATTTATATCTATTAAAATAGTTTTTTGTTCAGGAATATGATTTTTTTTAATTTCTCGTTAGTGTTTTAATAGTTTTGCCATGTGATTTTCCCGTATTCTACTTAAATGCTAGAAACGTTGAATGCCGGCATAATATTTTCTACTTGTTAGAACTACAGTAAAATGATACTTTAAATTGTTTTTAAAAAATTATTACTTAACTTTTGTCTCTAATTATAAGAAAAAAATTTGATAATATTTTTAAATCAAACTTTAACCATAAAAGAAAATACATTCGAAATCTTTACTGAACTTATATGTAAATGTATAAACAAATATAACAAAAAAGTTAATATTTATGTTGATTTTTCTTTATTAAAACTGTTTGTGTTCGAGTACATATGTTCGTGCTAAATTTTCGAAAGTTCAGCTTCAAATAATTTATTGACAACAAGATGATTCCATTCATAGTATGTACATGCGTGTGATATTGTCTTTGCAATATCCAAGGCTATATCATATGAAGACTTACAAGAATTCTACGAAGACTTTGCCATATGAAGACTTATAAGAAGTCTACGAAGACTTTATTATATGGAGACTTACAAGAAGTCTTTGAAGTCATTGTCACATGAAGACTTATAAGAAGTCTACGAAGACTTTCATATGAAGACTTACATGAAGTATACGAAAACTTTGTCATATGAAGACTTACAAGAAGTCTACGAAGGCTTTGTCATATGAAGACTGACATGATGGCATAGCATTTTCTACTTGTTAGGGCTACAGTAAAAATATGCTTTTAAGTTTTAAAAAAAATTGTTACTTAACTTTAATATTTATTTATAAGAAAGAAATTTGATAGCGTTATTAAATCAAATTTCAACCATAGAAAAAAACTATATTCGAAAACTTATCTTTACCAAACTTTTACAAGACTATCGATTACATAAGAAACTTTCATTTCACCAATTCTGATTGACACAAATAATTTTTTTAAAAAGGAAGAAGCGACTATTTTTTCCTAAGGAGGAATGACGATTTTCACTAACTAATATCACCAAAATCCAAAAACTCAGGAAGCCCAAACTTTATCGAAGTTCGATTCGAACATTCACCGCACATTTCTCGATCGATATTTTATCTAACCCAAATCTTCTTTTTTTACTTTTCTTCTTTCTTGCCTTCATCTACTTTTTAGACTCAATATACTGAAGAAGTCTCTTCAACTTTCTTTCGTTTTCTATCGGATTTTCTGGATTTTATTTCTTTCCTCACTAGGGGTTTGTTTTGGAGGTTAAGACGACCCTAAAAGTTGATTTTTTTCTTTCTCTTCCATAGTTTTTGGTATTTCTGTCAATTGAAAAAGAATGAATTATTTTGACTCTTTCTTCGCAGATTGTAGCTGGAAAGTTTTCTAAGAATATGAGTTTGAAAGTATTTATTTGAAATTATATTGGAATAAAATTTTCTACTTTGCATAGCTTGAGTTTTATTCCTTTTTCAATAACGTTTCATAAAATGACGTATGAAAATTTTCTTGCAAATATTAGTTTTAGATACAATATATAATGAATCAATTCTTTGAAACCTCAAAATGTTACATACACATCGGACAAAATACATCTTATAAAAGGTGACAACTTTGAAAATGAAAATTTTAAAAGTTTTATAAAATACTGATATTTTTTCTTTTATAGTTTCTGCACAAAATATATTTTATAAACACATATGACACAAAAATACATTATTTAAAATTCCAAAAATGTTTTGGGAACTGGGAAAAATTAGGATTTCTTTTTGTTAATAGGATGTACAAAGCATGAATTTTATTGTTCGGAATTTTACCTAATGAATTCTTCAAAACTTTGCAAATAAATTAAATAATATGTATACCTAATATCTGAAGTAATACATAAACTTTATTTCTAGCCAATCTTTAAATACTAGTGTCAGATTTATAAATAATATGATATTTTAACTTTTTTTTTGCTATGAAACATTAAAACAATTGCAAATTCTTTTTAATAAACTTATTTCTTATTCTGTAAATCCAGAATTGCATCAAATATTGATAAATTATTATACATAATTTGAATGGAAAACAGTCATTCGATTTTAATTTATAAGGGTTTTTGAAAAAAGATTTTTATCTAGACTTAGAATTAGAGAAAATAAGAAGAAAAAGCCTGTTTTACAAAAAAAAAAAAAAAAAAAAAAATGAATGCATTTTCTTCAATAATGACTATAGAAAAAAAATGCAAACCATTTTGAAAAGACAAATTTTCAAATATTGAGGATATTGAACTGAAGAAATTATATTTTCTCCAAGAAATCAATTTTTTTAATTTACTCACTTATCTTAAAGACTTCACTCACTTCATTTAAGGCTTCGATATGTACCAACAAATTTTCCATTGATCTCCTTTAATCATCAAGTCTTGTTTGGTTCCTTTCAGTAATATTTGCATAATTTTAAAAGGATTCTTATATGTTCAAAAAGACATATAACTAAAACTAAATTAAATTAAATATTCCAATTAAGCAAACAGAAAGTATATGATAAAGGATTTCACTATAATAACGGCTCGTGACTATTTTCTAAACATTTAAGAATAGGCATATATTGCCAAATAGGAAAAATCTCTGAATAAAAGAATGAATTCTATTTTATGCGTTTTGTGACAATAAATACAATTCTGAAACGACTGTGAATTCACGCGTTGTATGCGTTTCCTTAATCCTGTTGATCATATTTACTTAAATAATTTTAGCATATTACATTTTATACATGAAAAATTCCAATATTTTAAGGCAAAAATTCATAGAATTAAAAAAAATGCATTTGTTGATTGTTCTAAAATAATGAAATTTGAAGCTTCCTAATATTAATATGATTGATCGAAGAAGAATAAAGCATTTTTAGTTTAAAATTTTAAAATATCAGAAATAGTTTATTAAATATGACAAATAGGACCGAAATATTATTTAAAATATTATATATAAGACGTATTTAAAGCAGTCCATTTATTTTCTTAACATATAATTCCTTACATTATTTAAAGCATTTTTACGATTAGAAGTATGCGCTTACATGTAAGATTTTGAAAAATATTTGTTGGGTTGTGCCTAGAATAGGTACCTTGATATTCAAAAGAATTTTTATAAATAAAATTATTTATTTGAAATTCGAAATTAATTTTAAATTCAAAATTTAAAATAACAAATAAATAAATCCAACTTTTAAAAAAATAAATGAGGTATTGAAAAATTTCAGGTCGTACCATGAAATCAACGAGGTGTGCATTTAGCGAAAATCTAAGTTAAAAAGATATGCGTTTCATGTTTAACAATAAAAGTTTTTAACTATAATTAGGATTTACGTTACTGAAAAGTTGATTGAGTTTCTACAATTTCCTTAATCTGCAACTCAGTCTGTAGTAAAATTAGCTCTACATATTTTTTCTGATAAGAATAATATTTTTTTTCTTTGGAAATTAAAAAGAATAGATATACAAGTTGAAGAAAATATATTATATATGAGAGAAATTTTGGGAGAAAAATCAACTATTAGAGACGATAATTCCTTATATATAGATTTATTTACTATTTTTCACTGCAATATTTTTCCATCAAACATTCTTTACATTATGTTTAAAGCAATTTTTTTCTTTTTATATGAAAAGTAATTTTCCTGTTTTATCATATTACTTTTATTATAATCGTTTAGTGATTAACAACTCTGACTTTTTTTTATTAAAAATTACTGAAATGGCCAACGTTTATTTTTGTTTAGTAAGAAATTGGATAATTTCATGGTAATATATGTTTTAGAAGTTTACTTGTAATATTTTAGTATTAAAAAGATTATAGAAGATAAATGGTTTTCCATAGAATACTAACCACTTATCAAACTTTCTCTGAATAATATTTTAGCAATTAATTTTTTGTCTAATATGAAAAGCACTTTTTTCCGGTTTTATCATATTATATTTAATATAATCGTTTGGCGATTAGTAAGACTGAAATTCTTTCTTGCGATTTACTAAAATAAACATCATTTATTTTTATTTTTAAAAAATAAGAAAATCTGATGAAGAAAATTATTTTGAATTTCTCTTAATCTTTTAGTGTTATTGAAATTATAAAAGATTATAAATTTTCCTTAGAACATGAAACACTCATTAGAATTTCTTTGTGTGATATTTTTAGCAGTTTATTTTTTCTGTCTAACATGAAAAGTATTTTTTCCTGTTTTATCATATTATATTTACTATAATCGTTTGGCGATTAATAAGACTGAAATTCTTTCATGCCATTTACTAAAATAAACATCATTTATTTTTATTTTAAAAAAGTAAGAAAATTATTTTGAATTTCTCTTAATCTTTTAGTGTTATTGAAATTATAAAAGATTATAAATTTTCCTTAGAACATGAAACACTCATTAGAATTTCTTTGTGTGATATTTTTAGCAGTTTATTTTTTCTGTCTAATATGAAAAGTATTTTTTCCTGTTTTATCATATTATATTTACTATTATCGTTTGACGGTTAGTAAGTCTGAAATTCTTTCCTGCCATTTACTAAAATAAACATCATTTATTTTTATTTTAAAAAAGTAAGAAAATTATTTTGAATTTCTCTTAATCTTTTAGTGTTATTGAAATTATAAAAGATTATAAATTTTCCTTAGAACATGAAACACTCATTAGAATTTCTTTGTGTGATATTTTTAGCAGTTTATTTTTTCTGTCTAATATGAAAAGTATTTTTTCCTGTTTTATCATATTATATTTACTATTATCGTTTGACGATTAATAAGTCTGAAATTCTTTCCTGCCATTTACTAAAATAAACATCATTTATTTTTATTTTAAAAAAGTAAGAAAATTATTTTGAATTTCTCTTAATCTTTTAGTGTTATTGAAATTATAAAAGATTATAAATTTTCCTTAGAACATGAAACACTCATTAGAATTTCTTTGTGTGATATTTTTAGCAGTTTATTTTTTCTGTCTAATATGAAAAGTATTTTTTCCTGTTTTATCATATTATATTTACTATAATCGTTTGGCGATTAATAAGACTGAAATTCTTTCTTGCGATTTACTAAAATAAACATCATTTATTTTTATTTTTAAAAAATAAGAAAATCTGATGAAGAAAATTATTTTGAATTTCTCTTAATCTTTTAGTGTTATTGAAATTATAAAAGATTATAAATTTTCCTTAGAACATGAAACACTCATTAGAATTTCTTTGTGTGATATTTTTAGCAGTTTATTTTTTCTGTCTAATATGAAAAGTATTTTTTCCTGTTTTATCATATTATATTTACTATTATCGTTTGACGGTTAGTAAGTCTGAAATTCTTTCTTGCGATTTACTAAAATAAACATCATTTATTTTTATTTTTAAAAAATAAGAAAATCTGATGAAGAAAATTATTTTGAATTTCTCTTAATCTTTTAGTGTTATTGAAATTATAAAAGATTATAAATTTTCCTTAGAACATGAAACACTCATTAGAATTTCTTTGTGTGATATTTTTAGCAGTTTATTTTTTCTGTCTAACATGAAAAGTATTTTTTCCTGTTTTATCATATTATATTTACTATAATCGTTTGGAGATTAATAAGACTGAAATTCTTTCATGCCATTTACTAAAATAAACATCATTTATTTTTATTTTAAAAAAGTAAGAAAATTATTTTGAATTTCTCTTAATCTTTTAGTGTTATTGAAATTATAAAAGATTATAAATTTTCCTTAGAACATGAAACACTCATTAGAATTTCTTTGTGTGATATTTTTAGCAGTTTATTTTTTCTGTCTAATATGAAAAGTATTTTTTCCTGTTTTATCATATTATATTTACTATTATCGTTTGACGGTTAGTAAGTCTGAAATTCTTTCCTGCCATTTACTAAAATAAACATCATTTATTTTTATTTTAAAAAAGTAAGAAAATTATTTTGAATTTCTCTTAATCTTTTAGTGTTATTGAAATTATAAAAGATTATAAATTTTCCTTAGAACATGAAACACTCATTAGAATTTCTTTGTGTGATATTTTTAGCAGTTTATTTTTTCTGTCTAATATGAAAAGTATTTTTTCCTGTTTTATCATATTATATTTACTATTATCGTTTGACGATTAATAAGTCTGAAATTCTTTCCTGCCATTTACTAAAATAAACATCATTTATTTTTATTTTAAAAAAGTAAGAAAATTATTTTGAATTTCTCTTAATCTTTTAGTGTTATTGAAATTATAAAAGATTATAAATTTTCCTTAGAACATGAAACACTCATTAGAATTTCTTTGTGTGATATTTTTAGCAGTTTATTTTTTCTGTCTAATATGAAAAGTATTTTTTCCTGTTTTATCATATTATATTTACTATAATCGTTTGGCGATTAATAAGACTGAAATTCTTTCATGCCATTTACTAAAATAAACATCATTTATTTTTATTTTAAAAAAGTAAGAAAATTATTTTGAATTTCTCTTAATCTTTTAGTGTTATTGAAATTATAAAAGATTATAAATTTTCCTTAGAACATGAAACACTCATTAGAATTTCTTTGTGTGATATTTTTAGCAGTTTATTTTTTCTGTCTAATATGAAAAGTATTTTTTCCTGTTTTATCATATTATATTTACTATAATCGTTTGGCGATTAGTAAGACTGAAATTCTTTCTTGCGATTTACTAAAATAAACATCATTTATTTTTATTTTTAAAAAATAAGAAAATCTGATGAAGAAAATTATTTTGAATTTCTCTTAATCTTTTAGTGTTATTGAAATTATAAAAGATTATAAATTTTCCTTAGAACATGAAACACTCATTAGAATTTCTTTGTGTGATATTTTTAGCAGTTTATTTTTTCTGTCTAACATGAAAAGTATTTTTTCCTGTTTTATCATATTATATTTACTATAATCGTTTGGCGATTAATAAGACTGAAATTCTTTCATGCCATTTACTAAAATAAACATCATTTATTTTTATTTTAAAAAAGTAAGAAAATTATTTTGAATTTCTCTTAATCTTTTAGTGTTATTGAAATTATAAAAGATTATAAATTTTCCTTAGAACATGAAACACTCATTAGAATTTCTTTGTGTGATATTTTTAGCAGTTTATTTTTTCTGTCTAATATGAAAAGTATTTTTTCCTGTTTTATCATATTATATTTACTATTATCGTTTGACGGTTAGTAAGTCTGAAATTCTTTCCTGCCATTTACTAAAATAAACATCATTTATTTTTATTTTAAAAAAGTAAGAAAATTATTTTGAATTTCTCTTAATCTTTTAGTGTTATTGAAATTATAAAAGATTATAAATTTTCCTTAGAACATGAAACACTCATTAGAATTTCTTTGTGTGATATTTTTAGCAGTTTATTTTTTCTGTCTAATATGAAAAGTATTTTTTCCTGTTTTATCATATTATATTTACTATTATCGTTTGACGATTAATAAGTCTGAAATTCTTTCCTGCCATTTACTAAAATAAACATCATTTATTTTTATTTTAAAAAAGTAAGAAAATTATTTTGAATTTCTCTTAATCTTTTAGTGTTATTGAAATTATAAAAGATTATAAATTTTCCTTAGAACATGAAACACTCATTAGAATTTCTTTGTGTGATATTTTTAGCAGTTTATTTTTTCTGTCTAATATGAAAAGTATTTTTTCCTGTTTTATCATATTATATTTACTATAATCGTTTGGCGATTAATAAGACTGAAATTCTTTCATGCCATTTACTAAAATAAACATCATTTATTTTTATTTTAAAAAAGTAAGAAAATTATTTTGAATTTCTCTTAATCTTTTAGTGTTATTGAAATTATAAAAGATTATAAATTTTCCTTAGAACATGAAACACTCATTAGAATTTCTTTGTGTGATATTTTTAGCAGTTTATTTTTTCTGTCTAATATGAAAAGTATTTTTTCCTGTTTTATCATATTATATTTACTATTATCGTTTGACGGTTAGTAAGTCTGAAATTCTTTCCTGCCATTTACTAAAATAAACATCATTTATTTTTATTTTAAAAAAGTAAGAAAATTATTTTGAATTTCTCTTAATCTTTTAGTGTTATTGAAATTATAAAAGATTATAAATTTTCCTTAGAACATGAAACACTCATTAGAATTTCTTTGTGTGATATTTTTAGCAGTTTATTTTTTCTGTCTAATATGAAAAGTATTTTTTCCTGTTTTATCATATTATATTTACTATTATCGTTTGACGATTAATAAGTCTGAAATTCTTTCCTGCCATTTACTAAAATAAACATCATTTATTTTTATTTTAAAAAAGTAAGAAAATTATTTTGAATTTCTCTTAATCTTTTAGTGTTATTGAAATTATAAAAGATTATAAATTTTCCTTAGAACATGAAACACTCATTAGAATTTCTTTGTGTGATATTTTTAGCAGTTTATTTTTTCTGTCTAATATGAAAAGTATTTTTTCCTGTTTTATCATATTATATTTACTATAATCGTTTGGCGATTAATAAGACTGAAATTCTTTCATGCCATTTACTAAAATAAACATCATTTATTTTTATTTTAAAAAAGTAAGAAAATTATTTTGAATTTCTCTTAATCTTTTAGTGTTATTGAAATTATAAAAGATTATAAATTTTCCTTAGAACATGAAACACTCATTAGAATTTCTTTGTGTGATATTTTTAGCAGTTTATTTTTTCTGTCTAATATGAAAAGTATTTTTTCCTGTTTTATCATATTATATTTACTATTATCGTTTGACGATTAATAAGACTGAAATTCTTTCCTGCCATTTACTAAAATAAACATAATTTATTTTTATTTTAAAAAAATATGAAAATCTGATGAAGAAAATTATTTTGAATTTCTCTTAATCTTTTAGTGTTATGGAAATTATAAAAGATTATAAATTTTCCTTAGAACATGAAACACTCATTAGAATTTCTTTGTGTGATATTTTTAGCAATTTATTTTTTCTGTCTAATATGAAAAGTATTTTTTCCTGTTTTATCATATTATATTTACTATTATCGTTTGACGATTAATAAGTCTGAAATTCTTTCCTAAGATTCAATAAAATAAACAAAATTTATTTTTATTGAATAAGAAATTGGATAAACTTAGGAAAAATACGCTCTTTTAAATTTCATACATGGAAATATAGGTTCTTTTGACATTCTAGCAAAATAGTAGTGTTATCCAAATTATAATATATTATTATTTACCATAGAATATGAATTGCTCATCAGTTAAATTCTTTGAACATTTATCAATAACTAATTAGATTTCATTGTAAAAAAATGAATGGTTGTATTCTGAATTTATTCATTTTTATGCTCTCTTACAATGGTTTAAAATTTATAAAACAACTGAACTCCATTCAAAAATTAAAGTATGTATATAATACTGTATGAAATATAAAACACTTCAAAATATAACGCATAAAAGCAATGAATTAGAATTTTTGTTATAATCTACATAATGTAAAAAGTTTACATGAATTAAACATAAGAGATTTCTTCTTTAATAATTTACTATGCATCATATTCTCTTTCTGTTAATATTCTTTTTATATCAGCATAGTTAAGGTGTTTTATTTCCTTCTTCAAATCTCATATGTATATTAACAGATACAAAGCATTGCCAGCCTAATTCCAATATATATATATATATATATATATATATATATATATATATTACATAAGAAATTGAATGACGCAATTATATAAGTTATATTTTTTAATTAAAATTATTTATTTTATTATTATTTTATTTTTCCTTTCCCGTGGTTTTTTTTTTTTTTTTCATTCCTCGAAGAGGTAAAATATTGCAATTGTACGAAAGAAGCACTTCCGGAAATTTCAATAAGTTTTAATAAATCTTTTCTTTTAGATTTCCAAAAATATACTTTACTTTAAAAAAAAATCTGTTCGTCTGTCTGCAGGTATTTGATCACCATAGATTAATACAATAAGACTGATGGATAAATTTTTCTGTCTTAGATCTTCTGTAAAGCTGCTATACACAAGCATATACATATAAATAATATGGCTCAAAACCATAATAATGTAGATAAATGAAATGTGATTCATGATTTTTACTCAAAAATTGTAGATTTCTACAAATCTGGACCAAATTCAGTTAAGAAGATGATTGACAATTTGTCTATATGCGAGGTATAGATTTGTATGTGCAAATGAAAAAGACAATTTAAATGTATTATAATCTAAAAGAATGAAAGAAACATTGAAACCTCGCTGAATATAAGTTTACATATAGTCTTTAAAAAAAGGAAACTTATTTACAAATTAAAATTCTTTTGTGAAAAAAATATCATAGTTTGGCCAAAATTTATTGATTGAAATTGGAATAATTATTGTTGATCAAAAGAAGAAAATCGAGGGGAGAATTATATGATTGATGTATATTCAAATTTAGACTACATCCAGCAAGGGAAATATTTTCAGTCTTGCAATACATATTGATGTGGATACTCCGGGGTTCTTTTGCAATTTGTTGGTCGATGACAAAAACAGTTCTATAGTGACAGACAACGACTATTATTAACACGAAAACGATAAACAGCCAGCCGAGTCGAACGCAGGAAAAACACAACAGCACACTACAACAAATAGTAGGCCACAAGTTGTAATCGGTAGTAAAAACAACCACAATACACAAAGCGACCAGACAGAATTTTAGCAGAAGGAGGGAATCTGCTTAGCTTCAATCTATGATATCTCCAAACGTCTGCAATTCTCCACTGTCTCCTTGCTTTCACTGTATCTCATTACTACACGACTGGCTACTCCACACACGACTCGATGCTGCTTCCCCAATGAACACCAGGACTCGACACACAGCTCAATTCAGCAATCACTTAAGCTCTTCGCTGGACTGATCCAACTATTCGCCGTAGACTCTTTACGCGATTGATTTCAGCTTGAGACTGCTGGCATTTTGTATTTCCCGGAGGCGGGTAGAGGGCATCAGGCGAATTTCGATTTCTATTGGCTGAATCGTTAAAATTCTGTAAGTTTCCAGTAATATCTATTTTGTCACCAAAGTCGCCAAATTCGTCGCCAAGCCCTGAGATTGCTGATTCGGCATCCGATCAGTATCCAACTCAGCGGGTCGTAAAACAGCCTTTCCAGTGATTAATCCAAGCATGCTGGGCAGAAGCATGAAAGATTTGTAATAATATATATACCACGTTTATCTTTTAGAAACAGTTGGAAAACATGAAAATCTACTGAATATAATTTGAAACACATTATTTTATAAAAAAAAATATTTGCAAATTGAAATTCATTGATTGAAAGAGGCATGGTTAATGTAGATTAAAGGTAGAAAATGTAGAAGAGAATTATCTAATTGATGAATATCAAAGCTTGAACCAGAACTAGAGAGGGAAATATTTTCAATCTAGCAATAAATACCACATGATTGTATAAAATTAAAAACAGTTAAAAACACTAAAATTAGCTGAACGTAATTTGACATGTAATATAAAAAAAGAAAATTTATTTGTAAATTGAAATATATTTGTAAAATTATGTCATGATTTAGCTAAATTTATTGCATTTATGGAAAATATTTCCCTCGCTAGCTATGGTTCAAGCTTTGATATACATCAATCAGATAATTCTCTTCTTCATTTTCAGCCTCTAATCTAGATTAATTAATTTGATCTCAAATGGGATATTAAGTAGAGAGGTCTTTAATTGTATAAATTTAAATATTGATTGTTTTGTAATGTTATCTGGTTAATAATTATCTCTAAAACTGCATTATTCTCGAAATTGTCCATGTGAGATAAATTACTTCACTGGTTGCTGTCACTCAATATTTGTATTTCAATAAAGCAAGAACGATCTGTAAAAATAATGCCAAATTTAGCTCTATTTACCTTAAATGTTTATGATCTTAACATGAACTATACTTGTTTCCAAGGTGTCGCTGCTGTCTTTGACATTGAACTCAGAAATAAAAAGTTTTTTAAGCTTCACTTTTTTACAATGTGCATTATATCCATTGTGTATGTGTGTGTGTGTGTGTGTGTGTGTGTGTGTGTGTGTGTGTGTGTGTGTGTGTGTGTGTGTGTGTGTGTGTGTGTGTGTGTGTGTGTGTGTGTTTGTGTGTGTGTGTTTGTGTGTGTGTGTGTGTGTGTGTGTGTGTGTGTGTGTGTGTGTGTGTGTGTGTGTGTGTGTGTGTGTGTGTGTGTGTGTGTGTGTGTGTGTGTGTGTGTGTGTGTGTGTGTGTGTGCAAAGCGTAACCTTTTGATCATGCATAGGTGAATGTCAATATAACCTTTTGAAATGCAGATTAAGTGGGCAGAAAGCGAAAAGGTGCTTCGAGTTACTGAAATATCAGATTTCAGACATTATTTATAAAAGACATTATTATTCAGACATTATTTAATTTTTTTTAGAAAATAGTAAACTAATGAAAAAAAAATGTGAAATTCTATTATAATTTGATTTTCCAGTTCCTTGAAAATACAAAATCAAATTTGAATAATTTGATTTTCTAAGAATTTAAGTTATTGAATCGAAAATTATATCTATTTTTTTTATTTTCTCGTACACAAAGATTATAAAGTATCGTTAGCTCCAAAACATCTCAACTCTAGATTTTCCCCGATCTTCAGAACTCCCGGAATCCGAAAAACCAATTTCTGGATTTATGTCTGTCTGTGAAATGAAAACTTGGATACGTCTTGAAGTAGAAGAAAGATAGTGGATATATGTCATACCAAATACGAAGATTTCTATTAAATTTTCAATTAAATATGCTCACCAAAATCTTTCTGTTGGATTTTCAGAATACAAGTCAACATGATAAATGAAAAACAAAAAATACATTTGTTATGTGAAATCTCGATATGTATCAAATTTTGAATGAAATTCTGCAAAGATTGAAATTTATCTGTTTTTACTTTCGCATGCTTGTGAACATAATTTCAAAAAAGCACCTACATAGATAAATGAAATCTTTTAGAGGACATTGTAGCATTCTTATAAGTAAAAACAAAATTAATAGTGCATAATATATACATATTTCAAAAAAGATTTTAAACGAAAAGATATTTCAGCGATTATATGTTTTTATGCACTAGTAAATGTATTTCTAAAAGAATATGCTAATAAAAATAATAATTTAAAAATTATGTACCAATATATGACAAAGTTTTTTCAAATAATTGATAGACAGTTTTCTTTTTAATCCTTTCTAGCGCCGTGGGAAGTATGCTTCCCACCAAATTTATCAATCTTTGTATGAATTTATGTAGGTTGGCATAAGTTCTGACACATTTTTTTAGAAAGACAGAAACTTAGATGCTTCAGTTCTTTATCTTACACAAAATGATGCGTCTTGATTTGTTACTTAATTATTAATGAACCAAATTAATTAATGAATCAAATTAAATTTATCCAATAAGTTAAATGAATCCCTTTCTTTATTCTAATTTCAAGCCTAAAATATTTTAACATACTATGACTAGAAAAAAATGGCCCTTTAAAGGGTTAAAACATAAAGCAAATCCATAAACTAAACATTTTTTCTAACACACTATAATTATAGAAAAATCAATTTCATCTTTGCCTCCCACTCATCCCAAAACACAACTGAGCGAGCTAAAAATACATAATTTATCGCCAAGTCTCACGCCCATATCCGATACGTCCGACTGGACATCTTCCCAACCCTTCCCCAAATAAAAAAATATGCCAACATTAAAGAAAATGTACCAAAACTAACCATCCCAGTGGAACAAGGGAACCTTTTAATCACCAAAAAATAATAACAGATAAAAAAGAATCAGTAGCAGGCTGAGATCGCTGTGAATAACTTGTGCACTTAATCTTAAAGGTGAGATACATAATCTGTCAAGGTAAAAGCATGACTCCCGTGGGACTGCCGGATAATGCGAGGGACATTATCTAGCAGCAAGTGCGACGGTGTCCATTATTCTGGCCGGATAGTCATCCGCTTTGTCACACCGCCGGCATGAGGATAAGTAATGAACGCCCCATCAAAATCAAGTGTTGGCTTTGACGATGCTTCTTTGTTCTCGAGAAGGCCGAATGTTTGTGAATTTGATGGAGATAATTTCTCAGTCAATCATATTTGCTGAAAGAAGATCGATTATCAAGGTAGAGAATAGAACTGCATTATTTTGTGAGACTCTACATCTCTTGTAGTATATATAGTACAATATTAAACAATATTTGCAATATCTTTATGCATTATAAAGTAACAAAATTAATTCAAACGAAATCTTGAATTTATTGGTTTTTACTTTTACGAATGGCGACAAATAAATTGGTTTGCATGGCGCCATTTTGTTTGCAAACAATGAAAACGCGTTAAATGGTTATAAAAACCGAAATTAAAAAAAAAAAAAAAAAAAAAAAAAAAAAAAGATTGGTGCCGATTTAGTTTTTTTGGTGGTAAATTTAACAAAGTTTATCCAACAGAATAATCAATATAAAAATAATTATAACAATTTAGAGAGACTAGAGACATGTTGCATTAAATAGTGCTTGCAAATATGATTTCCTTTATGAAACATTAAAAGATTGGTGGATTTGTAGAAACATACCAATTTTTCATTGATTCTGTTTTTCATTTCCTTTTTTTCGGTATTATACCAGTGAATTTCTCAAAAATAGAATTTACGACCATCAGAATCAAGTTATCTGAATCATCAAAAATAATTTTTCAGTCAGTCATATTTACTGGATGGTTGGTTGGTTGGTCGGTTGATTCGGTTTTTTTGGCGCAAAAGCAATGTTTGGCCATGCTGCGCCAAGCAAATGGTAAGAAAAAAGACCTACAATAAAACCAAACACATTAAAAAAATATAAAAACGAAAGGGAACAGCATGAAAATGCAGGAAATTAATGTGCACTTATGTTAATGATTTAAATAAAATACTGATGTGATGAAAGTGTTACAATGAAGCAAAGTAAAAGGTGAAACATGAACAAAAGTCAAAATTACTAAATACAAGAATAAAAGCCAATGGTTTTTAGAAACTTGAAAATATTTGGGTGGTGTGTTTCATCCACCAGGTCCTGTAATTTAAGAGAAGACGAGTAAAAATATTACGACGATGAACATTAAAATTGAGACATTCGATTAAGATATGTTTAATACTAAAAGCAATATTACAAGTGGTACACATTGACACCCTTTCACCGACGATGAGGTGACGGGTGCATATTTACTGGAAGAAAATCGATTATGAAGGAAAAGAGAAGAATTTTATCCTTTTATGAAACTCTACATCTCCTGTAGCATATATTGTATAATATTAAACAATATTCGCAATATTGTATATTATAATATTGTACATTACAGTTAAATATGCAATCCTAGCTGGAATATGTGATGTGGTTTCATGCGGGAAGTACGCGGTATTGTAAAGTAGTAAACTTCTATTTTTTTACTTCAGTAAGTTCATTTTTATTCTCCAAAATATGCACATGTAAATGTCGGAGATTTGGTCCGAAGTGCAATAATACGCACTCATACATTTTGATCATTCTTAATGATGGATGTAGAAATATAAATCAAATTAAAACTACATGACGGATTACATTTTGAAAGAAATTGCAATTTTAAATTGCACTCAGATGAATAAATAAAATTATGCTGCTTCATTCTACTCTTCTGATCACGATGTCACACTCAGAAAGAAAAATGGAGGCGACCAAGCTCTCTACATCAAGTGCATCTCCTATTTCAATAAAATATACTATTCATGTGATTAAAGTTAATAAGTTCAAACTGACATCGAAAATAAAGTTTCTCTTCTATAGAGCTTTTGAAAATTTTAATTCGTGCTCAAATACACATTCGGATACTTTATATTTGCAATTAATATACAGCTAATATGAATCCACACCCATTTTAAAAAAAATTGTATGATGACAACAAATTTAACGCATGCCAAGTACACACAACATATTAAATATTCGTTGGAATCTGATATGGAGAAAACTATAATTTTACTACAACAGCCCATTTGCTAGAAAGAATTTAGTTTAATAGCATTTACCAGCTTTCTTGTTCAAAAAATATCTGCTACAGCAGCATTTGCCATTCCACTTGTTGGAAAATTATCTGTTACAATCGCATTTTCTATCGCTCCTGTTGGAAAAAAAATCTGCTACAATAGCATTCGCAAGTCCACTTGTTGGAAAATTATCTGTTACAATCGCATTTTCTATCGCTCCTGTTGAAGAAAAAAAAAAAAAAAAACATCTGCTACAACAAAATTTGCTGTTCCACTTGTTGGAAAATTATCTGTTACAATCACATTTTCTATCGCTCCTGTTGAAAAAAAAAAACATCTGCTACAACAACATTTGCTGTTCCACTTGTTGGAAAATTGTCTGTTACAATCGCATTTTCTATCGCTCCTGTTGGAAAAAAAAATCTGCTACAATAGCATTCGCAAGTCCACTTGTTGGAAAATTATCTGTTACAATCGCATTTTCTATCGCTCCTGTTGAAGAAAAAAAAAAAAAAACATCTGCTACAACAACATTTGCTGTTCCACTTGTTGGAAAATTATCTGTTACAATCGCATTTTCCATCGCTCCTGTTGGAAAAAAAAATCTGCTACAATAGCATTCGCAAGTCCACTTGTTGGAAAATTATCTGTTACAATCGCATTTTCTATCGCTCCTGTTGGGAAAAAAAAAAAAAAAAACATCCCCTACAACAACATTTGCTGTTCCACTTGTTGGAAAATTATCTGTTACAATCACATTTTCCATCGCTCCTGTTGGAAAAAAAATCTGCTACAATAGCATTCGCAAGTCCACTTGTTGGAAAATTTTCTGTTACAATAGCGTTTTCTAGCTATCTTGTTGGAAAAAGTCTACAATAACTGCATTTGCCTTCTCACTCATTGGAGAGAAAAAAATGTCATTCTACTTGTAAAAAAAAATCCAATTATAAAAGTATATGTACTCTTACTTAAAACAGTAATATTACAACAGGCCGTAATTACCACAACAGCACTGACACCCTAAGGATTATCCCTATAAAGCAAATTAATTTCTTTTTTGAATTCCAATTACCTATTAAAATTAAAATCATCCAAGTGTGTAAACACATTCCCAGGAAATTATTACATTAAACACCCGCACGAACTTAAAAGAATTAAAGCAGAGGTATTTACTTCGCTGTGAAATTCTTTATCGTGGAAAAGCTTTTCCAGCTGTTATTACAAAATATGAAGTATGGGAACAGCGATGAGCGTAATGGGGAAAATTAGAGACTGAAGAAGTCTCTCCGCATCGAGTGATGCGGAAATCTTATTTGTCTGAAATATTGTCTTGAAAGAAGCTGACAGGGCAAAATTGAATTCTTTAAAACATTGTTATTGGGTTTGTTTAAGCCTCATTATTTCTAATGAGATTGAGTTCATTATGGTGCGATTATGTTTGGAAAGATAGTATTTATTTTCTTGTAGCCGCAGAGGAAAACTTTTAGAATGGTCTTTCATTATTATAATATAAACATCTCATTCAGTTGTTGAATATTTATTTATTTTTCGTGGTAAAATTATTACAATTCATAAAATATTTTAGCAATTCCATTTGAAAGAAATGAAGCTAGGCATCTTATATTTGGTCAAAATTAGATGTACTGCAGATAAGCATCGAAATATTAATTATGTTTCATTTCTCCTAACAAAGTATTTTTAGACAATGAGCTCTAATAGACCCTAGAGGTAGGTTATTTTAATTGTCCTACATTGGTTTCTTGTATATTGTGCATGAATATTCTTAATAGAGTCAAATCCCATGGTATAATAGGGGTATTAATGTGCAACTGTCCGAAAAATCTTCATTGCACATTGGTATTCTTAATAGAGTAAAATTCTATGTCACAATAGTAACAAGAAAGTGCAACTATCCGAGAAATCTACATCTTGCATGAGCATTTTTCATAGAGTCGAATCCCATGGCATAATAGTGTAATTAAAGTGCAATTGTCCAAGAAATCTACATTATGTATGGGTATTATTAACAGAGTCAAATAGCATGGCACAGTAGTGGCATTAATGTGCAACTGTCAGAGGAATCTACATTGTGCATGGGTATTCTTAATGGAGTAAAATTCTATGTCACAATAGTAACAAGAAAGTGCAACTATCCGAGAAATCTACATCTTGCATGAGCATTTTTCATAGAGTCGAATCCCATGGCATAATAGTGATATTAAAGTGCAATTGTCCAAGAAATCTACATTATGTATGGGTATTATTAACAGAGTCAAATAGCATGGCACAGTAGTGGCATTAATGTGCAACTGTCCTAGAAATCTACACTGCGCACGAATATTCTTCATAGAGTCAAATCCCATAGCATGATAGTGCGTTAAAGTGAAACTATCCGAGAAATCTACACTGCGCACGAATATTCTTCATAGAGTAAAATCCCATGGTATAATAGTGGCATTAAAGTGCAACTGTCCGAGAAATCTACGCTGTGCACGAATATTTTTAACACTGCCAAATCCCAAGGCGTAATAGTGGCATAAAAGTGCAACTGTCCGAGAAATCTACAATGCGCACGAATATTCTTCATAAAATAAAATCCCATGGCATGATAGTGGCATTAAAGTGCAACTGTCCGAGAAATCTACACTGCGCATGAACATTCTTAATAAAGTCTATCTCCTACGGCATAACATTGGCATTAAAGTGTAAATATCCGAGAAATCTACATTGTGCATGAACATTCTTCATAGAGTCAAATCCCTTGAAATAGTGGCATTAAAGTGCAACAGACCGAGAAGTCAACAGTGTGCGTGAGCATTTTTAAGAGTCAAATCCCATAGCATAATAGTGGCATTAAAGTGCAAGTGTCCGACGAAATTATCAGTAGTGTATTGTCGTAGTACTGAGCTCAACGTCATTTTCTTTTTTATCTTTCTTATCTAATCTGTGCAAATAATTATGATAATCTTTCCTTTTTAGGTTTCAAAGATGAAAAAAATCAAGAGTTTAATTATTTGATTAAAGCAATAGCATCGATATAATAGGATAGCATCGCAAAAATTAAAATTAGAGAAAATAATATACATATTTCAGCGCGCGCGCATGTGTATGTGCAGTAAATGTCGAAATTGAAGAAAAGCATTGTTTAGAAATTAAGATATAACCAAGTTTTATTTTTTCATTTTAAAAAGGTGCAAAATTATTTTTATGCGAAAAATTGTATGAAACGTATTGCTGAATGAAGCCAAAATTTCGTTTACATTTATTAATGAATCAAAATTAAAATACCAAAAATTCACTATTCCCTGTTTGTAGATTATATGTGTGCAGAATTTGATAGTTCTAGGCCAAACTGGCTTTCTTATTGTGGGTGGAGTTAAAGACACATTTTTTTTTAATTATTAGCAGTCATAAGTTTTATTTTAAATAGTTCATGGCTAACTATTTTTAGTTGTTTTAAATGTTAGAATTCAAGAAATGACTTGATTATACTTGTAAAAGAATTAAAATCATAATTTATAATTATTTGAAATAAAATATGAGGCAAATATTCAAAAGCAGATAGAAAAGACAATAACTAATAGGAATTTTATAGTAAAATGTTTAAACTCAATAAGAGCATTTAGAATGGTAGACAGTTATATTGAAACGCCCACTCACAATCAAATATTTGCATATTTGAGTTTTCAGAACCACAATTCTAATCTTTAATAGTATGGTATTTATTTCAAAAGGTCCGTGATCTTATGGCAGAACATTTTCCAATTTCAAATCCCATTGGAAAGAGCATTTATATTTATAGATTAAATCTTTAACTAAATAGATTAAATTCAAATGTTAATTCAAATTATTTTAATTAAGAGGTTACGTGGCCTTTCATAACAAATATTTTAGTTATTTGTACTCAAAAATGAACCAAATAATAATTACTGTTGATTTTGTATTTTATGCCTGACCGTAGTAGCACGTATATATTGTGCGATACTGTATGTTATTAAATAATACTTGCAATATTGAATAAAATTGTTGAATGTTAAATAATGTAATATCACCCAGTATTGTACAATTCTGTATAGTAGTCTGTGTTACCCAATTAACCAGCTATTCTATAAGAACTAGAATCTTATCCCTATCATAATCCCGCATGTTGTAATTAAATAATTATAATCATAAAATCATTTTGTAATTAACTGTAATTGAATTCTTTGTTTTTTTGCAATATATTGCTGATTATTCAATACGGTTTTTAAGTTAGTTGAGAGCTAGTTGCCTCCAATTTAATGCAGATCAAAAATTTTAACGCTAAAATGATTTATCAAATTTCATTTCCGTCTTGTTTAGTTTATTTTCTCATATAAGAAGTATAGAGAAAGTGTTGCGAGGAATTTTATGGTTAATAATTTTGAACTCAAGCTCCATTGCTCAAAATTTATTTTCAATTTGATAGATTTTTTTTTTTTTTTTTTTGAATTTCAAAATAAGTGATACTAAATAATAATTTGAATGATGGATGCTAAAAATAAAAAATTAGAAATATTATACGGTTAATAGATTTGTATTATATTACGTATATGCACTGTTCGTTTCAGGAACCAGGAAATCCTTTTTGAAGGATTTTAAAACCTAGAGGGGTATCACCCAGCGAGAAATGAACCTTTCCAAAAGTTTTTTTAGGCCTGACTTTCGCTCTGTTTAATGGATTTTCTCACATTTATTTTTTTCGCTTATTATTTTGATACTTACATTTTATTTTTACTTTGAACTTAAGTATTCATTGATCAAGTCACGAGTTGAATTTCGTGGATTGTTTGCTAGAGCTGCAGTGCCTAATTCTACTGTACAGGTTTCTCTAATTAAATGCAAATTTTCCAAATCTTCTTAATTTAAGTGAAATCAAAGCCTTCTGGCTCATAGGGGGGTGTTAGTATTTGAGAATGGATAGTATGTTTCTGTATATATATATATATATATATATATATAATGTTATGATCAAAATATTGAATTATGCGTAAATAAATTTTAAATACTTCATTTATTCATTTGATCTTTATTACTTCATTTGTTTTGAAAATAGATTTTCTAAATGAAAAGTTATTAACAGTTTTGAAATAAAAATTTTGGAATTATTTGTACTCTGATAGATAAGATTTAAATGTCGACCATGAAAAAAAAGAAAAAAAAAAAGATGCAGTTGTTTTTAGATAAGTCATTCATTTTATTTAGTCTTACTTTTCGTTCATTAATTAGAATAAGTTACAAATATAGGTAAAAAGACTATTATTTTTCATCATAATTTACCTTAATAAGATTAATTTTTGAAATAAAAATATTCATAAACCTTCAAATTATGATGTATGTTTTTACAGAAAATATTTAATTATTATATTCCATCACTGATTCGTTATTAGTAGAAATAATTTTGTGTGCATTATTTTCTGGAAGAAAGGTTTTCAAATTCTATAAATATATTAATCAACGAAAAATAATCTCAGCTTACATTCATAACTTAATTAAAGGAATAAAACTTTTCCACTTTTATCCATAAATAAAATCATTATAATACATTTCTCTAAAATTGATCCTTTGTTTTCATTTTTTTTCTGCAGAAAATTACTTAAGAAATGGTTGTTTGAAATTCTATTTTTCTTTTAGACTTTACTTGTATTTTTTTTTTAGCTTTATGCGTGAAAATTGTTGTTATTATTATTTTTTTTTACATTTTTGATAGTAAATTTCTATTCTTCTTATTATTTTGTTGTTTACGAATGAAATTTGTGTCAAACTGCTAAAAAAATAATTATTACAGCTTTAAAACATCATTAATAAAAAAAATCATTAGCTTAACTAATATATTTAGATAATGTTTTTATTTTTCGCTTAAACATCGCATTATAAATATTAGAAAAGAAATTATAAAAAAATAGACCTTTACATTATAAAAATATTATTTGATATTTCAATATTTTATATGTAAAGAATTTTATACTTCTTGCCATCTATAATCTTTAAATTATTAGTTGCAATCAGTATTATGTTGATAGTAAGCTATTAGAGAAAGCATTTTCTATTCTTCAGAATTTCATGCCATTTTTTCCATGAAGGCCCTTTGTTACTGTTTGAGAAAAATAATTAAATCATGTTTCATATTATAATGTACCAATGTACAGAAAGATCTGTATGAAAGATCTGTATTTCATTCAAGATTTGTATTTCATATTTTAATTAAAGATACGTCAATTGTTCCAATTAATTATATGTACACTTTTTTATTAATTTGTTTAAAAAATTATTTAGGGGAAAACATCTAGTATTTACATCAGATTGTCAAAAAAAACCACAGATGCCAACAATTAAAATAATTAACGCATTTAGTTCTCTTAAAAATAAATTTGTAAATTAAATATTTTATTCTGTATTTTAAATATGTTTTTATTTTACTTTCTGTTATAGCCCGTGTTAAAACTATTTTATATCTTGGAATAATTGCAGAGATTTAAAAGAAACGTTTTTACATAATTTTTTTAAAAAGATATAAAAGATAAAAAAAAGATATAAGATATAAAGATATAATATTTAATAAAAGATATTATTAAAAAATTTAAAATCTAATCATTTTATACTTAAATACTTGGCTTTAATAGGGTTTTTCTAAGGAACATTAAAAAATCCTTACAGACATCAAATGTTTTTTAAATCATTTTTTTATCTAAATTTGATAAATAACAATATTAAACCCAAACCATAACGTACCTTATAGAATTATTCATTTCTCTTTCTGTATTCATTTTGGTTTGACATGCCAATATAAATCATTTTCATATAAAATTAAATACTTTTTTTTATATGTACTTGCATTTCTTATTCAACTTCCTATTTCTTGCAAACAACCTATAGGACATTAAAAAAAATTTGAATAACTCATAATTTGTCACTATATTTGAACAGATTATATGTAATTCCCACCCTTTCTGAGGAATTTTACAAACACCACATCCATATTCAACCAACCCCCGACTTACTCATGGCCTCATGGGTACTTTTAAGTTCCATATCTTGTTAGCAAAAATTCCACAGGGACCAACAATTCCTGACGCTAGTTAGTAATAGAGGGACCCTTATGCTATTAAGTCATTATGCAACTACAAACCCCCGTTAACAGCCTTTCTTTACCCGCCATACTTTGAATACCTAATAGCAGTTTGTTGGGAGACCTTTGGCCAGATTTTGTCCCAGAAAATGGCAACACCACAAGGAATCAGAACGTGAGAACACTTTTAAGGGGATACGATATAAAATGTGACGTCATTTTTGGACAACATTTAATGTCTGATAAGAGCCGTGACTCCGGGCTCCACCCAAAAACTGAGCCTCACGCAACTCTCACGTGGGTTGATTTGCGACCGCTTACCATCCAGCTAGAGCAAGAGCAACATGCTCAGGAAATGTGGAAGCGCAGTAATTTAGTTCTTTTCTTTCTTTTATTTTAGCCTGCGCGCGGATGGATACTTCTTTTTTCTTTCTCTTTTTATTATTTTTTTTTTCTTTTGCGAAACGTGGATAATTATTTCTGAGTAGCGCGCACCTGAAATCCACGAATTGCATCCTAATGAGCGGTTCATGGAATGGGTTTGGGATTGGAAAATTTTAAGTGGGTGTCTTAAAATAAGTCATGTGTGCATTTGGATTTTAAATAATTGCTTTTAGTTAAAGGTTATGCCAGTATTTCAGCTGAGAACGGTATAGTAAAGTCTATTGTAGAATTGTCCATGTTTATGGCGTTTTAAGGACATGTTATACTATGCAGTAGCAATTGAATCATTCAAATTAAAAATTTGACTACAGTAATCATAATTGCAACCGAACATTGAATTCTTTATTCAAATTGTAAAAGATTGCAAACTTGAATTTTATTAGTTTTACTCCCTTTCTTTATTAGAATTTAAATTGCTTTATTTTTAACAAGTAAAACTGATTTATATATATTTTTTTAATACTCTTTATTTTCGGGCATTCTAAAATGGGAAAAAAAAATCAGCAATGTTGTAGACATAAAAAACTCGTAAAAACCATTGATGAAGTATTTAGTGGCCATGGGCTTTAATAATTATAAATCAGAGTGCGTGGTCTCTCAAAACATTTCTCATATACTCTCTAATAAAGGTGTTATACCAGAGAATGCCTTGCATGGCACTGGCGTGCAATAGTTACGAAATATTAAACCTTGGTATGAATTTAATATTTTTATTGAATATATCATATGATCCTTGGCAAGTGTATTGGCGATTCAGACTAGGCATGTCATTAATAGCAACCGAAAATCGAATTTCTATTGCATTTTTTTTTTCCTAATCAACTGAAAAAGAATTCTTAAAAATCTACACTTGTAGTTAAAAAATTCCATACTAAGTTTACTATATTTAACATGACGTTTATATTTTATATATTTATATAGCGTTTTTGAGTTATAGCGCTTATATGCTTCTGAAAGCACAGACGGACAAATCATTAAACTCTTATAGGATCTGGCAGAAAATTTTATAGGTGTCTACATTATAGATATTAAGTTATTTGTCAAATTTTATTTATCCAGTTCTTTTCCTGCTGTAATTATCATGCCATCATACTCGAGCAGCTGAACTTCCTCTGAACGGATTTTACTTAACTTTTGATTGATATATGACAAAAATTCATGTAAAGACCGTATACCAAATTTCATCCAACTAGCTCGAAACGTTTTTGAGTTACCTTTATCACAGACAGACATAACATAATGCCGTCCCGTCCCCCGGTGCCTATAATACTAAGTTATCTAACCAGTTGGATGAGTACAAGATGGAAGGGGGAAAAAAAAGAAAGAAAGAAAATTGTTGATAGAAAGAAAGAGACGACATACCTTCCAGGGTTCTCCAGAGAGAATACCATTGGTGTCAAATCCTGCACGACTATATTCCATTTTTTAGTGATGTAATAACTGGATAGAAGGGACAAGAATACTTAAACAAATGGTAACTTTGAGTTGTACAAGGAAATGAGATTACTAACTGAAAAAAATTGATAAATTACATTGAGGACATCTGTATGACATGTATAAGCATATAAGTAATCACTGAAGAGTCAGAAATCTGTAGCATCCGTCTGAATCCTGTGGTTTTGATTTCCTCCGTGAGAACTGCACTTTTGAGGGATTTTTGAAGTTATAATTTCGGCTGATTTTGACAAGTGGCATTTTGGTCTCAGCTATTGTGTAGTCTTGAAGAGGTCTTGGTATTTGTGAATATGGTTTACTATGGAGTGGATCTTGCCACGTGAAAGGGCATTCGATGCAACTCTCCTGTACCATTCTTCCTCGAGACTTGTTTCTGGCTTTCTCATGTGCCATGAGAGAGTCAGTAGGCATTCGGTGGCATAGTGAATTGGGGATCCTATTCACTATGCCACCGAATGCCTACTGACTCTCTAATGGCAAGATGGATCTTTTCCGAAAATGTATTTAGAGAACTCAGGGAGATCTAAAACGTGTAGATTCTTCATAATCCCGAGTTCGAATTTTTTGACGATTACAATACTTTATCTCTACTTCGTATATGAGAAAATAAAAATGCTGAAATTCCAACCGTGGATGCAGGTGAAATACTTATTATTTGATTTTTTTTCAATTATTTTAAATAAAAGAAACTATAATCATCGTATTTGTAAAAATATCTGTGGTAAAAAAAATAATAATGTTCAGAGACAAATTTATCTGTTATTCAAAATCAAATGCATGCTTACAAAATTTATATAAAACATAAGTATAAAAGGAGCGAATACAAAATTCAGTAACATAACTGAAATCAAAATGCAAATCCAAATATATTCGTATTTTGTATATGAATCTAATCTGCGTCTTGGTTTATAATTCGTAGTATATCGGCGTATAACATAACGAATGGAATTATATTGTAAATATGCCACTATTTTATAATTCAAAAAATGTGTTTCTCTGTATTAAAATGTTATAAAGACAAATTTCAAATCAAAAGACATCAAAGTTACATATAAATATTCTTATCACTTGGGCGATATATTTTATTTCTTACATAAGAGCAGGAATGCTTTGATGGAAAAAAAATCAAATTGTAGATAAAGAATAGACAGAAAAACTTATGAAATTTCATAAAAGTTCACTTTATTTTAAATCATAAAATACTTTTATATGAAATTCCAGAAAAATTGGAAAATATGCACATAAATAAATAAATTTCAAGTAAGACTTCTCAAAATTTTAAAAAAGGCATTACATAAAATATTGCAAAAAATAATCGCATTAAGTGTTTTTTAAATTTAATTTACAGAATCTATTTTCCGTACCAATAAATGCGTTTCGGTTTTTTTACTGGTGAATATAAAATGTTTTATATAGAATCGGTCGAATGTTAAGTTATCTTCTTATAAACGAGATTGAAAAATATTAAAATATATTTCATGCGTTTATAAATCAGAATTTAAACACTTTAATCAGATAGTCTTAAAATAAAATAAAAACACTTAAAAAAAGCTTAGATATAAATTTAACTCATATTCGTATGCTCAAAAGTTAAGAAATGAAGATATTTCTTATTTTATCATAAATCCATTGGATTCAGAATTGAAAAGAATTTCTTATACATTTTATTTAGACAAAAAAATTTTTTTCAAGCATATTAAATATTAAAAAAAGGGACAAAAAATCGAATTTCCGAAAATATTCAAAATTTCAAATGCGACTTTATTTCTTAATAAAAACAAAACAATAAAATGAGCTTTTCAAAATAATGGAATGAACACAAAATGTTTTATTAAAAAATGTATTAAGCCTCAAATAAAAATGTTAATAAATATGTCGAATAAAATATCCTGTCAACTTTTATTATCGTTGTCTTGAAAAACGCTTTTATTTTTTCTTTGTGTTTTATTGAGATTGAGTTTTATAAAACGGTTATTGTTTTTTGATTTGCATTGCAGGAAAATGTTAACAGGGCGGACGTGTTTGTCGTTTTAATCAGGATGCTTTATGCTTGTTTTGTTTATAGAAACTTTGTGGAGTTTGGTGAATGGATATTGCTACTTACAAAAGCGGAATATTAAATTTGCTTAACGCTTGTGTGTTTAATATCATTTAATGAAATCCCCTAACAATAACATTATTAAAGATTTCTTGTTTTTAGATTCAGAAGGCAATAAAACTTTATTTACATCTGTGCCTCTATTAATTGCTACTTAAGAAATATAAGATATTATAATTTTTTTTCTCTGTTTAAATGTCAAATATCCGTTTCTTTAGATTTTAAAATATGTTTTCTTTCCAAGATATTTTCCTTATTATGGCAAGGTGTAAATATTCAGAAATCTTATTAATTCCAGATGAATGTTTTTGAAAACAAATGTTATCGGATTTTGCACAAATAGAAAGTCGGATTTTGTAAAAGCAATTAATCTCAAATGAAAGCAATTAGGAAGAATTTTACACCAAACGATTTTTTTTTTATTTTTGAATAACAGCTGCAGAAATAAACATAAATAAATAAAGATAAATTAAAAAATGTTTCAAACTAGAGTATACAATTTTAAATTCTCTCTCATTGAATTTGTTGTTATTATTCAAAAAGACCCATAACTATTGATTTGATTTTTTTTAAATACATTATTTCCTGAAGTCAAATCAAAAGACAAATTAGGATTTAGTTTCTCAATTTATTATTCGAAGACTCGGGATTAATTTTAAGAATACAAAATTGCATCATACAATAAAATCGTTGTACGGAATATCGTTAAATGTCATTATAAAATTTTGTTGCTAGAAAATTAATAGATTAGTTCAATTGGCGCCAGTGTTAAATGGCGGAATAAAAACTGATTATCATTTTATTATCAACATTATCTTATCCTTAATAGTAAGGGAATATTGCAAACGATAAATAAAATATTCTGCGATTAAATTGTGAAATTGTGCTTATGAAACAATTTCATTGTAGTTAAAAAAAGAGCAATACAATGTTTTACGGCTGACAGAAATGAAAAAAAAAATATCACCAAAATTTAATAAACATTTTAAGAAATATGCAGCAAAATATTGTTGATGTATTTTTTTGCCTTTCTAATTCAAATCTTTAATGCATGTTAATTAAAAAAATAATCAAAACAATAACGCACACATTTTTAAGGATTCAAAAAGAATAAAAATATTTATTTCAGCTAGTTTTGAATTTCATTTTCTTTCAATTCCTTTTTTAAAAAAAATATAATGTTAAACTTATTTCTAAATTTTGCTAATATTTATTTGCTAATATTGCTTTTATCTCTAAATTTTGAAATGTCGCCGATTATTTAACAAGCAAATAAATACAAAATCATTTACATAGTATATTGTCAACGAAAACAAACAAGTATATTTTACAAGTATCTTCAGATTGAATGCATCAGCCATTGAGGGAAAATTCAGTTAAAGAATTCTATATTTATACAGATATGAAAAAAGTTAAATTAATATTTATAATAAAAATGCTGATGATATATTTATCGATGATAAACAGATTAAATACACTTTTTGCGATTAAATGTTTCTCCATACGTATGTTCATTTTTACTTTCCCGCATATGATGCATATAAAATGAGTATAGAAATTGTCGGAAACTTGAGATTTTGTCGAAATTTCAAGTTGCAGAATTCCCTAAGGAAGAAAATCCCATTTTTGGAATTATATATGTCTATCTGTGAAAAAGATAGTTCAAAAATAATTTCAGGTAGACGTATGAAATTTGGTATATAGAATTTATATCAAATTTGTAGGGGCCTACCAACTTATGAACGAAATTTATTTATAGAAAATTTGTCTTTCCGGTTATCCAAAAACATGCGAAAACAATAGTTACAAAACGTAAAGCTCTAGATAAGTAAAATTTAATGCACATGTTTAATATCTAAAATGTATTATTATTATCGAATTTAGAATTCATAATAGATAATTTACAATAAATGCTTTCTTCTTATACTTCTTTCAAGTTTTTTTAGTTGTTTTCGGTCAAACGATTTTCTGTATAAAGTATTATGCAAAAATTTAATCATTTACATTGTAATTTATCACTACCAGCCAACCACTAAACACTGCTAAGTTAAAGTATTTTGAATTCCTACCTCAAAATCAGAAGAATAGAACCTTTAAGTTTCATAAAACAGCCCCGCTTTTCTGTTTCGGAACTCAAAAATTCATTCTAATATTAGCTCCTGCACATTTCGAGAGAGCTGTAATTATTTCTAAATAAAACGGCTTTAAAATGCTGTCTGATATAATTATCGCAGCCTATAATAATTCAGACACTTTAATCTAATTTTCTCTAATTCCCAGATTAAATCATTGTTGAGCCCTGGTAGTCCGTACAAGTCCAGTGGACCGCATAAATTACCAGTTCCGCTACAATAAGTCAACTTAATGTGATCACATTATACTTTGAGTTCCTGAAGCTCGAGTCTGAAAATTTGAATTGATTTAGGCCACTCCAGTAATTAATCGTTCGTCGGATATAGCGAAATATGTTTAAATCTGGAAAGTTTATGGGTTAATTTCATTATGCTAATTCGCTTTTCAATTAGAGTAAGACGGTTAAAATTTTAAAAATATGATACCTCATTACTATAAGAGTATATTATACTCAACTGACGCATTTTACTTTCTCCTGTATAAAAGGAAATAAAAATCGACTTTAATTGTAATCATCTAAAATAAAAATCGAAGTATAGACATTATCGAATCTTCGTATTTCAGACCTCCTATACCCCCCCCCTCAAACCAATAAAATGGAATTGAGTCTGTATGTGAACGCGCTAATTCAAAAATGCTTTGGGAAAGATAGATGGAATTTTTCCTGCACAACAAAAAATTTGTCAAATTTGAAATGAAATATATTCAGACGAAGTCTGTCTGTCCGACTGTCCGAATACCAGTGAACATGATGACTAAAGAACTTCAAAAGCTAGACAAATAAAATTTGGCACGCAGATTGAGTATCAAAATTGTTGATTCTTATCAAATTCTGTATCAAATCTAACAAGGGATTGGCCGTCTTTTTGCATTTTCGCATGCTTGTAAACGCAAAATTAATTAAATAAACTTGATGCATGTCCTGTTGACTACAATGACTAGATGATTGTCATATAACTACCATGAATTAATAAACATATTATTAGGTTTTTCTAGATCAAATAAATTCGGCACCTTTTGAATTCTCTGTAGTACAGTTATTGTCACTTCTGAGCTTGCGTTCAGAGTAATATTTCAAAACTCTAGTGCGAGTTTAATGCCAATGTGGAAATTTTTGATGAAATATATTTAGAGGAATACTGTCTGTCCGACTGTTCGAATACAAGTGAACACGATAACTATAAAACCTCAAAAGCTAGACAGATAAAATTTGGCACGCAGATTGAGTATCAAAATTGTTGATTCTTTTCAAATTCTGAATCAAATCTGACAAGGAATTGACTGTCTTTTTGCATTTTCGCATGCATGAAAACATAAAATTAATTAAATAAGTAAAAACTTGATGTATGACCTCAGGTCTAGATGATTGTCATATAGCTACCATGAGGTAATAAACATCTTATTCGGTTTTCCAGATCGAATACATTCCGTACCTTTTGAATTCTCTCTAGGGAATCAAAGTGCTAGTATCACTTTTAAACTTGCATTTAAAATAATATTTTAAAACTCTAATGTGAGCTTAATGTCACTTTAAATACTTCCAATTTTTTCAAGTGATAAATTTCCCACAAACTCCTGCTGTTCAAAACTTCAAAACAAATCGACTATTGTTTGTTTAGGTTGTGAGTTTACCTATAGGAAAATATCGAACGTAAGCACATGAAGTCTTATTGCATATATAATCTTTAATTAGTTATTTTTCATCTCCCAATTGATCAATATTTTACTGAAAACAATTGAATTATATATACTCATTGCAATAACACAAACTTCAAAACTGTTTTTAAAAATTAGATATAAGCATTTAAAAGATGAGTAGCAAAAAAATTACGCATGAAAAATATTCTATTGATTTAAGAAAATGTTGACAAATATTAAAGCTCTATGTAATTAAAAAGATTCACATTAATAAACAAAGCAAACAAAAATAAACACATATCGTAAAACGAGCAATTTTTGCATATATATATATATATATCGTGTATCTTGGAAATGGTTCAAATGATTTAAATCAAATTTTGTATTTAAATAAGGCTTTGCTCTTTAAATTTATCGATATAGGTTTTTTTTTCTGAAAAAAAAAACGATTTTACACTATCTAATAAAGTCAAGCAAATGGCGCCGCCAATCCAAGCTGAGCCCAAGAAAACCGAAGTAAACATCCAAGCTTTAGTAAAAATCATATAATTTTAAAAGTGCAGTTCTTTTAAAGTTATAAGATTATGCAAGATATATAGTTATATATATATATATACAAGAGAGCAATTCTTTATTACATATAAATTTAGGAAATGGCTCTAACAATTTTTTTATAACTAATTATTAGATCCTTTTTCTCTCTGTTCTCATATTGACAATAATATATAGCGCCATCTTGGGTCCGATTTCCTTATAGTAAAACTGTAAAATTCATAGTTCAAAAATAGAAATAATGACAGATAAAGTATGAAAAATACATACTGCAATATAGCATATTGTTTCGAATAACATATTAAACTAAGTGCATTCATTAATTTTTTATTTAAATGACCGTTTCATATATAGGTAAGATTGAAAAATATTCATATGTAACCAGTAAGTGATTTGTAAGTAAATATTTTATCCGAAGAAAAAAGAGCTTTTACAAAACGAAACAAAAAGAAAACAGAAGAAAAATTAAAATTGCCTAGCTAGGGTAGGTCTTCCAGGTACTAATTACAAAAAAAAAAAAAAAAAAAAAAATATTAGATATAACGTTATTGGAGTAAATAAAAAAATTACCGGGGTTATTTTCTATTTTTTTACTCAAAAAATGGCAGTAAAAAAACCCACCAAACTTGACATTTATGAGTTTGAAAGGAATAAAACCTCTAACGAATTGATATTGTTATCTCTTACTTCTTTTTACCATTTTATAGTTCGGTTATTTACATAACACTGTCCGAAATGAAGTCGACAACTGCCAATTCCCAGCACCAAACGAAAGAAAAAAAAAATAACCGCAACGTCTACCTCCATTCGCCGAAGTGTTAATTCATGCTGACTCGATACTTCACAGGTTTCTGCCAAGTATATAACAGCTTACTTAACGCCAAATTGTCTGTTTTCTCCTACTTATTGAGTCTATTGATCCTAGAATGTCTATCATTCGGGACACTAATCATCGTTATTTCCTACTTTTATTCCTTTTTTTATGTCGATTTCTTATTTCTGGCTGATTTTTCTGCATTTAATTCTCTACGTGACCGAATTCTTTGAATTATATCGAGAGCTTTGTGTTATTTTTCGTTACCAGATACCAATTTACACGTCTCTCTGAATTCTTGTATTTGAATTATGCATTATTCTATCTAGGATTATTGAGGTCCGATATGAGTTTCGTTTTAGTTTAACTTTTGTCACTTATAGTTAAAAAGTAATCATGTGTAGAATTTTTTTTTCTTCTAATTCCATTTTTTGATTTAAAAGAACACAATACTTTCGCTAGCCTCATCTTAAAAATTTAGAAGAAGTTGATTATATATATATATTAAGTAGATATTAAAATATTCTAGCTTTTAGCTAAGTAGACGATTATTGATATTTATAAAGGTTTTTGTATAAATTAGAATCAATTCTGACATCTGATTTTTTTCCTTCAAAAATGTCTTAAATATGTAGAATTCAATTATTTTGTAATGCTATAAGCTCATCCAAAAATAATTGCTCATGGTTTCACTGCGGGATCCCCCCAAAATATTAAACAATATTCGCAATATTGTTAAATATAGAATAATAACGCACAATATTATACATTGTTTAATAAGCTATTTAATCTGGGATGTGCACTTCAATTACGTGATCCTAGACTCAAACATATATTGCACTGCACGATCCTAGTATCAAAAATATATTGTAAATATATTCTCAATATTGTTGAATATTGAATAATATAGTATACTATAGAATAATATAAATAACATATATACATACATATGTATATACATATACATATACAATATATATATATATATATATATATATATATATATATATATATATATATATATATATATATATATATATATATATATATATATATATATATATATATATATATATATATTGTTTCAGCTACATTGTTTTAATATATATTTCTCAAAATGATTTTTATAAAGCATTCTATTTTTATTGATTCTAATTTCATTTTTAAATATGTTTCCGCGATTTTAATGATTATCTTAATTGATACACGTTTTGTTACGACGTTTTTATTTAGATCAAATTCAAATGAAATGCATTACTCTATTAAATCATCAAAAAGCATGCGTTTGCCATTTTTGAAAATTCAAATAAAAATTTACTTTTTGGGGGACTTGAAATCAAGTATAAAATTTTTCAGCCCCCTTTTTATCTTTGCTATTTATATGAAGAGTAAAACGTCCTTGTAGCACCGTAAAAAAAGTTAGATGTTGGATAACGCAGATAATTGAAATTCTAATGCTACAATAATATCATGAGAGATTGCTTCATTAGGAAGGCTCTTGTACACAATATACAGAGCAGGAGTAAGGCTAACGAAACAATAAGTCTTTCAGAAATAATAATAAAACCTTAAAGGTATTGTTAATTCTATTATGAGGATCAATTTGAGCTTTAAATAGTTCATTGAAACTAAACGTAACTAATATTCTCGAATCAAATGATCAATTGGTCGTCAATTTTATTGACCAATTGGTGAATCAGTTGGTCAGTAAGGTGTATATCCAAAACTAGATTTTCTTGATATATACGATTACCAGAATGAAATCACTTAGGGGGTGATTAAAGACCCAGAAATGATAAACAACGGAGGAAAAACCATCTCAATGATGCACTAGTATTGTGTATGTTCCAGCCCATGCAAACGATAATCATACTATTCGCACAAAAAATTCTATCCTATCATAAGGATTAAAAATTATTGGGGCATCAATATTACATATCTGAAAATATGGATAAAAAAAATCTACCATCGTTTCATTTTTGCACTTCCAGGAGTAATTCATCAAATAAAAGAACAACATCTGTTCTTTCAGAGTTTCCTCAAACTCCAGAAAAAGAATGATTAATAAAAAAAGTATCTTAATGACTTCACTTCACATCAATCCCCTCTTACCCTTTGAAGTCGGATTCCAACCCTTCCGCTATTCGAATCACGAAGAATCCTTGCAAGCAGTGGATTAAGGCCTACCATAACAAAGAAAAGATGATTAAAAAAAACTCGCCATCAAAAGAAAGGATAAGTTGGGCACCCCTTTTGTGGAGGGGTTGTTCACAGAAAGGGGTGAGTAAGTGAGTAGGAGAATCGACAGGGGACAGAGATGTGTTATAATTACATTTCGCTCCCGCCACGGGCTGCTAATGCGTTTTTAAAGAGGCAGTCGTTAAACTAATGATTCGGAAATAATTTTACATCGATGTTATTGCTTTAATTTGCGCGACATGCGTTTTATCAGTAGCACGGTTGGTAAAAACGCATGAAAAAATATACATAATAAAGGTTGCGTATCCAGAAGTTTTTAACTCATCGATTCCAGAGATACTACACTTTCATGCTAATGTTCGTTTTTTTTTTTATTCCATGGCATTCAGATATTCAATTAGAAGTGTAATTAAGTCTCTCCATTATGGAATTTCTTTTCTTTTTTCTTTTACTTTGAGTTTTTGTTTCATTTCGCCATTTTTTTTTCTTTCTGGTGTTTCTCTGAGCTCTTTTCGTAGATGATGACTTGGGCAATATGAATTGTCCAAGAAACTTTGAAAAGCAATGTTGGAATTAATTGGTTTGGAGGGGAAATTTAAATTCTTTCTAATGGTAGCACAGAATAGATTTTTGAAACTACCCCAAATGCAGAGTCATTAGTTAATGGAAGATATTCTTGGAATTTGGTATTGCTTAGAATCTCGATTTCAATGGTTTTGAAACAGTTCAGTTAAAAACTGTTATATTCATTTGACATATTATGAATAATTTTGGAATTAATTAGAAAATTATAATTGAAAATATATGGAATTTCAATGATTAGGTGATAGTCTAAATGTTCCAAATCTTTTTATATAACCAAATTTAAATTGATAATCTTCATTTTGGTTAAAAATTAAATGCTGAAATTAGACAGTTTGAATTTCCTGATAGCTTTGGAAAGCAATGTTGGAATTAATTGGCTCGGGGGGGGATTTATTCTTATGGTTGCACAAAATAGATTTTTGTAATTATACAAGATGCAGTGCCATTAGTTAAAGGAAGTTATTCTTGAAATTAATTATCGATTAGAATTTCAATTTTAATGATTTTGAAAAAGTTTAAAATTGCTGCGTTTATTCTAGATATTAGGAATAATTTTGGAATTGAAATTTGTTGATTAGATTTTTAAAAAAAAACTTTTCGAATTTCAATGATCTGTAAATAGTCTAAATGTTCCATAACTTTCTAAATGACTAAAAATAAATTATTAATTTTCATTTTCGTTAAAATTTATTGTTGAAAATGATGTTTTGCCAGTTTATTCACCGACAGTTTTGAAAAGCAATGTTGGAATTAATTGGTTAGAAGGGGAAATTTTAATTCTTTCTAATGGTTGCACAGAATAGAGTTTTGAAATTGCCCCAGAAGCATAGTCATTAGTAAATGGAAGTTGTTCTTGGAATTTCGTATTGCTAAGAATTTCAATTTGAATGGTTTTCGAACAGCCAGTTAAAAATTGCTGAGTTTATTCTAGATTTTATGAATAATTTTGTAATTAAAATGTGTTAATTGAATTAGAAAGTTTTTGAAATTTCTTTGGTAAGGAAGTAGTCTAAATGCTCTAATTCTTTCTAAGTGAGTAGATATAAATTAATAATTTTCATTTTGGTTAAAATATAAATGATATCTTGAAAGTTCAAATTCCCCGAGAGTTTTGGAAAGCAATGTTGGAATTAATTGATTTGGAGTGGGAATTTAAATTCTTTCTAATATTGGCACAGAATAGATGTTTGGAATTACCCCAGAGGCAGTGTCATTAGTTAATGGAAGTCATTCTTGGAATTTAGTATTGCTTAAAATTTTAATTTCTATGATTTTGAAACAGTCATTTCAAAATTGATGAGTTCATTCTAGATATTAAGAATGATTTTTGAATTAAAATTTGTTAATTGAATTAGAAAAAAACTAGAATTTCAATGATCTGCAAATAGTCTAAATGTTCCAAAATTTTCTAAATAAATAAATATAAATTAACAATCTTCATTTTAGTTAAAGTATAAATACTGAAATATGGTCAGTTTGAATTCACCAAAAGTTTTGAAAAGCAGTATAGGAATTAATTGGTTCGGCGGAGAAATTTAACTTCTTTTTAATAATATCACAGAACAGATTTTTTTCAAAAAAATATTCGGAACATTTAGTCATCAATTAATGGAAGTTAATCTTGAAATCCATTATTGCTTTGAATTTCATTCAAGCAGTCAAGTCAAAAAACCTATATATATTCTAAATTTTATGAATAATTTTGAAACTACTAAGATCTGTTCTTGGAATTAAGAAACAGTTTGCGATTTCCATGATCAGAAAATAATTCTAGTATTACAAAATTTCATAAGTAGCTATACATATAATTTAATCAATATCACTCAAGCTAAAATGTAATTTTTAAAGACGATGATTAAATAATTTGAATTGTGCAAGAGCTTTGGAAAGTACTCTTGACTATAATTGGTTCGATGAAAAAATTTAACTTCATTCTAATTGTGACACAGAATAAATTTTTGAAATTACCCTAAATGCAGTTGATGGAAGTTATTCTTGGTATTTGGTTCTTCTTAGAATTTCAATGATTTTGAAACAGTTAGTTAAAGAACCTTGCTTTTATACCAAACATTAGATAAATTTGGGATTTAAAAAAATATATATATTTCTTGAATTGGGAAATGTCTGGAATTTTAGTGATCAGATATTACAAAACATTTTAAATAATTCAATATTTTTTAGCTAATAATAATAAATTTTGATTAATATATAAATGTTCAAAATGATGTCTGGACAGCTTGAATTCTCCGAGAGTTTTGGAAACTAATTTTTGAAATGATCGGTTGGAAGGGGTGATTTAAATTCTTTTTATGATGATATGAAACAGATGATTGAAATTATTTCGAACTTCCAAGCATTAATAAATAGCGTTGATCTTGGAATTAGGCATTGCTTAGAATTTCAGTAATCCTGTAGCATTCAGTTAAAGAATGTTTGCTCATTCTAAACATTATGAATAAACTTTAATTTGGAAGCTCTTATAAAGATTAAAACATATCTGAAAATTCTATAATCAATAAACAATCTAAATATTAAAATATTTTTAAATTAAAAAAACCTTAAGTTAACCATTATAATTTATTTATAATATAAATGTTGAAAGTGATACTTAAGCATTTTGAATTTTTCCAAAGATTTACAAAAGAATCTCGCTATTTTTTAATCGTGAAAGGAAATTTATATTCTTTCTAAAATACCAATTTAATACAGGGACCTTCAACGATTAATAGATATTTATTGTTTATTTGTTTGACATAACGTTTGGGAGTTCGATAATAGAAAACGATAAAAAAAATATTTTGATAACGGTAAATGCTTTTAATAAATTCGTAAATATATTTTCTGAAATGTAAATATAAACAATATGATGATGACGTGTCCGCGTTACCACCATATTGTTTATATTTACATTTCAAAAAATATATTTACGAAATTATTAAAAGCATTTACTTTTATAAAAATAACTTTTTTTTATCGTTTTCTATTATCGAAGTCCCAAACGTTATGTCAAACAAATAAACAATAAATATCTAATAATATAAAAGATAAAAGTAAACGTGTGTAAAGTTAAACAATTGGAAGACCAGAAAAGGAGCGTATCAAAAACTTCAAATCTAATTAATTTTCAAACTTGTTTTTAAGCAATATTTGTATTTATTCTATACATAATGGTTTTAACGATTGCTTGTTTTTGATTTTAAACACTGAAAGATAGGAATATAATATTTTGATCAACAAATGAATATATGAATGTAGAATATAAATATAATCTATTGAGGGAATTTATAATGTAAGGTATATAGTATATAATTGCATTAATCTATATAGTAAATTTCTCCTATTGGTTTTTTTCTTTTCTGTATGAAATTTGGTAAATTTCTTTGATTGGGCATATTACAATTACAATTGTTGGGAAAATTACTATTTTTCTATTTTGGTGGATTTGTAAGGGTAAAACTTAAATTAACTATCTCCAAAATCAACAAAAGAAATCGAAATGCCTATTACTTATTTCTTAAAATCTCATTGTCAGTTTTGTTCATAAAATTCATTGCTTGTATATTTTTGAAATTTCATTTCAAAGTTCTTACTTTTTAAAAACATTATCCAGGTAAACAGTAGACGAGCATTGATATGCAAACATGTTACGATCTTTTTAACTTGATGAATTTATGAATCCTCTTTTTAATGGCGGTATAGATTAGATAGACAAAGATCCTTATTTTAGGTTTGTTGCGGTTTTAAAAATTAAAGTATTACGATTTCAGAAGATAATTATGCGTTTCTGTTATTTACTGAGTCATGTTTTACTATTAAATTGCATAAATATTAATATAATATTCCATTCTTTTGTTGTTTATATTAGTAAAGTAATCTAATATTTTTTAATTCAAAATCCGTTAAGATTTTATATATTGAAAGCCGAACTTACAATGATAATTTATCTGATTATCAAGATACAATATTCAACCAAGTCTTAATGACCTTGGGAGAAAAGGTCCCAGCAATTTTGTCCCGGAATGCTGATTAGATCTCGAAATTATATCTAAAAAATGGACACTGTATAGCATCAAAGTCGAGAAACAGTGTAAGTGGTCTCCCAGCACTTTCCCGCATGTCTTATAATAAAAGAATAATGCCCTTTGCCTTTGGCATAAAAATTTTGAACTTTGTTTAAAATTGGAGACACTATGAGTGCTCAGAATTTTATTTCAGGGTTCTGCACATGAGCGTTTTGTGTTTCATAGTATAGAGAAGCGAACCGGACATTGTGTCCCTTTTTTTCGATCGATTGGAATCAAAATTTAATGCTACAATTTGATATTAAAATTTCGTTAAAAAGATCTTACAGCAACTTTCATTTATCTCTGCGATTGTGTTTTTGAATTATCATCTTTCATTCCTCCGAATGCAGAAACAGATATACATTTAACCAATTTATGCATCTGGTTCAAAGTTTGATATAGATTTGCAGTTTAGATGATATTTCTTTATTTTGAATTCATTTTGTACGTTGATTTTTTAATCGATTAAAATCAAAATATGATGATACAATTTGAAATTAAAATCTTGTTAGATTAGTTGTCACATTAAATTTTATTTATTTACGTGGTTGCAAATCTCATATTCGAATATTTTGACGATCAGAATTCTTTTTAGTTCTATATTTTACAAACAAGGAAGTAAAATAGGCAAATCTAACACAACGAACTTTGGTTCTAACAAGTACATACAACACATGGCAGATACCAAATCATTACCGGATATAATTGTGAAACAAGGACCATTTCTAAATTAAGTACCACTCCTTCATTTGCGTCTATTTCAATCAGAATGCTTTTTCGATGTATATTTCACAAACTAGAAAGTAAAATAAGTTAATCTAACGCAACTAACTTAGGTCCTAAGAAGTACATAAAATATTTGGTAGATAAAATATCAATACAGGAGATAATTGTGAAAAAAGAACCATTTCTAAATTAACTACCACTGCTTCATTTACATTTATTTCAATCAGAATGCTTTTTTTGATGCATATTTCATAAACTAGAAAAGAAAATAGGTCAATCTAGCGCAACTAACTTAAGGCATAAGAAGTACATCAAACACATGGTAGATAACAAATCATTACAGGAGATAATTGTGAAGCAAAAACCATTTCTAAATTAAGTACCTTGATCTGTTTTAATCATAATGCCTTTTCTGAAACAAGAACCATTTTTAAATTAAGTACCACTTCTTCATTTGAGCCTATTTCAATCAGAATACTTTCTCGATGTATATTTCATAAACTAGAAAGTAAAATAGGTTAATCTAGAGCAACTAACTTCGGTCCTAAGAAGTACATCAAAAACGTGGTAGATAACAAATCATTACAGGAGATAATTGTGAAACGAGAACCATTTACTATTACAGTACTATTCATTCATTTATGTCTGTTTCATTGAAGTAAAACACAGTAAGAAACTAGAAATTTTACTTCATTATATTCTTTTCAAGTTTGTTCAAAGAAAGTATAACATAATAAATGATTCGGATACATTCTAAAGCATCGATCCGACAATTCATCATTAAGACCGAAGTTTTTAAGAAAAAAAGCTTTAATTACACATTGTACGGTCGCAGTTAATGATAGGATCGGTTGAATTTTACTTTGCTTCTCTTGTTCAAGGCATGGTTTTAGTTGCTTTAATTAATAATAAACCACTACCTAAATGAGTAATTTTTGTTCCAGCAGGTCTCAGATTTTTCCAAATTAAAAATACGATCAGATTAATTTTCATTCATATGTTTCAAAGAAAAATAGATTTATTATTCTTAGAATCATTTCTTTTTTTTAAAAAAAATTATTTGTCAATTCAGAATTACAAAAGATACATCGTTTTCTATTTAGAAGGAATTTTTACAAATTTTGAATTGTTTTAAATTCAGTAATAGCCGGAGAAAGAAAATAATTAATAACTTTATTAAGTGTGATTTCAATTCTTGTTTATGTTTATTCAAAAGATTTTTGTCATAATTAATGGCTCAGAAAATAATCCCCAAGCGATAAAAAAGTACTTCGAACCTAATCAGAAATATGATCTTGATTGATTATTATAAGGCAATAAATGAATTTCAATGAGATTTTTAGTTTCAAAAATTCATTGAGAACTTAAAGAGATAAAGCTAGATTATTTTCATTATTTTCACTGCTTACATTTTATTGCTTAATTAATCAATGCAAATTAATCACCCGCAAATAGCGTATCATTTTTATGATTCATTAACAACACAAAAGCTTTAATTCAAGAAAAGAATTAATCATATTTATTTTGAAAATCATTTTAACAGTTGAGAAAGTTAAGAAATATGTTTGTAAAAAAAATTTTATACAACAATTGAAGTTTCAAATGAATTAAAATATGGAATTTGTCATTTTTGTGACATTTAAAATTATTAATATATTTTTCCAAGATTTTTTTTTCTTTTTGTTTAATTTGAAATATTTGGATGATAAATAACTTAACGCAGTCTCGTAGTAGAAAATGTTATTAGTTTTAGAAATATAAGATAAAGAAATCGTTATTTTAAAAAAAATTAAAGAAATTTAATGAACAATTTAAATACAAATGGAAGATTATTATGATTCATTAACTCCTCAAAAGTTTTATAGCAAGAAAAGAATTAACCATATTTATTTTGAAAATCATTTAAGCAATTTATATTGAGAAAATTATGAATTTAATTTATAAAAGAACTATTTGTACACCGATTGCAAGTACAAATGAAATGAAATACGGAGTTTATCATTTTTGTGTTATTTATATTTTTTTATTCTTTTAAGATATTTCTTTTATTTAATTTCAAATATTTAGAAGATAAATGACTTTAAAGAGCTCCATAATAGAAAATGCCATTAATTCTAGGAATGTAAAATAATAAAATATTTATCTTTTCAATTAAAGAAATCTAATGAAAAGACTTAATGTAAATGCAAAGATTATTCTCAGGAATTAAATATACATATTAATGAATTAATATAAATTAAAAATAGTATCTTTTAAAATTATTTTTAAGAAATGTAATGAAAAGGATTCTATCAAAAAAAAAATGAGATGGTCTGGAATTTTCATCTTAAACGTTCTGAATGTTTCGAAATATCATTATGGTAATTATTAGAATTACATTTTATTAAAAATATTTGAGTCAATTTTTATGGAATAAATTTTTTTAAAAATTAAAATTAAATTTCATTGATCAATAATATTTTTTTAAATAATCTCTAACATAATATATTATATGGTACTATTAAATCTTATATTTTTTCTTTATACTTGATGTTTAAAATTTTGATCAGTTTTACTACTTTCATATATCATAATTTATAATATATATTGTCTATAGATGAACATATTTGCTTACGAGCTTATATTCATAAAAATTATTTATTTGTTTTTATCATATAAGATTAAGTTATAACTCAAATGTTATAACTCAAGATTCCATATTCTTATAATGATATCTTTACAATGAAAAATTAAGAAAATTACTAATTATATGCATAAATAATTATTATATTAACAGTTATTGTTATTTCATAAATAATTGTTTAATTTTTTTCCAGGTAAGCCACTTCTGTATATCTTTCATGAAAATGAAGAAGTTGTGGAACTGAAATGTATTTAATGTCGTTCTGTCAGTGAAGATTCAAATATCAAAGTTAAAATGGTCTTCGTGTTATTGAGAATAGTAGCAGACTTTGATGGTAAGACTAATAGTTTAATATTCGTAAAGTGAGAAGTATAAAAAATTTTTATAATACATGACACAATTCTGTAACATTTTTAATAAACTTTAAAAGCATCATTAAATGAATTGCAACTGCATTCATTAAAAATATTATTTAATTTAGTTTCATCGTAATTTTGAAGTTACTTCAGTTAGGTTTCAATTTTGTCTCCAAAAAAAATCATAAGTGGGTCTTTGATGGTAATCAAAATTTGGAACAGCGCAATTTTATAAAATTCTTTCTAAAAGAATTTGCTTGCAATACAGTAACCTACGATTAATATTACCCTAAAGTTTTGTACATTTATAAAAATAATTAAATTTCTTACCTTTTCAATTAATGAAATAAAGTTTTACCATAACTTTTATTTCATTAATTGAAAGTTATTAAATCATAATATTTATTATATACATATACAGTGGCTCCCAAAAATTGAGAGTATACCTTACGTTTACTTGATAAATGCGACTTTCAATATAAATAACACATTACCTGAAAGTGCAAACTTGTTTTTATTTTTACACATAACAAATGGTTTAATTTAGAGTAAAAATAAAGGAAAATCAACGAAAAATTTCTAAATTGAAAATTTTCAGAAGCGTTTTAAATAAACATACGATGAATTTTGCCTCAAAAAATTGAGAATACACCAATGAAATTTTTTCAATATCACGCATAGAAACAAAGTGTCACTATTAAATTGCATGTCTTTTGGCTCTTATAATTGTCTCTAAACGTCTTGGTACCGATTCGACCCATTTTTGGTGGTATCAAGATATTTTCTCCCATTCATCTTGCAACACTTGTTTTAAATGGGTTTTGTTTCTAATTTTGTATTTTTTAACCACTTTTTCGAGTATGGCTCACGAATATTCAATGGCATTGATGTCAGGTTACTGTGTAGGTGTGTGCAACTGTTATTTACAATGAAAAAGACATCATATTTTGACGTTACGTGCATTCTGTTTTGGGTCGTTGTCCTGCTGGAAAATGGAATTTCCATCTAAACCCAAATTTTTAACACTTTCTTTTAGATTGCTGCTACCATATGGTTCATCCAACTTCTTGCAGAAACTTTTCAAATCATAGGCAGAAGTGTAAGTGCTGAAACTGTGCTAAATGCCATTAGACAAGCTGGATATAAAAGTCGCATTGTTAGAGAAAAACTGTTCATCAGCTTTTAAATTCAGAAAAAGCATTTGAAGTTTTCAAAAAATCATCAATTGAAGACCAATAACCTTTGGAAGAAATCTATATTTAGTAGTGAAAGAAACCTCAACAGTTTTGGCAGTGGCAACCATCTTACTGTATGGAGAAAGCCTAATACTGCTTTATATCCAAAAAATTTACGTCCTACAGTTAAACATGATGGTGACTCCGTGATGATGTGAGGTTACATCGCTTCATCCGGGGTAGGAAATTTAATTTTTATAGATGGCATTATAAATGATTCGGTTTACTTGGATATACTTTGCAGCAATCTAAAGGAAAGTGCTAAAAATTTTGGTTTAAATGGAAATTTCATTTTTCAGTAAGACAACGACCCCAAACAGAATACACGTAACTTCAAAATATGGGGTCTTTTTCATTGTAATTAGCAGCTACAGACACCACCACAATACCCCGACATCAATGCCATTCAATATTCGTGGGCCATACCCGAAAAAGTGGTTCAAAAACACAAATTTAAAAACAAAACCCATTTAGAACAAGTTTTGCAAGATGAATGGGAGAAAATATCTTGAGATACCACAAAAAAATTGTCGAATTGGTACCAGGACGTTTAAAGGCCATTATAAAGCCAAAAGACATGCAATTAAATATTGACACTTTTTTTCTTTGCGAGATATTACAAAAATTTCACCGGTGTATTCTCAAATTTTTGAGGCAAAATTCTGCGTATGTTTATTTAAAATGCTTCTGAAACTTTTCAGTTTAAAAATGTTCCGTTGATTTTTCTTTATTTTTACTCGAAATTAAACCATTTGTTATGTGTAAAAATAAAAACATGTTTGCACTTCCCGGTAATGTGTTATTTATATTGAAAGTCGGATTTATGAAGTAAAAGTAAGGTGTACTCTCAATTTTTTGAGCCACTGTACATGTAATTGAACATTATAAATCCAATTAAACATTGTAAAATCATATTTCTAATATTTTATGTACTGCAGCAATTTCATATACCAGTACATCACGGAAGTTGAAACTATCTACATTATTATCAATTTATTATAAATTCGAAATCAAAACTTTTCATTTCAGTATTTTATAGTGCTTTTAAACAGTTTCAGATGCCATACATCACGGAAATCAAAGCTATCTATTTTATCAGGAATTTATTTTTAATTCAAATTCAAACTGAGCATTTTAATACTTAATTGATTTGAGTAGTTTCATATGCCAAAATATCAATGATTTAGAACGATTTACTTTATCAATATCGCGTCACAAATTCAAATCAAATCGGTGAATTAAATATTTTATGAAATAGAGTATTCTTGGATATGAATGGATCTGTAAAATTGAATCTTTATTATCGAATTGAAACTATTTAGTATCATATGAAAATTTTAAATTACAAATTTTTTTAAAGTACAGAAATTAAAATCTTATATTTTTTTAACTACAAATGTAATTAACAATTATCTTTGAAATTATTTTAAATTTCGGCAGTAGCTATATATATATATATATATATATAATTACCTAAGTTTAAATAACACAAAATTAAAATAATTTAATAATCTATTCCGCACCTATATTTAAAAAAAGTAATTAATTTATTATTTAAATTTTAATTGTTTATTAATGCTATACAAAATACAATTATTGAACAATTATTTCTTATTAATTTTTAAATAATTATAAAATTATTAATAATTATTCAAATAATAATAATAATAATTTAATAAATAATTATAAATTTATTAATTATTACTTAAATAATTATAAAATTATAAGTAATTATCCAAATAATAATAATAATAATTTAATAAATAATTATAAATTTATTAATTATTACTTAAATAATTATATAATTATAAATAATTATCCAAATAATAATAATAATAATAATAATTTAATAAATAATTATAAATGTATTAATTATTGCTTAAATAATTATAAAATTATTAATAATTATCCAAATAATAATAATAATAATTTAATAAATAATTATAAATTTATTAATTATTACTTAAATAATTATATAATTATTAAATAATTATATCTTCAACGGACAAATTACTAAAATTTAATTTGAAAAAAAATATATATGACTGGCAAAAAAAATCCATATAGAGCAAAATGTAGAATTACTTAAATATAAGTTACAGCAGGGCACTCTATTAGAGCCAACAGCTTCTTTAAACTTTTATCGTTCTTCTACAAACTTGATTATTTTTCTTATCGATATTTCCATATCGTATCAAAAAGCGTAAAATAAATGCAATATCTCTTGGAAAGAGCGAGCACAGAATTTTCACACTCCACTGAGCTTCGTTAAAACTGATTCTGATATTCGAATAGATCGTCACCATTTCTATTCAGATACAAAAAAGACGGTTGACAGCAATAGGAATAATAAATCTGGAAATAAAATTCCCGCCTCTTTTTTTTTCTCGAAATCTTGGTATTAAAGATTCCCCCAAAGCATTCTTAAAATAGCTACCCTTGAAATATTCTACAGCGAAAGAGAGAAAGAAAGAAAGAAAGGGGGAATATTCCTTCTTTTTTTGCACCGGCACGTCATGAGAATTATTGGTGGAACCTGAGAAATATTGATCTGAGCCCTCGACGCTTTATTGAAATCTACAGATTTCTACAAATATCGGATGTCCTTGATCGATTTTTTTTTCTTTACTTCCTCCATTTTTTTTTTATCTGGTTCACTGAAATGTAAGATTTTCTTCAAATTTTTCATAAAAGTTTCAACTCTTCGGATATTTTTCGAAAGTGTCACTCAGATTTTTTTTGCGTGGAAAATAAGTTATATCGGAAGTGGTTACATTTCTTCTTATTCACAAGATTTTGAGTGTAATACGATGTGTGACTTGTACCTTGCCAGTAATGCAGTGCGACTTTAGCAGAGCGAGATTTGAAGTACATCGAATTGCATAATTTTATCAGAGAAGGGAGTCTCAGATTTTTTTCTATTGCTATCGCTTTCCAACTGGAAAAATATTTTATAATTTCAATGTGTGTGTGCGCGTGTGTGTTAATATATTAGACGTACAAATTTACTTATGTCGTTTTATTCAAAGTTTAAGTCTTTATTCTTAAAAAAATCATCAAACTTACTTAATTTTGATAACGCATTCGTGATTTAAAGTACCGTTCTTCATTACTTACTAGATTTTACCAACTGTTTTGGCAATACTATTGCAATAATAATAATAAAAACGATAAGTTTTTTTAGGCATTACACGAATCGATCCATTTTAGAACAGCAGCCAGATCTATTGAAATCGTTTGAAAAAAATGGTTATAGGAAGGAGAAACATCTGAAGAGTTATAGTGGGTAGAACGAATATTTGTTCAAAGTATTGCCTTTCACTAAATACTACATTTTCCTTCGTGTTGGGCAATTTTATTTCCAAGAAAACGATGTGTCTTGTGATGATTTCCATTAGTCGATTAATTTTTGGACACAGCAGTAAAGATAATTAGCCAAATCTTGTGACATCATTTGAAACAAATGGGTGTCTGAAGGAGCTACATCTGGAGAGCATTAGAGGATGGAGTAAGGGATCCCAGTTCAGCGTTTTCATGAATGTTTCAACCGATCTCCTGACCTATGACCGAGTATTTTCATGTTGGAGGATTGTCGTATTTCCTTCAATGTTCTGCTCATAAGCATCGATTGTGTTCGATATCGACCCAGTGTGATGGTTTCACTCGATTCCAATTGTATATCTCGTATAATATATCACTTCGAGTTTGTCCCACCTAATGCAGAGCATAATCTTGTCATCACGAAAGCTTGAAACCTGCATGCTTCACGCACTACATGAAATCTTATTACGTGATCTTTCATAAAGATCAGAGCAGACTGGCCTTTAGTATATGCAAGCATTCAATGCACCTCAGCTGTAGTTTTCCTAAAGTGGACACATAAAAAAATTACTGCAAATGACGAGAATTTGGCTTGAAAACTGACACCTTTGAACGAGTATAACTTTATAGTACATATACAAATATACAGACCTAGCGTAAAATTTACAGATGTCGAAGTTTAGTGTGTGATATAATTGAGCTACTTTTTTTATATATTTTAAACCATTATATATATATATATATATGATGAAACTAATTTATGTGAGCTTTTAAAATAAATTAAATTCAATGTCGCTTAATATTTAATACTAAAACTAAAAGTGTTTCTTCTTTAAAATAGTAAGTTATCTTAAAGAATTTTTAATTTTTCTGAACCGCAACAAATTGCTGAATCAGTAAAACTGAAGGAAAGTGTGCAACGTTTCGTCCGTTCTGACATTTCTCTGAGATCCATAGCACTCCGCATGATCCATATCTGAACAGTGGCCGCGAGTCGTACTTAGTTAAAATATTTTCTAAATATCTTAAGATGGTCTTCCATATATTGAAGACTTCATACATCAAATAAAATTCAACTGAACTGCAAGCTCTTTTAAAAATTTCTACATCTCCAGCAAATATAAAAGGCCAGAACAAAATCTTGCTCTGATTATAAACGATTAATTATAAAATGACTATTGAATATAGTAATACAAAATGTTTCACATTGGATGGTCAACTCTAAAAGCACATTTTTATCATTGAAAAGTGGCGCAAGTAATCTATGTAAAGGTAAATGAAAATTTATTTTTTAACAAATTTGTAAAAAGAATCACATATCTAGATAATAATAGCTTTTGAATAATGATTTTTTTATATACGTACATTATATTCAAAGTAAGACTTTTTGATCAACCTATGAATTTATACTAACAAAAAGTAAGTGATTAATACTATCTTTTGTTAGTATAAATGAATGAATGAATTTATACTAACAAAAGCGTGCTTGAATGTTAAAATCAGTTTATTTTTCTTACAACCAGAAATTCGGCAAACAGAAATCTTATGGGCAGTTCATTTTTGCTGGAAGCCCTAATTATAGAGTTTAGGGTAACTTTTTTTTTATATTTTGTAATGTTTTGAATGATTTTTTTATATTTATTTGCCTTTAAAATAGCTTCTGATGAATATAGAAAAAATCAATGAATCATCAAAAAGAGCAAACGATTATCTTTCTAAAGAAATTTATTTTGAAATTCCCGCTAAATATACTAAAATTTGAGCAATTTAAATAATAGTTACTATTGAAATAGAATTATCTATATAGAAACAAACTTCAATTACCAGGTGTGAGCCGTAATTACAGAATTTAATGTGGAACATTTTGAATTTAATATATTGTATTGTTTAGAACAATTTTTCGTGCTTATTTGTTTATAATCTCGTTTCTAAGGAATTTAAGGAAAAAAATTAATGAATTATCAAAAAGAGCAAACGATTATTTTTTTAGAGTTTTCGTTTTTGCAATTTTGTTTTGAATATTCTGAATTTTGATTAATTAAAAAAAGATTTTCTTTTGAAATAAAAAAAAAAATATATTGTCAGAATTAAAAATTGGGAATTTCTAGTAATTCTTGAGGTTCTAATATTAGTTTTTATGTTATTATTTCATGAATTTAAATTATATTATTATTTTTATTATGTGTTATTAATACTTATATATTACAATATAAAGCAAATTAATGTTTTAATAATATATTGGAAGTTTTATTTCCGAATGTAATTTAATAACATGAATTTTAAATGCTTTTTTCAATTTGATTATAAATATTCTATTTCCGATGCAACTTTTAAGATATATATATATATATATATATATATATATATATATATATATATATATTCGTTTCTTATATATATAGAATATAAAATTAAAAATTAAAATGTTGAGAATTCCCTACAATAATTTAAATGAAGTATATTTAGGAAGTACACTTACAAGTCGAATGTATGATATTTTCATTGATTTAAAGCTAAGATTATCATTATTTTTCTCGGTTAAGTGAGACTGTATTTTATTTGAAAAACCTTGATGAAAGTTTTTACACTAAAAGTCAAATAAAATTTTATTTTATAAATTTTTCAGAAAATCCAAACATAATCTTCTTTTCATTTTACAAGGGATCAAAGAGAGGAGAAAAATTTGAGTTGCGAAATAGAAATATCGATTTCGATCCTCGACGTTTTATTGAAATTTACAGAATTTACCAAATATCAAATGTTCTTGTCCTACATTTTGCCTTCTCTCCTCTTTTTTCCATCATTCAAAAGTTTTGCAGATTTTTTTTGCGCCTAGATTCTTTGTGGATACTTTGAGAATATGAGTCAGAAAACTTTCTGGAATCATATACAGATATTTTTTCGTAGGAAAATAAGTTATGTTGGATATATTTCTTAGTAAAGTGCTTCATCTTTAAGATATACTTTTGGTGTTGTAGGGTACATATCATATATCCTCACTAGCTATAGAGATGTATTTTAATACAGTAAAATAGAAATAATTTAAGGAATCATATTTTGAGCTCTGCATATTCGATCAAAGTAATATTTTTATGTGAAAATATACCTGTATATATTTACCTTTGAAATACACTTTCTATTGCAGACTGTGTAAGCAAATTTCAGAAATCTTCACAGATTTGAAAATGCAATACAACAGTAAAATTTCTCTGATACATGGCTAAACTTAGAATGTCTGCTATGTGAAATATTTACATTTGATATGTAATTTCCATTGCAGATTCTATAAAAAAACTAAGAAATTATGAATTTCAAAATGTATTGCAAAGGTGAAGTTTCTCTGGCTTATAAACATAGCATTTCTACTATGTTAAATTGATTGTTTTTCTATCAGTTTTGGCAACAGTATTGCCATTTTCTAAGCTGTCAATTACGCTCTGAATAAAATAGTTGCAATATATTGTTAGATTTCATTTAATTTACTTATATTTGATTCACTTTTAAAGCTAGAAATGGCTCTCTTGGAACAACTCTTTTAATTTCGAATAGTCATACAGATGAGAAAAGCCGAAATTGAGTCCGAAATCCAAAGTTGGATTAGGCTCAAAATTTGTTAAGTTTCTATAATACAAATGTTAAATATGTGTGCCGAATTTCATTCATCTAGCTCTCTTCATTTTGTATTTATCGTGTTAACTCATAATCGAACATACAGACAGACTGACTTCCTCTGAACAGATTTTGTCCAAAATTTGATAAAAATCTTCAAATTTCGTATAAAGATTCCATACAAAATTTCAACCCCCTAGTGGAACCTATTTGTGACACAGACATACAGATGGATATTTTCCTTAAATATGTTTATAGAATTAAGGGTTGTCTAATACTGGTGTATGCTATACTATACTTTACTACACTTTCTCTATACTACATTTTCGGTAAAGTAAAAGAAAAAAAACTGCAGTAGTTAATATAATATTTAAAAAATAGATTCTATGCTCTTTTGCTTTTATATAATGCCTACTAACGTTATATCATAATAAATTACGGTTTAATTAAAGTTCTTTTTAAGTAATATTGTAAAATCAATATTTTAATAATATAATACCCTATTTCCTCAACATAATGCATATCTGTCTCTAGTATGTATTGTGTAAGCAATATGAAATCTACCAATTATCAATTAAATATTAATTGAGAAAAGAGAATAATCATAACGTTCTTAGCAAAACTACTTTGTAATTATAAGATTCTTAGCAAACCTACTTTGTTTGATTTTCGAGTCCGGATATCTCTGGTCCTAATGCTCAATACTTACCTTCAGAGAAAGCAAAACTGCAGTAGTTTTCGTTTTCATATAATGCCGACTGACATTGCATCATAATAAAATATGTTTAAGTTAAAATAATTTTTAAGTAATGCCATTAAAACAATGTATGATAAACAAAATTATTCCATATATCCTCAACAACATGCATGCTAGTATTGTATGTGGTATTTATTATATTACCTGGGAAACCAAGCTTCACTCTGCAATTTTTTTTTTTTTTTTTTTTACAAAATTGTATTTTTTTGACAACATATTTAGACACTGTATTGCTACTTGTATGACAAGCTGATTGGTTAATACAATAATTGCATTGTTGTTATTGAATCTGAGAAGAATATACATGTATTCACATAATGTCATATAGCGCCATCCCACAAAAGTTTGAGGTACCAGTAGAGTATGAAGGGCCGCGTTGGCCTGGTGGTAAGGTCTCGGCTTCGGAACCGGAGGGTGTCAGGTTCGTGACCCGATACCACCGAAGAACCGTCGGGTAAGGGAGTCTGTTGCACCTTAAATACGTCATGACTAAACATCCGCCCGCTGGTGTGGTGTGGAGAGGGGGGTGCCAGCTCAGGTGTTGTCCTCGTCATCTGACCGCGGTTCAAAAATACGAGGTCCGTCCCAAAATAGCAATAGTGTTGCTTTAGAAACGGGACGTAAATATAACTACCAAACCAGTAGAGTATCATCTTATGGTAACAATGCAAGTACAACAAAAATTTAAGAGGTGGCGCCATATGGCATTGTCAGCATTAAATCAGATAGAAAAAGGCTCTAATAGTTCCTTATAGATAAATTTGAAAAGCAAATCATTAACTAAATATAAAATTTTATCTAAATCGTTAGAGCCGTCTCTGAGATGCACGAAATAAATTTATATATATATATATATATATATATATATATATATATATATATATATTGTTACGAATCTGTAATGCGGCTTCCCAGTATAGTTGGTTCCAAAGGAGGTTCCAGAGCTTGGCGCCAAAATAGATTATACCCGAAACATCGAGAATTTTCCCGATCCATCCAGTAGGAACCGAGTTACGCCTCGAACGTTCCTGATTGGTTGGGAGGTTTCTAGCCCCGCCTCCTGAGACTTATAAAAGGAGCTGCAGTTGCCGGAGAGGAGTTGTGAACCGACGGTGAATTGAGTCGTGGACCAGTGGAGTCGCATAGTAGTCGGAATCGATTGGAAAGAACTGGCCTTCCAGAGGTAAGCGGAGCAGCGACGGAGTGAAGCTAGTGCTGAACTAAGTTGTGTGCTTCTGTCTGCAGTAGGTACTTGTTAATGCTGTTGTATGCTGCACGTCTCGGCTGAAGATAATCGTCTTCTGTGCTGTATATAGTTTTCGTCTTTGTGCTGTCCTGTGAGTGTCTTCGTGTCAATAAACGTCGTTGTTTTATTCTGTACTGCCGCCTGCTGATTGAGCGTTCTCCACACCATATAACTCCCACTATCCAAACGAACCCCGGAAATTTCATAACAATATATATATATATATATATATATATATTGCTACGAAGCAATTCTTGTATATTTATATATACAAGAATTGCCCGTTTAAAGTTATAAAATATGCAATATGGAATCTACCAAGTATGAATTAAATATTTATCAAGGAAAAAATAATCATAACATTCGTAGCCAACCTATTTTGTAAATGCTCTTTCTGTGAAAAAAATGTTTTTTTTTTTTTCTTTTCTTACAGACATCCTTGAAAACTTTAACATTTCATTAAATACTTATATTTATTTTTAATATTTTAACTCATAATTTGAAAAATGTCAGCATAAGTTTAGAAATACAATAATACCATTTTTTAAATATTTGATCTTATTACAAACTGGAAATAAGAATCATTAATTTCCCAAATTATTTTAACTTCTTACGCTCACAACAAATTCAAGTTCTTTTTATGTAAGTTGCCCTTTTCTCCTATGTAGACGTTGAAATATTTCACGCAAGAATTTACAAATACAATTTTCTAAGTTCCTGACCTTCCTACAATCTTAATCTCTTTAACTTTTTTTCACACTCTTTCCTTGGAACACTTAAATTTAAAGTTCTTTTAAACATTCTTTTCTTCCCAGCCCATAGAAACAATTCCTTTCGGTACCGCCACTTGAAAAGCTATTTATATGTTCAAACCGGAGGGGTAAAAATCCCTCCAAATCCCTAAAGGGAATACTTGTCTCCAATAAACTTCACTACAGTGTACACTATATTAGAAAGGAAAACATTGACGTACAGTGAATTTGATTCCAGTAATCTAACACTAAAGCTAAGCACACTGGAACCGATGAATTATTCAACAGCAAACATTCTAAGTAAAGTTCTGAAGAACATTTTACCACCGAGACACCGAACTGTCAGAATTTTCTTTTCTACCAAACGATTTTGTTTCTGTACACAATAAGTCTTGTATAGAATTACAGCTCTGTGTAAAGCAGGTGATGGAAATGAAAATAATCGTGTATTGGATTGCGTCAAATCAAATGCGTCTGCAGGTGCCTCTGCTTTGTTTGGAATGTTTTAGGAAATTATTTGTGCTTTTTTTCTTCATTGAAAGGTTTTGAGGTAGTTTAAATGATTCTGCCTTACGTATAATTTACTTGGATGAAATAAAGATCGTTTGCTTTTCATTCAGTTGCGTAATTTATTGAAATAAATTAAACAATGTTGCAAATTAATTCATTCAACTAAAATGATTGATTTGAAAGCAATCTATTAAATTAAAATGTCGGACTAATCCATTATCAAATGCATAAGTTCAAAAAATTTTAAGCAGATTATGTAGTTTTGATTCAAAATAATGGACATTATAAAAATTTGAATACTCTGGTATGTAAAAACATAAAAACAACATTCTCAAAAATTATTTAGACGCTCATAGAAATGTTGACATATAAAGCCTTCTATGAAAAATATTATTTTAGTTCTTGCATTTAATTTCATTTATTTTATCTCTACTAATAATAAAGGAGGATTTATATATGTTTTGGAGTATATTACACTGGTATCTTCCTTGTAAAAATAATTGCTAAGATTTATTACGTGGAAAATCATGGAACTTTTACCGCATTCCTAAAGTTAAGATTCGCTGTAGTCTTTATTAAAAAGATAGTTGCAGAAATTTACTACTCAAAAAATCGTGAAGCTCTGTCTGAATTCTAAAACCAAGATTCATGCATGAAGTACTCAGAATGAATTAATTTTAAAAGCCAATAATCAATATTAAGTATCATGAATCTTTGTAAAGAAAAAATTACAGATAAGTATTACACTAAAGTCCTTATTAGGTAGTTTCCTATATTTATGACGCATAATATCGTGAACTTTTTCTGCGTTCCTAAAACAGAGATTCTCGTATGAGATTCTGATACAATTTTAAGCAACACTAATAATTATTCGTGCATGAAATGTTCGGAATATTTTAATTTTAAACATCAATAATAAAAAAACAACTTATTATATATAGCAAATAGAAAGTAATCATAGTTGTGTGTCACGCTGGAGTCTTTATTGAAAAGATTGTTGCAGATGATTTTTACGCAGATTAATGTGAAATATTTTTTATATTTATAAGGCCGAGATTCACGTATGAAGCTATTCAAAGAGAACTCTTAGACTTTCATATAACGCTGAATTTTAATTGGCTGTGGGATTCTAGGATTTCGATAGTTGGTGGAGTTGTATTGACGTTTACAAGCTTCTCAAAACCAAAAATACAACACTCATTTTCATTGCCATTTTTAAACGTTGTTTTATGCTAAAACTTCTCAGAAATCACTCATAAGAATTCGAATTATCTTAGCGTTATTAGAATGAGAATATCTATGGCATTTGTTTATAAATTACAATAACAAAATAAATTGAGACTGTAAGGGTTGCATAGAACAAACCTTTTCGAATGAAGGAAAATGAAAATATTAGAATTATAAAGTTTCTAGTATTTTGAACAAAAATATTTGATGATTTAAATTAATGACTGAAAATTTTACATATATATAAAAAAACGTAATTAAACTTCAAATATTCTAATTTTTTCATTCTTCGGAAGTTTTTTAATCGCAAAATACCAAATGTAACTGTCACAACAAAAACGAATAGGCTTCTGAAAATTTAAAAAAAGAATATTAATAACACTGATTCAGCATGAAATAATATTGAGAAAATGTTATAAAATATTGACAAATAGAATAAAAATAAAATGATATCTGAATCGCCATCTTTGAGCAGGAAGACTTAGAATTCAATGCTTTCTTGTTAAATTAGAAAATAGTTCTCAAAATAGTTGCCTGAAATTAAAAACATAAGAAATTGAAAAAAAAAAAAAAATGTGTCAATAACACACCGCCTATAGAGGAGATATTTTTTTAATATTTTAAGAGGAACTTCTTTTTATTCTAGTCAAAGTACATTCATATTTTTGGCCATGATACAAGTGGTATTCTTATGCATAAGAACACGAAGAAATACGGAGGGAAATAAAGTAAACAAAAATTGCTATTCTAAAGAAACTCTCACATTCTTTCACAGTATATGCTACAAAAATAAAACAGGAAAACGAATATAAAACAGATTTAAGATACATACACTTTGACGTAAAGAAATCTGATCATACGGAATAAAATTCTTTGAATATCAAAATACTATAGAGGTATCTGACGTCCATGTGGATGCAATTCTTTTCAAACGATTTCCGAAGAAATCTGTGTTTTGTTTCGTTGACATCAAAGAAATATTTCAAAAGAATACATTCCTATGTATAAATTGAATTTATTTATACGAATTTGATGTGTTTTTTGTATACTATATGAAAAGTGTAACTATTATTTCACTACATAGTATTTCTTAAAATTTATATTACAATTTTTTAAAATAAGTAAAATAAATAAATAAAATAAAATTATCAAAATAAATATACTTAAAATTTATGTTATAATTTTTTAATAAATTTTATATAACTTTTATAAGTGTAGTATTAATTATATATATAAATAATATATATTATCAGCATAAGTACCATAAACGAAAAAGTAGTAATAATTCAGTTAGAAATGAAAATTAATATTGAAACGAGGTTAGATATTTTCAAAATTTTCTAATTAGAACGGTATGATAGAAACATGTTTCGGACTAAAAGAATAATTTTAATTATTTTTCAAAAATGCATAATATTTATTTTACTGTCACAATTAATTTGCCATTTTATTTTGACGGCGCATATACTTTCTAAACCCTTTCAAGGGCCATTGGAAAGTATGCTTCCCACTAAATTCATCAATCTTTGAATGAAGTTATGTAGTTGGGTATAAGTTCTGACAAATTTTTCTGCAAGATAGAATGCTTCAGTTCCTTATATCATTCAAAAGACGTGTATTTATCTGATAATTAATTATTAATTAATCAAATTAAATTTATCTAATAACCTAAATAATTCACTTTTCTTCAGACAAGTTAAAGTAAAATTATTTCATCATACCATGAATAAAAAAAATGACCTTTTAAAAGGTTAAAGGAGAATCAATAATGACGAGATTCAGCTACTTTATTTAAATCCATAACTTTTTGAATTTAAATCTTATCTAATTTTAAATTGATATCAGGTATTCAATATAAATTTTTCAAAAGAAGCAAAATAATAAATAATAATTTTAATCCATCTTCAATGATATGAAACAGTTGCTTAAAAGTAATAGTATAAAACAAATATCCGTGTATTATAAAAACATTTATATTTATAATTTGAAATTAACTGTCTTGACAGTAAGATTTACATTGAATATTTATTGCAGTTAATTTCAGTTTATTAATACAAATATTTTTATAATACAAGTATTATAAACACAGGCTGTTATCAAGTATTCAATGTAAATCTTTCAAAAGAATTAAAATCATAAATATTAAATTTGAAATTCGATTTTTTTAAAAAAATATTTTTATCAGCTTACAAAATAGCAGATTTTTTTTAATCACTTTTTAATCTCGAAACTAATTATTTTTCAGGCTTGAAATTGGGAAACGTTAATGTGATTCGGAATCCAAATTAAATTGATTTAATAATTACTAACTGATTATTTAGTATCAAAAGTAATTAAATATTGTTTGTTGTTTGAAATATCAGAATATCTAATTTGTGGATCTCCTCGTGCTAAATAAAAAATGGATTGCGAAATTTCATTTTCAAAAATAATTAAATAAGCAGTCAATGTAAACTAAAAGTATTTGAAAAAAACCACGATTTGTGTATTTTAAAAACTTTTAAACTAGAATTAAATTAACTATAATTATAGCATAATTAAATAACTTTAAGCTATATTTAAAGAATCCACTTTCTGGATTTTCTCGAGCTAGATGAAAAGTCTATTGCGAAATGCCATCTTCAAAGAAATAAAACTGTTATGTAAAACAAAAAAAGGTTTAAAAACAAAGATTCATGTATTTTAAAAACCTTTAAATCATAATTAAATTAGTAAATAATCCTTAATAAATTGTTAAATTGAAATTATTGGTATTAGCTGCAGCTGCAATTTTGAATTTAATACTGAATTCCCCCACATGTTTATAAATATGCATTTCATGTAAATCGAAACCAGAATTAATCAGTTAGAACAGCAAATTAACAGGAACGACTGTTAGACAGAAACTAGATGAAAAGCCATTGATGCCATCTGCCGAAGAAAACTTTCATCAGCAAAATACAAGCTTGAGCTATTTTATGAATACAGCTATTTCCTTTCTTATTCACCGCCCAAAATAAAGCACTTCCTGCACTCGTTTCTTCAGATCTTGGCTTGCCAATCTGATCCACTCACTAACTCGCTGAGATCTCTCTGTTTTTTTTTTTTTTTTTTTTTTTCTACTTCTTTTTTTCTGGACAAAAGCGAGAGAATAAAAACTGCAACCGTACTCTTGAGCCCCGTCTTTGCAAAACAGCATTAGCCTCTCGGCTGCTTGCTAAATGGACCAGGAGAACGGACAATACAGTGAGAGGAGGGGGAGAGGGGGGAAAACAGCACACGAATTCGTCCACTTTCCCAACGCTGTTGTGTTTCTTTTGTGCCTTTTCTTTACTTTTCCCTTCTCTCGAGATAGCGATCTTTCTGTAAATAAGTATTTTTTTCCCCTCTACTTTCCTTTTTTAAGCAACGGATTTAGAGTTTAAGTTAGCTTAATGATGTATACATTCTTGAAGTAGAATACGTTCGAAAGAAAACGAAATGTACAAACCATCTTGTGGTTTCAAGAAAAACTTTTTTTTTTTTAAATGAAAGGGTTAGATCTTATTTTACGAAATAAATTTACAGTCTGAAATAAGGCAAAGAGATAGACATGCATTCTGTGAATTGCATGACATTAAAATGATTGTTACAAAACGTAAAGGATGATGCATTCATGACTGACGAAGGATATCGTAAAAATTCAGTCGAAAGCAATATCAAGATGTGAAGTTCTCGAACTTAGAGCTCAAAATGCTTTGTTGTTATTTTTTTTTTGTATTTATTTGTTTTTGTTTTGACTTAAGAATGATTTTTGACATTCTATTTTAAGATAATGTAGTTATTTAAAAAAATAATTGTTTTTAGTAATATGCTATATTAATAATTTAGTAATTTCAATATTTATCAGATTTTACAAAAATAAAAAAGTAACTTTGTGTATTTATAGGTAAATGCATGATTTTTTTAAAAACTGACATTGCATCTTTAAGAGGGCATTGTAAAAAATTAATTTTGTATTTTTTTTTTCTGAATGTGCATACAAAAATGCTTTCATGTATTCAGGTGTAATTTCAATAAACACATATTCTTTCATATATCTAATTACAGTGCTTAAAGAAATAAACATTTCCTGCATATTTTTAGGACCTACTGTATTTGTAACACAGCTGTTGATAACAGGGCATGGGGGAAGTTTTTTTTTTCAAATTTTTAATCTGCATTTTTAGTAATTAAGCATCATGTTCATTTTTTTTAAATAGTTTGTTGGAGTTCTTGTCCCAATTTGGCCAGAACCAAAGTAAACATTCATCAAAGCAAAAAAAAAAAAAAAAAAGGGACTATATAAAAGCATCGGGGAGGGAATTTTATCGAAGTTTAATTGAGTAAACGATTGTTTTTTTCTTTAAATTTTCACATGATACTGCAGATTCATAGAGGATATTAAAGTTACAGAAAATAGACATAGTGAAACACGGTAAATTCTGAACCACGAGAAGTTAAAAGGTTAAAGTGCAGCTTTTGAATTCAAGTAATTACAAAATAATGAATTTCAATAACACATATTTATTGAATTTATTATATTTATATGCAAAAGGATCAAGAAATGATGATAAAATTAAAAAAAAACAAAAAACGTGCAGTTGAAACATATTTTTTACCACAAATTACAGCATTCCTATTCTATAAAAGTAAATAAAATAAAAGAAAGTTTTCAAAAGCGAGATAATATTTATAACATTTAGAATATGCGCAGATTTTATTTGCATTTACGAATCAGAAAATTGATTACATTTAGTTTGATACAAAGAATTAAAGCATGGGTTTATTATTACAGGAGGAATATAAATTTTACAATCAAGTCTGCTTAAAAACTAAACTATTGTTTCGATTTATAGGCAATTTGAAAGATTAAAACCAGATTCAAAAGTCTAAAACAATGTTACAATGCATTAAATAAATGATTGAACGCAATGGATTTAAATAGAATAAGCACATCGCAAAATTTTTTTTAACATTAAAAGTACTTATTAGAAGGTGGTTAAATAAATTCAGAAAGACCAGCGATGTAACAATTATATTTGTTTTCACAAAATATTTAATCGCATGCAATAACTCATTATTGATATAAGTTGAAATGTTGAATTAATTCCCGTTGAAAATGAAACTATTTATCATTTCATATCAATCGTTTGCTTGGAAGGCAGGTGAAAATTTGTAAAGCTTGACGATTTTTTTTTTAATTTGTTGATAACATATTTTTATTGATGCAAACAATTCTTCTTAAAATAATTTGAAAATCGAATAGGAAAATAAACATCGTTTTCATTTCATAAAACATAATTTATTCATTTTCTTCTTTTAATAGAGTAATATGACAATAAAAACTGTATATTTTAATAAAAATACAATGCATAAATTTTACTGCGAATTTTCATTTATTCGGTCTTTTCTTTTTTTACATATATATAAAAACGCAATTTCGTATAAAATTGGAATTTAAATCTGCAAGAAAAACAGCATTTTCAATCAATCTAGTATTAACTTCGATTTAAATTAAAGCAGAAGATTTTTAAAAACGAAACATTTCAAGATTAAAAAGCGATATCCGAGATTGAGAAAATTAAGAAATATAAAACCGAATGTCGGTTAATATTCTAAGGCGTTTTTTCATTAAAAACAAATTAATTGGAATGAAATAGATACGCTTTTGGATTTAAGAAGAAGAATCGCAACAAAAATTCTAGTTCATATTCGAATTTTAATGAAACCAACGATATTGATCACTTTTACAAAATGGCGGATTTATCGCAAAGGAGAAAGTACAAATTCTTGAATGCAATTTGCGAAAGTAATTTTAGAAGAATGAGTATTAAAAAAAGGAAACTGAAAACTTTCTCTGATTGAAGTTGACTTTAGGTCATAAGAATTCACAAATGACGCCGAAAAATTAAAGTTTTAAAAGAATTAAGAGAAAATTACTCCAATGCATTAGCGTTCAAAGAAGACAGTAAGAAAAAAAGAAAAAATGAAACATGAAATTCGTCGCTTGAATTAGAATGCTAACAACGCTGCCATTTTGTTTTTGATAATTTGAGAACTATTTTGCTCTTGCAGTAAAAGTCGTTTGTTATTTCTTAATCTTTTGTTTTTCTTCACTTGTCGTTTGGGAAAATTTTAATTCAGATATTGTTGTTTTTAATTAATGAAAACTTTTATCGCCTGATTAAAAATAAAGCAAACCAATATAAAAAAATTTTATTTATTAAATTGTGGATAAAATTTAGTCACATTCTAGAATTTTATTTAAATTACAATTTTAAGTAATGAAATGCTGTTATTCTGATATTGCACTTTTGAAGAAAATTTATACTTAAAAGAAAAGCTATAACGAATACTTTTACTCCATTTATTATCTAAAAACTAACTTTGAACTGAATATAATTGTTATTTTAATAATAAAAATATGTGTTTAATTATACTTGTTTTTTGAGCCATTCTTTACTACGAGGTTATTTCAGATATTGTTTAAAAATTATTATGAAATGCGAAAATTTCATTTTTTATTTAAGCTACAGGGGAAAAAAATTTATACGTGAATTAATTTCCAGAAAGTATTGAAGTTTGAAAAAGATATTTTTTAAGAATTTAGAAGCGTCAGACATTGTTTAGAAGTCAGAAAAAAAATTATTTTAAATATAATGTCGCAAAAGGAAAAACCTGTATATAATCACTGTGACACAGAGGTAAAGTAAGCTCTTACAAAGCACTTGGGCGGGGTTTCGAATCTCAGCCAAATTGTAATAATTTAAAGTTTGAACTTGACTTTGAATATCTTCTGCAAGTTTCTGTAACCTTCTTTATAGTCCAAGTTTATCCTATAAAGGTATAAATTCTAAGTTCCACAAGCAATGGAATGAATTCTTCGCCTGCATGTTACGAGTTGCTTAAAACTAATAAACTTGCAATAGTATTACTTTGTGACTTCTGTGTTTACGCTCACAAATATGAACTTGATAATTAAAATGCTTATTCCTAAATAGATGATATTGTATATATACTGTTTATTTAGTATTTTTATTATTTACTTTTTCACTAAAGGTAATTACTATAGACAATAGAGAATATTATTTTCACTTAAATGTTATTATATAAAATTAAATTGTATATAGCTTTATTGCCTTATTTACCTATGTATTGTTATTTACAAAGAAATAGTAACTGCATTATAATTTTGCAGTTTATTTATAAGAGCTTTGCCATTTTGACGCTTGAAAATATTAAATATATTTATTTATGTACATAGTATATTCTTTTAAATTTGGAAATAAGGTTTGAAGAATATGGAAATTTTATAAAAATAAAACATAATGGTGTCGAATCTAAAGGATTATATAAATAAAATATTAGATTTAATATCGAATCTTTTAAGTGTAGATATAATGCTTTGGCAACTATATGTGGAAAATAATCAAGTGATGAATTGGAAATAAAAAGAATAAAACCGTTAACGGAAATATAAATTTTACATAGAGTTGTTGTATTTTTATGAATGTTAAGAGAAAAGTTGAAACTTTTTTTTGCTTAAGAATATAATACTAATTTTTTTAACTCAACTTTGTAAAAAGACTTTTTTGCATAAAGACTTGCATAAAGGCAATCATTCATTTTATGAAAATTGAAAAGTTGTTAGAAAAATACATAATCTAATTAATTTTTCAGCCTCTTTTAAATATTTTAGAATGCGAATTTTTTAAAAAATAATGAAAATCCTAGAAAGAGAATTCATTGGCTGGAAAAGATATAAAATATAAATTCCAAGAAATGCGTCTTAATTTTAAAGTAAATTAAAAAATTTATTATTAAAAAAATTAAAGCCATAAAAATCGATTTCTTTTTCAAACGAAGATATGAAATCTAAGTAATTTATTTTAATTTTAAAGTAAATAATACATGTTATTAAAAAAACAGAATGAAAGTCACAGAAATCGAATTCATCTTAGATGGCATAAAATATAAATTCCAAGCAATGTTTTAATTTTAAAGTGATTGAAAACTTTTATTTTTAAGAATTTTTAATTAAATTTAAAATTAAATTAATTACATTTTTTTAAGAATTATATTATTTATTTTTTTATTAATCAATCTTATATTCCATTAGGTTTAAAAATCTTTATATGTTTATTAATTTTATTAACTAACTATTTATCATGATGTTAGAAATTGCTTCGATAATATCGGTATACTGATATTTAAATAGAAATTAATGTTGGTTTATATATGTTAAATATATTACAATTTCTTTTTATGCATCTAATAAGTTTACCATCATTATTTATCAAGCATTTATATACGAAAATAAATCGTTCTTAATTCAAACAAAAAGCATTTTTAGGTTGAAAACTTAACGATCATTTAAAAAAGAAAATAATTTAATAAACCATTTTAAGTAATAATTTAACTAACAATTTATTTTAATTATTAAGGAAACATTTTAAATGAAAAATTAAAAAAACCGAAATTGGATGGAAAATAGGATTTTATTAATTTTTAGATTGCATAATTTCAAATGATTTATATTACTCAAAGCTGTATAGTCGAAAAATTAAATAGAAACGATTTTTTTAATACACCTTTTTTTTGAACTTGGTCCTGAAACATTTACACTTAATACCTCTTAGAGAAGAATTTTCATATTCACAAAATTTCACATTTTCAATTTCGAATAAACATTTCATTTCTCTTTATATTTCACGAAAAAAGTAATTTTTTTCAGAGTAATCTTAGAGCTTCTTCCACTTTCTCCAAGACAAAACAAAGCGGGAAATTAAAGTTCTAAGAATTCCAACAATTCGGTTGCCATAGTTTCATCTCTTAAATGCTAATTCAAATTCGAGCAACACCCTAGCAATTTTGCCTTGATCGTTTTGCAAATAAAATGGGATTTTGGAGCAAAAAGTTGGATTATTATTATTTTTTTCGCTTGTACCTTCTACAGGGAACTAATATCACTTAATTTTCAGATTTATCACTATCTTTGAGACATCAAAAGAATGAATTTTCTTCATAAGTAAGTTTTATTTTTTATGAAAATATAAGGATTGTGATTTTGTTTTTATGTTCATAGAAGTTATCTGAAAAATTATACTTTAAAGCTTTATTTTTGAAATATGTGATATGGTTTAGAGAATTCTAAAAATTATTTTCGAATGAAAATTTAGAATCTAATAAATAGAATGATTTTTTTAAATTCTTAATAGTGCTTCGCATATATTTCAAAGAAAATTCCGTTTGTACATTTCTAAATGTTTAATTTTATTTTGAAATTATGAGCAGCTGCATTTATAATCGGCCTGCATTATAATACCCAAACAGTCACAAATTGTTTCTATAAACAGTTAAAAACAACAGATGTTTATTCAAAATCTGAGGCAACAAATAAAAAAAATCATAAAGTATTAATTTTCGAATTTGTATTTCCTGTACATTCCACCTAAATAATCTAATTAAGAAAAACAATTTTTCAGAAACCAAAACCCTACAAAAAGCAGAATTCGTGCTAAATTAACAAGATCGTGATTTTAGCAATAACGTGCAATGCAGGATTTTTTTTAATTCTTTGAAGAAAAAAGAATTTTTTATCTCGCAGCTTTAATTTTCAACATTGTTAATGAAAAAAAAAGTAAAAGCCCTGCTATTTTATTTCATCAGGAAAATGAAATAAAACATTTTAATTAAAAAAATTAATGAATAGATTTCTTAAAGATAATAACTGTTAAAAATTTCCAACAACAAAAAGGTGTTTCAAGAAACCACGTTGTATGCAAAATAACAATATGGAATTCAAGCCATATCACCAAGATGGCGATCTTAGCAATTACTTTCAAATCTAGGCTTACGGTTTATTCTTCAATAAAAGAGAACCTCCTAACTCTTAATTTCATTTTTCAGCATTATAATCCAAAATAATTTAAAACCTTTCCCACATTTGAAAATTCCATCAACAAAAGACATTAAAATACTGCAACTTCTCAAATTTTAATGAATAGATTTCACAGTTTATTAGAGTTCCACAAAGGAGACAGACGATCAAAATTTCCAGAAAATGACATGCAAGAATTCCAGCCATATCGCCAAACCGGCGATCTTAATTTGATCGCGACAGCGCTCATAACCTTTGATGATCCCCAAGCCGAAAGATGCTTCCAGCTTTATAACTTCAGACTCCAGGCACAAAATGGCTAATATTAATTTTGAAAGCTGTGTTTGTGTCTATATTAACTGCGGCGACGTGGGTGATATGATCCAATATTCATAAAGACGACTGTACAATTTTGAGGCCCACGATTAGATTTGATAGAAATTGTTTTCCCTAAATCCATTAGAATTGAACCATGTTGTTTGGTTTGTTGGAAAGGAGCCAGATTCTCTGACTGAAATTCTATTTGTTTGAGAGAACTTTCTCGTGGGGTATAAGATTTCAATACGATGGCAAATCCATGGGGAGGCTTGGGGAAGTGACTATTTTATTTTAATGTGGAACATTTCTAAGTCATTAACCATGGGATTTTGCTGAAGATTTTAAAGTAAATTATTTTTGATATCACTTTTGTTTGTTGTGGGTTTATGATTTAGTTAAATCGTGTTGAAGTCGTTGGAAAATAAGCTAATCATCATTTAGATGTATATCCTGTTGGATGGTCATAAGCGATTATTATGTTTAAATTGCATTATATTGAAATTTTATGGTTTTAGAAAATATTTTTTTAAAAACATTTTGGGCTGTTATATTATTGGTGTGAAATTAACTCGAACAAAGGCGATTTTTTTTTTTTTGCACTTCAAGGACAACAGTATTTATTCTTCATTTATGCAAAATTCTATGTATCCAGTACACCATATATTATCTTTCATTTTCATTAGCCTTCTACAATTCAAGGATGCCGTGTTCATAAAATGAGAAGATACCTTCTTTTAATGTTTTTGTTATTTCAATATCTGGTTGTAAAATACTGCTGAGTTAGTCCTAGTTATAAACGCAACATTCCATGAGAGCATTTTAGTATAATATGTATTTTTCTTCATTTTATTAGCTTTCAATGAATCTAAAAAGAAAATTCATTTTTCATTTTTTATTAGATCCAAGTAAACATATTTTATTCTTTATTTTAATTGGCATTCTATAAATATATAAAATATATTTCCTTCCTCATTTTAATTACTGTTCGATAGATCCAACGAAACATGTTGTGTCCTTCATTTTAATTGGCATTCCATAAATCTATAAAATATACTTTCTTCCTCATTTTAATTACTGTTCGATAGATCCAACGAAACATGTTTTATTCTTCATCTTAATTGGCATTCTATAAATCTATAAAATATATTTCCTTCCTCATTTTGATCACTGTTCGATAGATTCAGGGATACATGTTTTATTCTTCATTTTAATTGGTATTCTATAAATATATAAAATATATTTCCTTCCTAATTTTAATTAATGTTCGATAGATCCAAAGAAACATGTTTTATTCTTCATCTTAATTGGCATTCTATAAATCTATAAAATATATTTCCTTCCTCATTTCGATTACTGTTCGATAGATTCAGGGAAGCATGTTTTATTCTTTATTTCGATTGATATTCTATGAATCTAAAAAGCATATTTCCTTCCTCACTTTAAAAAGTATTCTATACATTTCTAAAAAAAAATATTTTTATTTTTTAAATTTATTTTTAAAAATTTTAATTTTAATTTATTAAATTTATTTTTTAAAATTTTAATTGACACTCCTTGAATCTAAAATAGTATATATCATTTTTCGTAATATGTATCATACTGAATTCCATTAATTGGTCATTGAGTTTGTGAGCTGTTGAGCTTACATGCACGCGAAAGTACAACCAATACACGCCTCACCCTATGACAGATTTAGTTCATAAGCTGAAAAAAAATATTTTAGATGCTATATCTATATACCAACTTTTAACTAACATTTTGCTTTTTATAGTTATCAAATTAAAGTGAGGAGAGAGTGGCGTTATTCCTCGTACCTAAGGGAGTTTTGCAATAGTAAATTTAGTAAGGATTTTTTACTGATTAGTTTTCAATATTTTTTTTAATGCCAGCATTAAGCGTGGAGTGAGAGCAATTCTTTTTTGTACAATCAGTTTTCTCTTTTAAAAATTACCAATTTTCTAAAAAATATATATTTTCACTCGGAATGACCCCCTTAGAGCGAGTAATAACCACGCAGGTTTTGTACCATTGTTGTTTGGTTTCTTCTAAACTGCGAATTCGTTTTTCGATTAATTTGTATTTTTTAAAAAAATAATTGGACATTGTAAAAGTAGTTTTCTACCGCCTCCTTCAAATCAAAGACATGTATAAGATGATCGGTTTAGGCCCTTTTTTGCATGAATGCTTTATGTAAAATACTTGTAAACTCTAGAATGTATGACTTATTATTATTTTAGAAAATAAAATACGTATGTTTTGAATACTTGCATATGATTTAGGATAATTAATTTAAGGTGTATGTACACACTTGAAACTTCGAAATCGTTCAAAATATCGAATATTTTTTTTATTGCTTAATAATGTTTTCTGATCCTTTAGCTTTCAAACGATACCAAGATGTTGCCAATATTCCAAATATTTCTCGAGTTATAAATATTTTTCTTGAGGTGCTTTCATTGAAAACTCTAGTTACGGTGTTTTTAAAACCCATTTTATGAAGAATGATATTTTTTCACTATGTTGCTTCATTCCAACAATCATAACTCAACAAGAAATTAACTAAATACAGTTATTTAAATATCAAAATAATCTGTATGAAATAGCGGATGTTTTGTGCCTCAATCAAAGTTATATTTATAGAAGTAAATTTTTAATAGCTGTTTAAAAGTTAAAACTACAGAAAAAATTTTCAAATTAAATTGTCAAAAAATAACTATATATTTTTATAACTTGATTGAGGCAGACAACATGCAGACTAATATTAGGCATTATTTCCAACTAGAGTTGTGTGTCTGTACAAATTAGAATTTAAGATATCATGTTTCAAAAAAATAGGCTAATTAGCTCATTAAATATTATTTAATTAATTAATAATTAGTGTAATATGGTTTTTTCTCAATGAAATGAGTTTAAACATATAGTAATAACCTACTGTGAAAAAATTGGATTTTTGAAGTTAAAATTTAAAAAAAAAATCTTCAAGTGTGTACGTACACCTTAAAAAAATGTAGTTTATTTTTTCTGGTGAAATTTTAACAAAACAGTTAATATCTTCCATTTGGCTACAATATAAATTAAACAATAACGTACTGACACATATAACATTATAACAGTTCTACAATAAGAATAAATGGCCTTTTTTATGAATATATATATATATATATATATATATATATTGCAAGGCGAAAATATTTTGATAGCACTTTTAATGGTAGAATCATTTATATAACAGCTATTTTGGCATTTTTTTCCAATTTAAATCTGATTCCAATATAGCTATTGCCACAAACCAATCTTTCCTTCAAATGTATATCAAAGTGCATTTAAAAAGGGATTTCAAAACACTCATTATAGCTCTTTGAAACAGTCATGTGAAGCTAATAAAGGGAAATAAAAACGTATTGCCAAATGGATACACGATTCACTATAGGGTTAATTATGTCGAATATAATTTCAAGACATCTATTAAATTTGCGAAATACCTGTTAGGTAAAGTGGTTTTTGTAAAGGATTAATATACAAGTGGTATTCAAATGAAAAGGTGCGAAACCTATGACGCTATGGGAGAATGAACGTAGCGAGACATCTAGGATGCGGCTGGAGTCTCCGGCGTAGATCGGAGCATGAGAAGACGCCTGCATGCGCAGGAGAGAGCAGAGGCCCTTATAAAGAGGGCCGTCCAATTCACTTGGCACTGCATGTGAAGACAGGAAGAAGAACCATTAACTCCGGTGTGTACTGTGAGATACTCCGAAGACTACGCAGGTCCATCAAGAACAAAAGACCGGGGCTACTCACGGATGGTGTGGTTCTGCTCAATGATAACGCGCGTCCATATGTCTCTAGAGTCACACATTTCGTTGCCTTCAATACACGTGCACTTTTTCAATCAGTTTCAGCGGATGATTTTTAAAATATTCCAGCTATTTTTTTCGCGACGTCTGTGAGACCACAACTCTCTTTAATGTTCCAGTATTAAACAAGGTTTAGCAAAGGGCTCTCAAACTTGGTCCTCGAAACATCATACAACCTAGGGATACCCCTTATGAAGCAGAGTTCCAGGGACTTTTAAATGAAGCATAAAGTTATTTTAGTTATGATGATAATTTTACAAAAGTTTTTTTCAATAAAAGTTCGTATTCGACTTATTCTGACTTGTATGTTCAAATATAATTAATTTTTCGAGTGATAACGTATTTTGAAATATTTCTAACATATATAAACATACCAAGAGAAATATCTACAGGATTTACAGACTGATTTTTATACTAGTATATAACCTGTATACTGAAAATGCCTTCGAAAATCGTGCAACGAATATTTATATGTTTTTTGCACAAATCATGCCAATAAAAAAAAAAGTAAATTTTATCCATTGTCAATATTTTTTTTCCATATCATTTTTGAATTCTCCTTTATATTGTTTTCTATATACCTTTGTATACTGGTAAAATAAACATGGTTTTAAAATTAAAAAGGAATATGTTTTTTCAAGAATATTATTTGTTGTAACATGCAATTTGAGAAGAAAATGTATGATGTATGTTCAAATGCAATTACATTTTTCAATGATAATATATTTTGAAAAATTTCTAAGACATATTTATATATCAAGAAAAATATCTGCAAGCTGATTTTTCACCTAATACTTTCATTAGAAAATTTAATTTGAGTATAAAGAAAATGTGGTCTCGTAGACCGCACCTCCCCGGTAAAGGGTTAAGGTGGTCCAAGACTCCTACCGCTTTTTACTACCTAAAACAACTGCACACTTAATTGCCAACTGCGAGGAACTCCCACGTTTTATCCTACCCGAGCAGCCAGCAGACTAATTTTCTCTAAATGGATTTAGTTCGAAATTTGACAAAAATTAAAAAAATTTGGTTTCTATACCAAATTCCATCCGTCAAGCTCAAAGCGTTTCTCAGAAATCGTTTTCACTGATAGACACACAGAGAGACATATTTCCAAAATAGTGCTTTTCGCCCTGAAACGTGTCTGACTGAAATGTTTAAAACTTGAAAATTCGGCAACACCTTCTTTTTGAATTTTTTATATGTTTACTTCAATGTACTGTATACCTTAAAGCGAAGTCGCCAGTTCGGTCATGATGGCCGATGCGGGAGCTGCTAACAGATCTGATATCTTGTACTTCGCCATGTTGCGTCAGTGATCACAAGATGCTTTTCCGCCTTAAGTGGGAGACGAGAGCTTGATGGTGAGACGGTAGGACGTACTGCTCAAGCTCATGTGATCTTTTTATGTGTTTTATGTTAGTTTAGCAATGTTTTGTCCTTGTAATCTTAATAAATATATTTCACCTATTAATGCTGGCCGTTCCCTTTCCGCCCTATAATATATTAAAGCATTCATCAAATTCAAGTAATTATATAAAGAATAGATATATAATTTCTTAATAAATGTTTTGAATATAATCAAAATAATTTCGATGAAAGATCTTTCAAAGATTGAAAGAAAGAAATTGTTTCAAAGATTGTGATTTTTTCTGATTCAGTTTCTATAGTTTTTTTTTTTTCTGAATAAATTTTATTAAAAATGTCAACATCCCTCTATTCTTCTACAGTAAAATACAAATATATTTTAACTTTAAACATTTGCATAAAATCAAAACTTCGAGTTCAGAATTTTTTTTTCTTTGGATAAAGAGAGAAAAAGATAAAGTGGAAATTAAGTGAAATGAATATCAAGGAGATGTTAATAACGAATTTAATAATCTTTTTGCTTGAAATTATATTTCATTTAAAAAATCAATATGGCAACATTGTTACATTTTCATTCCAATTCACATTAATATTTAAGGAAAACAAATCTTAAGTTACTAAGCTGCTGAAACTCTTAGAAGTTTAAATTTTGTTCCCTATTCTTTCACGGTACAAGCAGAAACGGGAGAAATTGGAAAATTTAACAGGAAAAAAAAAACTCCCTTTCTTCGAAACACATAAAGAGAATTAAAGTGTTTATTCGGTACTATAGAAATGGAATGAAAAACTTTTCTACATCTAAGAGCTTTTACGTGGAATCTTATAAAATATTTGTTGTAAGCTTTCATGAGTATCCGATTAAGAAAAAGATTTTTCAATAACTCCAAAGTGAGATTTCTTTTCTTCAGTTTAAACAATAAAAATGAATTAAACACAAACCCTATGGAATATTTTCAAAATGCCTTTGAACTTTTGAGATTCGATTTATAATCTTACACTATTTTATTTCCAAAAGACACTTAAAATTAAGTATTGTTTATTGATCACAGAAGTATTCAAAGTTTGAAGTTTATTTAAAATGATTAACTAATCTAATTATAATTTAATTAATTAATCTAATCATAATTTAAAATAATTAACAAATATATTTAAAATGATTAACTAATCTATTAATTGCCCAAATAAAAAGTGGACAAGTTGAGTGAAAAGGATATCTTTTTTTGGAAATCAAAACAAATCGTCATGGTCTTTGTAACAGATCCCATCGTTTAAGTATCAAATCTATGCCTTTGCTGTAGAAAGATAGTGGTTGATTTATGAGGAAGTCCCGCAGTTTTCTTCACTTTCGTCGTCCGAACAGAAACGTGTCGCCTGTATTGCTCTCTAAAGTGGCCCAACGGTGTGGAAGTCAAAGGGTGACAAATGCGGACTGTACGATTGGTGTTCCAACACTTCCCAACGGAATTTTTTTAAGAATGTCTGAGTTTCACGGGAGGCGTGTGGGCCGGCATTGTTATGGAGAATGATCACTTGTCGTTTTAGAAGATTTGGTCGTTTGCTTTTGATTGCTTTCTGTAGTTTCGTCAGAATGTTACAGTATTGTGTTGAATTGATAGTGCTCCCTTGGGGCAGGAAATAAATCAATATATTTAAATATATTTTTAATTTACATGGGGAATAATTAATATTCAACTGATTTCATTAAATTTCTATTTTTCAATTTTAGCAAATAACAAGTTTAAATATTAAATGACTACAATCTATATTTCGCATTTCAATTGTCAGAATAATCGATATTCAAGTCAAACAAGCTGATAAGCAAAGAAGGCTAGTTGAAAATTTAAAAACAATTTGTTTTTCAATTACAAGTAATGTTGGCTATATATTATAAAATCAAATTACGTTAATATAATTTCAACAAAACTCAATTTAATAATGAGAGAAAAATGAATGATTCTAAAGAAAAGAAAAATATATAATAAATAAATCCTGCAAAGCTTCAGAAATATCATATACTATAATTTACATAATTAATTCAAAACTTCTATTTTTCTGTTTCAATTTTCTAAGTTTATAATCCAAAATTAAGAATTATAAGTGTAAAACTGAATATTCAATGGTTTGTAAATCCCTCAGCTTTATTTATAAAAGCTGGTTCTTTTCCTAATGTTGAGAACGTTGCTATTTAGATAATGTAATAAATTCAACCAGCGTTTCCGTTCAAAATAATTTTCAGAAATAATTTATCGTTAAAATGATTAAATTTAATTCAAATATTTAAATCCTTATAAAAGCTTTTACTTTAAACTGTTTTTACAATAATTAGCGCTTTGGAATCTTATAAGCAATTTAAATATTATGAATAATGCCCCCATCTTGTTTATTAAGAGAATAATAGAAAACAGGAGAATAATAGAAAATTGGAAGAATGAAAAATATGTTTTGTATATAAGTCTTGATTTTTTTACAGTTGAATGTATGAGATCATTTATATAAATTATATTCTTTTTTAATTATACTAGAAAAATAAACAGTTTAAGACAGATTGTATTTTTAAAAGAAATATTAAGAAATATTTAAAATTTTATTATATATGTGTGGAAATTCCTCTCATTGATCCTGCTTTTAAAAATTTACGTTTTTACAATGGTTATTTTTTATGAGTGGTCCAACAAGGATTAAAATAGTTATTGAACTCATAAAAGCAACACTTTGTTATCATTTTCACCTTCATATGGTAGTAAACACAATATTAATATTTCATTCTCCCGTATTCTTTCTAGAAAATCTGTATAATCTAATGCATGTAATTCTAAGCGCTTTAAAAATATCTGAGGTCCCACAAAAGCCGATTTTTTCAACATCGATATTTTTTCATTAATACGTTAGTAACAGAACCTTCAAATTCTAATTGCACTAATTCGCTAAATTCATTTCTATAATTAACTAGATGTTTATTTATTACTAATATCGCCATTTAAAATACTCATAATTCTGCATAATATTGATCATATTTTAATTATTTAAAATAATAATCAAGGTCAGATAAGGGCAGAATTATTTCATACTATTTATTTTTTCATTTATTGGAAATATAGCATTGTCACTCGAATTGCGCATAAATTGCTCATAATTCTACATAATCAGATATATATCACTCTTATTACTTAAAATATTAATTGAGATTAAAGAAGAACATATATGTTCAATATCGGTAATTCTATATCCAAGAATTAATAACATTTATACCTTTCAACTTCTCCTAATAAAAAGAATTTATCTAGCATCTCAAAGTACTGTCGCAGCAAATTTTATATATTCAGTTGCTCATAGTCCATAGTAGAAGATAATATCGCCATTTAAAAATACTCAAAATTCTGCATAATATTGATCATATTTTAATTATTTTAAATAATAATCAAGGTCAAATAAGGGCAGAATTATTTCATACTAATTATTTTTTTCATTTATTGGAAATATAGCATTGTCATTCGAATTGCAAATAAATTGCTCATAATTCTACATAATCGGATATATATCACTCTTATTACTTAAAATATTAATTGAGATTAAAGAGGAACATATATGTTCAATATCGGTAATTCTATATCCAAGAAATAATAACATTTATACCTTTCAACTTCTCCTAATAAAAAGAATTTATCTAGCATCTCAAAGTACTGTCGCAGCAAATTTTATATATTCAGTTGCTCATAGTCCATAGTAGAAGATAATATCGCCATTTAAAATACTCATAATTCTGCATAATATTGATCATATTTTAATTATTTAAAATAATAATCAAGGTCAAATAAGGGCAGAATTATTTCATACTAATTATTTTTTCATTTATTGGAAATATAGCATTGTCATTCGAATTGCACATAAATTGCTCATAATTCTACATAATCGGATATATATCACTCTTATTACTTAAAATATTAATTGAGATTAAAGAAGAACATATATGTTCAATATCGGTAATTCTATATCCAAGAATTAATAACATTTATACCTTTCAACTTCTCCTAATAAAAAGAATTTATCTAGCATCTCAAAGTACTGTCGCAGCAAATTTTATATATTCAGTTGCTCATAATCCTAAAAATGATTTTTCTAAATGATTTTTCTGAATAAACAGATAGGAGATAATTATACTAATATAATCATTCTACATAAACAGATAGGAGATAATTATACGAATATAATCATTCTACATAAACAGATAGGAGATAATTATACGAATATAATCATTCTACATAAACAGATAGGAGATAATTATAAGAATATAATCATTCTACATAAACAGATAGGAGATAATTATACTAATATAATCATTCTACATAAACAGATAGGAGATAATTATACGAATATAATCATTCGACATAAACAGATAGGAGATAATTATACTAATATAATCATTCTACATAAACAGATAGGAGATAATTATACTAATATAATCATTCTACATAAACAGATAGGAGATAATTATACTAATATAATCATTCTACATAAACAGATAGGAGATAATTATACGAATATAATCATTCTACATAAACAGATAGGAGATAATTATACGAATATAATCATTCTACATAAACAGATAGGAGATAATTATACGAATATAATCATTCTACATAATCAGAAACATATGCTTAGAGTTGTGTTAAAATATTAAGTCATTACAATGTCATTCATTTTTATTATATATACGAGTTTATACTTGCATTTTAATACATTAGGGATAAACTAACTTTATTTCAAATGTTCAAATCACTACACACATTTTTCCCTATGAATTCCTCTACTGTCATTTACAGTTGAGGAATACTATTTTCATTTACAAGTTTAAACAAAAAATTGTGCATGTAAATTGGTAATCATCTAAGATATAGTGTTCAAATAATTCTGATTACCGTAAAATATTAGCTAAGGTCAAATAAAAGTCGAATAATTTTATATGGATGAGTTTACCTTCATGCTTTAGAAACGCATCCTTTTCATTACATTAATATGCAGATAATTCTAGTTACCATAAAATATTAGTTGGACTCAAATAAAAGTCAGATTATTTCACATTGATGTGTCTACATTCATTAATTAATAACATATCCTCAACTTTATAATAATATTCATATTATTCTGATTACCTTAAAATATTATATCAAGTCAAATAAAAGTCGATTTATTCGATATCGATAAGTTTATTAGTAGTTCATCCTCTACATTAGATTAATATTCATATAATTCGAAAATTTGTTTATTTGACATCTTCTCTTCTTCATTAGCAATATAACCTCTACATTTTAACAATGTTCATATAATTCTGATTACCTTAAAGTATTAGATTAGGTAAAAGAAAAAAAAACAATTTATTTTATGACATTGCATTTACATTTATGCATCAGTAACAAATATTTTGCATTAAAAAATTTTTAATAACATTCTGATTAAAATATTAGCTCAGATCATATTAAAGTTGATTTATTTGACATCAATATCTCAATATCCATGCATTACTAACAAAGTTTCTACGTTATAATAATGTTCATATACTTGTTATTCTGTTTACCTTAGAATATTTGCTCAGGTCAAATAAAAGTCGATTTATTTGACATCGATGCCTCTACCTTCATGCGTTTGTAATACATCATCAACATTATATTAATATTCATATAATTCTGATTACCTTAAATTATTAGCTAAGGTCAAATAAAAGTCAATTTATTTGATATCGTTGCCTTTACATTTACATATTATTAACATGTCTTCTACATTAAAATAATGTTCATATAATTCTGATGAACTTAAAATATTAGCTCAGGTCAAATAAAAGTCGATTTACGTGACATCGATGTCACTACCTTCATGCGTTTGTAATACATCATCAACATTATATTAATATTCATATAATTCTGATTACCTTAAACTATTAGCTAAGGTCAAATAAAAGTCAATTTATTTGCTATCGTTGCCTTTACATTTACATATTATTAACATGTATTCTACATTAAAATAATGTTCATATAATTCTGATGAGCATAAAATATTATCTCAGGTCAAATGAAAGTAGATTTATTTGACATCGATGCCTCTACCTTCATGTGTTTGTAATACATCATCGACATTATATTAATATTCATATAATTCTGATTACCTTAAACTATTAGCTAAGGTCAAATAAAAGTCAATTTATTTGCTATCGTTGCCTTTACATTTACATATTATTAACATGTATTCTACATTAAAATAATGTTCATATAATTCTGATGAACTTAAAATATTAGCTCAGGTCAAATAAAAGTCGATTTATGTGACATCGATGTCTCTACCTTCATGCATTAGTAACAGAACCTCTACATTCGAATTGCTCATAATCCAGTGACTTTCTCTTAGACTTCCATATTTCAACTATCGGTTCCCTGTCTGCGTTTCCTAACACTGAAACCTCCTGAAGCGTGGATCATCAATCTTCTGGGAGCGCGGGATAACGTTTTGCAAAGGAAAATAAGTAAGGCTAAAAAAGGCAGAGATATACGACTTTATTCCGTTTGAAGAGGAACAGAAAAAAAAGAAGACATGGAAGTAGAAGAAGAAAAAGAAAAAGATGTCATGGAAAAGGAAAGGACGGGGCGGGGGGAACTGGGAAAAATAAGAACTTGTGGACGAATCGGAAAAGCTGAGTGTTATTTTGCTCGCTATTACCATGATCTGCGACAATAGAGGACAAGTGGAATTGTTGCAAATGTGACGGGGAGATAGTGTCGCAGGAATTGATTTTCCTGGAAGCTTAGGTGGATTGAAACCTCCAGGTAAGGATGGTTCGTCAATGGAATGTGGCAGTATTTCCTTCTGAATATTTCAGGTTCGCATTCGTGAATAAATATTGCTTTTATATGAAGTCTGTCTAGTGACTGTCTAACAAACTGTGGATGTAATATAAGGGCCTCATTTAGCATTAGTTTTATCTTAAGATATATGGCATTAGCGGGATAGTAAATCATTATTACCAGGAAACTGTGATAATCTTGATATATATATTCTCTTTCGATTGGATAAAAGTTTTTGTGTTTTTTAAAGTTTGCTTCAAAAAGATAATAATAGAGTTGTTATTCAATATTTATTTATTTAATGTATATTGTTTTAAATTTGAATATAAAGAAACGTAGTTTAGATTTATACATTTTTGCAATGATTTAAAGCCCCAATTAGCATTATTTTTTTTTATCTAAGGATACACAGCATTAGAGGAACAGATAATCCCTATTACCAGGAAACTTGGAGCTAATGATAATTATGAGAATATATTCTCTTTCAATTGTATAAACTTTTCATTGTTTCTGAAAGTTTGCTTTAAAAGCATAATGGTAGAATTGTTTATGTGGTATATATATATATATATATATATATATATATATATATATATATATATATTTATTTATTTATTTATTATATAATGTTTTAAAGTTGAATGAAAATCAACATGTTGTTGTTTCATATGGTACTTACCGTGAACAAGTCCCGCTGATCGAAGTCAGTCCGAACAGGAGCGTCTCTTGTTTTTTAGCATCGCCAACTAGGACCAAGAGTACGATTTTGCTACTCACGCATCATATTTGCTTGGACAGCACCTTTTTACAGTAGGCACATTCACACATCACCCAGATAGAACAGATGAAGACGCGCTACCCCTATGCCAGGACGAAAGATATCAAAGTTTGGGTAAATACATTTTTACAATGATTCAAAAATTCTTACTTGAAGAATTTTTATAATTTTATTTTCTAATATAAGAAGTACAAAGAATGTATTGCAATGGTAAAAAAAAAAAAAAAAAAAAAAAAAAAATCGAACACGTGATCTCCATGTTTTAGACCTATCCGAGTTCGAAACACATGTTTTTTTGAAAAATGACAATCTGTGACCAGGATAAATCAAAAACACTTTGAGCTAAAAGAGTGAAATTCGACACACGGTCTTTACTCCTTAATTATAGGCTTTGATCAAAAGTTGAGCAAAATCTATTTTGTGGACGAGTAACAGTCTGGTTGTCCAAATGTATTTTAACACTATACTAAAATGAAGAGAGCTATTTAAATAAAAATGAGAGCACAGATTTAAATATTGTAGAGACCTATCAAATTTTCAACCAAACTGAATATTAGATTGATTGTCTATACATCATTACATTCAGAAACATGTTGTTGTTTCTAATGGCACTTGTCATAGATAAGCCACCGATTTTAGATTAGTGATTTTACGCCCAGGTGCGTCTCTTGTTTTTTTAGTAGTACCATCTAGGTAGGTACCATCTAGATCGGGATGAGATTTAATATAATGATAGTATACATTTAGAGTGTTCATTCATGAAAATATTAAAAACGCAATGGCCAGTCCATTTCGAGAAAATGGTCCTCAAACTTTTGGAAAAGCTTTTATACTGATAACTTGACTCCCGACCCGATGATCCCGATGGCATGGTTGTCTAGGTAACCGTCTCATATGTGGAAGGCCAGGATTTGAACCTGGCTAGGATTTTATTTTTTTAATAACTTTTATTGAATTCAAAATTTACAAATACTCTTAATTAATATGTTTTTAATTTTTTTTTCAGCAAAAATAAATATATATTATCAAAATACATACTAATAAAATTAAAATTTTAAAAGAAAAAAAAATTATAAATACAGATGCATTTTTTAAACAAAATAAAATTATTTAAATTTAATTAACTATTTACAGACATTTTTAAATTATATGCTACTTATTTTATGCAAGGATAAATTTTTATTATTTTAATACTTGAATTGTGATTTAATATTTAAAAAGTAGTAATAAATATTACATAAATGGTGATAATTATTAATTAAAAATACTCACATCGTAAAAAAACATTATTCAATATTTCCAAAAAATCATCCTATATACATTTACTTTCGATTATATACAAGAACCAGAATTTTAACTATAGTAAAAACATTGGAAACAAAATATATTCCGACATCTTGCACAACTGACAAATGTAATTGTCCACAAGAGCAAGGTTTCTTTAAGAGATCTACGGAAAAACAAACTTCATTTGCATTTAAAAATATCTCTCTTTCATCAGAAAGTTGGGCAGCGTACCATGCGTACCTTATCATCTTATTAAAAATTGGTGATGACAATTGATGGTGTACAATTGAATGAATTTTTACACTATCTTCGCAATAATTTATTTCTTGATGATGTTCGATTAAATAAAAATTGTGTATACGCTTAATACGCTTTGAACCATCTGCTTGCGCATTCAATAAATTAACACCTGCTCTCTACTATTTCTTTTCATTACTCCTGTTGGGGACGTTTGTTTACATTTTTAACAAATATCAGCTGCTCCTTTCAATTTTTGTTATAAATTCAGCTTCGTTGAGTTAGAACTGATAATTTATTATTATTAAAATCCAAGAATTTGAAAATGATGCAAGCTAGTTAAATTATCAGTAGAAATTAATGTTACGTTTTTAATTATTTTTCCGATTACACAGACTTAGCTTTCATTAGAATGGTTCTTATGAAAACTGCGAAGAATTTTATTTGCAATTTTGATTAGCTAATGAGGTTTCTCAATATTATAATTAATTCATACCAAAGACAATATCTAAATCGTGACCAGGAAAACCAATCTTGCTTTGAAATCTTAGATATTATCCAGCTTGAAAATTTTCAGACATGCAAGATCTGTTATCCCATTTTATTCTGCAAAATTGAACATTATATAACGACTATTTCAACTCTTCGTATGGCGCACGGATAAAATCTGAATAGCTAAACCGCTGCAACAGCATTGGCGAAAACTAAAGTTCAGTCTTAAGAGCCGTTGCCAGCCACGGTACAACACATCCCGAGGAAAGCACCTCCCGTCATTTATATTAAGTAGTCGACTCCACACCATTTTTGTACCCACCCGAGTGGCGAGAATCAACCACCACGCCGGAAGCCTCTCATCCTCATATCTGAGGTAGCCCCTCCGGTGGCGCTCTGTAAAACTGAGTTCTTGTTTTTTTTTCTTTTTCTTTTTTTTTCTGTCATGTACGAAATCTTAAACCTTGTAATGTCAATTACATGATGGAAATTTTGTTTGATATCCAAAGTGCTCCCTTAGCTGCTCTTCTATAAAATAATAAATGATTTATAATGATAAATGCTGTAGCTACTTCAGCTGCCCTTTCATTTAATAAAAAATATCTAATGATAAATGCTGCAGCTACCTTAGCTCTTTTATATAATAATAAATGTTGTACTATTTCAAAAAAATATATTGTGCAATATGTAGAATTCTAAAAAAAAAATGCGAAAATAAAGAAGATTTTTTTTTCTTTGAAAGTTAAGTCTAATAAGGCAGATGATGTTAATTGTTAATTTGAAAACTAATATTTTTGAATTTCAATGCGTTATCTGTAATCATAATGAAGATGAGCGCCGAATAATTTAATGAAGATAATGAGGCTTCCATTTAAAAGTACTTCTTGATTATACTAAATACATCTGAATAATCCTCATCAAAAGAATTCAAAATACCCACATGGCCATCTATGCAATCGATAAAGCAATATTGCAACAAAAGATAAAAACGAAATCATCCAAAAGAAAGGACTACATAAAAGAGAGAAAAAAACCCACGCCACCGCAAAATAAACCGCAGATATCGCCAAATTTATTGCGCCAATTAAGGAGAATGGAACTCTAATTAAATTGAAAACTAATCAAAGGATGATAAAGCACAAGATTCCCTTTAAAGGATAAGAGAGTCTGCATTAAAATGGGCGGCGTTTCTTTTGCCATAGGAACGCTGATTTGGGATTTTTTCCCCCTTCATTGATATGTTGACCCCAAATGCAAGAATGAGCTGGCTGCCTTTCGGCTTTATCTCGATTTTACTCCAAGAAGAAACTAATTAACGATTCCTTTTGAAAGCGAGGTTTACCAGCCTTGAGGTCAACTTTCTGATGAACTCGATTATTTTATCGCTTTTATTTAGGCAAGCTATAAATTAAAAAAAAATATTCAAAAATTTTTAATTGGTTTTAGATTTATGAATCAAAATAAATTGTTTAGAGTCTATTTTAGATGCATGTATTGTGGCAATTTTGAAAGGTTAAAAATGTAACATTGTGCACATTACAGAATTGGATTTAGAAATTCCGTGTAGTCATAAGAATAAGGTTGTTTGCCTTTCAATGCTTCGAACTATTTTGTGTGCGTATTTTAATTAGTTTTTGATTATGAATTAAAATAAATTGTTCGGAATCTATTTAAGATTCATGTATTATAGTAAATTTGTAAAGTTCAAAATGTAAAATTTTGTAAATTACAGAATTAAATTTAGAAATTTCATGTAGTTATCAAAATTAAGGTACTTGCATTTCAGTCTTCTAAGTTTTTTTATGTGTATTTTAATTGAGTTTTTGGTTTTGAATTAAAAGAACTTGCTTATATTCTATTTGATATGCATGTTGCAATTTTGAAAGGTTAAAAATTTAATATTATGTACATTGCTAAATTGGTTTAGAAATTCCATGTAGTTATAAGAATATGGTTCCAAGCATTTTTCAAAGTCAAAGTCACATTTTTCGAAGTAAATATTTAGAAGTATCAAAAGGTACTTCTTAGTATTTTATAAAAAAAAGAAAAACTCATGGAAGATTTATTTCGTAATTAATTATTTCGTATAAATAAAAGTAAATAAAAATGATGGACAAAAACCACATGTTAAATATTTTGTTGTCTTTATTTTGTACAATAAGTTACTCTCCATTACAAATAACAAATTGTTTTGAAAAATATCTTAGTATATTACAGCGGTTCAAACTTGAACTAAATTCCATTAATTCTCTAGGATTTTAAATTCTGAGACATAACGAATATTTAAATACCACAAGTCACAAAAATATGTTTTCTGAAATGCTATTAATACTCTTTTATTATGTAATGAACTTTTCAAAACGAAAATTTCAAATGAAATTTTCAAAACGAAAGAAAATGTCTTCATCCTTTTTCTTTGCGTAAACAAAGTCAGAACAATATTTTCTAACCAAAGTTTTAAATCCCAAACGTGTTCCAATATCACAGTTAGTATCGATAGTATCGATCGATTTTCCCAAGTAGACTATGGATATGCGTAACAATAACATAAATACAAGCTGGTCATAAAAAAAAATACTTATTGATGGGTAGAACTCTAGCATCCGGTCCTTCAGCCAATTGAGAAGTGATTTCAGATACAGTTATTGAGAAGTGATTTCAGATACAGTTATTGAGAAGTGATTTCAGATACAGTTATTGAGAAGTGATTTCAGATACAGTTATTGAGAAGTGATTTCAGATACAGTTATTGAGAAGTGATTTCAGATACAGTTATTGAGAAGTGATTTCAGATACAGTTATTGAGAAGTGATTTCAGATACAGTTATTTAGAAGTATGGGTTCGGGATTCTGTAAAGGGCTACAAATAGTGCTCACGGCTGTAGTCATAGGTACAGAAACAGGTAAAGTAGGGAGGAAATTTGCATATGACAGAGTCAAGACACCAATCACGGGTGAAAACCAGATCGGAGAAAAGGAAACTTATTTAAATTGCACACTTTACTTAGCAGTAATATTATCGGCTATTTCGCATTACATACGGGTATCTTCCAAACGTAACATTGAAAGAGAGGTGTTTACTATTCCCCGTTTAATAAAGTCTTTCCTTTAAATTCAATGTCTGCGGATTGTTCATGTGTTAGCCAGTTGTGTTTTTGAGGGGTGGAGGCGTTCGCAGAGCAATTATTTGTGCGTGTTTAACATATGTGGGTATTGTGATATGCTTATCGTAACACAAAATCCGAGACACATAGTTTTATCATCAAAATCAAACAAGATTTTTATTTTCAAAGGTGTGTTGACGCGATAATTAAAAAAAAAAAGGTTACAGATAAACAAAATTTGTTACAATAACCAAAACTGAATATTAATTTCAAATTCAGGTTTCAATCAGTGGAATGTTATAGTTATATTAACATCCAGCTTAAGACATAATCTAGAGCTAGATTCAGAAGAATCTCTTAATTATGAACTGCAGTCAAGCGACGAGGATGTCACCTGAGCTAGATGAAAGATGAAAATATCGTATCATACTCTATGGAAAAGATGATGAGAAAATTCGTACTTCGAATTCTCCATTATAGATTTAATTATAAAACTCTAAATTATTTTACTATGTACGAAAATCAAAATGGCAAAGAGACACTACCACCGGTATCACTAACACTCCTTCTTTCCGGAGGGCAATAAAAACAAACAAGCAGAGAGAGAAGTCTCCCAAATTTCCACGCATACTCTCCAATAAACTTGTCATGTCAGAATCTATCATGGCATCTTTGGCGAGTTATTTGGCGATTTATCCCCGCTATGCTGTTGATAGTACCCGAAAATAGAATTTTTGTTTTAAACAAGTTTTTTCAAAATATTAAAATAAAAATTTGACACTAAAGTGCAATTGTAGTCACAAAATTCCATGCAAAATTAGTTAAGTCATTGCGCGTTTTTGAATTATAGCATTTGCATGTTTCTGAAAATACAGATCTAACAGACAGCAACCAGTTAAAATTGGCTTGAAATTTTTCTTGGTGACTACACTAAAGATGTTAAGTATGTGCACCAAAATTTATCTATCTAGTTCTCTTTGTTTTGTAGTTATCTTATTCATTTACATTCGAATAACCTGACTGACGGACTTCCTTTGAAAAAGTTGGACTCAAAATTTGATAGAAATCTTCAAATTTGATGTAAAAACTGAATACCAAATTTCAACCGTATATTATGGAGCGTTTTTGAGTTATTTCTGTCAGAGACAGACAGACGAACATTTTTCAAAAAAAAAAAAAAAAAAAAAATGTGTTTTTCGAGCTCAGGAAGGTGTAAAACGTGGAGATTCGCCAAAATTTCGGATACGAATTTTTTGCAGTTCATTACTGAACTTTCTCTATGCTACTTATACGCGAAATTAAAAACAAATACTCATGGTAATTTGCACATTAAATGCGGTTCAATGACACACTTATTAGGTAACATAATGTTACGAATCTGCGATGCGGCTTCCCAGCATAGTTGGTTCCATAGGAGGTCCCGGAGCTTGGCGACAAACTTGGAGACCATTTGGCGACTTGGTGACGAATTTGGCAAGTTTGGCGCCAAAATAGATTATACCCGAAACATCGAGAATTTTCCCGTTCCGTCCAGTAGGAACGGAGATACGCCTCGAACGTTCCTGATTGGTCGAGAGACTTCTAGCCCCGCCTCCTGATGCCTATAAAAAGAAGCAGTCCTGCTGCTGCCGAGTAGTCGTGACCCAGGAGTGGTGAGTCGTCGTCGTGGACCAGTGGATTCGAAGAGTAGTCGGAAATAAACGTCGTGTAAATAAACGTCGTTGTTTCCTTTTCTACTGCTGATTGAGTATTCTCCACACCATATAACTCCCACTATCCAAACGAACCCCGGAAATTTCGTAACAATAAGAAAAAATTTAGAGCCAATCTCTACTATTGGTTTACACCTGTATTTTCCCCTGTACTACCTGGCATGCCACTTTATAATGTGGCAATGTTTTTCATTGAATGCCTGTATCGTTTTCTAACCACTCTATAACATTAACTTCAAATGCAATTCTCATTATTTGTTTTTCGAGGAAGATTAATTGCATAAAATACATTTTTTGGGTCTGATTTTAGGAAATTTAAGATTTAATCTAACCTACTTTTATGACTTTTGAGAAAAGGAGCATCTCTTTTTGATTAGCGCACATGGAAATGAAATATCCTCGCATGTAAGAGTGGAATTAAAAACCGAGGATAAAAGATCATTAATATCTTATTACCGTGTAAATAGAGTATTTTTAATTTTTCCTATTCGAAATTTAAAAGATTTGCTTTGAATCTTAAGAGTTTGAATAAAATTCTGTGAGATTAAATTTAATTTTCTTTCACCAAATTTTGAGGAATAATTTAATTTAACAAAGCTTATTTCTTACATTCAATCCTCTTCAATATGGAAAAATATGCTAGTGAAATAAAATCCTTTTGGATGATTTTATCTTGATAATACGATACTTTTGAAAATTTAATCTAAATGCAATTAATAATGATCTTGCATCTGAATAAAAGATACAGAGCAGCTGTTTTAAACGAATCTGCTTTGAGGATTTAAAAAAACAAATGCAGAGATGAAAGACGTAAGTTTTGTGGGGTTTTGTTTAATATTTTATTTGCTATATTTAAAGATAACTTACCTGGTATTAAATAAAGAATACATTTGAAGGACAGTGGCCATAATATGGATATCATTTTATCTGCTGTTATATCTGGGTATTTTTAATCACATATAACAAGGGTTTTAACTGTTTCATGCTTAAATGTTTAGTAAAATGTAGAGCATTTAGTAAATGTACGAGTCACGAAACACTTCACATTTTGCCATGAAACAATGTCATGAAAATGCGTAATAAAACATTTAACATTTTGATTATTTAAAAATATATTCATGTTTACATATAATGCGTAAAAATCTCATTAGTCTCGGTTTTTAAAATAAAACCCAGATTTATCCTACTGTAGTTTCAAAAATCATTCAATTATGATTATTTCAGAAAGGAAAATCTATACATATAATAAAGCTCAATATGTGTGTGTGTGTGTGTTGGCGCTCTACAGACCATGTCATTTGGCATACAGCTACCAAATTTGGTACATGCATAACTTAGAGGTCGGGAATGTGCACATGGGGTCCCTTTTTTTGAAATTTTAATTAGAATTTTAATTATTAATTAAAAACTAACTTTCCCGCCAAAAAAAATCTTCCTTTTCCCCACCGCCAAATAAGTAAGGCTTCAGTTGTTTTTTTTCCAACAGTAATGAGGCTAGGATTAACATTTTTCGGCAGATTATTTCAAACGATTCTGTTTATTTTCTTAATGTTTTATGCATTTAAAATTAAACATTGTTAATGAATCGATCTTTCAGATTCATTCTGAAGTACTTTTGAATTAAAATAAGACAGAATAAAGGAAATTAAAAATGTCTAATCTGCATAGCGTTACCCCAAATGGCGTAGAAAAATTCACGCATTTGCGTTAACGTAACTGGCGTTGAAAATTCACGCATACGCATTGTGTTCTGATTGTTGACAATATTATCAACGGATGATTCTTGATTTAAATTATTTTTAGGTTAGTTGGATGCTTTTGTAATTAAATTGTATTTATGTTAGTTATATATTTTTTGTATATGCTTATAGTTTTAAGTGCATCATTTTTTTAAGTAGTTTTTTAAAACCTGTTTTCGACCGATTATTTTAAACGATTCATTTTATTTTTTGAGTGTTCGATGCATTTAAAATGAAACATTGTTAATGAATCGATCTGTTCCTGATAAATCTGAGAAAATTTTGTTGACAAATTCCTGAGATATTACATAAATTAAGAAAGATATTCTTTAGTGCCCATAAAGTTTAAACGCTCAGTGACTCTGTTATCAGTAATCATATTATAAAAAAATGCTTTGTTTCTGTAAAAATATATTATTATATTAATTGTAGATTAATTCTTTCCACTTTAATTTAAAGCATAAATTCTACGGGAGCTAACAGAAAATGAGAGAGATACATATCACGTTATGACTGAAGGCCTTTATAATATTATGAGTGAATTATATGACTATCAAAATTTGAAGTTTTAAAATATATTGATGAAGAACCTATTAAAGTAGGAATTGCGTAAAATATTTAATTACTAAAATTTAAACGAACACTAAGATTGGCGAACCAGCTGGTCGCCAAAGGCTGCTAGTACTTTTATAAATTTGTAATATTATTTTCCTGTGTAATTAGTCATAATAAGGAAGAGAGGTTTTCATATAATTGAAAAATGGATACCAGATGAGTGCCTCCTAATTTAACTACACACTTGGCAACATTCGGCGATTTCAGCAATAAAAAAAAGTTTCTGAAATGGCGGATATCTCTGTCAGTTGCTGCGATCCATAGATTCTTCTAGAAAATTATTCGCACTCTTATGGTGGCTATATAAGCGGAGGCGCACATATCATCTTGAATTTCGCTCTTTAAAAAGCTGTTTAAGAAATGAGATCTATATTAATTTATGTTAGCCGCCATTGTGCCATACTATTACTTAAATAACTATTTTCTGTCTGCTGGTGTTTTGTTGATTTCTATAAGCATTTCCAATCTATGCGATTCGATGTATTTTTCTAATCACGTTTCTTGTGGAATAAAATGTCTTTATTCGTTATTTATTTGTTACATTTCTTGCCTCTTATAGCTACCTAATGATTTTCATAAAAAAATATTGAAACATTTTTAATTTCTCAGATAAATGATTTCTTTATTAAGTGGTAAATTTGAGCATTCACTTTTTTAAAATCAAATTATAATTGTTTGACATTACAGAAACAATAAAAACTTTCTTTAGCATAAAAAAAAACGCAGATATTTTGAATGTTCAGGATGTATTTTTTTTAAATTTTAAATAAAAACTACATATTTAATTTAATTTTAAATAATTTTTCAGGCTATGAATTACTTAAACCTTGAAGTTATGCCAGAAAAATAACAAACATAAAATTTTCCCTCATTCCTTTTTTTTTATTGGAAAAAAAAGAAGAAAGAAAATGCTTGAAATCTGATCTTCAAAAACTGGAACAAAAATGCATTTGTTTAAAAATTTCAAATAAAAATGCAGATTTATTTATTTATTTTTATTTTATTTTAAATATTATAAATTACTTGAGCTCTGAAGTTATTTACAACTTTTCGCTGAAAATTCATAACCTACATACAACTTCCCATCGTTCACTTGATATTTTACGAAAAAAGAAGAAAAAAAAAAGATATTTTTTTCAAAACGACACTATGTATAAAATCTTCGAAATCCGACTTCAAAAAATGGAAAAAAAAAATATGTAAGGAGATTTTTTCAATTTTCATTTCGTTTCGCTGCACGTTTATGTATGAACAAAATTTCTGTAGTACAGTTTTCAATTTCTTTTTTTGATCCATGGCATTTCATGCAACCCGTAAATTCCGTTTTTCTTTCCGTCTACTGTAAAAATCTTTTCTTTCTCCTTTCCATTAGAATTCTTCTTGCCCGAAATGCTCTATTTTCTCCATTTTAAGATGAATGGGGATGAGGGCTTGTTGTCTTAAGTGTTGAAGTACCTAGAACTTTGCAAGAGAAATAGCTCCCAGTGAATCTATAAGATACACTAGAAAATGGTGAAAAGTTAGTATTTTTGTTACAAAGGGATACAATTGTGTGATGAATTCAGGCGAAAGAGAAACATTTTGAAGAAATTAGCTCTAAGTTGTTGTTTTAAGAAAAATAATTTTAAGCTCTTTTTATAAACATTTGATTTCATGTTGAATTAATTCTCATGAAAAATAGCTGAAAGGGAGTATCATTCTTGCAGTTCTTAATAGTTTGGTATAATTTTGCTGTTTTGAAACAAAATGGCATGTAGAAGTATTAAATTCCTTATCAAATTAAGAGTTTTTGAAGCTATAGTTTGTAAAAGCACTTACAGAGAATTAATTCTCGTGAGAAATAGTTTAAAGGGAGTATTATTCTTGGCACTCTTATTAATTTGACATAATTGACTATTTTGCTACAAAACTATATTTAGAAGTGTTGGATTCCGTATTAAATAAGGAGTTTCTGAAGCTATAATTTGTAAGTCATATCACTGACTCTCCGACCCGACCGAAGGCACACGGATGAAGAATATTCAATGACTGGACCGCCACAACAGCAGCATTCGCGGGAACTGTGGTTGAGCCCTAAGGGCCATCACCGGCCACGGTACAACCCTGCCCGACGGAAGTACGTCCCATCATCGATGGGAGGAGCCAGATACCGCACCTATTTATGTACCCACCAGGGTGGCGAAATCCAACCACCATACCGGAAGCATCTCATCCTCATTTCGAGGTGCCCCCCCGGGGGTCAGCTATAGTTTGTATAAAAACTTAGAGAGCTATCAATTTAATCAAAATTGCTACTTCAGCCATGGGAAGATGTTAGCGATGATCTGTTTAACGCCTCTATCAATCTTTTAGTTTCTCGTGCACGAAGTATCAAGAAAATATGGCGATCGTCAAAAAACTTGAACTCGAGATTTTGGCGAATTTCCACGTTTTAGATCCCCCTGAGTTCGGAAAACACAGTTTTAGGTAATGCCTGTTTGTTTATGTGTGACAAAGACCACTCAAAAGAGATTTCAGATAGGCGGATGAAAATTAGCATACATGCGTAAAACCAAATTTGTAGATCTGAGCAAATTCCTTTCAAAGGAAATATGTCTATCCGCTTGTTAATTCGCGCGATAACTACAAAATGAAAAGAGCTAAGTATATGAAATTCTGTAAAAGATTTAATATATTATTATAAAACCCTACCAAATTTTGAGCGAAAGCTAACAATGAGTTAAACCATCTGTTAATTTATACTAATCAGAAAAACGTTAACGCAATACTTAAAAACCCAATTATTTAAATACATTAAATTTGGTACGTAATTGAGTGAATAGTCAAATCTTTCCTTCCGCCTGAAACCCCCAATTCTAATTTCAGGTGCATTTGGCCATATATCATGATTAATCACCAAAACAGTTAATATTTTGCAATTATAGTACGGCAGTGCCACACAAGGCGTTCACTGGGATAATATCTATATTAGAGAGTAGTCAACCATCTAACTCTCCGACCCGCCCTAAGGCACACGGATTTAAACCATAGAACTGAATGACCGGACCGCCGCAACAGCAATTGGCGGGAACTGTGGTTGAGTCCTAAGGGCCGTCACCGGCCACGGTACAACCCTCCCCGAAGGAAGTACGTCCCGTCATCGATGGGAGGAGCCAGATCCCCCACCTATTAGTGTACCCTCCAGGGTGGCGAGATCCAACCACCATGCCGGAAGCATCTCATCCTCATTTCGAGGTGCCCCCCCCCCGAGGGTATATTTTAGAGAGTATGTGAGAAAGTTTTGGGGAGACCATTCATGATAGTTTATTTTTCTAATGAGAAGAATACCAAGTTACATACTAAAATTTCAGGTCTCATTCTTTAATTTTCGATTCTTTCGATAACTATTATTCATGATTCGATTCGACTATTAATGAATTTTTTATTGTAATAAATCATAGTGTTGCTATTTTTCTGTTAGAAAAATGAATCTTATCCTTCCGAAATTTGTGGACAATAAGTCATTCAACTACAAAAAAATCCAAAGAACCAGCAGCATTACAATAGTATATGACAGTAATCACTCTATAACGGATTGAATATAAAAAATAATAAACCATAAATTTGAAGATTTGAAGATCTTCTACTATAAATGGTCCAAAATTATAAATTATATTGCCAGTGCAAACTAATAATACGGTATTAATGTGACTTGTGAATGAACACTAAGGCAGCTTAAATTCTGTTGCGACTTTAACAGCGAAGGAATAAACTGAAAATTCAAATAAATATCCCATGATCGGTAACCTAAATCTCTATAATTTCTATCTCAAGATAACTCAAACAAACTCATGATAGGACTGTAATGATTTATAATTTCTATCTCAAAATAACTCAAACAAGCTCATGATAGGACCTTAAGGATCTATAATATCCTATCATGATTATTATACATGAATATTACAGAAGTTATCAGGCTATTATGGAGTAAATAATGAAAAAAAATGTATTACAAATTCAAATATTTCAAGATAACATTCCATAAACGGTTCAAAATCATAAATTCTATATTCAGTGTTATCTCATAAAGTGATAATGATGTGTTATCTCATAGCAACTGAAGACCAAAGTATTATGATGATGTGTAGTGAGCAAGGAAATAATGGATTACGAATTCAAATGCCCCAACATCGCCATCTGAGCATTGCTCGAAAATATAATTTCTATCTCAAGATAACTCAAACAAACTCATGATAGGACTTTAATGATCTATAATTTCTATCTCAAAATAACTCAAACAAGCTCATGATAGGACCTTAAGGATCTATAATATCCTATCATGATTATTATACATGAATATTACAGAAGTTATCAGGCTATTATGGAGTAAACAATGAAAAAAAATGTATTACAAATTCAAATATTTCAAGATAACATTCCATAAACGGTTCAAAATCATAAATTCTATATTCAGTGTTATCTCATAAAGTGATAATGATGTGTTATCTCATAGCAACTGAAGACCAAAGTATTATGATGATGTGTAGTGAGCAAGGAAATAATGGATTACGAATTCAAATGCCCCAACATCGCCATCTGAGCATTGCTCGAAAATATAATTTCTATCTCAAGATAACTCAAACAAACTCATGATAGGACTTTAGTGATCAATAATTTCTATCTCAAAATAACTCAAACAAGCTCATGATAGGACCTTAAGGATCTATAATATCCTATCATGATTATTATACATGAATATTACAAAAGTTATCAGGCTATTATGGAGTAAATAATGAAAAAAAAAATGTATTACAAATTCAAATATTTCAAGATAACATTCCATAAACGGTTCAAAATCATAAATTCTATATTCAGTGTTATCTCATAAAGTGATAATGATGTGTTATCTCATAGCAACTGAAGACCAAAGTATTATGATGATGTGTAGTGAGCAAGGAAATAATGGATTACGAATTCAAATGCCCCAACATCGCCATCTGAGCATTGCTCGAAAATATAATTTCTATCTCAAGATAGCTCAAACAAGTTAATGATATGACATTAAACATATTTAATGTCCTGTCATGATTATAATGTATTTATCATTATTACAGCTACCTGTGAGAGAAGTCCTCATACTATTATAAAATAAATAGTGAAAAAAAAACGGATTACAAATTCAAATATCTCAAGATAACTGTCTGGAAATTATTTGAAAATTATAAATTTTATCTTCAATGCTGTCTCATAAAAAGAAATTAAAATCATATGCCAAATTAAACTATAGTAACTTAAGATCAAAGTCACTATGCTGTTGGGGCTTAAGAATTGAAATAATGGATTAAAAATTCAAATGTTGCAAGATCGGCATCTGAACAGTTCTCAGAATTATGATTTCTGTCTCCAGTGAAAGTTAATGATGGACGTTAATGTGTTTTATCAATTTTACAGCAACATGAGACAAGTATCATCAAGCTATTGTAGCCTTAATTGGGAAAGAATGGACTACAAATTCAAATGTCTCAAATTCGGCATCTGAACATAGTTAAAAATGATAAATTCTATTTCCAGAGGAATCTTGTAATCTTGTAATGAAATATTGAAGTTTTATATTATGCATCTTAGTAATAAGAGACAAACTTCATTGCGCTGTTAGGGCTTAAATGGAGAAAGAACCAACTATAAATTAAAATGTCTCATGTTCACCATTTGAACACGAATAAAAATGATACATTCTCTTCCAAATTATAAAAAAAATATTAAAATGTTATATGATATGCCATAGCAATAACAGACAGCATCGTCATGCTATTGTGGCAATAAATAGTGAAAGAATGAACTACAAATGCAAATGTCTCAAGATGACCATCTGAATATTATTTAGAAATATAATTTCTGTCTTCATTTCAATCTCATAATGAAACATCAATGATTTATATCAAACATTACAGCAAAAGGACACTAAAAAAGTTATTGCACTATTGTAAAAAATAGAATGTATTTTCAAATGTATCAAGATCGCCATCTGAACAGGGTTCAAAATCATAAACTCTTTCTACAGTGTTATCAAATTATAGGGCAACAATATATCATATCAGATTGTATGAATGTGAAATGTAAAGTTAATGGAAGAGTGTTCTCTAAAATATACCAAAAGAAAATCAAAACCTGCAAATATATGCTACTTTGAAAGTCAAAATACAATTGACGTTCTTCCAGTTTTACCCCAGCTTATAAAAAAAGTCAGAAAATCCAATAATTGTGAATTTACTTACAACTTTCCATGAGAGAGAGAAGTATTCAACCATCTTTTATCTCCTGGTATATATTTTTAGAAATAAGCCTTCCAAAATGGCTGAATGTATAAATCCTCAGAAATCCAATCCTCGGAAAGGGAAAGAAAGCAAAGATATTTTTCAATTTTCATTTCGTTTCGCCACACGTTCATGCATGAACTAGCTTTCTGTAGTATGATTTTCCGTTTCTTTCTGCATTCAGAGTATTTCTTTCTACCCATAAACTCGCTTTTATTCTTTTTGTCCACCGGAAAAAAAGTTTTTTTTCTTCTTCCCATTATAGTTCCTCCTGTCTGGAACGCTTTATTTTCTCTACGATAAGATGGATGGCGGAGGACTTGTTGTCATAAGCGTTGAAGGATCATCTAAAACGCACAGTAGGAGTAGCTTAGATGAAAAACTGTGTGCTTGTCATAAAAGATTCTCTCCAACCTACTGGTTTGTAAGAAAATGATACTTATTGGATAAGATATTTCAGAAAATATATTTCTTTAAAAATATTAGCAAAGTATTGATTTTATTTTAAAATATTTAACAGAAGAACAAAAAAAAAAATACATATATCTTACTGTGATCATGATTTTAAATTAAGCATTAAATACCTCGACCCACCCTGAGGCACATGGACAGTCTCGACAGCATTGGCGGGATTTAATGTTCAGTCCTTAAAGTCATCATCACGGGCCATGGTAAAACCTTTCCTTTGGGAGGCAGATCTTTTCATTGATAGGTGGTAGTCGACCCCACACCATTCCTGTGTACTCAAAGTTGGCGAGAAAATTATGATTTTACCGTTTCTTTCTACATCCCGAGTATTTCTTTCAACCCATTAACTTGCTAAAAAGAAGTTTTTTTTTCTTTCCCTCCTGCGTGCAACACTTTATTTTCTCCACGATAAGATGGATGGTGGAGGACTTGTTGTCATAAGCGTTGAAGGATCATCTAAAAACGCAAGTAGGAGTAGCTTAGATGAAAAACTGCGTGCTTGTAGTAAAAGGTTCACCTTATCTTACTCTTTTGTAAGAAAATGATACTTATTGGTTAAGATATTTCAGATACTGTATTTCTTTAAAAATATTGGCAGGATATTGATTTTATATTAGAGAATCTTAACAAAAGGGCAAAACTATATCTTATTATGATCATACTCTTAAATCACTCATTCACTACTCCGCCCCGAACTGATGCACATTGAGAAATATGAATGACCGGACTGCCATGGCAGCATTTTGAGAAAACAAGTCTCGTCATCGGTGGATGATAGTTGACCCCACACCATTTATTTGCACACTCGGGTGGCGAGAGCCAATCACCTTGCTGGAAACTTCTCATTCTAAAATTTAAGATACCCCTGGTGGGGCTGATCATGATCTTAAATTACATGTTTTTTTTGTTTTTTTGTTTTTGTTTTTTAGAATTAAAAATGTATTCTTCTTGGTTGTCATGAATAAAACAACTAGGATAAGAATATATTCTATGCGAGAATAAAAATATTTAAGAAGGAAATATTTATACATTTTTGATATGAGATTCTTATGAATTTCACGTTTTGTATTTCTCTGAATCCGAAAAAAAAATATATATCATAAAAAATATACACCGCTTGAATAAAAAAAAAATATTTAATAATTTCTATGCTACATCTTTTAAACACAGATTATCATGGTAATAAGTGGGAGCGAATTAACATTTATCCTTAAGATGATTATCCATTATTAAGGAATTAACATTTATCCTTAAGATATTCTGTAGTTTTTCGAATATTTAATCGATAGCAGGTTTAATAACGCTTGCAGAATACAAAATAATAAGATGTCAACCAATTATTAATATCTCAGATGCATACACTCTCGTTCCAATTTATTACTAATATTTTACTATGTTTATTTATTACGTTATTTTTATGCATATTTCATTACGGGTATATGTAGTTAAGATTATTTAGTTAGGGGTGTAAATTAAAGAACGCAAAGCAAAAGCGTTCAATTCAATATAAGTGTTTCTTATATATATTGTTATAATAAATTCATAAAATTTATTAAAAAGCGATGTTTATGTTAAAACAACAACGAACAGGAAATTCTTGACATTAACCCATTTACCTCGAATTGGAATTCTCATTGTTTTGACACCTATTAAAACTGAAAAGCCCTAATGGCCCTTCAGTAAAACAACGGTAAGTATAAAGAATGCCTGGATATATCTGTGAATTTCTGCTCCGTTTCTATTGATTGAATATATGAGTTGTGTAATTTGTTCGTTTAAAATGCTCATTGAGATTAGTTTGGGAGAGGGGGGGGACAAACGTTTCCGAAAACATCGAAAGAATATCCAAGCATAATTTTGCTTTGTAGCGAACTGCTGAATGAATTCCTCTCTTGAAACCTTAAAAACACGATCTATATTTCCGCATTTTTTTTGGGGATAAATAATTTTTTTTTAAACTTTGAAATAGAAACTGGGCTATTCCAGTATTTTGAAGTAAATGGATTCCAATGCTCATAGAAATGTGGGTACTATACTAGTACTCGTATTGTTTGCGGTCAATTTTTACGCTAAGTATTTTCTCTGTGACCAAATATTTGAATGTGAATGTGGCGTAAAAGTTTTGTAAATGGTGTGTCACTCGTAAGCATTTCAAAAATAACATACTCCATTCGAACGCAGCTGTATCCCTAATATTTCAAAAGTTATTATTTATGAAGCAAAATCAAATTTTATTTGAAATTTGTGATTTAAATTGAATAAATTGATGATAAAAAATGTTTTAGAAACAAAAAAATATTGAAATTAGAGTTATTTTTTTATATAACTCGCATAAACAAAAAGAATTCAATAAATTACTTTATCTATTAACTCAAATTTGGGATAGAGAAAGTATATATTGGAAAATAACCATTAATTAATTTCTTCTTTGAGCAAAATTCAGATAAAGCCGATGGCAGCAACTCATTTAGGCATTTGAGGTCAGCATAGGGACGAAGAAGAAAAGAATCCGAAATCAGAGTTCCTATGGCAAAAGAAACGTCACCCATTTAAATGCAGAATTCTTCTTAGTTTAAAAGGAAAGTTGAGTTTTATTTTTCATTGATTAGTTTTCTATTTAATTAGAGCCCCATTCTCCTTAATTGGCGCAATAAATTTGGCGACTGATATCTGCGGTTTTTTAGTGTGATGGCGTCGGTTCTTTTTATCTGGTTATTTCTTTTGGCGGATTTTTTTTTTCTTGGCTCTTTTAGATGCATTATTGCTTTATTGATTGCAAAGATATTCATCTGTATTTTTATATTTTTTTTATCATGAATATTCAAATACAGAAATAAAAGCCCCGATCAAAATTGTTTTTATTTGAATTCTAATAATCACCACAGATTTATTTTGGCTTTTTATCATTAGACGATTTCATTCTCCATTTCACACAGTTTTTTATATAACACTATATATTTTTTTTCTGACAGTGTTAGACCGGTTAGAAATATATTTTGAAACATTAATGATGATTTTAATTTTGAAATTTATTTTCAAGTTAATTTTCGAAAGAATTTGTCATTAAAAAATATGCAAGTTCAAAAAATCCATTTAATTAACTTTACGAACTTCATATTTAGTCTAATAATCACTTTAATAATTGATGACAATTTCCCTTTTCGGATTCCTATTTTATTGCTTATCAACTAAATTTTAATGCTTATTTTTAGATTTAGTTTCACTTGAGTAAACGACATTTATTTCCTTTAAATTTCACGCATTACATCGTATTTATTCTATGAAAGCAGCGTCAGGAGACAGAAAAATAGTAATGTCTGCTTCTTGAATTACATAATCAAATGGGCATATTTAAAATAATACTGCAAAATAAGATTAACAATAACAATTGCATCATATGTGACTAAAATTGCTTTAATTTTTATCTTTTTAAAAATTATTATGAAATATTTCGTGGACAAATTTCCTTTTTACTGCTCAGACTTTACTCCTTCATTCATCCCATTTTGTAATTAGTTTTAATTGACGATATATATATATATATAATTTATATTTCGTTCACAGATATATATAATTCGAAGAATACGAAATACTAAATTCTTTTATAATTTATAAAAGTGTAACTTCATTATCTTATAAAAAAATGCATTTCATAATAGTCAATTATTAATGTTATATAAATTTTTCGAAATAATTTCTTAAGCAAAGATTAAAAATGTAATATGATGCTTAGATTTTGCCCAAGTTTACTTTTCAATAATAATTAATATTTAGGTATTGATTAAATACATGTATTTCTACATTTTATGCAGTGATTTATTATTTTTTAACTCAGCATACAATATTATTTTAACCAACAATTATTTGTATAGCCTTCGTTAGAAATGGATGAATTAAATCAATAAAATTAATATGATTTATTATAAATATATACATATATGAGTAGTAAATGCGTGTTGTTCTAAGTCAGTAATAAAAGTTGTCCATATTTTAGCATCTTATAACACTGGTTGAAATAAAGATTTATTTTATAAAGTGCAGTTAGATTAAAATATTTCTAAAATAATTTAATTATTTGCATATGAAAAGTCTGACAAAACTATAATGAATATAAAAATTCTGCAAATATTATAACAATAATCGGCACTTTCAAACTATAGTAATAATAACTTATTTTGTTTATTATTGTAATACCAAAATATAATAATAAATAATAATAATAATAATCAAAATAAATAATTTATCAATCCCCATTAAATTTTATACACTTTTATTATTTTTTTTATATTAGCAAGATATGAATTTTGATGCAATGTAACATTTTTATTTTATCAAAGATACAATTTATAATACAATGATATAATTTATTATAATTCATCTATTTGATAATGTACAGAAGTTTCGGAATTTTTTGCACTTGTTAATTTTCGATAGTTATTATTCGTTCCAAGATTCAAAGATCCCATACACATTACTACACCTGTTTTTACATTAAACAAAAAATTTTTTTAAGAATAAAAAAAACAAACCTCATAACAGTAAAATGTGAAATAAAAATTAAAATAGTTTATTGTAATTGAAATGAAAAAGTTACTATCCGATACATTAGGTAAAGTACATTTTACTTATTTTTTATCATATTCATCAATTGTAAATATATTTACATGGCCCCCAACTGAAATTCTAAACAAAATATTTGTATATCTATACAAAGATAAATTAATTGTAAGAAAATTATTAAAAATATAAACGAAAGATTTGTAAATATGCATACATTTCTCAGTTTTACATTTCTTACTATCAAATACTTTTTTTTCCAAATTTTAAATAACAATTGAAAAAAAAAACAGAAAAAAATATTTTCTTTTATAAATGAGTTGTCATTTCACCTTAAACTGTTTTCGGTTCGGTATCCGAAAGCTATATTTAAACTCTTATTTTTTTAAAAAAATTAATGGTTTAATATCGAAAACTGTCTACATCAGAAATTGCCAATATTATTTAAACTTCAGATATTATGCATGATCCATAACATGTTTTTCCTGCAGAATTAGTTGATTATTCGTTCAGCAAAAATACAATTTCAACTTTGCATTCAGAAATAAATTTTTTATTTATAATAGTTTTATCAGTGTTTTTTAAGTCAAATAAAACCAAAGCACTAATGCACTCGTCTCAATTAAAAGCCATGATGCATTTTTGTCGAGTCATTAATGAAGAAAAACTTGAATTATTTAACAATAGACCAATGGTTTTTATTATATACAAGCCGCCTTTGGCGACCAGCCGATTCGCCAATCTTAATACTAGTTAAAATTTTAATAATTAAGTATTTTATGCAACTCTTATTTTAATAGCTTCTTCATCAAAATATTTTAAATCTTCAAATTTTGATAGTCATATAATTAATCCATAATATTATAAAGCCTTCAGCCATAACGTTATATGTATCTCTCTAATTTTCTGTTAGCTCCCGTAGAAATTATGCTTTAATTTGAAGAGGAAATTGTTAAATTGCAATTAATATAACAGCATTTTGTACAAAAACGAAGCATTTCTTATATATATATATATATATATATATATATATATATGAATTCTGGAAACAGAGTCGCTGAGTATTTAAACCTTATGGGCACTAAAGAATATCTTTCTTAATTTATGTGATATCTCAAGAAGTTTCCTACAAAATTTTCTCAGGCTCATTATGAGCAGATAAATTAATTAAAAATGTTTAGTTTTAAAAGCATGAAACTCTAAGGAAATAAATATATTAAACCTTCAAAACCAAAACCGTATCCTTTGAAAATAGAGTTGTCAACAATCAGAACACAATCCGCATACCTGAATTTTCAACGCCAATTATGGTAACGCAAATGCGTGAGTTTTCTTCGCCAGTTGGAGTAACGCTACGCATATTAGAAATTTTTAATTTCCTTTATTCTGTTTTATTTTCATTCAAAAGGGCTTCTGAATGAATCTGAAAGGCCAATTAATTAGCAATGTTTAATTTTAAATGTATCAAAAATTAAAAAAAAAAATAAACAGAATCGTTTGAAATAATCGGCCCAAAATTATGTTAAGCCTATCCTCGTTAGCATGGGAAAGAAAACTGAAGCCTTACTCATTTGGCGGTGGGGGAAAAAAAGAATTTTTGGCTGGAAAGTTAGTTTTTAATTAATAATTAGAATTCTAATTAAAAATGGACTCCAGGTGCACATTCTCGACGTCCAAGGTATGCATGCGCGAAATTTGGTAGCTGTAGTTGTAAATGTATCAAAAAAAAAATACTAAAGCCTTACTCATTTGGCGGTGGGGAAAATGGAAGATTTTTTTACCGGGAAAGTTAGTTTTTAATTAATAATTAAAATACTAATTAAAATTTCAAAAAAAGGGACCCCAGGTGCACATTCCCGACCTCTAAGGTATACATGTACCAAATTTGATAGCTGTATGTCAAATGACCTGGCCTGTAGAGCGCCAACACACACACACACACACACATTGAGCTTTATTATAAGTATAGATAGATAGACTAATTAATTAAGAGGTTGACCCTAATTAAGAGGTTGAAATGGTTATTTATTCGATCTTAATAAATAAACACTCTTTTTAACAAGAACTTGAAGAATATTTGCAAATATTATTAGAACTGCACTGACTTTATTAAGTTTATATAAAATGGAAATATATTATTATATAATTGTTGTTTTTATAATTTATATGCATAAATTAGCTTTTATTTGACATAAAGAATATTAATTTAATTCATTTCAGCATATTCTTTTAATTTAAAAACGAATTTTGAAATATTTTCATAAAAAAAAGAAACTTTGATTGTTTTAACCAAATGATCTGATTTATTTCTTGAATTATAACGAATACTTTTAAACAGTTTATCTGAAATACAAATTTGAATATGACTGACTGATTAAGCAATAATTTTAAAATGTTTTCAGACGATATTTTATTCTAATGGAAAGTGCGAAAATTATAAGAATTTATTTTCTTCAGAAGAAAATATGTTGGTGCTTTGATTGGATTTTTCTTCCATTTCAGTTTTAACCTATTTTTCAATATCGCCGTTCATTTTATCAATTATTTTATATAAAAATCCAATATGATTAATTATAAATATTAATCATTTAATTTCATCTAATCCCTTCATTTCAGAAGATTAAAACATCTTGATTTTTCATTAAATTTCCCTAATCATTTTTCTTAAAAATCTAAAATAACTTAAATTTTATTTTTAAATAATTTCTGTCTGCCACAATATGTCTCGAGCAATTTTATATAGCAAATTATCACTGGAAACCGAAACTAAAAGTTTGTCTGATCAAGAATATTTTTACAAACGATTTTACTAGACAAATCGTCTGCGATGTTCTTTAATCGCCTGTTTGAATTAAATTCCTCGTTAAGTTCATATAATTAATGAATATCGAATTCCCATTTGATACAATTAAATTAAATCCAGAAATGTCATTCTTAAGAGATAATTTCATTAAAATCCTTCTTTTTTAGAATTCTATTTCTTCCGCTGATGGAATTTTCTGAAATAAATTATGAATAGAAATGTGATACAATTTAATTAAATTTAATAAATTAATCCATGAAAATACAATTTAATTGAAATTTATCTTTTATTATAACTTTAATTCTCTATTTTGAAATCTTAAGAATATACTTAGAATTAAACAGGAATAAATTTTTAATGTATAACTATTAATTCCTCTTTACAAGACATATTAATTCCTTGTTTATCAAATCGATATGTAACATTTCCTTTTCTCTTTCAAGTTATTTATCAAATCATTTGACATTAATTAGCTATCCAAACCAAAAAAAAAAAAATACTAAACTGTAAATTCCTAATTTTTCATTAAATACCAAATGAATGGAAGGCATAAATTTTATTTTTGTACCATAATCTACTTACCACAGAATTAAAATACAAACAAAACAAAAATATCATTAAAATTATGCTAATTAGGTAGTTAAAAGGTTATTAGCTAATATTCATGTAACAACTAAAGATTATTTTTAAGTAATTTACTGAATGTCTCAGCAATAATGATTTTCGGAAAAATTGTCTATACTTAAAAAAGAAATTCATTACTTGTATATTTATAACAACGCAATGTAATTAGCAAGGAATTTATAGAAAAATATACCTCTTAATGCCCTCAAACTTTTGAATTAAAATACAAGTAGAAAAATGCAGCTATGTTTATTTTGTAACTGGAAAAGCATTTCTCGGTTTCAGAAAGGGATTTGAGTTTAAAATTAAGAAAATATGCTGGTTTTAATTATACATTCTTTATATTTTACAATAGGTAAAGAGCTTTTGGTATGAATATATCAAAGAACAGTATATTATACCCTCTAACTTTGTGGCTAACAAAAAGACAAGAATTGGATACTCAAAATTTTAAATTATAGACTAAAAATTAAAAGTGAATTATATGTAAAATAAACTTACTGCATTATATGCCATGTCCTTTTAATAACCAAATCCAAAATGATTTGTTGTTGTTGTTGTTGCTTTTATTTCCCGTGTTGATTTAGAAGCGATATTAATATATGTAATGATATTTTTATATCTTATTTTATATCTCATTTAATTAATCCAAATAAATTTTTTAAATTTTAGTCTAATTCGGCCCGTGTCGGGGTTATTCTAAAGTGTTCTCTTGTTTACTGACTCCATTCCATTGTTGAAGCTTTGTAAAAATGATGCGCCATCCTTTCCACGTGTCTAGTGAAAATGATCCCTCCGTTGCCCTTGTCAAAGGTCAAAACGTGTATTCAATAGACACGTGGCCGGAAACCCCATGTTATAAACGACTAGTGATCATTTGTTTCGTCCCCTTTCTTCTGTTTTTGTTTGGCGCTGTTCTAGACGTGCTCTGTCCGCTCCTGCTTGTAAAAAAATTGCCTTCCCGAGATGGATTAAAATGAATTTAAAAATGTAAAATGTCTCTTCTATGTCTTCGAACCCGCATTCTGCTTCAACCAAAATAATCTTACATATATATACATACGCAATCAATTCTCGTTATATATAAAGTTTAAGCGTACATATATAATAAAATAAGCTTACATATATTTAGGTGAAATTAATGTCTTGCTGGAAAAAGGAATGGTAAAATGTTTAGTTGGTGTTTCAAATTCTCTTGGTTTCGCAATTATCATATTAAGTTACAATCGGAACCTCTGAAGGATATGTTTCCAATGATTTTATTTCTCTCTAGGTTTAAGATGCATCCACAAAGTTGGAGTAAGGATCATATACAAAATTTCATCTGTCTAGCTCGAATCGGTTTTGAATTATCCAATTTATAAACTGATATACATTTTTTTTAACTTTCTCGTGTACGAAATATAGAGAAAGTATTGCAACTAGAGATTTTGATAGTTCTCACATTTCAAACCTCACTAAATTCGATTAAAAAAAAAAAAATTGTCATTGAGTCTGTCTACGAACGAGATAACTCAAAACTGTTGAAAGCAAGATGGCTGAAATTTGGTGTATGGAATTACAAATAAAGTTGTAGTTTCCTGTCCCAGTTTAAAGAAAATCCATTCTCAAGAAATCCGGCTGTCCTATTACAAATGAATTCGATAGCTATGAAACACAAAGGACTAGATAGATAAAATTTTATACACATACTTAACATTTAAAATACAGACACTTTAAATTGTTTTTATTATATCTGTCAAACCGTCGGCCGTCTGTCTGTACATCCGAAGGTTCCGAATGTATTCAGAATGGAATAATGCATAAATGCAATATCTTACATCAATGAAATTCGATATGCTAACTTGTGGCCACAATTGTAATTTTGTGTTAAATTTTGGTATCAGTTGACCAAAAAACAGGCATACGAAATCTCAATCTAATATCATTATAGATTAATTAAAAATATTAAATTCATATTAAAGATCTCTATTTCGTAACTATCATTTACCACTGCCGTACTATGTATTCATAGTTTTACCCAAGTTCTCCACAGTTTTATGCTTTATGCAGATGAAAGGGGAAAAAGACTTTACTGGAGAATAAGCAAGAAAATTTCAAAAAGACCACTCCCTCCGATTTGTTTTGTTGGTTGTTTTCCAAATTCAGGGAAAATGCCTAGAACTTATATATTTGTCAAAATCTCGGGCTCATTTTTTTTTTTTTTTTTTTTTTTTTTTTTTACGATTTAACCCATAATGGAGACGGGAGTCAAAATGATCCCACGTTGTTCATTAGCTCTGATTATCACGTGATATTTTGCCCTTGAATACAATCACCCTCTCAGTGGCTTCAAGTTGTTTTTTTAGCAGTATGTTCACAAAAGTGCAAATATGTTACCGAGTTACTCTTTTTCAAAGTTTTTGCTCTTACGGAGTCATAGATTCCATGTCTCTGAAACTGCCTTTAATTTCAATAATACAAAAAGAATAAAGGCATATTCTTAAAATAATTTTTTATGATATTGTATTATTCGTTTTTGTTTTTAAATTCTAACAGTTATTAACATTAGTGTAATTCCGTAATATCTAAACTCATAAAGTATTCGTAAAAAGATTGTTCAGGTTTTTCTTATAAAATCGTTCCAACATTTAATATTATAACATTTAATATTTTTAATATCAATTTGTTTAATCTTTTGGTAACTACATTATTTCCAGAATGCTTTGTGCAACGAAAATAAATTCCAAAGCGGTTTACAAAAGACAAAAAGAGAAAAATAACAATGAAGTTATTTTTATTCCATGTCTCTGGCCGCGTGAGGAAATTCAGGCCACCCGTTAAGGGTTAAAATATCATTTGTATGTTTCGATTAAGATAAAATAAAACAACTGAAATTAAATAAAAAATTATAAATAACTTCAAAATAAACTAAAACACATTATCACGTTAAAGCCAACATTCGTCCAGGTGCTATTTGAACAATGTCACAATACCATTAACAAGATAATATAAACGCCAAAATAAAATCTGACACCCACCTGAACCATTGCCAGATAATTTGTCCAATATTAATTCATTCCACACCATTTTCCACCAAATAAATTCCTTCCTTTCTCGTTATGCACATTAAAAGAATCGAACGAATACAAATCGTTTTATGCCAAACGATTCCCTTCTTTTCCCTCAGGTAGTTAGTCGAGCCCAACTACCCTTTAGATCCATATACCCTTAATGATTACCAACTGTTCAACCCATTCGAAAGACTTAGAGTTAAGTAATGGGCCGAATGGACCATGACGGTCATTTAGCGGCCTAATTTGACCAGTCCTGGGGAGGTAAATGGGAATGGTGACTATCTACTATTCCCGTGATTTGTGACTCACATATCGGTCGGAAGGAGGATTAAATGTGGTAAGGTGTCCGTCGGTTGAGAGGTGGAAGGTGGTTTCTGCTATTCAGCGGGACTTAATTGATCAGAATGGCGTCGTCTCTTTCTTTTTCAATTCAAATACAAATTCAAAGGATTTTTTTTCTTTGTAAGAAACAGCGATAAAAATGTATAGGTTTTTTTTTTCTTTTTTTTTTCTCATTTTTTTTTAACTTGTTTTAATTAACTTGACATTGTTCGGGGTTATAAAGGTGAGATTTTGCAATTTAATTTTTTTATAAACTATTAAATGTATTATAATTTTTAATGATTTGTGACTCACATATCAGTCAGAAGGAGGATTAAATGTGGTAAGGTGTCGGTCGGTTTACAAGTTCAAGGTGGTTTCTGCTATTCAGCGGGACTTAATTGATCAGAATGGTGTCGTCTGTTTCTTTTTCAATTCAAATACGAATACAAAGGATTTATTTTCATCGTAAGAAACAGCGATAAAAATTTAAAAGCTGTTCGAACATGTTTACTCATTTTTATTTACTGGATCTTTTTTCGAATTTTTAAAGATGGAATTTTGTAATTGCTTTTTTTTTTACAAACTTTTTTAAATGTATTATATTTTTTTAAATTCTGTGTATGTGTGTATTTTAGAAAAAAATACACCATTTTGAAACTTTATGAACTTCTTATTATAATATTAATTTTATTCAATTTAAATTCATTTCAAATTAATGATATGACCTTTTTAATTTAAGAAAAAACAAATTATGAAATTAGTAATAATTATATAATTGAATTGCAAATTAAAAGCAAGAAAATTCGATTGCAGTCGATTTTTTACGAACTAGTAAATGCATTATAATTTATAAATGTTGGGTATGTATGTATTCTCAAGTACAAAAAAACATTTTGAAATTTTATTAACTTATTTATTAGATAATAAAAATATTTAATTCAATTTTTATTCCACACAATTAACATTATGACCTTTGCTAATGTAAGGAAAAAAAATTAGGAGATTTGTAATAATTATATAAATGAATTGTAAATTAAAGATAAGAAAAAAATCATAGAATTAAAAATTCCCCTTCTAAAGCGCTAATAAAATTATTCTTAAAGACTTTTTAATGAAAATGATTAATGGAATATAACAATAACATTTTATTTCAAACAGCTTTACTTTAGTTTTTATTTATTCAGACTTTATCGTCTGCAAACTTTTCCTGAGTAAAAAATTGTCTCTTAAAAGAAACATCTGAGAGAATATTTTTTGAAGAGAATATTCCTATTCTATTTTTTATGAACATTGTAAACATTATACGCTCAGTACGTCATAAGGCAGATAAACAGCTTTGTAAATATTAAAGGGAATAAAAGTTTTTAAAAAATGCAATCAATATATTGCATAAATGTATACAAATAACGGAAGTTTTCTCCAAGAAATTTCTCACATATGTCTTAATAAAGAGATTATACTTTTTCTCTTATCACAACATAAAAAATGGGCAAGATCGTGAAATTGCTTGGATTGAATTTTCAGAACATTCAAAATAAGCATTTTATGCTTCTGAAAATATTAAAGTATGGATTCTGGTCGCCATTTTTGAACCGACTGAAGCCAAAATTGTATGCACTACTAATAATAAAGTAACAATATAACAAAGCAAATTTCATTTATCTAAGTAGTTGTGGTTCTCTGTTATCTTGTTTCTAATCATGTGAAAACCCTTATTAGAAACATATCTAAAGTGCAGATATTTTTCAACATTTGACATATATCTATATTTTAGACGTTAAAATTAATCTAATCTTAAACTAATCTTCATTAAATCTAAATCCTATTAATCTAGCTCTTTCTGATTTATATTTTTCGTGTTCACTTGTACTCAGATATATAGAAGGCTAAGATTCCTTTGAATGGAATTCTTTCAAAATTCGATAAAAATCTACAAATTAAGCTCAAAAACATTATTCGATATTTCATTCGTCAAGCTCAAAAAGTTATTTACTTATAACATTCATAAAAAGACATAATTCCAAAGATTTTTTTTTTCAAATTCAGATAGATCAGAAAATTATCTATTTATCAAAATTTAAATTTCGAATATTTGTTTGAATATTATAATATTTTTCTTATACACTTCGCATACGAGTACGATATAAAACGAAACCAGCCTTAAGTTTGTAAATAAATTTATAAAAGTGGGATTGGTCTTGCTGAAACATTCTCGCATAATTTCTAGAAGCTGTATTCCTCTATTTATGACCGAATGTTTTTAGATAGACAGAAACAAACTTTAAAAGAGAACAAAGAATAGAGGTGATAAAAGAACTTATAAGCATGCTATCTTTGGTGCAAGCCTGGATATATATATATATATATTTTGAACTTCCTTGGATTTTTTTAACCTTTAATAGTTCAGATGCGGTACATGCAAAATTACCAGAAAATCGAATATGTATTTTGGACATTTTTTTCCAATCAATTCAAACCAAAATCTGGCACAGTATTAGAGTGGTGGTCATAAAAAGAACGTTCCTCATTTCATGAATTTAAGTGGTCACGTTTATTGAGTTATCTCTTTTACATTATTGTAAAATCACAGAACGATAGAATAATACCACTTTGAGAAATGTATTTTTATATTTGATTAAGCCAACAAATGTTCAAAGACAACAAATATACAAGTTAGGTGCTGCATATGGTAAAAGTTAGTTGCAGTTACAGGTTAGAAAACAAGTTACAAGTTAGCCGCTGCAACAAGTTAGAACAATTGACAAGTGAGCTGCAATAAGTTAGGTGCTACATACAGTACAAGTTAGTTACAGTTACCAGTTAGACAACAACAACGACAAGTTACAAGTTAGCTGCTGCAACAAGTTAGAACAAGACACCAGTTAGCTGCAACAAATTAGGTGCTACATACGAGGCAAGTTAGTTACAGTTACAAGTTAGACAGCAGCAACCACATGTTACAAGTTAATTGCTGCAACAAATTAGAACAAGTGACAATTTAGCTGCAACAAGTTAGGTGCTACATACGGCCAAGTTAGTTACAGTTACAAGTTAGACAACAACAACTACAACAAGTTACAAGTTAGCTGTTACAACAAGTTAGAACAAGTTACAAGTTAGCTGCAACGTTTGCTGCTGAATCTAATAAATAAATTTTATTTACTGAAGTTGTTGCGTTTTTGAATGATCGCATTTATATATTTGTGAAAGAACAGACAGACTGACTGAAAACATCTTGTTTGATTTTATTCCAGGTTTATTTTAAATCTATACACCAAATTTTATCTATTTCGTTTTGCCTGTTATCGTATTAAACTTACATTCATACAGACTTCCTGTGAAGGAATTCCATTCAAAAACTGACAGAAATGTATGAATTCGGTACAAAGGTCATCTACCAAATTTCATTTGCCTAGCCTAATGCGATTTTGAGTTATCATATTCACAGACAGACAGTGTCAAAATAAAATTTCCAACTCAGGGCAGGTAGTTAGTAAGAACACAAAATATGGAGGAGAAAAAAAAGCAATCCTTTGTATAAACATGATAAAAAATATTGGCTTTAAAAAATTATAGTCTTTCGAAAATTGCATACATTTTTTTTTTCAATTCCCATTTCGATTGCAAAGTCATTTAACATCTTTTTCCTAATTTTTACTCTATACACATACAGCATTCATTTCATTCAACTCCAATGTCTGCGTGTAACAATTTACAATCATTTTTTTAAAAATAAGATCATTCATTTTCAAATGCGATTTCATGGCAATAATCCAAAACACACCAATCAAAATTCAGCGTTAAATCACACGAACTTGAATGCTTAATGACTGCACAGCGATCATGTCCAAATTGTCAACTTGAAAAGCCTTGCGTGACCTTCAAAAGGAGTGATTCCGTGACCAACAAACGTATTTCTATGATACATTCAGCTTCATTGAAATAATTCGTTCAAAAAAAAAAAAAATCCAGCCTTTATTTTTCTCGCACGAATTTCATAACTGTAACTGTCAACGGGTGACGCTGTTATTTCTTTTGACTTTATGAAAATGGTTACATATAAAAAGATCCCTTAAGAATGAGACGTTATTTGACGTTTTTACTATTAGAGAGAAAAAAAAATTATTGGATTATTGATGTTCTGAGAAGCCGATATTTATAAGAAAAATTGATATATATATTTTTTTTATTATTTTTACTAATTATTTTTAATACTTCGCTACCATGTGTGATGCCTGTGATTTTCGGACCACTATTTAATAAGATTTGTATTTATTTTCTCTATTTTAATTGAAGTTGTGAAAAAATATCTAATTAGATAGCATGTATGAATCCTAGGTGATTCATGCATAAAGGTATATGAAGCAAAGGTGATTCATGCATACATGTATATGAATCAAAAGTGATTCATACGTACATGCATATAAATCAAAGGTGATTCATACGTACAGGTATATGAATCACAAGTGATTCATACGTACATGTATGTGAATCAAATGTGATTCGTACATACAAGCATATGAATCACAGGTGCTGAACAATGCTTTAAAACAATGAGATATAAACTAAACATAGGCTTGTTTTTATCACATCAAATTCTACATTGATTGAGAACATATTATCGCGCGAATGTGAATTACAAGGCAGTCAACGTGTTAATACAATATTACTTCGTATAGCACTAGCCGCCTTCGATAACCAATTGTTTCCCCATCATATTAATAAACACAATTTAGTGAATCAGTTTCAATTAACTACATCTTGCCACAATCAACGAAGTTATTATTTCAAAATGTATGTTAACATAGAGCACCACGATTTGTTAAGTATGCTTGTAATGTGTTGACATTAATATTACCATGTTAAATACCCATCAAGGCAACACTTGCACGGCTTGGTTGAACATGCTTTTTAGTGAGAAGGTTAAGTTTATATTACAACTACAAAAATTTTCTATCTATTACTACTACATAATGATATGCCTTCTCTCAATTCTTTAGTGATCTTTCACTGTAATATTTTCCCAAAGGCAAGTTTTTAATAAAAAATTAAAAAGAGACACTTAAGACTACCCCCAGCTTCCATGCATAATTGTAAGGTAAAGTGATAAACTGTACATTGGCACTTAATAGAAACAAGATCGTGTTAAATTAGAACCCAAGAAACGGTATATATATAATTAAGAAATATTCTAATACCACTGCTTCCAAAAATAAATAATACACCTTATATGATTCTATTACTAAACACTGTGATTATTTTCTAAAACAGTTATTTACCAAAACTTTAAAAATTGTCAAATGAATTATGGGGCTAATTCTGGTGATTGGTTCGTTACATTTCCCAATAGGATAATGTAGATAATCTATAATGTATATTATCTACATTACAGATATATTATCTACATATGTAACGAACATTATCTACATATGTAATGGACCATTATCTACATATGTAATGGACCATTATCTACATATGTACATAATGTAATTCATAATTTTAAGGTAAAATAATAAATATATACGTTGGCATTTAATAAGGATAAGATTGTACTAAATTAGAACCCAAGAGACGGAATCAAATATTAAAACATATTGCAATATTATTACTTCAAAAACAAAATAAACCCTATCTGATTACAATACTAAATACTGTCATATTTTTCTAAGACAGATTTTTACCAAAGCCTTAAAATTACCAACAGAATGTTCTGCTAATTCTTATAATTGGTTCGTTGCATTACATATTAGGATAATATAGATAATTTGCATATTTCAAGTGAAACAAACAGATTGTCGAAATAATTAGAAGAAGTTTGTTTCATGGGAAACGGTAGTCAAGAGTGACAATTTTCAGAATGAGCTATGATAATTTAGCAACTCAAACACCAATTATATCTTTAAACAAAAGGGTTAAAATTGCTTGATTGTTATTGGTTCAAATTCCTTTCTTTATCTAAAATAGATTTAACCATATTTGGATTTTGTTCAAAGCTTTATCATTCACTTATGGTCTTGTAATTTACGATGGTTATAAACTCATCAACTTTTCTCTCTACTATTTAACATTTACTCTAATTATAGTTATTTAAAGTCAGACTTTTAGAAATACTTTGAGGACTGTTATAAATATATAAAGCAAAAATAATTGTTAATCTCATTCTTAATATAACTTTTTTTTCGATAAATGCTTAGTTGTCTTTCTTTTTATATAACACTTTAATTGGATCTCATTACCCTGTTGTTTCGAGAGTTTCTCGCCTGTTTGATATTTATTTCTACCACAAATGTTCTTTTTTAATAAAATATTAATTAGTAAATAATTATAATCATGTTTAATAAATTATTTCTACTTATTTTTAAGATTTAACTATTTATTAATAACCTAAAACATTTGCTAATTTTTTATTATAGTTATTATTGAATTTCGTAATTAATTACTCATATATATTCTACCAGATGGCGCCTCTCTTAATAACCCAAAATCTTAACAATTAAATAATAACCCAAACAATTCATAAATGATGAAGTTCTGATAATATAACAAAATGGCGTTACCATTTTGAGGACGCAATTCTATAGAATCTTGGGATTATCATTGCAATTATCTTTAATAACTTAGTTTTATTTGTTTTTATTTTCTATTTATTAGTGCATAATGCATTTCTAGTTCTTTATAATAATTATTATGGATTCATGTAATTAAATACTCATAAATATTCCACAAGATGGCACTTATTTTAGCAAATTGAAATCTTACTAAAAATAAGCAATTGATAAATGAGGAAGTTCTGAGAGTATGGCGTTAAAATCAGAAGGACGGAACAATATAGAATCTTCGGATTACCATTAAAATTATAATTAATAACTAATTTCTAATTATTTCTTCAGTATTCTTACTTATTAGTACCTTATACATTTGCTTCTTCTTTACTATAATTATTATGGAATCTCATAAGTAATTATGCATATTTCACCACATGGAGCTTACTTTACGAAATTAAATTCTTTCTTAAAACAAGCGATTCAAAAATGAAGTTCTGATAATATAAAAATATTATATTAATATCTGGAGGACACAACTCTATAGAATCTTGGGATTATCATCACAAATGTTTAATAACTTATTTCTATTTTTAAGTATTTTCTACTTTAGTGCCTATTATATTTCCTACTTCTTTATGATAATTATGATGGAATCTTGTAATTAATTACTCATAAATATTCTACCAGATGGCGCCTGTTTAAGGAAGTCAAAATCTTATAAAAGATGAGCGATTCATAAATGATGAAGTTTTGATAATATAAAAATAGTATATTATCATCAGGAGGATGCAACTCTGTAGAATCTTGGGATTATCATCACAATTGTTTAATAACTTATTTCTATTTTTAAGTATTTTCTACTTTAGTGCCTACTATATTTCCTACTTCTTTATGATAATTATGATGGAATCTTGTAATTAATTACTCATAAATATTCTACCAGAGGGCGCCTGTTTAAGGTAGTCAAAATCTTATTAAAGATGAGCGATTCATAAATGATGAAGTTCTGATAATATAAAAATAGTATATTATCATCAGGAGAATGCAATTCTGTAGAATCTTGGGATTATCATTACAATTGTTTAATAACTTATTTCTATTTTTAAGTATTTTCTACTTTAGTGCCAACTGTATTTCCTATTTCTTTATTACAATTATTATGGAATCTTGTAATTAATAACTCATAAATATTCTACCAGATGGCGCCTGTTTAAGGAAGTCAAAATCTTATTAAAAATGAGCGATTCATAAACGATGAAGTTCTGATAATATAAAAATAGTATATTATCATTAGGAGGATGCAACTCTGTAGAATCTTGGGATTATCTTTACAATTGTTTAATAACTTATTTCTATTTTTAAGTATTTTCTACTTTAGTGCCTACTATATTTCCTACTTCTTTATGATAATTATGATGGAATCTTGTAATTAATTACTCATAAATATTCTACCAGATGGCGCCAGTTTAAGGAAGTCGAAATCTTATTAAAAATAAGCGATTCAGAAATGATGAAGTTCTGATAATATAAAAATATATGTTATTAGCATCATGAGGATGCAGCTGTATACAATCTTGGGATTATCACACATCTAGAAATCTTTTTACAATCATGAAAAAAATAAAATTAAATACAACGGTGGGAATACAATAAAATATTTTTAAGTAACAAAATAACTATAAGCATTGCAAGTAGCAGTTTTAATGAGCATAAAAAAGAGAGAGAAAAATGTAGAGCAATTTATTTATCACAAGTGAACAGGAACAAAATCAATTTAAAAAAATCTATATAGGAAACAAAATAATATACATTTCATAGAAATTATTCCAGACGACATATTTCAGAACAGTCAGAATAGATAAAAATCACAGAGTACACACATCAAACCGCTTTAATGCTTTGCAACAAAAGATTGGAAGGCGCGTGCAATGCAGACTACTCAAACATTTGCACACCAATCACAATCCATTTTGTCTGTCTCATATCAAACAGAAATTATTAATACATTTCATGCGTCATTAGATATATTGTTACTCCAAAAGAACGCATTAAACAAAAGACTTATCTCCAAGACATTAGAAAACCTTCGGGTCAATTTCCATTTTCGTGAGCATTGCGTGACCAGTCACTATTTATGATGAGCCTGAGTGCTTCTGTTACACTCGTGAATCGTTTTGCATGCATCGCAAATTGGTTCTCTCGTGGTGGGTGGGGCTAGTGGGCGGGGCAATGGTTGGCTACGAGTTGTTCAATGCCAAGGGCTTGATTGCCCCAAAATTACGAGAATGACCGCCAAGAACATGGAAAGGATCTACTTTTAGATTGGAAATCAACTTGTTTCCATTTATGTGATATTTTTTTCGATTATCGATAAATATCACCATTTTTTTTTTCCGTCTCTTTACAATCCGATAAAAGAAATTATAATTTGTATAAGGATCTGTGGTTGGTTTGAGACGTGAATCATGTCTCCTTTGCTTTTATTGAACCAAATAATTTGATGCAATGTCACTGTAAGGTGTGTTTAGTTGTCGATTTCATAAGAGAAACTCTAAAATTCTAGGTAATTTTGTCTGCTTCTAACAGTAACTATTTCAGATTTTTATTTGGGTAATATGGCTTAAAATGGCATACTATATCTGTACCGTTCGCTGAAAGAAAAGGGCGACCATCCAAAGCTTTGAAAGGACATACGTTTAAATTGGAAATCTGCTTGTTTCCTCTAATGGGTTTTAATTTTTTCCCCCTTTAAAGACAAATATTACCGATTCTTCTGTTGTCTCTTTACACTTGGGTATAAAAGAAATTGTATTTTGTATAAAAATCTATGGTTAGTTTGAGACGTAAATAATGGAATTGTTCATATTTCCTTTGCTTTTATTGAACAAAATAATTCAATGCAATGTCAATGTAAGGTGTGTTTAGTTGTCGATTTCATAAGAGAAACTCTAAAATTCTAGGTAATTTTGTCTGCTTCTAACAGTAACTATTTCAGATTTTTATTTGGGTAATATGGCTTAAAATGACAGACTATATCTGTACCGTTCGCTGAAAGAAACGAACGATCATCCAGAGCTTGGAAAGGACTTAGGTTTAAATTGGAAATCCGCCTGTTTCCTCTTGTGTGTTTTAATTTTTTTTTCCTTTATCGATAACTATTACCGATTCTTCTGTTGCCTCTTTACACTTGGGTATAAAAGAAACTGTATTTTGTATAAGGATCTATGGTTAGTTTGAGACGTGAATAATGGAATTGTTCATGTTTCCTTTGATTTTATTGAACCAAATAATTCAATGCAATGCCAATGTAAGGTGTGTTTAGTTGTCGATTTCATAAGAGAAACTCTAAAATTCTAGGTAATTTTGTCTGCTTCTAACAGTAAATATTTCAGATTTTTATTTGGGTAATATGGCTTAAAATGGCATACTATATCTGTACCGTTCGCTGAAAGAAACGGACGACCATCCAGAGCTTGGAAAGGACATACGTTTAAATTGGAAATCTGCTTGTTTCCTCTAATGGGTTTTAATTTTTTCCCCCTTTAAAGACAAATATTACCGATTCTTCTGTTGTCTCTTTACACTTGGGTATAAAAGAAACTGTATTTTGTATAAGGATCTATGGTTAGTTTGAGACGTGAATAATGGAATTGTTCATGTTTCCTTTGATTTTATTGAACCAAATAATTCAATGCAATGTCAATGTAAGGTGTGTTTAGTTGTCGATTTCATAAGAGAAACTCTAAAATTCTAGGTAATTTTGTCTGCTTCTAACAGTAACTATTTCAGATTTTTATTTGGGTCATATGGCTTAAAATGGCATACTATATCTGTACCGTTCGCTGAAAGAAACGGACGACCATCCAAAGCTTTGAAAGGACATAGGTTTAAATTGGAAATCTGCCTGTTTCCTCTTGTGTGTTTTAATTTTTTCCCCCTTTAAAGACAAATATTACCGATTCTTCTGTTGTCTCTTTACACTTGGGTATAAAAGAAACTGTATTTTGTATAAGGATCTATGGTTAGTTTGAGACGTGAATAATGGAATTGTTCATGTTTCCTTTGATTTTATTGAACCAAATAATTCAATGCAATGTCAATGTAAGGTGTGTTTAGTTGTCGATTTCATAAGAGAAACTCTAAAATTCTAGGTAATTTTGTCTGCTTCTAACAGTAACTATTTCAGATTTTTATTTGGGTCATATGGCTTAAAATGGCATACTATATCTGTACCGTTCGCTTAAAGAAACGGACGACCATCCAGAGCTTGGAAAGGACTTAGGTTTAAATTGGAAATCTGCCTGTTTCCTCTTGTGTGTTTTAATTTTTTTTTTTTTTTCCTTTATCGATAACTATTACCGATTCTTCTTTGTCTCTTTACACTTGGGTATAAAAGAAACTGTATTTTGTATAAGGATCTATGGTTAGTTTGAGGCGGAATAATGGAATTGTTCATATTTCCTTTGCTTTTATTGAACAAAATAATTTGACGCAATGTCAATGTAAAGCGTGTTTGTTGATTTCATAAGAGAAACTGATTCTCAAAAATTCTAGGTAATTTTGTGTGTTTCTAGGTATTTATAACAGTAACTATTTCAAATTTTTATTTGGTTAATATGACTTTCAATGGCAGACTACATCTGTACCCTTGGCCGAATGAAACGGACGACCATCTAGATCTTGGAAAGAATCTGATGGAAATCTGATTAAATTGGAAGTCAACTTTGTTTTCTCTTGTGTGTTTTTAATTTAATTTTTTTTCATTTATCGATAAATATTGGCGATTCTTCGGTTGTCTCTTTACACTAGGGTATAAAAGAAACTCTATTTTGTATAAGGATTTATGGTTAGTTTGAGAAGTAAACAATGGAATTGTTCAAGTTTTTTTTTTCTTTTATTGAACCAAATACTTCGTTTCATTGTTCCCAGTGTAAGGCGTGCTTAGTTGTCGATTTCATAAGATAATCTGATTCTCTAAAATTCCAGGTAATTTTCAGTGTTTCTAGGTAATTATAGCAGCAACGATTTCAAATTTCTATCAGAGTAATTTGCCTCTGAATGGCAGACTGTATGTGTAGTAATCACCAAAGAAATGGATCATCGCCATAGACGACTTTAGTAGTTTTTTATAGAAGCAGTGGAATTATTTTGGGAAGAAAGGGAGGTAATTTAGAAAAGTAGAAAATATTGCTTTTTATTTGTATGAACAATCATACAATAACAACTATATAATAAAAAAGAATGAGTAATAAAAATGAAAAGTAATAAGAAAGAATTCGTATTTGAATGATGTAAGAAAATGAAATTCTAAAAAAACTGTATTGAGTTTCTAGGTAATTATAATAAAAATGATTTCGAATTTGTAATAGAGAATTTTGATTACTAAAGAAACTCTGTGCAATCCAAAACAACATGATTTCATTTTCATTGAAAAAACTCTATATAAATCTGACATCAAAAAGAAAAACATATATGACCCAATTACTTTGATACAAAAGGCATTAAAAAGTAAGCTGCAATTTTCCACTTTTAAAATTTATCGAAGTTAAAAGGAGAATTATTATTCAGCAGTTTTAATGATCAGCAATTGATATGGGAATTACAATAGAAATTCATTCTGAAGTACAAACATTCATTGAAATAGCAAGACGAAATTTTTAGAAGGTAACGGAATTTTCTCTCTATAAACTGCTTAAAGGAGAAAGGTTTTTTTAAGGTTTAAATATCTTTCATTACTTCATCATATTTGCATTAAAATTACTGACGTCCTCCTTTAATCAGCGATGCATTCCAAAAGCAACTTCATTCGATTTTAATTGAAACAAATATGACATCATAAAAAATGACCCAATTACCTTCAAACAAACGCACCAAACATCAAGCTGCAATATTTCCCCTTTTAAAATGTATTGAAGTAAAAAGAGAATCGTTATATTGCAGCTTTAAAGATCATCAATTGATATGGAAATTAGCATAGAAATTCATTCTGACGTGCAAAAATATTGTTACGAAATTTCCCGGTGTTCGTTTGGATAGTGGGAGTTATATGGTGTGGAGAACACTCAATCAGTAGGCGGCAGTAGAAATAAAACAACGACGTTTATTGACACGAAGACACGCAGGACAGCACAAAGACGACAACTATATACAGCACAGAAGACGATTATCTTCAGCCGAGACGTGCAGCATACAACAGTATACACAACAGCTCTACTCCGTCGCTGCTCCGCTAGTCCCTGGAAGACGAGTTCTTCACCATCGCTTCCGACTACTCTTTGACTCCACTGGTCAACGACTCAATTCACCACTGGTCCACGACTCTCTTCTCTGTCGCTTCCGACTATTCAATTCACAACTGGTTCACCACTCGACTCACCACTGCCTGGCAGCTACGGGTGCTTCCTTTTATAGGTCTCAAGAGGCTGGGCTAGAAGCCTCTCAACCAATCAGGAACGTTCGAGGCGTATCTCCGTTCCTACTGGACGGATCGGGAAAATTCTCGATGTTTCCGGTATAATCTATTTTGGCGCCAAAGTCGCCAAATTCTTCGCCAAGTCGCCAAGTTTGTCGCCAAGCTCTGGGGCCTCCTATGGAGCCAACTATGCTGGAAAGCCGCATCACAGATTCGTAACAATATCAAGGCAGAAATTTTAGAAGACGGAATTTTTTCTCTATAATCTTTTTAAATGAGACAGTTTTTAAAAAATGGTGTTAAAGGGTTTCATTATTTCAGCGCATTTGTATTAAGCCTTTTGACATCCTCTTTTACGCAGTGGCAGTGATGTTACGATAGAACTTACTTGCAATCCAGAAGAACAACATCATTCGATTTTCATACAAATAAATATAAATCTATCTGCCATCAAAAAAATAAACCGATTGCCTTGAAACAAAACGTACCAATCATCAAGATGCAATATTTCCAGTTTTAAAATTTATTGAAGTAAAAGGGATATCATTACTTTGCGGCGTTAACGATCATCAATTGTTAAAGAAATTTGCATAGAAATTCATTCTGAGGCACGAACATTCATTGAGCTACCAAGGCGGAATTTTGACGGTATTTTTTTCTCTACAAATTTATTAAATGATAATATAAAAGAACAGAACTTTTCAGTGCATTTACATTAGGCCTATTGACACCATCTTTTATGCAGTGACAGTGATGTTAGAATATAATTTACGTGCAATCCAAAAGACCACATCATTCGATTTTCATTGAAATAAATATAAAAACATCTGCCATAAAAAAAACGAACCAATTACCTTGAAACAAAACGCACCAATCATCAAGCTGCAATATTCCCACTTTTAAAATTTATTGAAGTAAAAAGAGAATCGTTACTTTGCAGCTTTAACGATCATCGATTGATATGGAAATTTATTGCCCCCATTAACCCTTATATCGCTGTTTATTATGAGTTTACGATATTACAGTACAGCCAGACTAAATTGTCACGGTAAGTATCGGCAAAATGGCCGTGCAATTGAGAGTTGCAAATTGAGCGCTTTTAAAAAGACAATGCAGCCCGTATCATATTCCTTCCTTCACTAAACCGTCGTCTCGATTTTTATGACTGCATGTAACCCCGCGTAAATATTTTAGATTGACAATTAGTTGTTAAATAAGGCGTAAAAGCTAGAATAAGTCGATAAAAGTCTTTGTTGGAGAAGGATTAGTTTTGAAAACTGCGTGTTGGGGGGTTGAGGAGTTAATTTGGCGTGTCGTTTTTAATGGGGTCTTTCTTGCTTTTTATTTTGGGATAATAATGAGATTAAATTGCTAATGTAGTGCCTGGTGTGAATTGAGTTAAGATATCTGATTGAAGTTAAGGAAGCAATTTGGAAGGGGAAAAAAAAAGAGATCTGTGCCGTTATTTTGTGAATTAGAATTAGAAATACGATTTGGGAAATGATGCTTCTAAAGGGAAGATGCCATTATTGTATTTTTAATCTTTGATTGGTCATTGATAATTGCCTTATGTGATTTCGAATTCTTTCTATTCATTATAATTGATCAATTACATGAGTAAAGAATCACAAAAAGCATACTTTCTATGAAAGTTCAGGGAACCTATACCCCAAAATTCCACGGCACATTTGAAATGTTCAGAAAAAACTTTGATAGACGAAATTCATTGTTGCTTAGTTGATTGTTGGGTTATCATTATTGTTAAATGGATTATTGTGTTATCAGTGTTGTTAAATTGATTATTGTGTTATCAGTATTGTTAAATTGATTATTGTGTTATCATTGCTGTTAAATTGATTATTGTGTTATCAGTGTTGTTAAATTGATTATTGCGTTATCAGTGTTGTTAAATTGATTATTGCGTTATCATTGCTGTTAAATCGATTATTGTGTTATCATTGTTGTTAAACTGAGTATTATGTTATAATTGTTGTTAAACAGATTATTGTGTTATCATTGATGATAAACCGATTATTGTGTTATCAGTGTTTTTAAATAGATTATTGCGTTATTATTGTTGTTAAATTGATTAAACAGTTAAATTGATTAAAATTCTTTCTACGCCCTGTTCTTACTTTCTTGTATACGCAATGCATAGAAATTATTGTAATCGTCAAAATATTCGAACTCGACATTCTCCACGTTTTATATCTCCTTGAATTCGAAAACTTATTTTTAAAAAAAATGGCTGTCAGGCTGTCTATGACAAATTTAACTAAAAAACATTTTAAGATAGAAGAAAAATTCATTTATAGGAAGAGTGTCTGTTCCCCTATTCGAATATAAGTTAACACGGAAACTACAAAACGAAGAAATACTCTGTGAAATTCGACTTCTATAGTTTATATACCTTTTAAATCTTGAACCAAATCCAATAAAAAATAGATCTTATATTGGTATAAGCTTTTAGAAATATTTGAAAGCTATGATTCAAAACTGGAATGACTGGAGATCATTTAAAACACAGATTCGATTTTCAGATACTGTTATCCGCATTATAAGGATTAATCGCCAAAAAAAATAGCCAAGGATCAGACGATATATTCAGTCAATATGTAAAATTCATTGTAAAGGTTAAAATTTCTAAACTATTGTGCGCCCTAATCTTGCCTACAAGTTGTTCTTGGAAATAATACTTTTATCTCAGAGTTGCAAGAAAGTTTTGGGAAGACCACTCTCTCTGGATTAATATGTGTTGACGATCAAGGAGAAATAAATGCATTTAGTATTGACCACTGCCTATTGATTTGAAAACTGATTATTTCTTCGCAATCAGTACCTAGGTCATCCTGTTGCACAAAATTATACAATTTGTGCTACATAATATTATATCATTTACTGCAATATTGTACAATATATGCGTGCTACAAGGGTATTTAAAAACATATTTAAATAGGTAAAATTACTTGATGCTGATGTAACAGTCCTAAATATTCATAAGAGGTAGAAAGGGCATATTAATAATTGGTTGAGGTATGTCACCCAATCGAATTATTCCTGTTTTCTTCAATGTCTGCCAATATCGCAAAAGTTAATCCAAAGAATTATTTTTAATAAGATATCAAATGCTAAATTAACTATTCCATTTGACTGTAGACACCGATATCATGCGTTCATGATTCAATAAACCCCACCATGTGTAATCAACAAATATACAAACTCCATATATTAGCCATGATTTCGCTATATTTTTGTTTTTGCGTTCATCTAAAGTCTTTGAACCCATCCGGGTGTTAGTACAACATTGAGTTGACGTTGCAAAATGAATAACTCTGTTCCGAATCTCCCTTAGGCTCGAAATAGCCCATATCTAATCAGACATGAGGGAAAAAAGAACAGGATTAGGCAGATATTTTATCATGTCTTCGCAAAAAAACAAAGCAAAAAAATGAGAACACCTTTCTAGAATCATGGCAGTTGTCCAACTATTTCATTGCTCCTGAATTCTGCAGAATCGATTTTCAGTTTATTTCCCAGATGCAAGCGAGAAAAGAACGAAATAATCTGTTTCTTTTCTTCACTTCAGTTTATCATGTTACTGAAATATTATTCTTTCAAGTGTTAAAAAAGAGCGATTATGTAAAACGCAGTTATAAGAAATAATTGGCGATGTATTCATGAGTGGCGATAAATCAAGCTTCCTAGAGGATTTTTTTTTTTCTCTGGAGTAAAGTTTCAAGAATAGTTTTGTTGTAATCGTGTTCCAAACGAGAAATAAAACTTATTAGAAAAATTATATCGCTCAAGTCTTAGCGATGAAGGTTGTTTAATTTTTATGTTTTAATAAGAAGGGTTTTATTTTGTTTCTTAAGCAATATGTAATTTTCTAGTAAAATATATTAAAAGTTTTTAATATTTAAAAAAAAAAATTACATAAATTTTCATCTCGTTTATTTTCATATTAATTTCTTTATTTTTATACAAAAAAACCCAGCATTTTTGTTTAAAATTTCTAGTAAAGATTATAAATATATGGAGGGTTCTTGTGTGTTCTAATTACTTATTTATGCATAAGTAAAAAAAAATATTTCTAGATAAAAATTTAATATGATTAAAACTATCAAGATTAATTTTTCAGCTACTTTAATCAGTACTTCATTTTTCGAAGATACAAACAAAGCGTCCAAGAAATCTACTATGAACCAAATCTAAGGTATGTATAAATATTAATTAATTCTGCTAACAAATAGATGCCTTTTCCCACTTTTTAAAAACTTATTAATAGTCATTATAAACTAGTTGAGGCATTAGTATAAGTTTATCCCAAGCCACACCTGTACTTTCTTGCATTGAATTGTCAATTCTAGCTTTGGAGTGGGGCTGCGGTGGACAAAGTCTCAGCTTCGGAATCGGAAGGTTTCAGGCTCGAAACCTTACTCCACCAAAGAGCGACGGGTAAGCTGGTCTGGTGAACGTTAAATCGGTCGGGACCAAACGTCCCCCCACTGGTGTGGTGTGGTGAGGGGGATGCCAGCTCAGGTGTCGTCCTCGCCATCTAACCGAGGTTCAAATTACGAAGTCCCAAAATAGCCTTAGTGTTACTTTAAAATATATACGTTAATATAACTAACCTAACCTAACCTAACCTCTCCTTGGAGTGCTGATCGAGGATGAGTTCTCAATCTTCATTCTGTGAAATGTCGTTTAATAAAAAAATTTCTGTACATGTTTTAATTACAGCAAGTGCTGCTTTTGTGTATTCTTGGCTTTGTTTTATGAATTAAAGCGCCGTATCTGTTATCTAGACTAAAGAACTTGTTAACATTCACAGAGCTGAACTTGTAATAATGTACTTTTTACATATTAAATGCAGTGGCATCTGAATTTCTTTTTTGTAAATTAAAATATGTAATGTACATCAAGAAAAAACACAGTCCTTGCAATAGAATTAGAAATACACATACAATTGAATATTACATTTCCGAATCTCCATTAATTTTTTTCATTTACCTTGTTGCTCTTTCACTGATGATTGCCTGAATTTCTATATGATTCTTAATGATATAATTCCCATTGTCTTTCAATTTCCTTGAAAAGACTTCCTTTACCCGATATGGCAAGAACTTCGCGTGAACTAAAATCAGAAGTTCTTGATAGTCATTTACACCGATATAAACATCCTCGCCGATATTCTAATAGCTAATTATCGAATAAGTTTATTACAATGTAAGAAAACAGAGAAGACATATCATCTTGTTTGAATACATTTATAAAGCAGAATTATTTACTTCATCTAAATAATACAAGTTCAATCCTGAGATTTAAATAATGATAGTTAATCTAAAAAGTTGCAAGGAAATAATTATTTTCTTTTAAAAATAATATCTCCCAGTTTTTATGACTTTTATTTCCTGAGATAGAATGAATCAATGATTGCAGTTTAGCCACAAAATGAAATTAAAAAAAAAATGCAGTTAATTAATGTGATATTTATCTAAAATAGAACAAATCAAGGGCAATAAATTTTCATTTCTTCTGCAACTCTTAATTTATTTATTTTATCATAAAAATGAGCGTGCTCTGTCACCCAGCATTAGCAAATACAAAAGTATTCATTAAAAGTATGATATCCAATGCAAGAGAAATTAGAATATCATAATAAATATCCCAATCTATAAACGTCTTTTTAACATAAATGGAAACAGACTAAATGCCAGTTGTTAAAGTACCTAACCGAAAGCATAATCAGAAAGATTCATTAAACGATAGGATAAAACATCAAAGCGAATTCATAAATGTCCCAGCAAGTCATATCAACTGCAGGAAACATTTTATCTGCCCATTTTGATCGGAAAACGCAAGCGACTTCAGCAGACATAACAAACTAAACAAATACTTTTGAAAATGGCACGCAGGTGCTGCCGTCAGACGACATCAGACTTGACAACAACCAATGACTTCTAATTGGTCAAAAATCGATTGGCCAGTCAGGTCACGAGACTTGATAAACAGTTTGTGAAAATTTCTGGGAAGTGATCTGATATCGAAGGCAAACCTCTTTTGTGAGTGGTCACGCCATGGATTTAAGGGCATGTGAGACGCCTGTAAAAATTGTGAGTGTGCCTTAACAATTTATTCATAAATGCTTTATTGGAAAGACAGTATCGTTTAGTTGTTTGCTTATAAATTGCCCCAAATTAGGTGAGGAAGGCAAATAAAGTTTTGCTTGTTAATTGTCTGTTGTGGTGTTAGGGTTGTGAAGTTTTGCTTTCTCGGGATGTAATGAATCAATTATGGTAATGTTTAGCGTAGGCGAAATATTTTGACTCTGCAAAAGTTAATAAAACAAAGGAGAAATGTACTCATTTTGAATGAGTCACAAACACTTGATAAAATTTACTGTGCATATCACCTCGCCTCCTATTGTCATTTTTTTTTCAAAGTCGTTTTGTATCCAGAAATCAAGACGGATCTGATATTTTCGAAACTACATTCAGAAGTCGATAATATATAGTTTTTCTTCCGTAAGTAAATTATATATTCTATTGTTAAGCAGAATTACACTTGTGAAAAAAACCGCATGACTTCGAACCTATGGCCAAGTTACGAAGATTCTTTCTAAGTGAGCACATCAACTTCAAAATCTCTTGACCTTCAATTGACCTTCTAAGTTATAATGAATGTGCATCGATTCTGGATATGTAAAAATTTCATATTGGAATCTTATCTCTAGACTATAATGTGCTAACTCTAGACTATGATATGCGAACACTAGACTGTGATGTGCCATCGCTACACTGAGGCGTGTTCTCTCTCTATCATACAAACAAATACATCTACATAAAGGGTAATACATAATCGTACTTCATTTTGAGATGTATTTAATTGATACATCGAAGTTTAATTCAAATACTTATATCTCCAAATTTGCAATTTTCAGTATAATACATGAAACTTGAATTCGAATACTTCGAACTGCGAATTTTAAATTTCATTCGTAGCATATATACTTTTAATATTACACAATTAGAGTTTTTTTTTTTTTTAATTCAGCTGAATGATATGCAAACTATTCGAAAAAAAATCCAGAATAGCTGTGGGAATCCATTATCCTACATCAATATTTTGAGAGTTGCATGCATAATTGTATAAAATAATCGCAAAAATGTATAAGGGAAACATAAATTAACGTTAAAGTTTCCAAAATTTTTAATTTCAAATTTCTAATATTTTTCTGTGAGTTCAGCGTTTGAAAATTTGGTGGATCGATTATGAGATATAATTTTGAATCCCAGAATTTTTAGAACTATAAAAACTTACAAATAACTGGGGTCTGGTATTAATTGATTGGTTATTTGATAGAAGTATTAAAAGATTATTGAGTATTTAATTTCTTTAAAAATATGAATAAAATATGAAAATAAAAAATATAATTAATTTTTAAATAAACATTTGCTTTAGTGTTTTAAATAAATTAATATTTTTTTTGTCCGAAATCTTTCTTAATAGTTAGCTTTTAAACTATATTCTTGTCTTTAATTAACACGAAATATTTAAATGAAAATTTCTTCAAATACTTTACCAGATGGCGCTCATATGTGAGAAATCACAATTTAATTAAATTAATATACTGATAATAAATTATTTTTAAAATTATCCTAAGGTATTGCTATAAAGATTCTATAAATATAAAAAATTTCAAAACTCTAATATATCAAGAAATGGGTTAAAATTAAATTACAAAATTCGAATTTCAAACACATGAAAAGATACAATAAAAAAATCAAAATAATTCACTTTTTATAATTTCTTCACATTTCCATATTCGAGTTTTAATTTTGAGAAAGAAAATAATCCTTTTTTTTTTACTAATAAGAAAAAGTAGTAAAGTTATCAACTAATTAGAATTTATTTTGCTATTTATTGCTATCAATTAGGTAATGTTTATAAAAGGCAAATTATAATTTTTAATTTCTTGTACATATTTTGCTAAAAATATTTGTTTAAAATTTAATTCTTGGAACAGAAACAAAATAAATAAATAAATAAAAAGAAAAATCTGAGGAGTATTTTCTGTTTAAGCCTAAAAGTTATTTTAATGGTATATTCTAAGAAAAAAAGAAGAAAAAGTTGTTAATGTATTAAAAGATAGTAAAAGCATATCTTCCGTCGGTAATTAATGTATTTTGCAAAGCTACTTGTCATTATCAAACAAGAACAAAGGTAGAGAGTGAATAATTAATGCAACTAAGAAAATCTACTGATTAAAAATTAAAATTCTGAAGACTTTTTTGATGAAGAGATGAAATTAATTATCAAGGCAATAGCTAATTAAGAAAAAAATGCTGTCGGTAAATTGCTGGATACAACACGATTTTTTCCAGTTTGTGCCTTTATTGTTGTATTAATTATTTGTCGAATATGAAATTCTCAAAGCTTTGTCACTTAGAAATTCTGACTATTGAGCAATAAAAAATTTCTGACAAAGAAATAACTTTTTTTTTTCCAAAATAAAAGATCAAATATTTCTGTGAAATGATACAGCTAATTGAGTATATTAATTTAATCTAATTAAAATTGTTGATATCTATTTTCAAAACTAGCTGAAATGGTCTCCCTAAAGATATCTCGCGCACTCTTTAATACGCTTGTCATGACAGAGAACTCATCATAGCCTTGGCGCACAATAGCTACGAAATATGAACTTTTGGCGAGAATTTAGCATTTCCGTTGAATTTTTCTTTTCATCATTTGCGAGTTACTTGGCGATTAATCCATGGCATATTAGGATATTTTATATATTTTTTAGTGTAATTTCTTCCTCTTTTCTAAATTCCCTTGAATTTCGTTGTGTTGTTGTGACTTATGGCACTTTACAAGCAAGCTGTCTGCAATTTAAGCCGAGTGAACATCTCTTGTTTTTTCAGTAGCGCCAACTAGGGACAAGAATACGACTTAGCTACTTCATGCTTCACATTCGCTTGCACCAACCCTTTTTTAGGGGGGGGCGCATTCACACACCTCAGAGATAGAACACAAAACAGGAACAACCATACCCGAACCGGGACGCCCAGATCACGGGAAAGACGCGCTACCCCTATGCCAGGACGCCGGCTTGAATTTTTGTTGATATTTATGGTTATAGGTGAATTAATGTGAAATTAATGTCATTCATTATCTCAGGAATTAGATAATGTATTTCTTAAGTTATCAGCAATATTTTGAACAAATTTCTTGAGCTTGACAGTTTCTACAGTGTCGTTGTAATTAAAATCAAATTTGAAATTGTCATGAAAGGGAAACTACTGTACCAAATGTTATCAAATTTGGTAATAGTTTAATAAAGTTCATGGGAATTTCTTTTCCGCCAAAAATCGTTCAAAACCTCACAATCAGGGGGTAAATGGCGCTGTATGTGATACTGAGAAACAAAATAGGACATGAAGACATTGGTTAAAAATGTGTTAAATTGTTTCTAAAACATGTTACAAAGCACGTTCAATGTGTCTTATCACAAAAAACACTGTTTATGGTTATAACCTAAACAATTCGACGGAACTGACTGATGCGATAGACCGATATGTGCGTAACATTCCTTCTGATATGCTAAGAGCTACTATTGAGAATGAAATCATTAGATTTAACTTGCTTTCAGAAAATGTTGGACGCTACATTTTTTTCGCTTCTTTTACGTTTCCTTTCGCTTTGTAACACATTTCAGAAACAATTAATCACATTTTAAACCAATGTTTTCATGTCCTATTTTGCTTAACAATATTCAACACAGCACCATTTCTCCCCTGGTGTTGAGTTTTTAAGCTATTTTTTGGCGGAAAAGAAATTCCCGTGACCTCCATTAAACTATTACCGAGTTTGATAACATTTGGCCCAGTAGTTTTCCTTTTATGACCACGTACTTTATATTTTTCTATAGTCAAATTTCTTCCAATGTTCAAATCTGCTTTGGCATTGATTTGATACATTTTTATTTAATATGTGATTTCATGTAAAGTTTCAAAATCATTACAAATTTCTGACATTATTCAAAAAACGATTTATTCCGAACATATTCAAATAACTTAAAAGAATACAATGTTTGAAACCAATAAAGATGAATTTATTTCTTACTTGGAGACAAAATTGCTACGACAAAAGGATACACTTTCCTGATACGAAAACACTTTAGTCAAAATTACATCCATAATGCACGTATAAGGTTCCTTAACTTAAATAAATAAATTTTCTTGACTTATTTTATCAAAGAAAATTTATTAATAACCTAAATATCGGAGAAGGAAGTTCACAAAAAAAACAAATAATATATTTTCTTAATCGACTTAAAAAAAGAACGAGGGGAACGAAAAAAAAATATTTAAAAAAGTTAAAAAAAATCGATTATCTTTAATCGATATACTGGTTGACCATAAATACCATGCGGGGGTATTTGATTACTTTTTCTATCGATAAAGTTTAATTAGAAAAATCTATCCCTTAACGCAGGCATTCGAAGTGTCTTCAGCACCAACTTTTACCAACTAATTATCTTTGGCGAAAAATTTTGACATCCGATATTTATAAACTGCTTAGATTAAAGCGTGCCGCACTGGTTAATAAAGATGCATATATGTTTTCCTGGGACGCAATCCATTAATTTGAAATTTGAGCGTCGTGTATTTTTAATTCATGAATTAGCTTCGCGTGTTTATCAACATGTCGTACAGTTAAATTTTCCAGAATAAAATGGATTTTGCTGATAAGATTCAAGTTAGAAATTTTTTCTCTCAACTTTTTAAGGATAAAAGAGCTTTTATGAAGTGGTCTCCCAAAGGATAAACTTCTGCCGAAACTGTAAACATGTTTGGGTTAATTAGATTGATGTCCTTATAACTAATAAGCTTATTTCGGACACTGTAACTTGATCAAAACACAAGCATATTATTTTAGCACGAAATCTCCCATCTCCTTTAAACTTTTTCACAAGCGGTAGGATATTCTATTGGTTTGGTTCATTTTCGGTTTTTTGGAGATGGGTACATTCTTTGACCATTCTGTATAAATGGTTAAAAGCGTATCGTGGAAAGTCTGCGTAGTTTGCTTCTGCTTAATTGGAGGTATATCTATTTTTAGATCATTCTGTCTAAATGGTTAAAAATAGAACGTGGCAAATTTGCTTCTGATTCATTGGAGGTAGATCTATTCTTCGCTCATTCTGTTTAAATGGTTAAAAACGTAATAGGGCAAGTTAACGTAGTTTGCTTCTGATTCATTGGAGGTAGATTTATTCTTCGCCCATTCTGTCTAAATGGTTAATAAGGTAATATGGAAAGTTTACTTTGTGTGATTCTGATTCATTGGAGGTAGATTTATTCTTTGACCATTTTATCTAAATGATTAAAAACATAGTGTAGCAACAATCGTAATTTATAAATGATTGTTACTATACCATAACTACTTATCTTCACTTCAATCATTAACCACCGGTATGTCTCGACTGGTTTGATTTATTTGTAATTTAATGTCAGAATAGTATTTTTTGATGACATTACGTCACATCTGCATAAAGCATTACATAATCTAACATAACATTTCATTTAAATGGTTAGAAACTGATAAAAATTTATGAATATGATAAGGTCAATTCATAAAATAACAAAAATAAAAACACAATGAAAATTATGTTTAAGTTAAAGATTAAAATCCTAAGAATTTTTTATTTTAAAATTGAGATTTAACTCATGTAGGAGATTACTAATCAATACCAGCAGAATAACTTGGATTAACTAATCATTCTTGGAGAGACTTCGATTGAAGTTTTAAATACATGTATAAATTTAGTGTTAAATCCAACTTGCTTAGATTCTAATTTAATTTCTTCATTACTTTCATAAAAAAGTGGACAGACAAATATTCATTAAAATTTATAATAATTCGAACTCTCGAAGATCAACTAATCTGTGAAGACTCTTTAGTTGATCAACTAAACTGTCTGCAGTTATAGTAGCTATACTACTTTTGGACAGGCTTCACTTGAAGATTGAAATAGATTTACAATTTCAGTGTTGAATTCAACTTTCCTAGATTCTAACTTATCATTTTTATAAAAAGTATGCAGACTAATAACCTACCAAAAATAATAATAATCTGGACTCGAGAGGGTCAACTAAACTGTGGATATTGTTTAGTTGATCAACTAAACTCTGGATATTGTTCAGTTGATTAACTAAACTGTGGATATTGTTTAGTTGATCAACTAAACTGTGAATATTGTTTGGCTGATCAACTAAACTGTGGATATTGTTTAGTTGATCAACTAAACTATGAGTGTAATTATGCCGGCGTCCTGGCATAGGGGTAACGCGTCTTTCCCGTGACAAGGGCGTCCTGGATTCGAGTCCCGGTTCGGGCATGGTTGTTCTTCATCTGTTCTATCTGTAAGATGTGTGAATGTGCCCCCTGTAATAAAGGGTTGTGCAAGCGAATGTGATGCGTGAGTAGCTAAGACGTACTCTTGGCCCTAGTTGGCGCTACTAAAACAAGAGACGCTCCCTTGGCTTAAAATCGGTGACTTCGTCAACAAGCTTGTCCATGGCAAGTGCTATTATAAACAACAACAGCAATATGTAATTATAATATAACACTCTTGAACAGGCCATGTTTGAAGTATGAAATACATCTACAATTTTAGTGTTAAATTTAATTTTCCTAGATTCCAACTTATCATTTTCATATAGGGCCGTGGTGGCCTAGTGGTAAGGTCCCGGCTTGTTAGCTGTAGGGCTTCAGGTTCGAGACCCGATTCCACCGAAGAACCATCGTGTAAGGGGGTCTGTTGCACGTTAAATCCGTCATACCAAACGTTCCCCCGCTGGTGTGGTGCGGAGAGAGGAGTGCCAGCTCAGGTGTCGTCCTCGTCATCTGACCACGGTTCAAAATGACGAGGTCCGTCCCAAAATAGCCTTAGTGTTGCTTTACAACGGGACGTTAAAATAACTAAACTAAACTAAACTATCATTTTCATAACAAAGTGGGCAAATGTCCTAACAAAAATAATAACAATCCGGACTTGGGAGGGTCAATTAAATAATGGAGACAATTTAATTGATCAACTAAACTATATTTTACTGGGATAAATATACGACTACTGGAGAGGCCTCGTTTGAAGTTTGAAATATAACTAGAATTTTAGCATCAAACCAACTTTCCAAATTCTAATTTATCATTTTCAGATAAAAAAGTGGGCACAAATATCTTTCCAAAGATTATAATATTTCGAACTCGCGACTATCAACTAAACTGAGTGTAAATGATGATTATGGGAGATGGTTCGTTTGAAGTTTCAAATAGATTTACAATTTTAATATTAAATCCAACTTTCCTAGGCTCGAACTTATAATTTTCATAAAAAAAAACTGGGTAGACAAATATCACATCAAAAATAATAATAATTCAGACTCATGAGGATCAACTAAACTGTAGAGATTCGTCAAAATATGGATTATGATCACAATATGTTTAATGTTTTGCCCTCCTAATACTTTTATCTCTCTAGACAAAATATGCGAAAGTATAAAAAATAATTAAGAGCAATTTCGCCATATTATCACTGTAAAAAATGACATAACTAATAACTTTTTATCTAGAAGATATGAAAACTATGTCATAAACATATTCATTAATAACCTATAAGTCCGCCAAATATCCTAATAAATTGCAAGACCTTTGCAACCCAAATATTGGACCCTTAAATAATCTCCACTCTCATATCAAAATTGCTAACTGGCCATCGTAAAGATTAAATACCATTTCGGGCTACCAGCTAGTCAGTCCCCTCTTCGTATATTGAACATTTCGAAGCAGTTTTGATATCTTATGGCCACTACGATAAGTGTCTTATGAATGGAGAGATTTAAGTTATTATAGGGAAATCCTCGTCTTGACGCAGTGATTTAATATGCATTGCCTAGAAAGTTAATACTTAGCATCTGTATTGAAAGTGTTTAGATGGTAGACTTAATAACGCGGAAGATTTATGTATTACCAGAAGATTGTTGGCTAGATTTATATGAATGTTAAAAGATAGTGATGTATACTTCTTGCCTTGGATGGGCGATTTCATACTGAATTAGAAGAAACCTCACATATCTAGTTATGAATATGAAAGATTTAATATAATAGTATCAAATATTTGATGATATTTATGTTAATATGAGAAAGTCACCGGTTTATGTTACTTTATAAAAAGAAAGCTCGCTGGTTTCTTCTATTACTGGAATTTAACTAACATTCAATTCATATATAAAATTTTTATGAAATGATGTTAGAATTAACATTGTTTTACAAAATATTCGATTATCTTTTTTAAGAAATGGTTATTTGCTTGTATTCCCTGGGGATATGTTTATTGCAAGCAAAAAGAAGCTGTTATGTTTGATTTGGTTATATTAGCGTCCCGTTTTGAAGCAACACTAGGGCTATTTTGGGGACGGATCTCGTCATTTTGAACCGAGGTCAGATGACGAGGACGGCACCTGAGCTGGCACCCCCCTTTCCACACCACACACCACCAGCGGGAGGACGTTTGGTCATGACGGATTTAACGTGCAACAGGCCCCCTTATACGACGGTTCTTCGGTGGAATCGGGTCACGAACCTCAAACCCTCCGGTTCCGAAGCCGAGACCTTACCACCAGGCCACCACGTCCCCCTGTTATGATTGTAAAGGATGGTTTATTACGGTATCAAATATTCAGTGACATTTACTGATATTCTTAGAAATTCACCGCTGTACTGTGCATTATTGAAAATGAGCGGTATAGAACTCTGTGCGCAATTAAGGAATCGGGTTGACATTCGTCCATACAGAGCTTTCATAAATTGGGAACTAGAGACAAATTGTTCTCTAAAACATTTGAATATATTTTAAACATATGTGACTACCATAACAGTTTAGAAATATGCTTGTTTTATATAGGGAAGAAAGCACATAGAGCTGATTATGAATATGAAAGATGGATATTTCAGTGTCAAAGTTTTGTTGACATTTATAATAGTAAGTGTAAGCTACCGTTTTATGCTGCTTAGAGAATGGGAAATATAGAAGGATTGTCTTCAGTTCAGGAATATTATGAGCTTTGATTCATATACAACACTTATGAATTGAGATCAAGAAGAAAATTGTTCTAAAAAATATTAGAATGCATGTAGGAAGAATACCATATAGCTGTTATAAACAATGGTATATTACGGTATAAATTATTCGATGATATTTGTAAGATGGTCTTTTAAAACTACCATTTTGCAGTGTAAATTTTAGAGCTTCTAAGATAATATAGTATGGATCTCTGGTTCATGTAACCCTCTTATTAATTGATACGTATAGAAATCTGGTTCATGAATAACTCTTATGAATTGATACGTATGGAAATCTGGTTCAAGTGCATCTCTTATTAATTGATACGTATGGAACTCTGGTTCATGAATAACTCTTATGAATTGATACGTATGGAACTCTGGTTCATGAATAACTCTTATGAATTGATACGTATGGAAATCTGGTTCAAGTGCATCTCTTATTAATTGATACGTATGGAACTCTGGTTCATGAATAACTCTTACGAATTGATACGTATGGAAATCTGGTTCAAGTGCATCTTTTATTAATTGATACGTATGGAACTCTGCTTCATGAATAACTCTTACGAATTGATACGTATGTACTGCTGGTTCATGTACATCTCTTATGAATTGATACGTATGGAAATCTGGTTCATGAATAACTCTTACGAATTGATACGTATGGAAATCTGGTTCAAGTGCATCTCTTATTAATTGATACGTATGGAACTCTGGTTCATGAATAACTCTTACGAATTGATACGTATGTACTGCTGGTTCATGTACATCTCTTATGAATTGATACGTATGGAAATCTGGTTCATGAATAACTCTTATGAATTGATACGTATGGAAATCTGGTTCAAGTGCATCTCTTATTAATTGATACGTATGGAACTCTGGTTCATGAATAACTCTTATGAGTTGATACGTATGTACTTCTGGTTCATGTACATCTCTTATTAATTGATACGTATGGAACTCTGCTTCATGTACAACTCTTATGAATTCATACGTATGGAAATCTGGTTCAAGTATATCTCTTATTAATTGATACGTATGGAACTCTGGTTCATGAATAACTCTAATGAATTGATACGTATGTACTTCTGGTTCATGTACATCTCTTATTAATTGATACGTATGGAACTCTGGTTCATGAATAACTCTAATGAATTGATACGTATGTACTTCTGGTTCATGTACATCTCTTATTAATTGATACGTATGGAACTCTGCTTCATGTACAACTCTTATGAATTCATACATATGGAAATCTGGTTCATGAATAACTCTTATTAATTGATACGTATGGAACTCTGGTTCATGAATAACTCTAATGAATTGATACGTATGTACTTCTGGTTCATGTACATCTCTTATTAATTGATACGTATGGAACTCTGGTTCATGAATAACTCTAATGAATTGATACGTATGTACTTCTGGTTCATGTACATCTCTTATTAATTGATACGTATGGAACTCTGCTTCATGTACAACTCTTATGAATTCATACATATGGAAATCTGGTTCATGAATAACTCTTATGAATTGATACTATGTACTTCTGGTTCATGTACATCTCTTATAAATTTATACGAATGGAAATCTGGTTCAAATACAACTCTTATGAATTGAGGGCAAGACGAAAATGGTTCTACAAAATATTCAATGTATACTGGAAGAATACCATATGGCATATTATAAATGTTGGTTTATTACTGTGTCATATATATTCGGTGATACCTGTGAGATGGTATTTTAAAACTACCTCTTTTTAGTGTAATATAGAGCATCTTAGGCAATATAGAGAGATAAGGTTCAATTCAGGAATTGATTTGACGTTTGATTCAACCAGAGATTTTATGAATGCTCTTTCAAATGATGTCTTTTAAATGAATACCATCAGGTTATTTGCAGTTTCACATTAAGGAAGCGTTAAAATAATATCTAGATTAGCTGTCTTCAATTAAAGAAAGTCTGTCTTGAATTAACGCAAGTTTAGAAGCAAAGTGAGGATTATTTTAGAAAGGAAGGTGCCATGTTGAGTCTTGGGTTTTTTGGCAACATTTTTTTGTTTTTAATACAACGATTTCTTTTTTACATATTGATATATAAAAAACTTTATGATGATATAATTATTTTTAAAATTAAGTTAAATTGTCAACATTAAATTAATTTTAAAAAATAAAGAAAATGCCTTTCAATGTTTGTAATACCTTTTTCTCTTTTATTTTCTAGTAGATATAAAAAGTTGATTGCTTTTTAAAAATATTTTAAAAAATTATTAATCTTTGCAATATAGTTTGTTTGTTTTTTCTTTTTGCAGTGCGTTATGCGAAATAAACAAACATTTGTTGGGTTTCTCTTGCAACATTTTTAAAGTCTATTAATGTTTGTAATTTAATGTTTTCTTTTTTACTTTGTAGTACGCGAAGTATGTTAAGATTAATTTTTTTTAGCCATCAAAGATAACCCCCCGGGGAGCACCTCGAAAAGAGGATGAGATACTTCCGTTATGGAGGTTGGATCTCGCCACCCTGAAAGGTACACAAAAAGGTGGAGGATCTGGATCCTCTCATCGATGACGGGATGTACTTCCTTTGGGAAGGATTGTACCGAAGCCGGTGATGGCCCTTAGAGCTCAACCACAGTTCCCACCAGTGTTGCTTTTGTGGTGGTCCGGTCATTCAGTTTTCTTTATCCGTGTGCCTTCGGGCGGGTCGAAGAGTCAGTGATGTGACTTAGCCATCAAAGATTTATACTCGAAATGCTAAAGAATCAACTAATTTCCTCAGCTCGGAAAAACACGTTTTACGCACATAGAATTATATCTGCATGTCTGTCAAACCATGTGAAAGATGAACTGGATTACATAAAGATGACTTGTGCCAATTTAGTATTTGTCATTCGAATAAACATTATCAAAACAAACAATAGAGGCTTTTTTTAAAGCAAAAGACATTCTTTTTCTGATAAAATAATCTAAGTAATGTTTTATATGTTTAATGTAATCTTTTATACGAAATTCAATGTACTAGACAAATGTGTCTACATTTCTATTTAGCCAATGGATAGAATAAAGGGTTCAAGATATTTCCTAATGAAAGTAAATGTACCCCTTATTTTATATCTTCATTTTATGGCACGTTCTTCTCAGCTTTAATTCAATTTAACCAGTTTCAAATTTCTAAAGACGTAATTTTGTAACTATTATTTTTATTCTGTTCTTTTACTCATTTACTGTGTTCTAAAACTGAAACCTTTTTTATAGTTGTTCACGATGATAATTTCAAATTTTATTATTTTCTGTACTTTATTAACTGTTGATTCAATTATTTTAATTAATTAATTATATAAATAGGTGCTATTTGTTAGTGAATATGATTACCAGATTTCATAATTTATACGTAATAATAAATAATGTAAAATATTTATCTTTCATATATCTTATTCTAAAAAAAAAATTGATCTAATTTTAAAATTTAAAAAAATAAAATCTAGTTGTGAATTCGATTACAAGATTGCATTGTATTCATAATCCTTCTTTTACTAAAATAATAAAACTCTTAAAAAGGAGAAAGAAAAGTAAACTATTTTATATTTACATGTACATATCTCTCTAATTCTTAATTTAAAAGCCTGATGTAAATCTAAAAGATCTTTGATAGTAATTTGATTATAAAATTTGATAATAGTTTATAGTAATAAATGATGAAATTCTTAAAAAAATGAAAGAATGAACTTTTATTTTTAAACTCAAATAGTGTTTTAAATATGTTCTTTACAATTTTCATTTTAAAAATGTATAATAATAAAATTTTGAAAAATCATTTAGTAATAATATTAATCCTTTAACATTCAATTTAAATCAATTGATATTTTCAAATTTCCAAAAAGTTTTCAGCGTTTTTATTCTGTTTATTAAAAAAAAAATATGAAGTCAAACTGTTGCCAATAAAAAATTTTAAAGACTTTCTTTCGACTTATTTTTGACATAATGCAGGGAATTCGAATAAATTTTTTTATCACTTATAATTATTTCTCTATTCATTTTATATTATCAATAATAACCTATTTAAACGCTTGGTTAATTTTAATAATTACTTATTATTATTAACAATATCTATTTATCAAAATTACCGTGATATAATTATAATTCTTTTAACATATATCTATAACAAGGTTCGTTAGTAATTTTATTTCTTAAAAAATGCATTTTCTTCAGATTATTTTTTATATTTATCTTTTATAAATTTCACTTTATATATTTGATATCGTTTATTATTAATCTAATAAAACTAATTCATAATCTAATAATATTAATGATCTAATTAAACATCTGGTTAATTTCAATAATTACAATTTATTATTAATAATACTGATTAATCAAAATGGCTGCGATATAATTATAAAATCTTTTGATTTATATTGATAACCAATTTCTTCAATAATTTTATATCTTCAAAAAGCATTTTTTTTCAGATTTTAGTTTTATTTGACGGTTATTTCGATTTATCATTTTTAAGACAGAATAAAAGAAATTTTCTAAAATCTTTAAATTTAATTAAGTTTTACGCTAACTGAACAAATGTTTAAATAATTTTCAATCTACTTCAGAAATATATTTAACCATTTACATAATTGAAAAATATTTTTATTTTCAATTTTTTTTCAGATTTTTGTTTTATTTCATGGTAATTTCGATAAGGCGTTTTCAACACAGAATAAAGGAACTTTATTAAAATTCATAAATTAAATTAAGTTAAGAATTAATTGAACAGGTGTTTAAGCAACTTTCAATCTACTTTATAGGCTTATATTTACAATACAAAATATATTTTTACCATTTGCAGTCATTTAAAAATAATTTTATTTTCAAAATAAATTAATATTTTAAGATAGAAATTCGGAAAAATTCCAACATACTTTTCTACAAAACCCTATCTACATATCTCTTACCACTTCAACAATAAAATGAAGATACAGAAATATGCTACAACTAAATCCTGAATATCTTCAAGATAACATATTGTATGCAGCGGACACGAAATGTGGACATGTAAGACTTCTTTCTACAGCAAACACTGAAGAAAAAAAATTCCTTGGAATCTTTCGAAATCCATCTAAACTATCTCTACTTCCCCCAAAAGCAGGTAGCTCGGCAACTTCTACGAAGAATCTACGAGCGAAGACTGCGCAAATAGTTACTAGGAATGCCCGACGCCAGATCTAAGCCGCTTCTTTCATATTTTTCTATCTTGGAGAAAAATCATTCAAAGTGGTTTTGCTCGTATGTATGGGTTATGATGGGTATGCATAACGCTCGTTCCGGCTGATCTGAATTCACGTGACGGAATTCGAAATGTCCTTTAAGGAATATTGGAGAAGGAATCTCTAGGATATCATTTTTTTATCAAGGAAATATGATTTTCCTAAAAGGATCAGAAAGGATTAAACGCGTAAACGGGCCGTTGTGAAATAAGCTTATGCAAATGTAGGACTGGAATTTTTTTTTTTTTTTGAATAAATATTTTTCAGAAATTGCTTGTCGTCTGCAATTTAATTCATAAAATAAGACAATTTTTAAATTCAGTTGGTATTTTTCTCTTAGTAATTATAAAAACATATGAGTTATTTCATTATATTTAATGAAATTGCGAGTGTTTGAAAGTTTATAAAATAACATTCCTTGTTAATTCATTGTATTATCATAATCTTAGAATATTGAATTATATCGATGATCATCATATTCGATTGAAATGATTAGCATCTTAAGGTATCAGACATTAATATTATAACTTTAAAAGAAAAATTCTTGTACATAAATAAATTTATTTCGTGTATCATGGAAACGGCTCTGATTTGAATCAAATTTTATATTTAGATAAGGTTTTGCTTTTTAAGTTTATCTATATAGGTGTATTTCCTATAAAAAGCGATTCGACACACAAACAAACTTTATTTCATGACTAACTATTTGAGCATTTTTCTGTCTGCTCTCATGCTAATAATGTCCTATAGCGCCATCTAGAAATTTTTTTGTGGTACTTGAATTGTTGCCATAGGATGATAACCTACTGGTACCTCAAAATTTTGTGAAATGGCGTTGTATGACATTATGCGAATGCGAGTATTTTCTTCTCACATCCAATAGCAACAATGCAATTGTGTTAACTAATTCGAATTACATGTTAAACTAAGTAATTTTATAATTTTTTTTTACGTAAATGACCAGTTCATACGCAGGTAAGATTAAAAAATATTCATATGTAATCACTATGAGATTCGTATCTAAATATTTTCTCCGAAAAAACAAAATTTTAAAAATATTGCTGAGAGGAGTTTTATCTTATGTCATTTTTACTAGAAATGTATTATGCAAAGCATCTGTATTATTACTATAAACAAGCAATTTACATAATACATTCAAAAGACATTTTTACTGAACTTTATTCATTAAATCCTTAAAAATAAGAACTTTTTATTTCATATGAATAAAAAGTTTTATTTTAGTTAGTATCTTGTCAGGTTATTATTACTCATTAAAAGCGTCATTTTAAAATGATTTGTCTTATCGATTTTATCATATCAATTTCCTGTCGTATAAGACAAATTTTCATCGTTTGGTCATTTCAATATTACTTGTATTCCGAATGTTAGGAAAGAATTTAGTAAAAGCAGCCAGACAAATTTAGAAACGAATCGAAACATAAAAAGATATTATGATGCTTACATTCACAACAAAAACAATCAAAACAAAAAAATATATAATTTAGCTCAAGATATCTTTTTCAACAAACAAATATCTCCATACTTGAGCTTTGAAATTTACGTTATTTTCACTTATTTGGAATTTAAAATGCATCGTCTGTAATTTTTCTATTAAGAAAAAATGCTATAACATTTTAAATAAAGTTTTGCTTTTCAATTTAGATATAAAAAGTTGCAGTGTCTTATTTGCATTTTTACCATGTATTAAAACAAGAAAATGTTTCTACGGGGGTTGCAACTTTATTTGCTGAATAATAAATCAGATCTGAAGTCTCTGAAGAAGGTTTTAATTTTAGAATTCAGGTGAATATTGTCAAAGGGTACATAATATATAACTATCAATTACTTTTGAAATATAGAATTTTCAATTTAAAAATTATTGTATAATATTTTAAATAAGCGATGTTTATTGTTACATGATATTTTTTATATGATAAAACATCATGCTGATTTTGAGATATTAGCTTGCTGCTTAAAAATATTACTATTTTTTTAATTTTCTATATTTCGTGTAGAATAAAATCTGTTATATGACAATTCGGAAAGAATTTTGCAATTTGTATCTTATTCACTTCTAAATCAATTAATAAATTTTAAAAAAATATATCAAAAATGTATTCAATATAATTGAAACAAATATCTGGTCTCATCGTGCAATTAAATTAATTCTGCTTCGGTATCATGAAACGTTAAACGTGTTTCTAGATTATATTCACTTTTTTTTCTGTCGTTATTTCAAGGTATTTATGTCCATTTATAAGTGATGAAATTATTTTGAAAAACATATCTATAAGAGATTTCAACTTAAATAAGTTGTTCCAGTTGGCAACATTATGTATAATTTGCTTAATCATACCATTTTAGTTAAATTAAAATTTCAAATTCATTACTGCAAGTGGAAATTTCGCTTAAACTTATGCATTGATATTTGGATGAGTCAACACAAATTTGAAACTTCTGACAAAGAAGTCTTCAATATTTCGTATACATAAATAATAAACTGTGCTGTAAGGAACTACCTAAACATAGCAATATTGATCACAATGCTTTAAACAAACAATCATCCTTTTTCGATTCGAATTTCCATTGTTTTATTGGAATTTTGTCTTTGCTTAAGAGAAAACAGAACCCTCAGTCATACATCAAAATCTACTCTGCCTCACAAATATACGTGAAAACCTTCAGACAAACATGAAGATGACACAAATTGACAGATTCAACCGAAGCAAACCAAACGAATTTGTGTATGTAAAGTTCTGAACAAAATATATCTCGCAGTATACATCCTAAACAAAGTGACTTATCCACTTTATTTTCACATCTAATGTCAGTCCTTTCATGTCCAATGCTTTTTTCATGATGAAATAAATGAGATTTCATATTTCACATGCACATATAATAAATTTTACTGTGCTGAACTTAACAAAACAATATTGATCGTAGACATTTTAAACGAACAATTATTCTCTTTTCTTAGGAATTTTCAAAGTTTTAAGGGAACATTTGTTCTCCCGAAGACAAACCACAACCCCCAGACATACATCAAGACGACACCAACTTACAAATTCAAGCGAAGTAAGCGAAAAGGACTTTGGTATTCCACATTCACAACTAGATATATCTCGCAATATGACATCCGCTAAACAAAGTGGCTTATACTCTTTATTTTCACACCTAATGTCAGTCCTTTCACGTCCAGCGCTCCATAATTCCGATAAATACATGACTTTGGACCTCTCTTGGCTGGGGTAGTTAGAGCTAAACCCATGACAGTTGTTCGATAGCGAAGATTCGGGTTCTGCAGACACTGGCGGGGACACTGCTCACAAAAATCAATGGCAAGTTTTCTTCGGACTGTAGAATGCTGCTTACTACGTTATTGGACAATTCGATCATACCAAAGGGATGTTTGTTGCTGAAGTTGATGTCGTTATGCCCTGTGAGGGCCGAGAAAGGGGTGTTTATTGACTTGAGGAATGTGCTTTTCGTCGAAAGGATAATTTTCTAGGGAGGCCATCGGGTTTGTGTCGATTTTCTGCATTGGGGATTTTAAATATTTATTGCTGTTGGCTTCAGCGTTTATCGTTATTTTTTTTCTCTCCGGTACACTTGAGTTGTCTTTAAATTTATAATAGCCATTACATGATGTTATTTGCTAAAGAAAGCATCAAAAATATCAGATAAAGTTCCGTCTGGTATAATATAGTGATGGTAAGTCAATTTACTTTTGTAAGATATATATGACCGGAAATTTTCAAGATACTTCGAGCTAACTAAGATTCTTCTTGTTCGTTTAAAAATACAGAACTTGCCATTGAAGATGTCATATAAAGGCTCGAATCAGTGTGATTTATTGCTGGTATGTCAATTTCCTTTTTTGTGATATTTTAGATTCGAGACTTTCAAGACACTTCAGAACTTTTACTAATTATGACAGAGTAAACTTATTTCTTGTTATTTACATTACATTTAGTTGTCTTCATTGGAATTGATGTCTTTAATTTTTTAGTTGTATACTTACTGTGCCGGAAAGTGTATGCCGAAATATTGATTTTGAACTTCCATTTTGAGTCTTGATCGGGAATGACAAATGCGACTTGTAGCTTAATATGTTTCAGAACATTACGGATCTGTATTATTACTTCCCCGCGCAAACACATTCTTGGTAAGAAAGAAAGATTCACAGTTGATTCTAACATTAAATGGATGGTGAGTCAATCATCTTCCGACCTTGACGATGATGGAGATAAAAATTAATGATCTGACATATTCCAGAACTTGATCCTATCCCAATTAGGAGCGAAGATAGGATATTCTTCTAGAACCTTCTTTGCTGTTTCAAAGAAACTATGTCCCCCTCCCCCCCCCGAGAAACAAGTTTGCTGTCGGAAGTAAGTAGAAGTCTTGTTAAGAGAATCATTATTAAAATTTGACTCAAGCGAATACTCGAACCGACAGATGAGAGCAGTTGAGCGTAGTCTGAGTGTGGATTTCTCGAGCTGTGTGCTGTTGCTGATATTTGCTACTAATTTTTTGCCTATGAATTGCCGTTTATTGAAAGTGACATTTTGTGCGTATTCCGTATGTGTTTTATTGTTCGTATCTTCTTGCCTTCTTGTGCAATAAATTGTTATCACTTTCTCAGCTACTTAGCCTCCCCACCCCCCTCCCGTAAACTCATCAGGTAGGATTTTAAAGTTTTCTTAAAAGTCATACTCAATCAATTGAGCCTATTTTCCTTTATTCGAAAGTTCAAATATTAAGAGTTTGTAGCATTCCGATAATTTCTTTGAAAAAATCATATTATTCAGAATGGAAGCAAGATTTACTTTAAAAAAAAATTCTTATTGAGTTACCTCTTGAGATTTCAGTTTGTTTTTGCTTGATGCAGTAAGTGAATTGCAATGAAATTTTGGGGAAGCAATTAATCATTTTTCGTTTATTTTTAATTTAATTTTTCGCCTTCGAGATAGATTCTGGGTAACTACTTTCTCTGTTGCGGCAACTCGAGCGAGAAAGTCCTCGAGTGCAAAGAATTAAAACATTAAATAATTTGGAAGTTTGTAAGTAAGATTATCTAAAATTTTATTAGTTTCTTTAAAGACTGTCACATTGTTTTTAGACGAGATTCGCTATTTTTTTTTTTTAAGTTCTTATTGAGTTGTCTCTTGAGTTTTGAGTTTGAGTTTATTTTTGCTTGAGCTCAGTAAGTGAATTGCAATAAAATTTTATTGAAGCAGTTGATCATTTTTCATTAATTTTTAATTTAATTCTTCGGTTTCGAGATAGATTCTGGGTAACTACTTTCTTTATTGCGATAACTCGAGCGACAAAGTCCTCGTGTGGAAACGGTTAAAACATTAAATAATTTGAAAATTCAAAATTAAGAGTATGTAGCATTTAAATAACTCCTTTAAAGAATATCACATTATTCACTATTTTCTTTTTTTTAATTTCTTGTTGAGTTGCGTTTTGAGTTCTCTCCTCTTCTTATTAGTTATAGCCGCATAGGGAAAAATTCAGGATTGCATGGTTATCATTTTGATTTTTTAAAAAATTATATCTGAATGATTTAAAAATTAATCAATAAATTATTTATTTTCTATATTTTTGCTTGAACGAAATAAGTGGATAAGTGGCAAAATTTTCATTCAACAATTATTATTTTTTTTCTTACTATTTTCTAATTTAGCCTTCGAGATAGACTCTTGACTACCACTTATTTTTTTGTGGCAACTCGACTGAGTAAGTCCTTGAGTGCAAAAGAGTTAAAATATAAAATAATTAAATGTTTTAAAATTTTCACATTTTGTTAGATGCATACAGGTTTTGTCAAAAAAAATCTTTTATTATTGAGTTATTATATTTTATTATTTGGCAATCGATACTAAAGAAGAGTTTTATTATTTAGAAGAAATTTATAATAGTTTTAGTGACTCTAATATTGTAAATTTAAGTCTTTGTGATTTTTGTAATAATTTTCATTTTCTTTACATGATCATAATTATCGTATCAAATACGATATCTATAAACGAAATTGTTATTTTAAATAAGAAAAGACGCATAACATTTATTGATGTCGACGTAAATAATTAAATTAAGTTCATATTCGAGATAATTACAAATTTAGATACTATCTTTAATGAAGCGATGAACCGAAAACTGTTTAAAACCACCTATATTTATATGACTAATAAACTGTTAATTAAGTTATATCCTCTTTGCTTGTAACATAAACGTAGAATAAAATATTTAAATATATTATCACTTTTTAGGCTGTGTTCTGTGAAAATCCTTAAAACTTTTGGCGCATGATAAAACATCTGATTGAGAATTACTTAAACAGTTTAAATTGGATATGTAACTACCAAAAAAAATGTTATTTTAAAAGTAATCGAAATATTTTTTTCTTTTTAATCTGCAACCCTGTTTTTTTTTTTTTTTTTTTTTTGGAATGCGCTGTTTAAGGGGTTTAAAAATTATATTTAAAAGCCTTTAATATGTTTAAAATGATAAATATTGCTGATTTTAATTTTAAATTATATTTACTTTTTCAGAAAGGACTTGAATCCCTTTCGCAATGTATTTACTTTTGTGATATCCTGTATTGTATATATATATATATATATATATATATATATATATATATATATATATATATATATATATATATATATATATATATATATATATATATATATATATATATATATGTATTCTAGTTTTAATTCTCTGATTTCATTTCATGCCATCCATAGCAAGACAGATTGATGGGCTTGTATTTGTTGTTGTTTACATTATGTGCATATGATCAAAGCACAAAATGGCAGAAATGACACTTAATATGCATATTTCACATTTTGCAAATATTAAAATAAGTTTTTAAAGTTAAACTTTATTTTTTTCAAAAATACGACATATTAAATTTTAATCTGAAGAATTCCGATTACTAACTTCTCTTCTTTATATTAACTTCGAATATTTTACCTTATATTAACCTTCAAAATTCTTTGCAATTCCTCCCTAGCAGATATCCTCTATTCCACTCCAGGTTCTAGTGCCTCAAGTATCTGACCTATATCTGGCAAAAATCGCAACGCAATTTCAGCCTCTTGATATATCTTATTTCTGCCATGATTCAATCTGTGACCCTCGTATCGGATATCTGCCAATACGCCTGATTCTTTCGTCGCAAAGCTGACATTATGCACATTATTAGATGAGCTGCCCATAAGGCAAAGAGTAACGGATTGTAAATTGGATTACTGGATCTGATGAGTCGGCGAAAGATGTAATAGTATTGGAAGAAGGAAAGAAACACCAAATTCATATTGTGGTTAGATGTTTATGGCTTTTTTTTAAATTTTGGTTTTTGTTAATTTGTTTAGATTTTTAAAATATGATCCAGGCGATTTTGAATTTGGGATTTTGTTTATAAAATTATTAGGAAATAAATTTCGATGATAATAAAGAAGGACATGTTCGTTCCTTCGTACCAGAGCCCAGATAGTTTGAATTAAAGCTATCAAATTTAGCACAGATATTTTTTAAAGGGTAAGAATGTGCACTTCGGAGAAACTTTTCAAAACTTTAATTAGCACTTAATTAGTTATAATTAAGCGACATTTTTGTATTTATCTGTGATAATATCCTAAAATATTCTACAGATAAATCGTAATTAAAATTTTAAAAAAATCAATGACTACAATTTTATTCTCATGAAATTTGTTTTTGAATTTTGACAATATTTTTTTTAAAAATTTCAAAATCAGAAAAATTTCGGAATTAGATTGGCAAAAACAATTTTTAAAATAATTTTCAGAAATACATTTTATTCATAAAAAGTATTGTTGAAAATTATTCCTTTTTGCCATTTTCAAATTTTTGTTGCCATTAATTTCATATCATTTCTATTGTTTCATCAAATGTTTAATCAAGTCATTTTCTTCCATTACTGAAAGTTAAAAAAATAAGATTTTTTATTATCTGAGCAATTTAAATGGGGAATTTAAAAGTGAAATTCCAATATATCAAAGGATAAAATGCATCATTTAGAAAATTGATTAAAGGTTTTCATGTTACAATGATGGCGTCGAATTTTGCTTCATTAAGAATGTACAAAACAGATGGAAAAGGCGTAAGTTTACTAAAATAACACTACTCAATTATCTGGAGCATTTTTAAAGCTTAAAAGTGCTTTGCTGATAAAAAGATGAATATCTGCTCAAGGGATTTAATTGATATTAAAAGCAAAGAATATTTCCAGTATTTGTTGTTCAGGGCAACCTTCTAGAGTGTAGTAACTTTGGGTTACTCGCAAATGAATTACCCTCTCTCTGCTTTCCCCCCTGAGGGCACCTCGAAATGAGGATGTGAAATTTCTGGCATGGTGTTTGGTTCTCGCTACACTGGAGTGTACGCGAAGAGGTAGGAGTGTGGCTCCTCCCATCGAAGACGGGGCTTACTTCCTTATGGAAGGGTTGTAACATGATCGGTGATGGTCCTAAGGACTCAAACACAGTTCCCGCCAATGTTGCTGTAGCTGAGTTCTGGTCATTCAGTAATTATTATCCGTGTCCTTCTGGCGGGTCAGAGAGTCAGTGATATGACTATTATCATCTCCCTGCTTAATCACTCGGGGTTATCAAAACGATAGTTCTCATGATATCAACGCGGAAAATAAGAGTATATTTCTATGGGTCCTCACCGGACATATATGAATTCCTCATGTAAAAAGTATATTCCGTCATCGAAATGAGGGTAATTCACCTCATAAACAGTTATGAAATTTCCAAGAGAAGCCTAACCCTTTATCCGGCGACATATCAGATCTCACTCGAGAAATGTTCTGACTTTTAGGAGGGAGGAGAAAAATTGTTGTTGATTAAATTGGAATATTGAAGTTGGTTGAATTTCTAAAGAATTTCCAGCAAAAACATACCCACATTTTTGTAGGAAATGTAGGAAAAAAAATCAGGAAAACCTCCACTATCCTATCTGATTACAGTAAACAGTCATTAGTAAAGCTTATAATTATGTATCAGTTTCCAAATAATACTGGTAAAGAGGACTATAAAAAATAACCATTTTATCACGATATCATCCTCAACCTAGTGCAGTTTTAACCCATTGCACCATTTGTGATTGGTAATCATGAAATAATAATCGGTATTTCGCTTAGTATCAGTAGTTTAAAATCAAATTCCGAAAGTTGATCTTAGAAATTATTTTTGTTTGAATATTTGAGTTTCTTTTTTGGACAAACCATGGATAAAAATTTTATGACTTTTTTGATTAAAAAAAAAAACATTGAATGGCAAGAATGTTACTTTTATCCAATAACTCTTTAAATTTGAATAATAGCATTGAGAAGTTAACTCTAAATTTCCAGAATAGCTATAAAGTTTTTGATTATTTAATTAAGTATTATCTAATCTTTAAAAAAAAAGAATAACATTCAACAGGGAAGATTTTTTTTTCTTAGATATGAAAAAAAAAAAAGATGTGAAATAAGAATTAATATTAATTAGTAAGAAATTTAGAATAAAACATTGGGTCTAATTAATTAAATTAATGTTTTTATTCGCGTAGAATAATTAAGCTTATTTTTCAAAATTTAATTAAAAGTTGGAAATATGAGAAAGCAGCAAATTCTTTTAATTGCAAAAATAGAAGAAAAAAAATGCAAAACTAAAGTATCAACTACTTTTTTTTTTGTTCTTTAGAGAATGCAATTTTATTTAGTGATTTGAATATTTTATTTGCATGTTTGTAAAGATGATATACTGTTATTTTTTTAAGAAGTAAAATTAAGGTTTTTTTTTCTAAATTTAATCATTAGATTTATTAAATTTATTCACTTTTTGCAATTAAAGTAGACATTCTATTTTGCAAAATATTCATTTTCACTTTTTTTAATAAAATTAACGCTGTTTTTATTTAAATTTTATATAAGTAATTAATGTAAAAATAGAAATGAAGAAAATATCATTCTTGCATAAATTATCAATATGTTTTTGCTATTTGAAATTAATTTGATCATTTCACTGAAATAATACTTCATTTAAGAAATGCATTTATAATTTACAGATTTTTTTTTTAAAATTTAATACCTGCTAGACTAAATAAACTGCCTAAATAGTAATAAAATCGAGACCATATTATGATAGATTTTATTTGATTTAATTGCATTTTTGGTTACAGATTTACTATACTAAAAAAAATCGCTATGATAGTAATAATAATTCAGATAAAATCATGATAGATTGTATTTGATTTAGATTAATCTAAATTTCTCATTTTTATTGTTAATATTTCATATACTAAATGGATTATAATGATATTATTGCCTTTACAGGTTATATTTGATTTAATATGATAATTTATATATAATTTATTTTATTATTTGTTAGACTAAATAAAATACTAAGATAAAGATATCAGTTTTTCACTATTTTCAAAACACCTCTGCAGAATTTAAGTGTGTTTCAAACAATTAATATGATGACATTATTTCATTAAATAAGGTTAGTTGATCGAAAAATTACTGACAATCAAAAAGAACTCGAGTCACTTATTCGATGTAATATAACATGATAATATTTTAGATTATAATATTTTAGATATTATAATATTCAGATTTAAAATGCATGATAATATTTTAGGCTATCAATTAATCGAACTTGATTGAGTGCATAAGTGTTTGTATTCTGTGAACTGTGGTTTTGAAAACTAATTCAAATAAAATATTGTTACAAAATTTTTCTTCTACAACAAATACTGCTAATCAATTGTAATAGCGCAGCACATTTAATTGCTAGTTCAGCAGCTTCCTTGCTGTCTAATCCTTCAGTTTCTCTAGGTGTCGGCGACTCCGACTCTCACCACACACCGCCTCTGACTATACACAGAACTTCTTCGCAGCTTCAGACTGCTCGTCTTTTATAGTTCCGGGAGGCGGGGCTAGAATCTTCAGACCAATCACGGCGTACCTCGGTGTATATCGGTTATTACTGGATGGATCGTGAAAGTTCCCGAACATTCCGGTATTAACCATTTAGTCTCCAAACTCGCCAAATTCGTCGCCAAGTCGCCAAATGGTAGCCAAACTCTCAGGTCATTGACGCGGCAGCTGCTCAGCACAGATCTTACAACTGTCTTTCTCACGATGACACTATTCATGCCGGGCAGCAAAATTACAGATTTGTAACAATATACATATTTTTTTTTTAATTCAGCTTATGATATTTGTTTTAATTTTATTGCATATACGAAAGTGTAAGATTCCAAAGAAATATAAGCATGCCTGATTTTTTTAAAAAATTATATTAATTAATATTTTTATTTAATAAGAAATTTAATCATAAAAAATTCTCTATAGGTGAACGGAAGTCATTATTTGAAGAGGGTATGGCCCTCATTATCACACTGCATTTTCATATGGTTCTATAGAATATTAAACAGCAGAAATCGACACATAATTCTTTCTACGTATTTGGCAAAAGTTCAAAATTAAATAAATAATAGCGAGACATGGTTTGGTTATATTAACGTCTCGTTTGAAGCAACACTAGGGCTATTTTGGGACGGACCTCGTAATTTTGAACCCCGGTCAGATGACGTGGACGACACCTGAGCTGGCACCCCCTCTCCACACCACACCCGCGGGAGGACGTTTGGTCATGACGGATTTAACGTGCATCTGACCCCCTTACACGACGGTTCTTAGGTGGAATCGGGTCGCGAACCTGAAACCCTCCGGTTCCGAAGCCGAGACCTTACCACCAGGCCACCGCGGCCCCATAGCGAGACATGATAATATAAGCTAGAAACTGTAATATACAGATTTTGATTGTAAGTTCTATGTCAGCATTCGTTGTTTTAAGATTCATAATTGCGTATTCTGTTAAGAATTGTCCTTGTGTAAAATCCATACATTAATGATAGTTTGGTACATTTCACATTCTTTACTTTTAATTAAGGCTTCAAGTGGCGCACTGGCCCGGGCTAACCTAGTTGGTAGAGTATTGGACTCGCGTCCCTTAGGCTGCGAGTTCGAATTCCGCCAGCCGGTGTGCTTGGTGGCTGACCCGCATATAAATCTGTCGTGGTCACAAAGTCCTCCATGTCGAGAGTAATATCACTGAGGGTACTGGATCAGGGGTGGTCGTTCTCTGATTCAGGTCTAAATTACGATCTGTGGATGTGAATGAAGTCCGCCCAGTAAAAAAGTGTGAAGCTAAGTCTTTTCTTGGCCCTAGATGGCGCTACTATAAAAAACAAGAGACGCTCCCCCACCGGCTTAAAATTGCTGTCTTCGTAGCAGTGGGCTTGTCCATGGCAAGTGCCATAAGAATCAACAACAAACAGTGGAGCACTCCTTACCAAAATATCAAGAAAATAATACACCGCCTGTTACGTTAGTTCCGTTATTTGATTGATATACAAAATTGCGTTAAACGTAAATTGCGAAATGTGAACTCAATATAAATTTATCATGCATTGAGTTTAAAAGCTGAGTGTGAGTTTCAAGTTCCGTCCTTATAATTTAACTAAGTTCCAAAATGAAATATTCGATTGCAAAATATCCTTAATATGCAAGGTATCGAACTGCAAAATGTAGTGACAGTTAGGTGAGTTTTCGCATTTCGTTTCGGTTGTTAGATTGAGATCCAAAATTACGTAAAATTTAACAAAATATAATATGTTAATACTATATCTTGTAAAATCTAATATTTTAATGTTTAATAGCAAATAATAATAATTAATAATGTTTCAAAAATATGTAAAATTTAATAAAATAATAATATAACCTCAAAATAAGTCCACGATGCTATTGGTTGCTAAGTTCGAGTTTCAATTCCGTATTCGTAATTTGACTGAGTTTCAAAATGAATTATTCCATTGCAAATTATCCTTAGTATGGAAGATATACTAAGCAAAATAACCTTTGTATACATTGCAAAATACATAGATAGTTAGGTGCGTTTTCGCGTTTTGTTCCTGTTATTTGATTGAGATTGAAAATTACGTAAATCATTCGAAATATCCTAATGTAAGCTGAAAATAAATCTATGATTTTGATTGCTAAGTGCGAGAGCTTCAAGTTTTGCCTTCATAATTTAATTAAGTTTTAAATTTAAGTATTCCATTGCAAATTATCCTTAGTATGCAAGATATACTAAGCAAAATAACCTTTGTATACATTGCAAAATACATAGATAGTTAGGTGCGTTTTCGCGTTTTGTTCCTGTTATTTGATTGAGATTGAAAATTACGTAAATCATTCGAAATATCCTAATGTAAGCTGAAAATAAATCTATGATTTTGATTGCTAAGTGCGCGAGCTTCAAGTTTTGCCTTCATAATTTAATTAAGTTTTAAATTTAAGTATTCCAATGCGAATTATCCTTAGTATACAAGGTATGCTAAGCAAGGTATCCTTAGTATACACTGCAAAATTCACAGACTGTTATGTGCGTTTTCGCATTTCTTTTCTCTCATTTGATTGAGATACAAAATTACGTAAAACTTAAAAGCATATGATTAGAATATAATCTCAAAATAAATCTACGATGCATTGATTTGAAATGCTGAATGTGAGTTACAACTTTCGTCTTCATAATTTAACTAAGTTTCAAAATTAAGTATCTCCTTGCAAAATATCCTTAGCATACAAAGTATACTAAGAAAGGTATAATTAATATAGAAAGCAGAATACATAGACATTTAGGTATCGTTTCTCGTTTCGTTTCTGTTATTTGGTTGAGACCCAAAAATATGTAAAACTTACCAAAATATCCTACTGTAAGCTCAAAATTAATCTAAAATGTGTTGATTTTGATTGGTAAATGCAAGTTTTATCTTCGTAATTTGATTAATAAATTTCAAAATTAAGTATTCCATAACTAAATACCCTTGTTTAAGCTCAAAGATTTAATGGTTGTTAGGTGCTTCTTACATGTCATTTTCATTATCCAATTAAGGATTAAATTTCAGTATTTTACTGGAAAATATGCTTGTATAAGCTGAAAAGTCTAATGGTAATGGGCATTTTAGGTGTGCCTTATATTTCAGCTTCTTCATCTGAGTAAGGTTAAAGTTCAGTTGCGAAACAGCGTTGTATGAGCTCAAGAATTTAATGCCAATTAGATGAATTTTATATTTTGTTCTGTACATGTAACCAAGGCTCAAAATTGCATAATTTTTAGCAAAATGTTTAAAAGCGAGTTTTAGTTTGGAGCGTCTCACATTTAGCCTTTGTTACTTGATTGAATTTCAAAATTACGTACTCCTAAGCAATTTTAAAACTGCAATATAATGGTAGTTAGAGGCATCTCACGAAATAGAATTCTTTCTCAGACTTATATTCTCCTTAACAGAAACTCAAGATGACCTACAAATGATAATGCTTCATGATTCATCAACTACAAATTGAATTGGCGGGAGTAAGGTTCAGATAAAATTATATTTTACCTCATTCTTAAACGAGGCCCTCCAGAGTGGAAGCAACGATGATAAATGGTTTTGCCGAATATTCTGGTATTGTGTTTTTATGGAAAATAATGTGCAGTCTGGATCATTATACGATCAATTTTGATATTTTGCTTCGGATTCCATAATTTACTAGATTTTTTCTATTGCCGCGAATGTTTTCACAATCCATTACAGCCACCATAAATCAGAATAATCACTTATGATATCACAAGCAGTTCTGACGTTTAAATCAATCACGATCTTTTCTTAAATACAGCGTTTTGATGTTCGTCAGTTTTGCAGCGTCGTAAATTTAAGATTTTCTTTTAAAGAAAGTCGTTTGGTAATATTTTTCATATTTTTTTTCGTCATTATTAAATAAGAAATATGGAACAGTTTCTTATATGGTAAATAAAAAAAGTTGAAAAACCCTGGCTTTTATTTATTTACTTTTTTTTTTAGTGGCATTTCTTTGTGGTTCGTGTTTACATTAAATAAGCACGCTCCTCCCCCCAAAAAAAATTTCCAAAGAAGAAAGAAAAAGAAAAGAAATCGCTACTTTATATGAAATCATTTGGAATACAATTATTTTTACCATTTATCAAAACAAGTATTTTTTTGTCATCATTTCGCACACAATGTTTACAATTTTTCTACAAGAAATCGGATTATTCTAAAAATTAATATAATGTGTAACTTTTTCACGATTAAGATGTGATAACAAAACATATAGATTTGCTATAGACTGGTGTTTGTTATAAAACATCGAAACTTTTTCATAAACAACTGCATTTTAGCATCTATAGTTTGAAGTAAATAACACATATTGTAATAGCTCATAATTTATCTATCTGACGATAGTAATTTAATTGATGGAAATGATTGGTAAAAGCAGGTATATAATTTTATATTTTTAATTTAATTAATGTACCGGATATTTTGCTACAAAAATCGTAATTTTAATCCATGATCGAATGATCTGTGAACAACACATTTTTTTTATTTAATTACTTTTCTTTTGTGGGCATTACTTTGTAGTTCGTGCTTACGTTAAATAGGCACCTCTATCAAAATAAGCCTCCCTCCAGAAATAAAAAGAAAAAAAGTCGCCACTGTATATGAAATTGCTTAGAATATAATTATTTTACCATGTGTCAAAATAAATATTTTGCAATCATCTTTTTCGCTCATAATGTTTACAATTTTCGCTCATGTTTACAATACGAGAGATCAAAAAGCTAATATAATTTGGAGCTTTCTCTCGATTAAGATGTGGCAACAAAACATATCAAATTACTACAGAATGTAAATTTGTCACAAGACTCAAGGAGCAAAATATTGTACAAGAATGCTTGTTGTTTGCTGTAAAACATTTAATGTGTTCGCTCTTTAAAAAATAACACGTTCTTCGAAATACAATATTTATTTTTGGAAAAGAATGAGGCATTATAATATTTTATTACTGTTATTGAAAAAAATTGCATTTAAAAATTATCTTTTTTGAAGTAAACAGCATATTTTGTAGCAGCACATAATTTATTTATCTGACGATGGCAGTTTGTTTGATGGAAATGTTTGATAATAGCATGTATTGGATTTCTTATTGTTAATTTATATATTTGTCTCGTGTTTTTCAACAATGTGTCGGATATTTTTTTGCAAATATCGTAATTTTTATCCATTATCGGAGGATTTGTGAGTCACACTGAAATGTGGAATTCCTTTTTTTTTTAAGTATCCACTCAACATCAATGAGAGATTTATGATCATTGATTCTATATTTAGTTGATATCATTCCTAAACATAAGATAATGGAATAAACTTCGAACATGATTTGAAGCCATTACCACCAATCAGCGCCGGCATTCTGTATAAAGGGGCTTCGGTGCAAAAAAACCATTTGGGACCATAAATTTTTTGAAATGCAAAAAAAAAAAAAAAAAAGTATCGCAAATTAGTAGAATAAAAGAGTGTGATTGGCAAGGCATACAATTTTCATAAGGGTTTAGAGCAATTATTCTAGATTGCACATTTTTATATTTCCCTTTTATGTTGCTACCGTTGTCGTATGCTTGCCATCGGTATAACATCTAAATTAAGAAAATTCATTTAGTCTTTTGAATAGTTTTTGTTAGTCCTTATCTAATCACTTCAACTACTTCAATAGATTTATAAATGACTCATTTATACTTAATTTTTTTCTACACACCTAATAATGATTGACGTTTGTTTCGTTTGGAAAATATCAGGAGTACAATCCATTTGGATACTAAAGTACGTGGCTGTTTTTTACGTGTTCTGTAATTTTGTTAAGGATGTCATTTCTTAAGGATGTCAGAAGACGAACTGCTAGCCACATTAGTATGTATACTTCCAGAACATTATTCTATTATTGTTCAGAACATTATTTTAATTCTTAACCCCTTACCTGCCGAGGATAACTGGCGAGATTCGGTCCCCAGTGCCATAGCCTCTTACCTGCCGAGGATAACTTGCGAGATTCGGTCCCCAGTGCCATATTTTAATTCTTAACTCCTTACCTGCCGAGGATAACTTTCCAGATTCGGTCCCCAGTGCCATATTTTAATTCTTAACTCCTTACCTGCCGAGGATAAATTGCGAGATTCGGTCCCCAGTGCCAAGTATATAGTATATAGCTGCAAGAGCTATATATATGCCAGGGGCAGTTAACACATTGACTTAGGGATACAAATATATACGCCCATTGCAGGCAAGAGGTTAATCAAGTTAGGGGCTCTTCAATCGAGGGGCTCCGATGCATTATATCCGCCTCACCTCCGAGATGACCGGCCCTGTTACCAATTCATTGTAGTCTTCAAATATGCATCAGAATACGTTTCAAAATAATAGAAGTGAGAGACTATAAATCTAATTTTCAAATGTCTTGACTAGCACAGAAAGCCCACATTCTTTATCATTTAGATTACAAGATTAATAATTTCCGAACATGGAATCCTACGTACCTCCTGACCAACGTGGGCACTAAAACAGACCATGAATTAAGAGAACAAACAAGTCAAAATGAGATTAATTAAAGACAACAAATCTAATTTTTGATCCAACATTTCTTAATTATTATGGAAAGCTCCACTCTGTTTCTCCTTCATTTTAATAGATGTTTTGCTATTTTGTCCATCAAAAATTTAAACAACCAAAGAGAGTTGTCTTCCCGAAATTTTCTAGCAAAATCTCTAAATGATATTATCTTCAATTCTCCACAAAGAATTATGGATTTTGGGTAAGGCAGAAAACGCCTTGCCTGGCACGGATGTACAATAGTTATTGTCATGCCTCTAAAGTCCACATACCTCATGCGGTCTCAAGGCTGAAAGGAGATGAAGTGAAGAGAGAGGGAGAGTTGCGTGGAACTTGGTGGCTGACACCGGTAAGCGTGTGCGTTGATAAGAGATACGGTGGAAACTCCAAGAAATGAGTTTAAATTGAAATTGAAATTTATTTGTACATATATAAATAATTATCGATAATTGAATCCATAAGATGCAATAAACTTGTATTGCCAAGAAAAATGTCATCACTTGTGTCAAAGCACAACTGATGAAGGCCACAGTTATGAAATATTGATCTTTGGCGTTAATTTCGAAATTTAACTTTATAAGATGATCTTAATAGTTATTCCTTTACACAAATTGAGAAACCCTGGAGAGAAACGCATACAATATAATAAAGGCATTATCCCAGAGAACGACTTGCATAGCATTGGCGAACAAGAGTTACGAACAGTGACCTTTGGCGTGAATTCAGCAATTTTACTCAATCTACCGTGTCACCCTTCGCTAGTTTTTTTGGCAATTATTCCATGGCATGCAATTAAGAGTACCCAAAAATTAAATTTATAAATTTGATGCGTTTTTCCCAACCGATTGAAACAAAAATGTGAATCAAATTTGAACTTTCAGTCACAGAATCACATACCAAATTTAAGTCATTGTGTTTCTGAATTATCGGTTAACATGTTTCTGAAAGTACAGGCCTTCAGACAATCAACACATTGTATGTTTTGTCTCAAACTCTAACAAGTGTCAGACAATTTAAGTCATTTTGTTTCTGAATTATCGGTTAACATGTTTCTGAAAGTACAGACCTTCAGACAGTCAACACATTGTATGTTTTGTCTCAAACTCTGACAAGTGTCAGACAATTTAAGTCATTGTGTTTCTGAATTATCGGTTAACATGTTTCTGAAAGTACAGACCTTCAGACAGTCAACACAATGTTTGTTTTGTCTCAAACTCTGACAAGTGTCAGACAATTTAAGTCATTGTGTTTCTGAATTATCGGTTAACATGTTTCTGAAAGTACAGACCTTCAGACAGTCAACACATTGTATGTTTTGTCTCAAACTCTGACAAGTGTCAGACAATTTAAGTCATTGTGTTTCTGAATTATCGGTTAACATGTTTCTGAAAGTACAGACCTTCAGACAGTCAACACATCGTATGTTTTGTCTCAAACTCTGACAAGTGTCAGACAATTTAAGTCATTCTGTTTCTGAATTATCGGTTAACATGTTTCCGAAAGTACAGACCTTCAGACAGTCAACACATTGTATGTTTTGTCTCAAACTCTGACAAGTGTCTACTCTATAGATGTTAAATACGTGTATCTTATCTTATCTCTCTCGCACTTTTAATTGTTAAAAAAATGATATCGGAAATCCGAATTAGCACAAAACGCGTAACAATATTGTTATAAAAGTGTAACGGTATCGTAACGCATTCAGGGTTTTTAAGAATATCGTAGAGATTTCGTAAGATATCTGGTATGAATAGGGTTGTATGGTTATTAGTGCATAGGATATTACTTTACCCTAAAAAACAAAAAAATAATACCGCGGCTTTTGAATTTTCTCTTGCTTTTAATTTATTTGTTTTTCAACCAGACATATTTATACATATTATAAAATGAAGTCTCCAAATAGCATCTGTATGTTGGAAAGAGGAAAACTCGAGAATACTTAACTGATACTAGAGATATTTGTACCATTTTGTAGGGCTTTCATTTATTGGAGAAGGCATTAATATATGGAAGTCATATCAAAATAAAATAAGGAGTTTTATAATTATGATTTTAACTTTTTTTCCTGCTTTGATTCGCGCATGCGCAAAACAGCAGTATCCGCGCGTGCGCAAATATCAAGAACTGTGATATGCATACGCGATACATTTCTTTTTTAACGTCTGATTTTTAAACAACGATTCAAAACTCATAATACCCAAAAAAAGGAAATCCAACCGTGGTCGAGGTACATTAAATGCCAAAACGCTTCGTTTGTTGTGCGATAATGAAAATATAGAGGAAAGAAAAACTCGATTAGAAAATATCAGAGAAAGAATGCCCACAGTTAGGGTAGGAGTGTCTTCTGTTGAGCGAAGTAACCATCTCTCTCTAAATCGCAATGCAATTGAATTACAGAAACAGAATGAATCAGATTTAAGTAAGGATGCTTGGGATTCCTTTGGATGTTACGGGAAAAGTTATGTGGTATTACTAGTACACATTATATAACAAATTTCATCCATCTAGCTCTCTATATATTGTTACAAAATTTTACTTCTACAAATACCGCTAATCAATCGCAACACATTTAATCGCTAATCATTAGTTCAGCAGCTTGCTTGCTTGCTGTCTAATCCTCTCCAAAATCTCTACTTGTCGGCGACTCCGACTCCTCTCACACACAACTTCTGACGATCCACACAACTTCTTCGCAGCCTCAGAGTGCTCGTCTTTTATAGTTCCGGAAGGCGGGGCTAGAAACTTCAGACCAATCAGGGCGTACCTGGGTGTATCTCGGTTATTACTGGATGGATCGTGAAGCTTCTCGAACTTTCTGGTATTATCCATTTAGTCACCAAACTCTCCAAATTCATCGCCAAGTTTGTCGCCAAGCTCTGAGGTCATTGACGCGGCACCCACTCAGCATGCACAGGACAGATCGTACAACGGTCTTTCTTACGATGACACTATTCGTGTCGGGTAGCAAAATTACAGATTTGTAACAGTATATTTATACTACATATTTTTTTTAAAATTTCATTCAACATAAGAAAAAAATACTATGCAACAAGTAGAAATGGCACATCCTCTAACAAAAACTTCAATCCCTTTTCTCCAAATCTAACGTAGCTCAAATATTATGCTGGTGTATTTTATTTCATTTCTTCAAACAGTCAAATAATGTAAATGAGAAATAACAATAATCAGAAAAAAGGCGCGAATTGGCACAGTAATAATATATATATTTTTTTAAATGATTTATTCGTATATTAGAAACTTTGAAATACAAGTAACTTTGTCGAAACATATATGTCATTTGCATAGTTTGAAATAAACTGAATAAAATCTGTTTCGTTGTTTCAAGAAATTGAAAAATATGTGGAATTTGCATTTGAATGTCGGTTCATCTCTTGTGCAAATTGGATTCTTTTTTTCAGATGGAAAACCAGGAGACTTTAAATCTCATGTTACATTGGCATTAAATAAATTCAGACGCGACGCAAAATTTCACTTAGCAATATTCGGCGTCGCATTTCGTAATCCCTAAATTTTACTTTCTACATTTTTTTGAGATAGAATTTCGTATTCAAATTATTTTTTTGGCTCAAGAGATTGAAATTTACAAAAGAGGGTATTTTATTCCAAAATTTAAAAATGGAGTGTTAAATTTTTAAATTTAGTGAAGAGCAGAATAGAAATAAAATAGAAACAAATAAATAATAACAAATAGAAACTGAGAATAAATATTTCAGTTTCATATCATTTTTTATACTTACAATGTTTATTGACACTCGTCTGTGCATCTGTGAACCAAGCGATATTTTCATCAAAGCAGAAAATTTTACGAACATATTTTCTTTCTATATTCATTTCCTTAATAATTGAACAGTAATAATAAAATATATTTGTCAATTAAACATTAAGATTTGCTATGCTATTATAACATTATATGCTATTATATCAAAGATATTCGCACATATGATTATATGTTTGAAAAAATAATAAACATAATTTTTTCATATAATATTCATATAAGGAAATGCTAAATATTACAATAAACTAGCCGTCATTTACAATCAATTAGTTCGTAACGAATATTGTTTGTGTTTGATTTCAATTAAATCTTTTCAATATTTTTTTTAATTTAGCGACAATCATAAAAGTTATAAAAGATGGAATTAAGATTCAGATAGAACGGATATAATTAAATTTTGGTTTTAAATCATTTATTGTACTCATAATTTTGTGTGTACAATCGACAGAGCACCTGCGAACCAGACGATATTTTCCTAAAAAAAATAAAAATAAAAAAATACTTGCATATTCTTTTTCCATATTCATTTCATTAATTATTAAATAGTAATGATAACGTATATTTAAAATTAATAGTAATAATAAAAATAACATATATATTCTTATTTATATATCATTTATCATGATTTGTTATGGGCTGTTTGTTATGCAGCTGTGTATTTAAAAAATAAACTATTTCTCTCAATAAACTATTTTTAACCAATAAATCGTGATAAGCATTCATGCGGAGTAATTTTAATAGCTTTGCACCTGTTTTGTTTATATTGTACATGATTTTTCATGATAGAAATAAATGTCATGATATCACACTGTCAAGGAAAAGGTGTTTCCAGTTAATCTCTCTTCTAATTAAAAGTTTTCGTTTTCGATATTGTAACTCAACTTTTTTATCCCTCGAATAAACAGCCTAAATTTTATTAAAATAATGAAATGTTTTGCATAAAATTATAGAACTCGAAAAACGGCGCAAATGACTTGCATGGCGCATTGGCAAACAGCATTTATGCAATATTGATCTTTGGCAAGAATCTAGCAGTTTTACTGAATCTGTCATGAAAATATGTATTTCGCATATTCTTTTTCCGACTGATGGAAACTAAGATTGCACTGGAAACTACATTTGTAGTCATAAGACCACATACTGAATTTCATTAAATTAGTTATTGTATTTAATGCATTCGAAAGGACAGACGTTCAACATATTTGACAGATTTAGTCCAAAATAAGATGACATTTTAGATTCCAATCCTGCGTAGTTCTTTAGCTTTTTCTAGCTATCCTGTGCACTCACTCGAAGAGGCTAGTGGATATATTTCCACTGAATGGACTTTCTTCACAATCCAACAGAAGTTTTCAAATTTAGTCAGAAGTACGTATAATTAATTTCATTAGTCTAGCTCAAAGAGTTTTATCTTTTTCAAAAATATACAGATATAAGTCAAAAAATCAGTTTATCGAATACAGAAAGGTGGGATTCAATAGAATCTTGAATTCAATATTTTGAGAATTACAGTACTTTAGCTATACTTCATATATAAGAAAATAAGACAAAGGAAGCAAATAAGATTGTAGGATTGTTAGGGTTCGGAAATTTATAATAACATACGCAGTTTTGTATATGTTGTCTTCCACAAATACCGCTAATCAATCGCAATGACGCAGCACATTTAATTGCTAGTTCAGCAGCTTTCTTGCTGTCTAATCCTCCAGTTTCTCTAGGTGTCGGCGACTCCGACTCCTCTCACACACGACTTCTGTCGATACACACAACTTCTTCCCAGCTTCAGTGTGTTCGTCTTTTATAGTTCCGGGAGGCGGGGCTAGAATCTTCAGACCAATCAGGGCGTACCTGGGTATATCTCGGTTATTACATCCTTTATGAAGTGAAATTCAATTAAATTTAAAAAGATTATAGTCTTATTATTTATATTTTTTTAGAACACTTAGAGAACGAATGGTAAGAAATCATACAGATTTCTAAGCGTTCTTTCCACAAAGAATGACAATAAAATGAAATCAAAATTCACCAATAAAACACTGTATAATTATGCAATTAATTTCACTAAAAGCTGATAAAATGTAAATACAACCCCAGTCCATCAACTTAATGCTACACGCCGCACTTTTTTTCCTCGAAAATGATGAATGCTTCAAACTTTCCAAAGAAACCTTAACGAATGGTTACTAAAAAAGATCCAGCATTTGTGGTCCGAAAGTAAATCTGTGCCGAAATGAGGCACTTTTTGTACAAACGCTTTTGGCTTGACCAAAAGCAAGATATACTTTTCCATCTTCCAAATCATATATGTGCAGAGTTTCGTAACTGTAGGTCAAACGGTATAACCTGTAGAACGTAAACACACATTCGTCTTTATTATTTATAGAGGTATGGATTATTAATTGTTTCACTTATACTAAATTCTTGATATAGCTTATGATCAGAATGTAAATATATTTTAAAAGCCTTTCATCGCATTTATTTATAAGAATACTCAAAGAATGAACGATAGGAAATCATGTAGGGTTCTTAGCGTTCATTCTGAAAGTAATAACAAAGATTTCTTAGCGTTCATTCTACAAGTAATAACACATATTTCTTAGCATTCATTCTACAAGTAATAACAATAAAATAAACTCAAGGTTCAGCAAAAGAAACGACAAAATTATACATTAAGTTTCACAAAAAGCTGACAAAATGTAAGTACAATCGCTTTCCATCAACTCGTTGCCCTTTTTTCCAAAATGCTGAATGCTTTCGAGCTTTCCAAAGAAACCTTACCGAATTGTTACTAAAAAAGATCCAGCATTTGTGATCCGAAAGTAAATCAGTGCCGAAATGAGGCACTTTTTATACAAACGCCTCTGGCGTGACCAAAGACGTTTAGAAGCCCCACCGCAAAGCCCAGAACGTCGTAAGTATTCAAATGCGTCTTAAAACTGCGGGACTCAATAGTTGAAGTCCTCTGAGGGTAGAAAATCGATGCGATTTTCGATTTTTGTGTTTTCTCGGTCCCTGGTGCGCGGAATCTAGATAAGTTTGAGGAAAGTTTTTTTGCGAAGCTAGAGCGAAGAATTCATTTTATAGTTGAATCTTATAGAAAATTGTTTCAAATTTTAGATGTTACTTTTTTATGAGCATTGAATCTTCTATCAGAACTAAATAAAGAAACATTAATTATTGAATCTAATAAATTTTTGCTGCTTCGTTTACCAAAAAATAAATAAATAAAAAATAAAAAAGTAGATTCCTTTGCATATGAGTTAATACTTGGCAGCATACATTGTTGATGTTAGAAATAGTCAAAATTAGGACGCAGAAATCATTTTACAGCCCCTGACTTCTAAGATATTGTAGTTATCGAAAACCTTTAAATATAAATTTGTTCGTCTTAATGAGGCACTAATTTGGCTAATACTATTTATTTTTATGTCTTAAATATTAAGAAAGTTAAATGAAAATGAAAATTTCAAACCTCTACCATACGAGCTTGTCCAAGATTTTTATATTTCTAACAATATATTCCAAGTCAGTTAAAATCGAGTCAAAATTGCGAGAATTTCGCTGTAAATTAAAAAAAAATAATAATAAGTGATTTTATTAGATTTTAAAATCGATAACTTCAATTTTTAGGAAATGATACTAAGTAAATTTCCATGCAATTTTCCTAAAACTTTTACTAATTTTTCAATATTTAATAAATAATTGGTTAAGCACACGCGATTTTGAAATAAGTTTTCATTTATACATTGGTATAGAGTATCTCTTGGTCTATTTCTGTTTTATAGCAATTTACAATTTTCGTCCATTTGTTGAAAGTATTTATCAGATCTCATAAAAAAATATTATTACCGACTTTTGAAAACCCAAAGAGGCTAATTAAAATTTGTTAATTAATAACTATACAATATATGATGAAATTCCACGATATTTTCCGAAAGTAATATCTCAAAATATCCAATTTCAATCCATGCAAAAATTTTAAAATAAATTAGTTTTTCAGTGACGCTGATTTAATTTATTTGCATTTTTTTTATTTTAATAAATGTTTTTAAAAAAACTATTTTACAAAACGTGCAATAAAAATCTTAATTGTTCTATAATGAGAAAGCATATGAAAAAGTTTAGCCACAAAAAATTAGAAAAGCTCTGAAAAAATATTAAAAGAAAAATTTTTAAGCAAACGATTAATGATTTATATCAACAAAAGCAAATGAATTCTGATACAATACTAAAAGAAAAATTTTAAAGCAAACGATTAATGATTTATATCAAGAAAAACAATTGATTAATTTTCGTGCTTTGATTAATAAAGAATTATTTATTTAATTAAAAGTCTGAAAATATTAATATTTCTATCACACTTCAGAATATTTATCTAAAATTTGCAAAAGTTTGGAAATAAATATCAATAACCTTTGTAGGAATTTCTATTTCAGTTTATTAAAAATCGTCTGGCTTAGCTGAAATTCTCATTTTAACTGAAAAATGTTTCATACGATAAAAGAATTTTTATGTGTTTGAATCTTTTATGCAAACATAGTTTCTACATTAAGAAAATTAGATATTTTAGAAAATATTTTAATCTTGAACAACGTCATGCAATAAGAAATGCGGACAGGAAATGCTACAAGAATATAAAAGAAAAAAAATCTACCTTGCCTGTTTTTCACCCATGTATTAGCAATTGGAAAGAGTGAAAATACTCTCTGGGCTATAGAATACATTAAGTTACCGAATCCCATTTTCATTCCTGGCATCAATGGCCTCAGGAGGGTCACAGATATCTTCTTACATCTCCAGATTATATCGGTTGTTTGATGAAAAAGAAATATTTCTTTTTTATATACTTGTCTCCATTTGTTTCTCTAGTAATTATTGTAAAATGTGTAACGGAATTTTTCAAAAACATTTGAATAATCTGTTTATTTTAACATGATAATATTTATCGATTGTAATACTAAGAGTAAACTAAGGGCGTTAAAAAATAGGTTCCGAATGCTTCTTTAGATGTTCAGCTACTAAATGTACGAGTAGATAAAAATTGTTCCTGTTATAGCTGTTATTCTGTAAGAAATTCATTTCAAAAAATTGATTATTTTAATCTGTTTTATTATTTACTAGCCCCTTTGGCGACCAGCCGGTTCGCCAATCTTAATGCTCGTTAAAATATTAATAATTAAATATTTTATGTAATTTCTACATTAATAGCTTCTTCATCAAAATATTTTAGAACTTCAAATTTTAATAGTCATATAATTTACTCATAATATTATAAAGGCCTTCAGTCATAACGTAATATGTTTCTCTCTAATTCTATGTTAGCTCCCGTAGAATTTATGATTTAAATTAAAGTGGAAATGATTAATCCGCAATTAATATAATAATATACTGCAACAAAGTATTTATAATATGATTACTGAAAACAGCGCCACTGACAATTTAAACCTTATGAGCACTGAAGAATATCTTTCTTAATTTATATAATATCTCAAGAATTTGTCAACAAAATTTTCTCAGATTCATCATGAGCAGATCGATTATTTAACAATGTTTCTTTTTAAATGCATCAAACACTAAGAAAATAAAATGAATCGTTTAAAATAATCGGTCGAAAGCAGGTTAAAAAAATTACTTAAAAAAACGATGTACTTAAACTAACATAAATATAGTAGCACTACAAAAGCATAAAACTCACCTAAAAATAATTTAAATTAAGTCTGCATCCGTTGAAAATAGTTCTCGACAATCAGAACACAACGCGCATGCGTGAATTTTCAACGCCAGTTACGGTAAAATTAATGCAAATGCTTGAGTTTTTCTACGCCAGTTGGGGTAACGCTATGCAGATTAAAAATTTTTAATTTCCTTTATTCTGTTTTATTTTAATTCAAAAGTACTTCAGAATGAATCTGAAAGATCAATTAATTAAGGTATACGTTCACACTAGAAGATTTTTTTTTTTAAATTTTAACTTTAAAAATACAGTTTTTTCCCAGTAGGTCATTATTACATGTTTAAACTCATTTCAGTGAGAAAATAATCATATTACACTAATTATTAATTAATTAATTAATATTTAATGAGATAAGTAGCCTATTTTTTGAAACATGATATCGTAAATTCCAATTTGTACAAACTACCAATTCTAGTTGGAAATGACGCCTAATATGAGTCTTCATGTTGTCTGCCTCAATCAAGTCATAAAAATATATAGTTTTTTTAAACAATTTTTTCATCAACGATGAATAGAAAAAGCGAGATTTTTTCTGTCATTTTAACGTTTGAATAGTTATTAAAAATTTATTTCTATAGATATAACTTTTATTGAGATACAAAACATCCACTGTCTCATACAGATTATTTTGATATATAAATATTTCTATTTGGTTCATTTCTTGTTGAATTATGATTGTTTGAATGAAGCAACATTATGGAAAAATATCATTCTTCATAAAATGAGTTTAAAAAAAAAAAAACCGGAAACTAGAGTTTTTAAAGAAAGTACCTCAAGAAAAATAATTATAACTTGAGAAATATTTCGAATATTGACAACATCTTGGTATTATTTGAAAGCTAAAAAAACATAGAACATTTTAAAACAATAAAAAATATTATATTTTGAACGATTTTCGAAGTTTCATGTGTGTATGTACACCTTAACAATGTATAATTTTAAATGCATCGAACATTAAGAAAATGAACAGAATCGTTTGAAATAATTGGTCAAAAAATGTCAAACCTAGCCTCATTAGCGCTGGAAAAAAACACTGAAGCCTTACTCATTTGGCGGTAAGGAAATGATTTTTTTTGGCGATAAAGTTAGTTTAAATAATAATTAGAATTAATAATTAGAATTTCAAAAAAGGACCCCAGGTGCACATTCCCGATCTCGAAGGTATACATGTACCAAATTTGGTAGATGTAGGTCAAACGGTCTGGCCTGTAGAGCGCCAACACACACATACATTGAGCTTTATATAAGTATAGATAAGCCAGCGGGAGTTATCTTCCCCAAATATTCTCTTATACTTTCTAATAAATTTGTTATGCCAGAGAACGCCTTCAGTGGCATTGGCATACAATGTTTGCGAAATCTTAACTTTTGTCTCGAAATTAGCATTTACTAAATCTGTCGTGCGATTCTTGGCGAGTTTTTAGACGATTAATCACTGATGTATCGTTAACCCTCCAGCAACGTATCTCGCGATTTCCGCGGGTTGGTAATCAGTCCATTTTTTGTTGCATCCCGCGTTTTTCAGAGTTTAAAGTGTTTATTTTTGCGATTACAGATTTTTTATAATATTATATTATTATCGTGTAACATATGCTATCAGTTCACGTTCTTAGAAAGATATTTGAACTTATTTAGAAACTTCGCCTCTAAATAGTGATTTTAACGAATTACGCAGTCAGAGGGTTAATAGTATCTGAAAATCTAATTTGTTCTTTCGACATGTTTTTAGCAAATTGTAAGAATGATTTTGTGACTACAAATCTGTACTTTATGGTACCAAAATCCAATAAGAGATTTGATATATTTTTGAACTATCGCGTTTACACGTTTCTGAAAGAGAAACTTTTGTAGGTATTGTGTTAGATTATATTCGAAGAAAAAGACAGACCAATTTCCACTGAACAGATTTTACTCAAAATTTGATAAAAATTTGCAAATTTGTTACAAAGAACGTATAGCAAACTTCATCAGTCTAGATTAAATCATTTTTAAGTCATCTTTATCCCAGACAGACAGAGGTTTTCGAGAAGTTGATTGTTAGTTGTTAAATAGATATAAGCATTTAAATATATCCATTTTTTATATTAATTATTTTGAATATTATTCTGTTATTTGCTACGGCACTTGAAACCTACATTGCATATCAGTTGTAAAAAAGAATTGCTTATATATACATGATTGTTTTACTTTTATTTATTATAGAAAACGCAGACGATATTTTATAAAAAAACAAACAAAAAAACACCCAAATATTTAATATTTATTTTTTACTATAAAGAATGTGTGAAGACTATTAATATAAAAACACAGAAAACTAATCGCATTGAATTCCATTTGAATTCATTGCATAGTTTTCCCAAGTTTATATATTCTATTCTATTCTTTAAATATGAAATGCGAAATTCCATTCTTGCTATAAATCTTTTCAGGTTTAATCAGACAGGTGCATCATAAATATTCATATTTAAAGGTATTCTTATAGGAACAAAGAAAATGCAAATTGAATTATTCATGCTGTAAATTATAATTATTTTCCAGAAAATAGTTATTTGGAAAATAGTTACATGAATTATTCAAGAAGTATCTTCAAAGAATTTAACACGCAATTCTAAGAAACTGCCAATAAAATATTTCGCTATAGTTATAAGCTACTGATGTATATTCTGCTAAACTAAAATTTGAAAGTAGATATATTAATCATATTTAACCAATTTATTTATTTATTTGTTCTATAAATTATAATTTATTAGTGGCAATTTGCTGTTTTTCGAGAATCAACTTGGTTTAAGAATATGCAAATTCATTGATTCATTTCAAGCTTTTTTTTAAAAAAATGAGCTATTAAAATGCTTAATTACTTTCATTTAGGATAAGTGTTAAAACATAATTACACAATTTGAAGAGTAATTAATTATCAGTTATTTTAAATTATCTTTTATATATATATTTTTTATAATAAAGTAGAAAATTGAACATATCTATCTGCCGATACAAGAAATCTTTCGAAACATTATCAAAAATTCTGTTTTGGAATTTGAATTTCAATGGTATGTATTTTTAACTTGAAAAATCAATCAGCTTTAAAGATATTTACTTAAATGGAAAACTTTAGTAAAGCTATGACCGCTTTCGCTCACTATTTCGTCAATGCATCTGAATTAATTATCCCAAGAAAATGACTTACATATTATTTTAAAGGGCAGGCGATATTTCTAATGATAATACTTTAATTAATATGTTATATTTCACTTTTGAAATAATTTTAAATATTTCTAATAAGTGTGTAAGATAGTTTAAGGTTAGAATGTATCATTCCTTCTTATTTAATAAATCTTACTGAAAAATGCAAATTACTGCGATTGCATACTTTCTATAGTCTCATCTTTTCGGCAGATTCGATTTAAAATTTCAAAAGGGTCTATACTTGAATTCTAAAATGTTTGAGAATTTCCTTTATCCTAACTATAAATAGTTGCTTAAATGTGTTAATACGTTTACATTCATGTATTAATATATACAGACAATATGTTAACCCTTTCAGAGGTTCGCTTGAAAATTAGTTAAATAAGCACTTTATGGGCTTAAATTGAAAATCAAACTGAAACTTATTTAAGTTTTCATATTTTTGATTTATCACGTTTGCATGGATATGAAAGCACAGATTGACAAAGGTCCCTATGTTTTTCGAATTTTTTTACGATAAATATACTTTTTCTAATACTTTTTTAATATTTTTTTCTGGAATGGAACTCATTAATCTCTTTGACAATAATTTTCTGAGAAAAAAAAAAAGGATCATTTCGCTTATCGAGCATTTTGCATTACTCATAATAGTTAGGATCGAATTATGCTCGCTAAACGAGATTCACTGTCTTTTTTATAATTATAAAATGGAAGCAAGTATAATCTGCAAATTTTCAATAATTTAAACCAAATCATCTTGTCAATTTTATTCCAAACATAATCTAATATATAAAAAATTAATTGCTTGTTTGTTCGTACCTTATGCGCTCCTCTACCGTTCAGCCAATTGCGATGAATCTTCATTAACTTATTGCTTGCACCTGCGCGAAGGTTTTATTTTAAAATTGAATAATTGACAATTGAATTGGCAAAAATTGAGCAATTGAATTGGCAAAAATTGAACAATTGAATTAGCAAAAATTGAACAATTGAATCGGCAAAAATTGAACAATTAAATTGGCAAAAATTGAACAATTGAATCGGCAAAAATTGAACAATTGAATTGGCAAAAATTGAACAATTGAATTGGCAAAAATTGAACAATTGAATTGGCAAAAATTGAGCAATTGAATTAGCAAAAATTGAACAATTGAATTGGCAAAAATTGAGCAATTGAATTAGCCAAAATTGAACAATTGAATTGGCAAAAATTGAACAATTAAATTGGCAAAAATTGAACAATTGAATTGGCAAAAATTGAACAATTGAATTGGCAAAAACTAAACAATTGAATTGGCAAAAACTAAACAATTGAATTAGCAAAAATTAAACAATTGAATTGGCAAAAATTGAACAATTGAATTGGCAAAAATTAAACAATTGAATCGGCAAAAATTGAGCAATTGAATTGGCAAAAATTGAACAATTGAATCGGCAAACGGATATGTCATTCGGAGTTAATCTCACATATTTTAAACAAAATAATAGTATATTAATCAATACCAATCAACATGCGTGAAATGATAATATTTTCTGCTAGCGATATATTTTTTTTTCTTTTCATTAATATATAGTCACCTACAATGGATTCAGCGGGCGCAATATTTTTTATGCGGCACATATTATTCAGAGTTTATCTGGCACATACAAAATAGAATTATTATTATGAATTTCGTTCAAGTTAAGTTATCTATAATGGAAATTTCACAATCCAAACAGTATTTTTTCGATTTATTTAGTGAATCCACACACGATATTTCGGTCGTACTAGCTTATATCGTTTTGATAGCTTCGATAAAAGAAAAAATATGTGTCCCCAAACGTTCGTCACTTAATAGAACTACCGGCGGAGCACATAGAAATGAGCTAAATTCAGCTTCTCAGACAAACGAGGAACGACAAGTGAACAATAAAACAGATCGTTTACGTATTGCAAATTCACGTGCTTCAGAATCTCCAGATCAATATGCGGCAAGAATCGAAAGAAAACGTTTATATGCTTCTTGATCCCGCGCATCAGAATCAAAAGACCAAAATGAAGACCAAGAAGTGAGGCAACTATTCTTAACGGAATGTCGACTAGAGAAGATGTGCTCATTCCACGCATTCCCATTATTCCCACTGCCATGCCTTTTGATTTAAAACGACTGAATTTCCCCATTCGATTTGCGTTCTCGATGACCATCAACAAGGTCAAGGTAAATTACTTCAAGTGTGGGAGTTGAACGTATAAAATCAATGTTTTCCACATGGCGAGTTGTACGCTGGATGCTAACGAGTCGGAAACCAAGAAATGTATTTGTTTCTGCTGAAGACGAAAAAATAAATGGTATTGTCTACCCTAAAACACTTGAATATAGAAGTAAAAAATAAATAAATAGATTAAATGTTATTTGTACTTCTCCTTTATATATCATTAAATTGCAATGAATGTATTCATTGTTGACAAGAAAATAAATATCATTCTTTCTATTATTCTTAATCCAACAAGACAGCTATTTTAAATTTCAAATGGTAATTCCAAAATTATTTATTATGCGGCAGCAACGCGCCGGATACCAGCTAATATAATATAATTTCTCTCCTATTTTTATCCAGATACCATTTCTGAATAAATACGTTTTGGACTCATGACTTTACTTTGATGTTTCACATTTTAAAAATATATTTCATGGTCCAATATTCCTATGATCGACTCCATCGAATGAAAAATCCGAACGTTTGTAACATAGAATAAATTTTTCTTCCAATGAAAAGCGCATCCAGAATTGCAGATAAAAAGATGAAAGAAAAAGAAACAAAAAAAAAACAGTAAGATGTATTCGAAAGGTAGCAAAATGAAAGAATTTATGAATGCCAGTTTTCCAAATATTTCTATCCGACTCGATATTTCACGAACTTCGAGGAACTTCTGATGGAAGAGTTTTATGACTTTTTAATAACGATCTCGGATCTTTTTCTAAGCTAACGGCTCAGCTAAGCTAGTACAGAGGGAAGAGATGGCAAACATTTCAATTTAGTTTCGGAAATGCCATGAAAAAAGTAAATATAACATTCGAGTATTTGAAAGTGAATGCAGGTATCGAAAAGTAGCTTTAACTTACTAGAAATTTTAAAACTATGATTGCTTCAAAGTATTTTTTTTAGTCTGGTAATGAGTATCGACTTTTTATAATATTATACTGAAATGATATTTTTAAAATTTCGAAATTAAGTAATGATCCATTTTAAATTGATATTTGAGATTGAAGGAGTGTATTCGTAAACTGTCAGTACAAGTTAGCTTATATGGAAGTTAAAAATAAAACGTTTATTCCTTTTTAAAACTTGTTTGCGAATAGAATGTAGGTATTGAAATCTACCTTTAACTTAAATTTAAAAACTGTAATTGCTTCAAAGTATTTTTTTTAGTCTGGTAATGAGTATCGACTTTTTATACTATTATACTGAAATAATATTTTTTTAAGTTTCGAAATTAAGTAATGCTCCATTTTCAATTGATGTTTCAGATTGAAGTATTGTATTCATAAAATGTCAGTACAAGTTAGTTTATATGGAAGTTAAAAATAAAAAGTTTATTCCTTTTTAAAATTTGTTTGCGAATAAAATATAGGTATTGAAATCTAGCTTTAACTTACTAGAATTTTAAAAACTGTGATTGCTTCAAAGTATTTTTATTTTGGTCTGGTAATGAGTATCGACTTTTTATACTATTATACTGAAATGATATTTTTTAAGTTTCGAAATTAAGAAATGCTCCATTTTCAATTGATATTTGAGATTCAAGGAAAGCATTCATAAACTGTAAGTACAAGTTAGTTTATATGGAAGTTAAAAATAAAACGTTTATTCCTTTTTAAATTTGTTTGCGAATAGAATGTAGGTATTGAAATCTAGCTTTAACTTTCTAGAAATTTAAAGACTATGATTGCTTCAAAGTATTTTTTTTAGTCTGGTAATGAGTATCGACTTTTTATAATATTATACTGAAATGATATTTTTAAAGTTTCGAAATTAAGTAATACTCCATTTTCAATTGATATTTGAGAATGAAAGAATGTATTCATAAACTGTCAGTACAAGTTAGTTTATATGAAAGTTAAAAATAAAACGTTTATTCCTTTTTTAAATTTGTTTGCGAATAGAAAGTAGGTATTGGAATCTAGCTTTAACTTACTAGAGAATTTAAAATGTAATTGCTAAAATATCAAATTTCTGCAATAATTTTTTTTTATTGATTGCTTTTAATTTTGCATTATGATAGATGTATATTATTTTAACAGTAACGTTATATGATGATGTATAATATTGCTAACAGTAACTCTATTTAATGATGTACGTTTATTATTGCTTATAATAATGCTATATAATTTGTATTGCTGATCCATCCATATGCTGATTGTTAAAAACTTTCTAATAGATAAAAATTTTCCGGTTCTTCTTGGCACTACATGAAACTATTATCTGTAGATTTGTTTATCTGTTAGATATATTGGGTGTTCATTAATTATTGTCGGGGTTTCCGTACCTCATAACTTTCGAATAAAAAATATTACGCAAAAACCGATTACGCATTCGTAAATTACAACTCAAAGAATTTTATTAATGATATTAAAGTGTAAATCTTGCACTTTGTAGGCATTCAGCTGAAGGCGATTATGTATTCGTAAATTCGCTGAACAAATTTTGACTTTTGATAATCGTGCGGGTTCTCCGAGCATCATATTCTACAGTTATGTTTATTCACTTTTTCTGACACATGAAAAGTGGATTCGTCACTGAAGAACCATTTCCGAAGGTAATTTTCATCATCCTCAATTCGAGTCAAAATTTGTTCAGAGAATTTACGAATACATAATCGCCTTCAGCTGAATGCCTACAAAGTGCAAGCTTTACACTTTAATATCATTAATAAAATTCTTTGAGTTGTAATTTACGAATACGTAATCGGTTTTTGCGTAATATGTTTTATTCGAAAGTTATGAGGTACGGAAACCCGGACAATAATTAATGAACACCCTGTATATACAATAGCACTATATAATGTGTACTGCACCGGAAAGGGGCAACATGAATTCTAGAAATGAAGATGTGATGTGGTATTAAGTGTTAAATATTATGATGTTTTAATGCTTTCTATGAGCTAAAATTGTTTCTATTTTTCTTAGTTCTGAAATGCACTATATTTTGTGATCTGTTAGGTAAAGATGCAATAAAGATATATAATTTGCATTGATGTTCCATCAATATTTTGATTATTTAATACTTTCAATCATCTAAAATTGTTTTGGTTCTTCTTGGATCTGAAAGAAATTGTTACCTGTAAAATTCAACAGATTAGATACAGATTTAACAATTGATTTTAAACCTACTTTCAGTAGAGTTAGCGATTTGAAACAAGTTTTAAACATCAATCAGAATTGGCTGGAAATGTAACATTTATTTGTTTCATACAAATGTTGCATTAGATTTTAAACTATTTTAAACATACACGAATGTCAAATGATCTAGAGATCTGAAAATTTAAACATAGCTCAGAACTGTATGACAAAGCAATATTAACTCGGTTTCTTGTCTGTTTAGAAGAAATTTTATCATCAGGGATTTAAATTGAAATCGGAAACAAAATTTGGCACACCCATCTCTAAAAAGTAGAAAACAATTAATTTAATATAAAATGACCTACCAAACTTTTAAAACTGACTAAAAACCTAAAAGGATTTCTCCCAGCTTCTTACAGGTTTATCTAATTAACAAAGCGTTGTTTTATTTTTTTTGGGGGGGGAGGTGTAATTCTGCATATTACTATATGAAATTATTTTAGACTTTTCAGTCCTTTTTAAAAACTTAGTATATTAAAAAAATCTTTAGACGATCGTTTTTAATATGTTTAAAAATTTTAATTTCAACTTTTATTTGAAATTTGAGGGATTTTTTTTATTTAGATATTTAAAAAGTGTAATAATAGGAAAATTCAAAACGGACCAGAATTTGACATCAAAAATAATTGCAAAATAAAAATAGATCCAGAAGAAAAAATCTAATTTACCTAATTTATCTTATAGAACATTTGACATGTTTAACCAATAAAATGCAAAATACCGAATTCCACCGAAGAACCGTCGTGTAAGGTCTGAAACCCTTTAAATCCGTCAGGGCCAAATGTACATCCGCTGGTGTAGTGTGGAGAGGGGGGCCAGCTCAGGCGTCGTCCTCGTCACCTGACCGTGGTTCAAAATTACGAGGTCCGTCCCAAAATATCCCTAACGTTGCTTTACAACGGGATGTTAATATAACGAAGCTAAACTAACTAGCTGACAGCATAACTAATAAAAGCTGTCTATTTTCTAATTGCGCGTTGACTTTTTTGAGTATTTTAACTTCGTTTTTCTACTCCCCATGTGAGCTATGCATGTTACAAACAAAATATTCACGACTTAATTTCCAATACTGAAGCATCATCAATTGCAATTAAATTGACAATCAGAGTAATTAAATTTTTATCACTAAAATGTAATTTTTTAAATTTGACGGATATAAAAGTCAAATATTATGGGTAAAATTTGCAGAAATTATTGGGAGAAAAAAAATCTAAATTATTTTTAGTTTATTTAAATGTTAACTAAAATTGAAAAAAAAAAACAAAAAAAAAAACATTGCACGTTCCCATTATTTAAAGTATATATACGTCAAATTTAGTTGGTCAAATGATATTTTTCTCTAGAGCGGTGGCATACACAAAGACATTTGCTATCCTTTATAATACGCATAAATAAATCTACATTTCCAGTAAAATCATTCAAATTTTTGGTGACATTATACATTCGGAAGAACAATACTAGCTTCAACGAAAATACCAAAAATGAATTCAAATCCTGTCATATTCATATATAATATCTACGGCCTTCTAATATTTCATCTAAGCCACCACTTTTGAAGAAATATATCTATGAATCGTGACTTTGCTTTAATATCCTGGAACTTAAAAAAAGAAGATATTTTCATGTTTCCCTTTTTTCTTCAATTGATTTCATCGAATCAACTATAAAATGGTTGTTATATAGAATAAATTTGCTTCGAATAAAAAGCGTAGTCAGAATTGCACAAAAAAAAATTTAAGGAAAAATATTCAAAAGGAAGCAAAATGAAAGGAATTTATGTATACTAGTTTTCGAAATATTTCCATTCTATTCGATATTTAGAAATCACCGAAAGAATCTGAAGGAAGAATTTTAAAATAATTAAATTTGATTTTTGGGGTGGGGTGGGTGGGGGTAACTGCTAATTCATACGCTTTTAGGGAAAATGAATTGGAATAAGATCGAAAACATTCCAATTTACGTTCAGAAATCCCAAGAAGTTATATATAACATTCCAATATTTGAAAGGAACGTAGATGTCTTAGATTAGTCTTTAGTGTAGAATGTATATTTTAGATCTATGATTTTTCGAGTTTTGCTGAATTTTACCTTTATTTATTTAACTGGGATAAAAAAATTTCCTATTTAATGTTTTTTTTAAATTTTTTTTATTTTTGCCTTATGTTATGCGAGTGTTAATCCCCCCCCCCCTTTACATAGCCACTAATAATAAAGATAAATGTGTCTGTGTGTGTTGCAGATTGGAGCTGTACAGGTCAGATCGTTTGACCTATAGCTATCAAATTTAGCACGCTTGTAATATGTGAAATGAGAATCTGTACCTTTTAATTTTTAATTCTTAATTTGAAATTTAATCGATTAAAAGCTAAGGAAAATTTCGAAATGTTTTCTCCATAATTTTCAAAACTATCACAGTAGAAAAAATAGCTTTTACGGCATCTTGAAATTCCTAAAAAAAATTATCTTTTCAATGATGTCAACGTTTAATTTATTTAATTTTTGTAATCGTATTTTATAATAATATATTTTATTGTTGAAGTGAAACTTGAGTGGTTCGTATTTTTGCTGCTAATGTTTCATCTTGACTTTTTGTCCCTTGCTGTGATCAATTCACAAAGATTCGGTTTATTTTCCCATGCTAAGAAGGTTTCAGTATAGGGAATGCTTTTGATAAATTATTTGATACTGCCTAGTACTTAAAGTTAAGATTCAAGCTTAGAATCAAGTAATGATGCTTTCATTTTAAATATCTACTGATTTTTCCCTCTGATATATTTCGACGTATAAAGATGACAACAGAAAAAAATGCAATGCACAATAAGGAGAAAGGCTCAAGGCTTTTGAATTGTTCTTATTTACGTTTGGATATATTGCCTGTACTTCCATATTCAATATAATATATATATATATATATATATATATATATATATATATATATATATATATATATATATATATATATATATATATATATATATATATATATATATATATATATATATATATATATATATATATATATATATATATATATATATATATATATATATATATATATATATATATATATATAATTATTATTATTTTAACTCTAGTTTATCAACTATAATTATTTTAATTCGACGATGATAAATATTAACTTAATTCAACAAAGACCAGAACAGTGAAATTTAAACGCAAATAAACTCAGGTATGCACAGTAAAAGAACTCTTAAAATAATATTTCTCAATTTTGAATGTTTGGAAAGGTTAAAAAGATTTTAAACACATTATTATAGAATATTTTAGATAAATGATTATATTAGTGCTATTATTAGCAAATTTATAAAAGAATTTACTTCCAAATATAACGCCAATTAAATATTTGAAAAAATACAATAAAATTTAAATATTTTCGAATTCTATAACTAAAATTATGTGTTTCTGGATTTCTTGCGTTCAAGCAATTATATATGTTCTTGTGTTTAGATAATAGCCTCAATTTTTCAGTGTTTTTTTTTTCTTTCTCATATAAAAAATATAGAAAATAAATATTTAAATCTTTAAACAACCCGATATTTAATTTTGTGTCGAATTTTTACGTCTCTGATCTCCTTGAATCCGAAAACTAGTTTTTTTTTTTAATTCTGTCTTTATGTCTCTGAATATGATAGTTGAAAAGTTCCTTGATTTATATGAATGAATTTCGGTATGCAATCTTAGAAACAAATTTGTAGACTGAATGAATTCAATTTTGAATCAATCCCATCAACAAGAAGTTTGTTTGTCTGTCTGTCTTATTTCATTTTACTTACTATTTATGAAATTATAAAAAAAAAACAATTATATGATAACATTTAGAAACATTTTGAATATCAAATGTAATCCAGTTTTATTTTGAATCAAATCAGTGAAAAAGCTGCCAGTCTGTCAGCCTGCGTACATTCCAAGCATATACACCGTATACTCAAAAAAGCAACAGATTATATAAATAAAAATTTTATTACTAAAATAGAAAGTTCCTATCAAAGTTTGGTATCAATAGTTTGATAAAAAGAAATCTAAAGTACCTATTCATTTTTCTTCACTATACTAAGATACACAAAACGCTCATGTACTGGTTTTGAATGTAAACATCTAGCATTTATGATCTTGCCTATCTTTTGCAATTTTTTTTTCAGGGGGTGGGTGGGTAGGATACCCTTTATTAGGAATTTTGTAATAAATTTTCGGAGACACTCTTCCAATAACTTTTATTAATTAATCGGCTTAGTTTCAAAATTTTGCAGTTCCACCGCTGCTTTTATACTCATAAGATTTATTGCTATGTACTAACATTTATTTCTTACTAGTTTACTTTGTAGATAAAATTCTGTATAAATTCCTATACTTTCGAAAGAACATAACAAACTTCATCCCAAATCAAAATATTTCTTTCGAACTAAAATATATTCTTATATACCAACATCTGCTTTCTAAAGCTCCATCAAAGCAAACCCCTTTTGAGCAAATATATTTCGATTCGTGACTTCGCCTTAATATCCAACATTTTTTTAAAAATATTTTCATACTTCAGTTTTTTCCACGATCGATGCCATCGAAAGCAAGCAATGAAATGGTTGTTACATAGAATAAATTTTCCTCCGAATGAAAAGAACAGTCGGTATTGCACAAATAACCTTAAAAAAAGAACAAAAACTGAAACTAAAAGTATTCGAAAGGAATCAAAATGAAGGAATTTATGAAAGCCAGTTTTCCAAATATTTTCATCCGACTCGACATTTCAAAGGTCTCTGAGAAGTTCTGATGGAAGAGTTTTATGATTTTTTAATAACGATCTCGGAACTTTTTTGGGGAGTTAAAGGCTGAGCATCGTTCTTATAGAGGATATAGATCGGGAAAGGATGGCAAACATTCCAATTTACGTCAAGAAATGCCGTGAAGATGTAAACATAACGTTCGAATATTTGAAAGGGGCTCTGATCTTAAAGGTCTAACTTTAACTTAGAAAAGAAAATTTAAGTTGTGATTCCTTTTAAGATTTTATTCACTGATGCATTTTGCTAAGTCGTGTTTATCTGCAATAAATTTTCTGACTTTGACTGTTTCTTAAATTCCCGTTTCCGAATTTAACGCATTTTTAAGAAATAAAGTTTATATTTTGTTACGATATGCCTAGTGTTATTTGTACATATGTTTTGCTTCAAACTTATTAGATAAAGCATACATATTCATATATCATAAACTGGGCTGACAGAAAAACGATATGTTTTGTTTTGGTAATTCTTAGTTTTTTTCAAAAATTAATATAATTGAATTCAAGTGTATTTTCTTGAGTTAATGGTTCCTTGATTTCTCTTTCGGTATATAAAAAAGGATAATATTTCCACAGAATAATTTAACTTTACTTTTATATTTCCATGAATATATTTTTAAAAGATAAGATAAGAGAATTTTAAGAATACAGTAAGCTATAAAATAAAATCTTAATATCCTTAGAGGAATATTCATCTAATTTTGAAGTTAGATGAATAATCTTTGTATGACCTTAAATTACAATTGCTTTGAAGTTATTATTAAAGGCCTTTTCATTCCTTCATTGTTTTATCAATGGTAAAGTATGAGAAGTTATTTTTCACCAAATTATCCTTTCATCAGATAATCGCTTTTAAATTTGCCATAACAGTTAAATACCATTACTTAATATAAGGTGTTCATTAATTATTGTCGGGGTTTCCGTACCTCATAACTATCGAATAAAAAATATTACGCAAAAACCGATTACGTATTCGTAAATTACAACTCAAAGAATTTTATTAATGATATTAAAGTGTAAAGCTTGCACAATTTGCACTTTGTAGGCATTCAGCTGAAGGCGATTATGTATTCGTAAATTCGCTGAACAAATTTTGACTCGAATTGAGGATGATGAAAATTACTTTCGAAAATGGTTCTTCAGTGACGAATCCACTTTTCATGTGTCAGAAAAAGTGAATAAACATAACTGTAGAATATGGGGCTCGGAGAACCCGCACGATTATCAAAAGTCAAAATTTGTTCAGCGAATTTACGTATACATAATCACCTTCAGCTGAATGCCTACAAAGTGCAAATTGTGCAAGCTTTACACTTTAATATCATTAATAAAATTCTTTGAGTTGTAATTTACGAATACGTAATCGGTTTTTGCGTAATATTTTTTATTCGAAAGTTATGAGGTACGGAAACCCCGACAATAATTAATGAACACGCTATATAATTATGTTTAATGAAAATTTTCTTTCTTACTGTAAGTAATTTCTTGCTTAATGTATCGTAAAATAGAGAATAAAGCGTTTCATTGGTCGACATTTTATATCAAAATCATTTTATAAAATTTAAAATATTAAAAATTATCTTTCAAATGTTGTAAAAACTAAATTTAAATATTTCAATCAAATGCGCAACTTCAGGAACTATATATTTCTCTATGCATATTTATATGTGGGAGTGTGTGTTTATTATCAATATTTACAGATATCATTGCATGTTTTTTTTTATATTTAAAAAAAATTATGATTCTTTTTGTTTCTAACAACAAGTTATTTTATTTCTTTGCAGGTAAGAAGAATTGTAATTGAAGTAAAAGAAGTAAGATCTTTTCAGTTTTAATGATTTTCTGTGATGTTTCGGTTTTCTGCAATATTTTATTTTTGAAACTTATACACAGAATGTTCTGTAAATGTCGAATTCATGTTGTTTGTGAACATCAAGAGAAACAAAAAAAAAATTGCAATGGAACATTATATCGGAAACGACATTAAGAAATTAAAAATTGTGAAAAATGTTAACAGGTCAACAAAAAGTATAAATAATAATTACAAAAAACATTTACTGAATATAATATTGCGAAAGTTGTAGGAGTTAATACCTGCTGGCATCATTGTACTTTCTATAATAATGTATAAGTGATTTCCGGACGAGCTCGGAGGGCCGCGGTGGCCTGGTGGTAAGGTTTCGGCTTCGGAACCGGAGGGTTTCAGGTTCGTGACCCGATTCCACCGAAGAACCGCCGTGTAAGGGGGTCTGGTGCACGTTAAATCCGTCATGACCAAACGTCCTCCTGCTGGTGTGGTGAGGTGTGGAGAGGGGGGTGCCAGCTCAGATGTCGTCCTCGTCATCTGACCGCGGTTCAAAATTACGAGGTCCGTCCCAAAATAGCCCTAGCGTTGCTTCGAAAGGGACGTTAATATAACCAAAACCAAAAACCAAACCGAACGAGCTCGGAGATATCGAGTACGCTTTCGATCTCAACAGCAGCGACGACCCTCAGAACTATGACATCCTCCTTTGCGTCCATAAGTGGTGAACAAGAGATTTAAGGTAGCCCGCAGGAAAGAGTCACGTGGATTAAGAAATGGCGATCGTGGAGGCCTGTCAATGAGTCCAGCGTGCCATTCCTCGTATATATAACTTTCAGATAATTATGTATATCGAGGGAGATATGCGCAGGGACATCAACATGCATATAGCGCTTGTATCGCTGCACTGTGGTTGGCGCATTTTGAGACATTTCTAGGTAGAGATGCATAATCCATGATTTTTTGAATAACAAATAATATTGCTATTGTTATTTTTAAATATGCGTTCCAAATATCTGTTATTTCAATCATATTATTCATTAAAAATAATTACTTAATATTAAATATAAAATTTATTCATTGTAATTAATACTTAATTTACTCATTTAATTAACGTGTGAATGAATTAATTCATCTGTTTCAGCTTACTTCTTAATTTTTTTTTCTCAACACTATTTATTTAATTTATTTATTAGAGTGAACCATTTTCTGGAAAAGATGAGTTAAAAATATATGTCATTTCTTTAAAATGTTTACTTTAGTCCTATATTCTACCAATAGATGGCACCAGCAGTAAACGGAGTACATGTAATCAAAGTCAATCATGTCACGAGCAATAAAAAATGATCTGTATGGTATAGTGCATCATCAAATACGAATATCGGTGACTTCGCACTTTCCAGTGAAACCTCGCACTTTCCGGTGAAATCACCGCTGCGATAAATTTCAGTGATATGCAATTCAATGATACGATACGATAATTCCAATAACCGGTCCGTTCACTTTTCAATCCAATCACATATTTCTTTCGAGAGCTTCTATTGGACAGATCGTATGGTCACCGCTCCGGCAAATTTCAGTGATATCGTATCGATTGTTAGTTTCTATCGTGATCCAAAACTTGTAATCGAAATATCATCAGTAAGATCGTATGAAGGATTTGAATCACACCCCTCTTTGAAAAGTATTGATCACTTGTATTTGTGACTTTTTGATATTGGTTACGTAATAACCGCTCTGAAAATATTCGTCATCTCTATTTCTAGGACATTGTATTACTGAAAAGCAAAGCAAGTTTTTCCATTTGGGGTATTCAATCTCCGTTGCTTTCGTAAGTGTTGCATAAACAAGAGATTTAAGTTAGTCCTATAGGATAAAGTCACTTGGATTAAGAAATGGCTAGCGTGAAGGCCCAGCACTGGGTCCAACACCCCCTCTTCGTATATATAACTTTTAGATAATTATGTATATCGAGGGGGATATGCGCAGGGACATCAACATGCATAAACCGCATGTATGGTTGGCGTACTTTGAGACATTTCCAGAAAGTCGTGTTACTGAAAATCAAAATACCTTTCATCATTTAGTGTATTCATTTAACAATTACGGCCTCAAGAAATAAAAATCGTGGATCCTCACCCACACGTTGATTCTAAACATCTGTTGATATTTCCACAGTACACTGGCATGAGAATTATCCATCTGTTACACATACGCATTATGTGTGTTAATGAAGATTTCCTGAAGTTAAAACCTACTTGCATTTTTCTCGGTTTTTCACTCTCTCAGCATAATTTCCGATACATTATTCAATTGCAATTTTTATTCCTCTGAATTTTTATTAGATTCTGAATGTATTAACGAATTACATTAAATAACAACTGGTTCGCAATACCATATTATATAGCAATTTTTATTCCTCTGAGATTCTGGATGTTTTAACGGATCACAAGGTATTACAACATATAAAAAAATCGACTTTTTTATAAAAGGTAAAAGCACAAATAACTTGCGTGTGATAATTTAATTCTAAACATAAAATCATATAAATGAGAAATATTTGTCTAAATTTGGATTTATTTTTATATCTTATATTCCTTTATATTGAAATTGGAATGATATCATTATTTAAGGTTCCAGTAATATTTTCTATTAATTCGTATTCGCATATTTTCTATGCTGATTCGAGATACTTATAATAACAGACAATCTCATTTTACTTTATTAGAATAGTTATAAAGGCAGTTTTTTTTTTTACTTTATTAGAATAGATTATGCTTTTAATTATATATCATAAAATAGCTTAATTACTACTCTCGAATGAATATCGAAAACTGTTCTGAAAATTTGTATTTTAAAAATGAGTTATTTCACCTATTCTATATATCAAGATATAGAAATTGTAAAAACAAATGCTATTTAAAATTTCCACTTTAAATATAAAAATATAACTGTTAATATTTTTTTTTCCATTTTTTTTTCTTGGATTTAAATCTAATCTTTTAAATGAGCATAGGAATACCATATTCTGTAATTTATTTGAATTAGTTCTATTTTTATTCTTTTTTTGAAATTTATCGTTCAAAACACGTCAACGAAAGTTATGCTTGGTATTTGTTTTAATTTTCCTTTAAATAAGCATTTAATAAGAACATTCATTAATGTTCAAAGCAGGATATTTTTTTTTCTAGAAAATATTTTGCCTTTTGAATTTTCTTAAATTGCTTTCAAATGCAATTATTTATTTTTTTTATTTTAAAAATATCACATTATGTAATTGATTTTTAAATAATCCCATTAATATAGAAATTTTTTCGTTCAAAACACATCAATGAAGTTCTGCTGGGTATTCGTTTTAGCGTTTCTATAAATAAACATTTAACTAAGATTCAAAAGTAGAATAATATTTTCTAGAAAACCGTTTGGCTTATGAATTATCTTAAACTACGTTCAAATGCAATCTTTTATTATTTTTTTTATTTAAAATTATCACATTCTGCAATTTATTTTTAAATAATCCCATTAATATAGAAATTTTTTCGTTCAAAACACATCAATGAAGTTCTGCTGGGTATTCGTTTTAGCGTTTCTATAAATAAACATTTAACTAAGGTTCTAAAGTAGAATAATATTTTCTAGAAAACCATTTGGCTTATGAATTATCTTAAACTACGTTCAAATGCAATCTTTTATTATTTTTTTTATTTAAAATTATCACATTCTGCAATTGATTTTTAAATAATCCCATTAATATAGAAATTTTTTCGTTCAAAACACATCAATGAAGTTCTGCTGGGTATTCGTTTTAGCGTTTCTATAAATAAACATTTAACTAAGGTTCTAAAGTAGAATAATATTTTCTAGAAAACCGTTTGGCTTATGAATTATCTTAAACTACGTTCAAATGCAATCTTTTATTATTTTTTTTTTAAATTATCACATTCTGCAATTTATTTTTTAATAATTCCATTAATAAAGAAATTTTTCATTCAAAACACATTAAGGGAGTTATGCTGGGTATTCGTTTTAGCGTTTCTATAAATAAACATTTAACTAAGGTTCTAAAGTAGAATAATATTTTCTAGAAAACCGTTTGGCTTATGAATTATCTTGAACTACGTTCAAATGCAATATTTTATTATTTTTTTTTATTTAAAATTATCACATTCTGCAACTGATTTTTAAATAATTCCATTAATAAAGAAATTTTTCATTCAAAACACATTAAGGGAGTTCTGCTGGGTATTCGTATTAGCGTTTCTATAAATAAACATTTAACTAAGGTTCTAAAGTAGAATAATATTTTCTAGAAAACCATTTGGCTTATGAATTATCTTAAACTACGTTCAAATGCAATCTTTTATTATTTTTTTTATTTAAAATTATCACATTCTGCAATTGATTTTTAAATAATCCCATTAATATAGAAATTTTTTCGTTCAAAACACATCAATGAAGTTCTGCTGGGTATTCGTTTTAGCGTTTCTATAAATAAACATTTAACTAAGGTTCTAAAGTAGAATAATATTTTCTAGAAAACCGTTTGGCTTATGAATTATCTTAAACTACGTTCAAATGCAATCTTTTATTATTTTTTTATTTAAAATTATCACATTCTGCAATTTATTTTTAAATAATTCCATTAATAAAGAAATTTTTCATTCAAAACACATTAAGGGAGTTATGCTTGGTAGTAGTTTTAGCGCTTCTATCAATGAAAATTTAAGTAATGTTGAAAAGTTGAATAATATTTGTTTTCTGGAAGATCTATTGCCTTTTGAACTATCTTAAACTAAAATTTTAATATTTATGAATAACTTAGGACCATTCAGAAGAAATTAAATAAAATTGTGGTTCAGAAATTAGCATTCTTTTAAGTAAAAGAGTTAGAAAATTTCTTTTTTATTTCCCAAATTTTACTCTGCTAAAATTGCATTCCACACTAATATCATGCAATATCTGCGTCAAATTAGGCATATTTAAAGCGTAGATAAGAGATATTCATTAACTTTTAATCAGTTAACGTTTATCAAAACAGCGCCATTTGTGTTTAAATTTCCATTAAAATTCTTTCACAAAACTGCAGATAAAATCCTAATCCAGATACAGCTTGATTAAAATCGTCTCTGAGTGACAAATTATTGCATTAACAAACGAACAAAAAAAGTTACAACAACATTTCTACAAGTTTGTTATAGTCCAGAGTTATTCATTAGTACTATCCACTGATTAAAGACATCAATCATAATTTGTGACGTTATCTGGCACAAAGAAAAACAACCCAACCAAAAATTCGTTCAGTTGCTTTTGGAAAGGTCATAAATAAGTAATTTAACACCGAATGATTAAATGTTTTCTGCGTTCTTCAGTTAATAGGACAGTAATTATACATTCAGAATAGGAATTCTTATCAGTAATTGCGTATAATTATAAGATTGTTTCTTGAAGACACACCCTAGGAATTTGGAACAGTCAAGGCGCTTTCACAGTATCAGTACAAATGGAAGTGCGTGTATATTGATACGAAAGAGATTTGTCATTCGTGAGTAAGTTTGGGCTTGTCTTGCTTTACCCTAATAGGTACGAAATGTACCCAAGGGCACAGTGGATATCTCTGATAGGAACCAAAATGAAAGTGAAGCTGTTGCTCATTCCACAATTATTCAAAAAAATATTTGGGGCCATTGTAAATTGTTGCCAGAGTTGCTATTTTTAGATCAGAGGTTCCTGAGTATGAAATTCAAATCCACCCAATGTTCTCATTATTAAACGGGATGGTGAACTTTATATCTTTTGATCTACATATAATCCCACCCTATAAATATTCTAAACTTTTAGTGCTTCAGTATTGCATAACAGCAGAATGCCAGTTTGTGATAAAAGATTCACGATTTTGTGATAAAAGATTCACGATTTTGTGATAAAAGATTCACGATTTTATGATAAAAGATTCACGAATTTTTGTTCAAAGATTCCCGATTTTGTGATAAAGGATTCACGATTTTGTGATAAAAGATTCATGATTTTATGATAAAAGATTCACGAATTTTTGTTCAAAGATTCCCGATTTTGTGATAAAAGATTCACGATTTTGTGATAAAATATTCACGATTTTATGATAAAAGATTCCCGATTTTGTAATAAAAGATTCACGATTTTGTGATAAAAGATTCACGAATTTTTGTTAAAAGATTCACAATTTTATGATAAAAGATTCACAATTTTATGATAAAAGATTCACGAATTTTTGTTAAAAGATTCACAATTTTATGATAAAAGATTCACAATTTTATGATAAAAGATTCACGATTTTGTAATAAAAAATTCTAAAGTCGATTCTACCAAACTTCGTCTTTATAAGCCAATATTGTGCGCATTACATTCATATATAAAAATGCATTGTAATTGAAAAAAACAATTATTTCTTTTAAAATTAATAGAGTGGTCAAGGCTGATTGGAGTTCCTGCTTGTATTGGAGAACATCAGAAGAAATCTGGTTGTTTTCAAAATTGCCAGGATTGAATAATAGTAGAATGCAGGTTTTATGATAAAATATTCAAGAAATCAAGGGCCGATTCTACCAGATTTCTTCTTTGTAAGCAATTGTAGTGCAGATTACATTCATATAAAAATGCACAGTAATTGGAGCAACAATTATTTTTAAAAAATGGTGTAGTGGTTATTCCTAATGCATAGTTCAGTCTTGGATTGGGGAATACCAGGAGAATCCCGGTTGTTTCCAAAATTCCATCTTTCTATCAGGTCTGATATACATTAAATCAGTCAAATCTAATACACTCTATAAATATAGTAGAAAGTTATGGAAATTCTGAGGAATGGTAGCAAAGGCTGGGCTTCAGAATCTCATAATAAAACTAGCAATTTTATTTAACGAAATTCCGTTTCTTTAATCGTACTGAATACTTTATTAGCTGAATTGTATAACGCTAACACATCATAAAAATTTATTTAAAAAAATAGAGAGATATTGAAAACTACTGGCAACGTTTCTGCTATGAGATCAAAATATCGGAGAACCTCATTTACCAAAGATCAACCATATTTTGGGTTGGTGGAAGAGTTTCGCTTTTCAGATCAGAGTTTGTCAGGAGAAACCAGATTCTCTCAAAATTCCATTTTTGTTGTTGTTTCTTATGGCACTTGCCATGGACAAGCCCGCTGTTACGAAGACAGTGATTTAAGCCGGTGGGGGAGCGTCTCTTGTTTTTTTTAGCAGCGCCAACTAGGGCCAAGAGTACGACTTTGCCACTCACGCATCACTCATTCGCTTTCACAACCCCTTTTTACAGCAGGGCACATTCACACATCTCAAAGATAGAACAACAGAAGAACAACCATGCCCAATCCCAGGACGCCCAGCTCACGGGTAAGACGCGCTACCACTATGCCAGTACGCCGGCAAATTCCATTTGTTAACAGGTTTGGTGTTCAGTGTGTCGGTGGGAAAGCATAGCTCTAACATTCTTACAATTTTCGTAAACAAAATATAGGAACATTGAGAACTAGTGACGAAGTTTTTGCTATGATATCAAAATATCGGAGAACTACATTTACCAAAGATCGACCATAGTTTTGGTTGGTGGAAGAGTTTCGCCTTTCAGATCGGAGAACCTCAGAAGAAATCACATTCTCTCAAAATTCAGTTTGTTAGTAGACTCGGTGCTCAGTGTGTCAGTGGAATAACAAAGCCGTAACATTCTTAAAATTTGTAATTAAAATATGGAGAAACTGAGATCTAGTGGTCAAGTTTCAGCTATGTGATTTAAGTATAAGAGAATCATTTTTGTTTCAATTCCCAGGCAGTATTTTATATTTATTCTATATTTTTAGTTTTTATATACATATTTGAAATTATTTTAAGTAAAATAAAAAAACGTTCAGTAATGTTACAAAATAAATTAACAAGAATATCACCCCTCTTTCTCTTGAAATAATTAGACAAGCAGCACGTTCTTTTCTCCTTTCCTCTGAATCCCCTGTGCATATAGCGTGTGAATGCATTCTTTGACTTACGCGTGTAGATGCAATATGGCGTATTCCACACTCCTATGACGTGTATTATAATAAAGAAAATTAAGTATACAGTTTGAAAATTTTTTTAACACGAATTTAAACACGAACACATATATCTATGATTTTGGCCACATTCAATACCAAATCTTATTGATCTAAATTCTTTCATTTTTTTTTTTAGTTTATCACTTTTACTTACAAAAACGGAAGGACAGATGGTCACCTTATTTCCGAATTTGGTCCAAAACTTAATAAATATATGCGGATTAGACGACAAAATTATGTACCTAATTCCATTTCGGAATTTTTGAGTTATCATTTCATTATGTAAATCGACAGACATATTTCTCTTCAATTGATGTTGCACAAACGTTAACAAAAATTTAGAAATTCCATTCTGATATCTCAACATTTTTGTGTTATCGATTTCGAAGATAATAAAAATACACTGCCGTAATTCAAAAAAAAAAAAAAAAATGTTTTTCAGATTTTCGAAGATTTAGGTTGGGAAGATTCAATAAAATCTGAAAATCGAACTTTTTAATGATTAGAATAACATTTCTTTAAATGTTTATTTCCTGTACAAGAAACAAACAATAAAAATCCAATACAACCAACTGAATGTGTTTTAAAAGCAATTTCTTTAATCTCGTACTCAATCATTCATTTTTAATTCATATTTAAAAATAATAACTGATATGCATTCACTTTAATTTTTTTCCCACTGATAATTAAGATACATAAAATGAGACTGTGAAACTTCATTACCGTAAATTAATTGATTGTCAGTTCGCAATTCAGGAATCACAAAATTCTGACAAAATACGAATAAAATATCCCTCATTAGTAGCACCAATTATAAAATCTAATCAAAATTTGGTAAATCCAATTATAAAATTCTTTGAGTCAATTTTCTCTGCTGAAGGAATAAGTGAAACACAGCTGCAAATAAAAAAATAACACCAAACGACTTTTTTTTCCCCCTCGACGAAAAGTATCAGCTCATCAAATTATGTCCAAAAAGTATAATTATTGCACTTCAACGTAAACAATTAGAAAGTGTGATGCTATCCGTCCAGTAATGAGAGCTCAATTTGACTCATTATATCTAATATTTAGAGTAAACAAAAAAATTAAAAAGAACATCACTAATAACGTAACTACTTTTCCACTAATAAAAAAAAAGGTTGCAAGAATCATTTTTGAAAGGTAGTGTTACACAGCGGACATTTTTCTCGCTTTATCTTCTTTTAGGCTGATATATTATTTTGTATCTAATTATCAGGTTATTACGGTGTTTTGTTCTATCTTTGTTTTTAGACGTTATTTGTCAAAACGGTGTAGAAATTGGTAGTAATTGCACTAATTATGAAGAATCAATCATAAACTGCTGAACCGAAGATATAATGACGTATTGAGACTTTACTTTTCCCTTAGTAACTATTACTGGACAGATAAAAGAACTACGAATAATAGAATATTTTCTGGGTGTTAGGCTTTAATAATGGGGAAAAAAAATGTGATAGGCTCTATAAATGATATACTTACATTTTTTAAATCTATGGATTTATGATGTACTGTTGATATATTTATCCGAAAATCATTCCTTCACTAAAATAAATTTATAATTATTTTTAGTGATCATTTATATCTAGTACCTGGACAATCAAGCCTCGCTCGATATATATATATATTTTTTTTTTATAAAATCGTATTTTTTTAGGTCAAAATATTTAGATACCAATCACATACTGATTAAATATGCATTTTTTTCAACTTTACCAACATATGAACTGGTTATTTAAATAAGAAATCATAATTGTTCTTAGTTTAATATGTTATTCGAAACAATCGGCTATTTTACAGTTTAAATTTCCTTACTTATATTTTTTTTAACATCCACTCAGTTTTTCCATGGCGAAATCGGGACTTAACACAATGCAAGTACCATACAAATTTAAGACATTTCGCTATATGACATTGTCAGCATGAGAGCATATAGAAAAAAGCTATAATATATATATATATATATATATATATATATAAAGTGTCATCTAGTAAATTTTGGTGGTATTTACATTGTTTTAGGCCATGGTGAAGCCGAGCTGTAAAATGAATACTGTAACATAGCGGATTGTTTCGAATATCAATTTAAACTAAGTGCATTCATGATTTTTTATTTAAATGACTAGTTCACATGTAGGTGAGATTGAAAGATATTCATATGTAATCAGTATAATTATTTCCACCGGAAAAAAAAATTATAAGAAAAGAAAAAAAATTGCCAAGCGATGCCAAGTCTTCCAGATATTAATTATCTAAATCACAAATAAAACATGACTATATTTTTATGAAAAATGTATAATTATTTCTCAATTTTTCTCAATGATTCAAGAATCAAAGCCCAAAATTGCCCATTTCTGTGATCGTGCTGGAATAGGGAATATATAGAGATATACGGCAGATAGATTCGAAATATGCAAAGAGGAATTATTTTAATCGTGCAAAAAATTCTAACTCGAGATTTTGACGCACCATTTCAAATTTTCCTATGCCTAAAAAAACACATTTTTGGAATTATAAATTTCTATCTGAAAAACGCTAACTCAAACATGTTTTATTCTATATGGAAAAATATTAAAAAAATAACTAAAAATATAAATAAAAATATAAACTACATTTTTTAGATTATTATCTAATTTTGAACGACATTCAATAAAAGGAAATCTATCTGTCCTGCTGTCCCAATATATGGTAAGACGACAACTACGAAATTGAGAAAGCTTGTGAAAACATACTAATAATCAGCAATTTTTTTTCTAAGGAATAAACAAAAAACGATGAATTCATTCATGTATGAATGCGCCATTATAGAAACCTTTGTGCATTTCATTTTAGCACAAATATAACTATATATGAAATGAAACATACAGACACGTACATCCACTGAACTTATCCATAAACACTCTTAGCATCCTTTGCCGAATGCGTAAAAGCTTTGATAAAATGAACACTTACATCAGAAACAGGTCTTATCTCAATATTAATAAATTGGGCGATTCGCAGTTTTGCTTGCATAACATCAGAGCCGCTTGGATATAATATGAGGACTATTATGGGACTGCTATCGTACTTTCAACCCTGGTCAGAAGACGAGAATGATGCTTGAATTGGCACGCTCCTCTTCATATTTTCTCATCACACCATAAGGAAGCTATATGGCAGACGGTTTTAGATATAAAGTGCATTGGGGCCGCAAACACGACGAAACTTTAACGAAATCAGGATTAAACCTTGAAATCATCTGTTCCAGAAACTGCAACTTTACCATTTGAAAGCAGCGGCTCTATTTTTATATAAAAAAGGAATAATGCTTTCTATGCTTCTATCTGTAACATGATTACAGAAGGTACTAATTATTCCCTCCAGGTAAATAAAATAGAAATTAATTTATTATGCGGTATTTATAAAAACGTTTAAGTACAAGAAAAAAAATTTCTGTCACAAAAGGTTATCACGTAAAAATAAATAGAAGTTTACAAATGAATGAAGATATATTAATGTTTTAAAATCATTAAAAAAATCGAAAATAAGTAGTCACAATTAAATTCAAATGAAAATATTTCATGACGTTTGAATGAGTTTTTATGTAAAAAAGTATTATCATTTCTACAAGCATACGTTTTCGTATAAAGCACAGAAATTTGTCTTTTAACTAACATTAAAATGTCAGTAGATTAATTTAAACAAGAAATCAAAATTATATGTTACATTGTTCTTTATAACATTATAAAAAATATTCTCTGTAGTTGAAAAAAGATATTTTTTATCTTGATTTAAAATTTAAATTCTTTCTTTACACTTTTTTTATCACATTAATTAAAACAGAATCAAATTTTTAATAAGATGTTAACCTTTTGAGAAAGAAATTAGTAAAAAATAATTTTTTTCGTATTTTATTTATATTTTATAAAAGTAAAATTATTGCCAGAAATTATTTTTTGACACAAAAAATAAAGATGATATTGAAATGTTTCCTTAGAAATATTTTTCTTAAAGAATTTTAATATGTCATAAAAATGTGTATGAGAATTTGATTTTTTAAGATAATAAAACATTTCTGCAAGTTTTCCAGTGATGAAGTGAATGCAATAAAAAATAAGGATTATGTTGACAGTAAATATTTTTTTCTATACATTTATGGAAATTTTTTCTCTTTTTATAAATATGTTATAAAAATATCTTTTCTTTACGTAAAATTACATAATGCAATATATCCAACATTTAATATTTTGTATATCATTGGATTGGTTACCGAATATTTTTAATATATTTTTTATATAAGACAAAATACCATATATGAAAGATCGTTAAAATGTTAGTAAATAATATTTAATTTCCATTCATAAGATATTCAAACTCTAATAAAAATTTCTATTTAAATTTACTGTCGAATTTTTTATTACATGTTTTTCTGAAGTTTCCTTAAATCTTTTATGCAGTTTTGGAAAAAAAAGATTATTTTAAGTTAATTTAGAGCTGTTAATTAGTTTTATGTTAATTTTCAGCTTCAGTTGTTAATGTAATTCGAGTCTTAAAAACTTTATTTAACTAAAATCTAAAAAAATTAAATTTGAAATAACTCAAAACTCTTACTTCATAACAAAAGTTATATTAATTTTAGGAATAAAGAAATTAAAAAAAAAAATATTTGCACTTCGAATTTCCTTTTTTAGAAAGATATTTCTCTTTAGAAAGTTGAAGAAATGGTGATATAAAAATCCAGCTTTAAAGAAGAAACATCGAAAAATAAAACTAAATTATAGCGAGGTAATGTAATTCTCTGTTTGCGAAATAGTTAAATCTCAGCATAACATTATAAAGTAAAAGATGAAATTGCTATTTTATTTAGCAAACATTTGTCATATAAGGCCCACCAAAGAATAAAGTTTCCATTTTTTACCACGTTAAACACAGTAATTAAATTTGCTATATATTTGTATAAAGGTAATGTTGCAATTGATTTTGCAATCGTTTAAAGATGTATTATAGTTGTAAAATGTTGTATATCTTGTGTATTCTGTATGACAAAACACTATGTATAGACTTTCATGGCAACAGAGCTATCTGACAATGAATTTGAACTAAAAATGAATTCGTATTGTATAAAATTTATAGCAATGAATTGCAAAGCTTGAACCGAAAAATAATATAAAATAACAAAAAAATATACATTTTGCACGCTAACAATAATACTGTTTTAATAAGCAGTTTTTATTAAATTTATCAATAAAAGGAAGAAATAACAGATCTGTATTCATGGCTATTAGAAGTTAAGGAGGTTATTTTTTAATTAAGCTTCATTAGATGATACACGCAAAAAAATTTCTAATAGCTCCTAAGAAAAGGTTAAAAATAATAATAAAAACTTAGATCTAATAAGCATCGGTAACGCCCCTTTTAATAAAAATATTAACTGAATTTTAAAGTGAACAAAACTGAACTCAAAAACTATTTTATTCCCTTAATAATCTACTTAAAAAATAAAATAAATTCAGAAATTAAAGTTAAAAAAGTAATCCTCATTTTATTTTAATTTTGTTGTTTGAAATGTATGCGTTAAAAAATACTAAAGAATTAAAGTTTTGAAAGTATGAATAACGTAAAGTTTAAGCTTTATTTTTTTCGATTTTTTTTTCATCTTTGCAATATTACATTTAATGCATTAAACTTTATAAATCAACTTAATGTGTAAGCTCTTTTATTTATTCATAAATTATTTATTTTTGCATAAAAGCTAATCAAGGGAAAAAAACTATTTTCATTGACTGAAATATATTTTCTTATATTATGTGCAGTCATTATATTTTATCATTAAGAATTGCGAGAGACTAGAGATGAAGAAATATAAGTGCAAAACTTTTATCACAAAAATTAAAATAATAATAAACAACTTAAGGAAAAAAAAACTTTATCAGTATTTTAAGTATGAGAAGTATTTCTTTTTATTGTAGTTACGATAATTAAGATTGCATTTCGATGCAAAAACAAATATTTAAATATTTGTTTCTCGGAAATATTTATCGTTTGCATTTTACAAGAATGATTTATTTAATTGGAAGAGAAATGATGACTCAACAAATAAACTGCTATTGTGCCAGAAAGTTCATTAAAATACTTGTTTTTATAATTTGGGATTTACTAAAAGCTTCGTTGCTTCGTACTTAAAAAAAAATCATCATTTAAAATAATTTTTTAAAGAAAATAAACTTCTCTAATCATTTTATTAATTGTTACTAGCATAAATATTTCGTACTTTTTTAATTATTTCGCAGCAATATTTAGGAAATCAGACTGATTAACATTTTTGATTGTGACAATCATGATTATCAATGAAAAATTAAAATATACATTAAAAAAAATAGAAAAATGTGTTATAAACCCGGAGTATTTTGTTCCCTAAACACATAGATATACAGTGGCTCAAAAAATTGAGATTACACCTTACGTTTACTGGATAAATGCGACTTTCAATATAAATAACACATTAACGGGAAGTGTAAATTTCTTTTTATTTTTACACATAACAAATGGTTTAATTTAGAGTAAAAATAAAGAAAAATCAACGAAAAATTTCTAAATTGAAAATTTTCAGACGCATTTTAAATAAACATACGCAGAATTTTGCCTCAAAAAATTGAGAATACACCAATGAAATTTTTACAATATCACGCATAGAAACAAAGTGTCACTATTAAATTGCATGTCTTTTGGCTCTTATAATGGTCTCTAAACGTCAGGATACCGATTCGACCCATTTTTGGTGGTATCTGAAGATATTTTACCCCATTCTTCTTGCACTACTTGTTTTAAAAGGGTTTTGTTTCTAATTTTGTATTTTTGAACCACTTTTTCGAGTATCCCCCACAAATATTCAATGGCATTGATGTCAGAGTACTGTGGTGGTGTGTGTAACTGTTGGTTACAATGAAAAAGACATCATATTTTGACGTTACGTGCATTCTGTTTGTTATCGTTGTCCTGCTGGAAAATGGAATTTCCATCTGAACCCAAATTTTTAACACTTTCCTTTAGATTGCTGCTACCATATGGTTCATCCAACTTGTTGCAAAAACTTTTCAAATCATAGGCAGAAGTGTAAGTGCTGAAACTGTGCTAAATACTATTAAACAAGCTGCATATAAAAGTAGCATTGTTAGAGAGAAACCGTTCACCAGCTTGCAAATTCAGAAAAAGCATTTGAAGTTTGCAAAAACTCATCAATTGAAGAACAATAACCTTTGGAAGAAATATATATTTAGTTATGAAAGAAACCTCTACATTTTTGGCAGTGACAACCATCTTACTGTATGGAGAAAGCCTAATACTGCTTTGTATCCAAAAAATTTACGTCCTACAGTTAAACATGATGGTGACTCCGTGATGATTTGAGGTTACATGGCTTCATTCGGGGTAAGAAATTTAATTTTTCTAGATGGCATTATAAATGATACGGTTTACTTGGATATACTTATCAGAAATCTAAACGAAAGAGCTAAAAATTTGGGTTTAGATGGAAATTTCATTTTCCAGTAAGACAATGACCCCAAACAGAATACACGTAACTTCAAAATATGGTGTCTTTTTCATTGTAAATAGCAGTTACACACACCACCTACAGTACCCCGACATCAATGCCATTGAATATTCGTGGGCCATAACCAAAAACGGGGTTCAAAGACACAAAATTAGAAACAAAACCCATTTAAAACAAGTGGTGCAAGAAGAATGGGGTAAAATATCTTCAAATACCACCAAAAATTGGTCAAATCGGTACCATGACGTTTAGAGGCCATTATAAGAGCCAAAAGACATGCAATTTAATAGTTACACTTTATTTCTATGCGTGATATTGCAAAAATTTCATTGGTGTATTCTCAATTTTTTGAGGCAAAATTGTGCGTATGTTTATTTAAAATGCTTCTAAAAATTTTCAATTTAGAAATTTTTCGTTGATTTTTCATTATTTTTACTCTAAATTAAACCATTTGTTATGTGTAAAAATAAAATCATGTTTGCACTTCCCGTTAATGTGTTATTTATATTGAAAGTCGGATTTATGAAGTAAAAGTAAGGTGTACTCTCAATTTTTTGAGCCACTGTATATAGATATTATTTTTCTCTCTATTAAAACTGTTGTATTATGTTTACAAATCAAATATAAAAGACAATTTTAAAACCCGTTTCTCCAATATTATTTAATAAAATGGCACGTATAATTTTGCTATTTTTCCATCTTTGATATATACACATATATTTCAGAATAATGATTGATTTATTTTTATTTCTGCATTATAAAAAGAAAGCAGACAACATTTTATACTTTTTCGTCCAAGGAAAATGTTTCTAACATTGGGGCCATTTTGGGGTTTCAAAGCAATTATTAGTACGAAGGTGCTAAATCTAAACTGTAAGATAAAAATACGATCATTCTCTTAATTTAAACCACTTCAGTTATATATATATATAAAGTGTGTGTGTGCCGTTCAGATATTTTCATAAATTTTGTGGTGAATTATACACCATATTCTCCTGATTTAGCACTCTGAGATATCTTGTATCTTATTTGTAACTTACAAATAGCTTCAAAGCGTGCCTTGGAATTCATTGGAACATTTAATAAAAAAAAAACCTTCAAATAAATACTAAGCCCAATATAAATGAATTCAAGCCGTTGAAGTTTAGTTGAAATAAAAATGCAAAATACAAAACAATTTCTTACACCCATACAATTTTGGAGACTCAGTCTTAGAAATTCGTGGATTTACGGCCGAATGCTTAGTAAATATATTACTACTCGAATACTATTCAGTTACTATCCTATTAATTATTCTGTAGTGTGATTTTTTCACTCATAATACTGTTCCTTTCAATATTCAAACTACATACATCAGATTATATAGTTTATATATAGTTAAACAAATATTGTTTTGAGCTCCTCTGTTATCTGAATATGCTTTGAAACTGAAAATTTCTCTATTTCTGTTCCAGGAAAAAAACATACTTTCTTCAGTTCTGAAAAGAAAGTTTCCTAAGATTGTATATTATTTCTAATATAAATAATACAACTATATATCTTCCTTTTGTATATGTTACGGCCAAAGCCCGAAATACGGCCAGTTCGCGAATTGGCCGGCCAATTCGCGAACTGGCCAAGAGGTTTGGCCAAAGTCCGAAATACTTGCAATTAATGTTGTATTTTCTACTTTGGCTGGCCATTTCGCGAAGTGGCCGGGCATCCTTGGCCAAAGCCCGATGTGATAATCTGCACTTATAAATACAGCTCAATGTATGTTTGTGTGTGTGCGCGCGCGCGTGTGTGTGTGTGTGTGTGTTGGCGCTCTACAGACCAAACCGTTTGACAAACAGTTATCAAATTTGGCATATATATACCTTGAAGTTCGGAAATGTGCACCCTGGAGCGATTTTTTAAAATTTTTAATTAGAATTTTAATTAAAAATTAAGCGTAATTTCGGCGTTTTATTGCTATAACCATAAATATTACAGCACAAAATCGATTTTTGTATCAAATTAAAGCTTAAAATTTAATTTCTAAATTATGCTTAGATTAAATTATGCTAAAATTTAATCTGCATGAGCACGTCAAATTAAAAAATATATATCTTTTATCAACGTGTTGCCATCACATTGATAGAAGTTTAAATTAAAAAATAAATCAACTATTATTGCAAATTTAATAAACAAAATTGTAATTTTCTGCAGGTGTCTGTATAAAATGAAAAAAAAAATGAAATAAGATATTTTCTGAAAAGTAAAAGGAGGAAAAGTTTTCTATGAGCTTTGACAATACCTATATTATTAATTCAGTAAAACAATTTAATTTAAGGCAAACATAGTTTAATATACTTAGGATAATCATTCTAATCAGCTACCATCAGCTAATTTGGGGCATACATTTGCTAACAAAATGGTCTAAATTAACTAAATAATTATATTTAATATAACTTTAGTCAATAAATGCTCCGATGAATCAGGAATTTTAAATTTTTACATAGGTCCTCTATCCTTTGAATCATATTTAACAAAATATTCTTGAGACACCAATATTTTTAATAAAAATTGTTGAACTCCAACCAACTAAATCAATTACTAAAACTGACTGATTAATGAAATTTCAATATCACACTTCTATAAATAAAAACTGGCGATTTTAGACCACTTCACCGACTGTCTCAATGAAGATACGCTAATCCTCTGCAGGGTTTCTAGACAGTGATTGGCCTGTGATTATAAAAATGATGCATAAAAACTTCATAAATCGGTCAAATTTCACTGCTGAACGACTGACTTCAGTTTTCATATTTAAAAAAAATACATGGTTAGCTTTAATATAAAAAGCTTTTATATTGATTGCAGTTTAACATTTCCACTTTAGTTTAAAGTAGAAATTTTATGGATACTGACAGAACATTAGGGAAAGTAGTACAATGAAACAAAACTGTTTAAGGCCTACATAAAAGTACGACTGAATCATATAACTACCAAAATATGAAGCTCAAAAATATTTTGGAGAAAAAGCTACTAAGAGAGCAATTTACATTAATTGAAAATTTTAGCTATCATTAATACTGGTGAACCGGCTGGTCGCCAAAGGCGACTAGTGGTAAATAAATATAATGACATTCATGTATAAAATATAAATAAGGACATGTTGTAGGAGAAATTCGACAGATGGCGCCAACAAAGAAATGTCTTTAACTGATATTAATAACAAAACTATATGTCCTTCATATTTGTTTTAATTAGCCCTTATTTTTGTTATTTGCCTTTTCAAAAAATTTCATATTTTTTGAAGCGACATTTCGGGAGACAATGTGATCTGGGATCTTTAACATTAGGTCCATGGAGCAGAAAAAGACTAAGGATCACCCTAAAGGTAATTGAAAACTGAATACTCAATTTGCCTTTGTATTCATACATGATACGCAACGCCTTTGCTCAAGATATAATTATTTCATTTTGAAGGGCGCAAATCTAATCTTCACGCTATCACGTTGTTCAAGTATACACGTTCACCGAATAATTTCTATTATGGCTTTAATATGAGAACAGAATAACACGAGATCATATTTTTATATATTACAAGCTTATTTTTAACTCAGAGGTGTCACTTATATTTGAAATAGTTTCTGAAACAATTGTACTTAAAAAAAAAACAGTACACAGAAGTCTTCATTTTTTAACACTTCATTTTTAAAAGTGATAAAACCATCTGCTCTTGATTTCTTTCTTTCTACTTTGCCCGATCGTCCCCAGCCATTTCGCGAATTGGCCGGCCAAAGCCCGAAATCAAGAAAAGATCGGACATTGGCCGGTAAGTTTACAGCAACGTTGGCCAGATCGCGAATTGGCCGGCCAATTCGCGATCTGGCCGATTTCGGGCTTTGGCCGTAACATATATATCATAACTTTAAATAAGATTTTATTGTTTCCGTGATTTATGCGAATTAATGGATATTATTCGATGTAACATTGAATCACTGGCTATTTGCGCAAAAAATAGAATATTATCATGGAGGTATCATTACTTTTTGATGACAAAAACATTGCGTGATATTAGAATATTTTTATTCTCCAATTTTCGTATTGCATTATATTTTACTTTTTTAAATATCTTTGTTTCATCCGTTTCTGAAAATATTATCATTATTAATCTGCTTTTCCTTTCGTTCAAACATTATTTTATAATACAGAAGCTATGTATATCATCAGATATTTTCGGGCTTTTTAATGAAATTGACAGTATTTATAATATGAAATCCTTTAGATATATTTACTAAAAAGACATTCTTTAGTAAAATCTCTAATAATAATAAAAGAGGATGAGTATATTGGCATGCTTTGCTGGTTCTCAACAAGCCTGATTGTTAGAGCTAAAGCTTCAAATTCCGTTACATGTGTAAGTTGAAGAGATTTTTTTTTTTGAAAATGTAAGCAGAATTTTAATTAATTAAAAAACAAAACATTAGCTTTTTTTTTTGAATTGGCATGAAAATATTCTTGTATAAAAACAATTTTTACACTTTTTTTAAAGTTCAAACATTTTTTTTTTTGATACCGATTTAATTTCTATGAATTTCTTCATCCAGATTTAAATCAACTTTTAGAAATAATTATACAGCAGTATTTTCATAGTTATAAATGAAACCTGAATTGTTTCCATTGTTGTTAGTAATATTTAATGTTGGTTATTTTACATCCTTTTTAAAGATATATAGATAGATTCCATAATGTGATACTACTTGTTTTTCTAGATTTCAGTTTAATGCAGGATTTTAATAGCAAACACTATGCAATAGAAGAAAGCATTGATAATGTTTAAATAAAATTCGATCATTTTCAGTTTTTTTTATATTATAAATTTTTTTTACTTGGTCTAATTGCTTTTTAATTTGATTATGCTAATATTTTTTGAATACTCTTTCGATATATATTTGAAAATCATGAAATATATTCTAAAATGCATATAAAACAATGTTGAATGAATCTTCTTCCTACCTTTGTACTTTTTACGAACGTGCCTCGGTTCAGTAAACATGTTAACATATTTCTTTAATAATCCCATTTCAAAATTTAATTTTTTTTCAAAAATATAAGTGAAATATATTTTTTAAAAATTTAGAGAGGCTTAAAGCTCAAAAAACATAATTCTATAATTCTTCTAAAATAGTTAAAGTAACATGATTATAAAAATTCGAAATTTATTAAATTTTGTATAAAAACTCATCAAGACTAAATTATCTACAAGGTATTGGAATGAAAATTCATGTATCTAATAAATATGGGGAACCAACTAGTCGACGATGTGCGCTAGGTATTAATAAAAGAGCTCGTCCTAAACTACTTAATTCTATTCATTTTGCTATTTGAAAGGTAGAAGTTTGTTTCAGAATATTTTATTAAATATAGATATTTTATTGAATATGTCATATTGACAATTTCTGTATAAAATTTTATGTTATTTTTATAAATAATTAAAAATAACATTTTCTATAAATATCTTCATGATTTTTATATACCTTCTAATGTTGTTAAGCATAAAAATTTTCATTCAAATGCATGAGTAAATATTATCGTTTGTTTAATTTTCTTTATCTTCAGTTTTCTATGATTTTTCTTTTATTCATTTCCATGTTATGACAAATTCTTTTTATTTGTGTATATTTTGTATCATGCGGAATAGTATATGCTTTTCTGAATTATGCCATTTTTCAAATATATAAAAATCTTAAATGCAAATCACGTAAAGCCAATATTACTTTTGGAAATTATTGCATGCAATGAAAATAATAAACCTCATTTATTGCTTAATTCTAATAAAAAATATATAGTCATTTACAAAGGAAAAAAACACCATCAAAAATCATTTGTTTGAAATACGTAACACACGAGCAATAAACATCTGCATTAGATTTTTCATAAACAACATTCAGCAAACGATTTTCTACTTAAATTTCAATAGAGTTTCTTCCACAGATTTAAAGATCAATAACACAATGCGGCATCAAAAAATATCTGAAGTTTTTCTCAAAAAGGATCTGTCTGGGAATGGATTCTGCATCAAAGAATTTTGATCGACAGGGAATATGCTTAAAATGGATATCTTCTTTCGAAACTGAAAGTGAAATATCATAGTGATCTTCCGCAAAGAAAAGACCACCATTTTTTAGCCATCCAATACTTTAAAGCATAGTAAAATCTAAAGCGATTTTTCTCAATATACCTTATTAATGTGATTAGATTTGATTTAACAGATAAATAATCTGTCCTTACAACAGTAATAGTAGCTGGTGAAATGTAATTCATCTCACTTAATTTTAATTCGCTGGAAGTTAAGATCAATTTCTCATTTAGACAGGTTATGGAAATAAGGGATGTCACAAAATTAAAGCAAGTTTTGAATTTCCCACCATTCCTGCAGTAAAGTGGTGGCAACCCTATTAAAAAGCCACTTGATTGCTGATAGTTTATAATTTGTAAAAACGGACTGTTATTCGACAGAACAATGCATTTTCATTGTTGAGGGATATTTCAAAAATAATGAAAGTCTTCTCTCCAGGTCGAGTGATTTATCATTATTGGATTTCTTTTTATGGTGTTATTTAAAGTCAAAGGTGTATGCCAACAAGTCCACCGTATATTGAAGGATCGAAATTCAGCCACATTTATGAAAAATGGTCACGGAAAATTTCGATAAATGAGTATTATATGACAGGAAATACTGGAGGCCATTTTCCCTTTGTGGTATTCCATACATAATCCTATCCTGTGTACTACACGATTCAATAAAAATATAATAATTTAAAGAGAAAAAAACTTGTGTTTTTTTATTAAATTTATTTAAATTAAATTAACACGTTATTCTATCTTGTAACGTTCCATTTTTACTAACTCTAAACTATCAGCCGTGAAATGTGCTTTTTAGTAGGGCTGCCAACTCTTTACATCAACAAAGATGGGAAATTCAAATCTTGCGTTAATTTTGTGACTCTCTTGATCCATTCATGTTTAATTTTTGTAAGGCTATCATTGCCAATAAAGTTAAAATGAAGACTATTAGAAAAATTGGCATTTTCAGAAATCTTTGGCATTATTAAAAATAAAAATAAAACATTCTAATAATTGAAAATCTATGACTGAGTGTATTAGCAATGGATTATCAGTCAAAGAGGCTCAATCATCACATATAACATCTATAGTAAGACAAAAACACAAGTATTAACTACAACTTCAAGCTGATACGAGACGAATTAGATTGTTAGTGAAAGGAATAAAAGTCGTGAGATTTAGTTGTATAGCTTAAGAAATAATTGCATGCAGAAATAAAAAAATATATATATAGGGACCCCATCTGCAACTTTTCTATGTGAAGAACTAATGAAATAAATTCCATAATTTATGATGCTGAAAATATCCTCTGGGACAAATTTATCATCAATCCAGAATTGTATTTTCAGTCCATTTCTTCCATGAATTTCTCTTTCTACTCCTTGGTTTTGATATTCTGATATGTCAAAGAGTTCTATGAAATTCAGATTACTATCTATATCGCACATTTTATATTTATTGAAAGAAATATTTGTGCGTGAAAGTTGCTCATTAAATATGACTGACAAACAGACTTAGAGCTTATAAATTTGGCAGAATTATATATTAAATGCTTAGAATGTGAGCCTTTAAGCGAATTTCTTTTGAAGGATTTTTACTTTTACTTTTGATTTTTTACACTTATATTCTTCGAAAATGATATAGCACATGTTAGATGTTTGCACAATTTCGAAGTTTTAAACCATGCCTTCCTATTCATTCCCACATAGTAATAGTGTATTTTTTTTTCTGACTTACATCATTTCTCTTTTTAAAATGTTAATTGAGTATTGATTGTTGGAGTAATGAAATTAAAAACATTTTCTCACACCATGTATCATTTCATCAAATATTCAATCCTTTAATTTCATCCAATTTTGATTATATAAGGAAAATATATTCTTCTAATTATCATAGTAATTTGTAGAGGAAAAAGAAAGTAAATTTACCTTCCCTCTAAGGACAACCTGCAAAATAGATTACTCATACAAAATGGTTTAAGTTTTTAATGACACTGTGATGTTGTGGAATTAGACTTCATAATGGATTATTCACTGAAAAATCATGTACATCAAATTATTAAATTAGTAACTTCTTTAAAAATAATTTTGCAACCAATATTCTCAATAATCTCACTGGTAGCCAACGACGGCTAGTATTCTTTAATTAAACGGTTACCACTACTGTACCCTTTTTTTACAAAACACGAATCAACGGCGAAGAAATAGACGGCGCTGGTTCCATTAGCAAAATTCTAATGTGACCTTTTGTCAATTCTTTCCCTTCGTAATTGTAATAAATATTTTTTTCTGTTTGAAAATTTAACAATAAAAGAAAAATAAATTTCATTTCACCAGGGAAGAGGATTTAGTGAAACTTTAGGGATCAACAAAAAGGAAATTCAGAAAGATTTAACAAAAAAGCAGCGGCTAGCAAATATCGATAGATTTTATAAGAGGTTCCGGTCCACCTTTAGCCCCCAGAAGTTCCTATCGCAAAGCAGTTTCGGTGGAAAAATTCCACCGTAAAATATCGACTCTTCAAAATTACGGCCCAAGAAAATAACTCAACATCCGTCATCTCATAATTCATTGGAAAATCCCCGAAGGATTTCGGTCCCATTCATCATCTGGAACTTATTTTCTCTCTCTCTGTACGATAAAGATGAAAATTAAAAATCGATTCAGGTGTAATCGATACGCGACATCAAAATGCTATTAATAATGGGATGATATCGATGAAATATCTGGTGACTGACGATCGAAAAATTTGCAAAGTAAAAAAAAAAAAAAAAAAAATGTAAAGAAAAACAAGAATATTTGTGCATTAAAAAAATAAGAAAAAAAAAACTCAAACTCTGGTGAAAAGAAAATTTTTATGAAAAAAAAAAAAATCATGTCTGATATTTGAGTTATTGAGCGAAAACTTTGGAAAAAAAATTATGAACTTTCTTTTATCCAAACTAATTGTGTATTTCCGAGACGAGTGCAACGAGTTTTTGATGCGAAATGACGAAAATTTTAATTGAAACTCAGTCATGTTTTTTTTTTCGTGTGACGTCCTTAAGTAAGTGAGAAAAATCTAATTTAAGTTTGAATTTTTCTAAAATACGGCTTTGTGCAAGTTTTACTTCTTTTCCTTGTTAAAGCTAAAAACCTTATTTAATTACTTATGAGATAGAAATAAATATGTTGTTTATAAATATCCAAAAACGCCAAACGATAATTGGATTTTTTAAAAACAAAATGTTTTCCTGAACATTTCACAACGGTATTTATTCTTGTAATAGCATTATTTTTAATCATTAATTCATTATTCTTTTAGACTAAGGTAGCTGTTTCTTTTTAAAGGTCAATTGAATTTTTATTATCTGAGAAAGCAAAATGCATATAAATGTAGAAAATTAAGATAAAAAGAAACACTATAAAGTATTTAAAAAATATATATTTTTTTAATGTGTCACTATTGCTTATAACTGATTTTCATATATTATAAACATAGAAAAATAACAGAAATAACAAATAAAATAATTTTTTTAAATAACAGTTACGTTTTTATTTTTTGGGAAATCAAAATTCATATAAATTGAATTGAAATTAAAAAAATAGAAAATGAGAAAAAAAATAGAAAAATGAGATTAAAAAAATGCAATTTTAATCCAAAAATTTCAAAGTATATTAAAAAGAATTTTTGAAATATGCCAACATTGTTTTTTACCGAATTTCATTTATTAGAATCGCTGACAAAAATAACAAGACAAAGAACTGGCAATCAATGCAATTTATTCTAGGTTCAAAGCTTTTTTCAATAAATTTAGAAGCAGTTATACAAAACACACACACACACACATATATATATTTATATATGTGTATATATATTTTATATATATTTATTATTTTATATTATATATATATATATATATATATATATATATATATATATATAAAGAAGTGAAATATGAATCTCCTGAAAAATATTTCAGGAACTTTTTTCTTAATGAAAAATTCGAATTCTATATGTATTTTTAAAATCTTTTTCGATTTTACGAATATAAAAAAATGCATAACTTTAAGATCCACACTGTTATAAAGTGAGTATGATTATCTCACTTGATTATTGCCATTTGTGAGTGAGAAATTTCATAGATGAGGACAACGATGTTAGAAGACTTTTATTGTCATTTCGATTTCATTGCAGTTTTTAAAGATATATCTCATTCTTTTGTAATCATTTGTGGGTTTTTGAATATTTGAATATTTTTTTATTAATTTACTTCATAAAATTATTAAATTTTGTCTCATATCGTTTCACTGCCTAATAGTGAATTTCAAAACTTTACAAATTCCATTATGTTATAGATAAAAGTTATGAAAAAAAATACAAATGAGATTATTATTTAAATTAAAAATATCTATTTTAATGAAAGTGCGTTTTTAAAAATTGGTTTCAAAATATTTAATCTGCGAAAATCATGGGAGAAATGGAATTGATAATTCAAAACATTTAGCTCGTGCTAATTGAAAATTCGAGTGGAGGTTGAAAATAAAGTAGCACATTTTAGATTTCTAGGAATGCAATTATAGTTATTCTTTCAAATTCCTCAAATCACATAGAAGAGGCTTCATTTACGGCTTATCTTTGTAACTACCTAAATTCCCATAGCTAGGAGACCTCTTGTTGCATTTACACCAGAAAATCAACTTCGTGTATTCTCGAAATTTAAACAGATGTCATAAACACTCTTGTTCAACCCACCTTTTAAATGCCCTATGGTACATTTGCATTCTTACGAAAAATGCGTCTGGTGTGAGCACACCGTAAAAATCAAGCAAGCTTAAAAACATTTAACGCCGCTTCATTTCACAATAAAACTCGAAATATATTAACACATCAGAAAAATTTACACAGAGAGAAATTACTGAAATCTACAATATACAAATAAACAGAAAATTGCTAAGTAAACAACACCGCAGTATATTGCAGTTAGAAAGCCCAGTATGCGATCTCTCTCCAAATAGAGAATTCAATAGACTGACTCGCTTTAGCTCTCTCATTTTTATAATCTCCATAAAAGGGAAAGTCTTGTTACTGACTCTCCGACCCGACCGAAAGCACACGGATAATAAAACTGAGTGACCTGACCACCGTTACAGGAACACTGGTGGGAACTGTGGTTGAGTCCTAAGGGCCATCACCGGCCACGGTACAACCCTTCCTTAGGGAAGTAATTCCCGTCATCAATGGGAGGAGCCAGATCCCCAACTTTTAGTATACCTTCCAGGTGACGAGGACCATCCACCATGCTGGAAGCTTCTCATACTCATTTCTAAGTCTCCTCCCGGGGGGATTTCGAAAAAGCAAATAATTTCAAGAATAACTTCGGATCTCTACTCCTAAAACAGATATCTCGTGTTTCGGTAACTTTCATTTTTAATGCCAAATTCACCGCAAACTCACCAAATGTTTGCCAAGGCCGGGAATTGATCTGACATCATGGCAGCATCCGTTATATCATCTGCAAAACTCACTTCCATACAACGAGACTAACTGCACGATGAAGCAATGATACAGATAAGTAACATTATGTTTTGTTTCTATATGAGATAGAAATAGTTGAGAAAAGTAAGTTCATTAATTCTATCGATTATTAATTAGTTTTTCAGCGGTGCTTGGTTTTATATCTGGGGTAAAGAAATCCTGTCTATATACAAATAATTTACAGTTAAATTTGTTGCTAAATTTGTCAATTAAAGTTCGAAATTAAAGAAAAAAAAATTAAAATGCGAGTTATCTATTTATGGGTTTATCTCTTAATTTAGAACGTTAACTAATTATTTGCAATTAATAGCAATAATCGATTAATTATCTGCCAATTATCAAATGAATTACGTGTTCTTAGCATTTTTGAAGCTGTATATTCTAGGTATCGCAATCTCTTGCAATACCTAGCAATGAAAAAATGCAATGAAGAAATATGATTTCGTTTAAGGAAACAGTGGACTCGATTACACACTTTAGAGAAAATTATTCAGTCAGAGTTATGAAATTTTTTTGCAGATGTATTAAAATATAAATATGTCAAATTTCTATAAAAAACATTTTAAAACAAAATACATTGTTTTTTTTAAAAAAAATAAAAAAAAAATATAAATTATAAAAATTTTAAAATATTCCCAAAATAGTTTTAATTTTTAATATTATTTTTTTCTTATTGACCAATGTAAATTTATTTGAAACAAAATTAGTATGATTTTGTAATTCCAATAAAATGCTAATTTTTTAGATATATTTTTATGCACACCTACTGAATTTTCATAGGAATTTTATGCTTTTCTGAATTAAAATTGACTTTTAACGAGTTAAAAAAGCTTGAAACATAAAATGCAAACCCTTTTTTCTTTTAATATTTAACCGACATTTTTATTATTAATTTGATTTAATGCGTTCAAAAACAAAGAGACGTGGGTCATTTCAAAGATATTTAAATACAATTACAATATCATTTTGGGAAAAGTTATTAAGATGTACTTTTTTCCCTCTTAACTCTTCAAATATTTATTTTATTGAATTATACATTTTATAATACTCTTTTAGTTGAATATGCATATATATATTTTTGTAATGAAACTATAAAAATAAAATTGCGCGTTTTTGTCCATTTTTGCTTACTTCAAAGTCCACTGTCCCCTTTACAACTGTAAATTTTGCTTATCAGAAATCGGATTTTTAGAGGAAAAAGAAGAGAGATTTTGCAATACGCCATTTTTTTCGCATTTATCCCTTAATTAAAAACATTTGGTGCTGGTTAATAAAGATTAATTAAAATATTTGTTTGTTAGAAAAAAAACTATAAGGATTCCTATGAAGAATATTGGATAAGGCTGCATATTCCAGCATTTCATTTTCTACAGAATATTTTTTCACTGCTAATGATTACTTTCATCAAGAAATAAGACAATTTTCCTCTAAAAAATGGCATTTTTTATGACATTTCAAACAAAATACGAATTCCCAGAGCTCTTCAAGAATATCGGATGAGACAGAACACCTCAGATATTTCAATTTTTTGCAGAAAATCTAGTCTGTGTCCAGTGATTATTTAGCTCAAGAATTTGGCATGCGTGAACAAAAGCTAACAAAAGTCTTACATGAGCCATATTTATTTTCCTTTTTTTTAATTTTCCAATTAAACAATCCTTAACTCTCCAATATTAAGTGCCCTCAAAGATTGCTACAACGCAGCGGTGGGGAAAAAAACACCCTCCTTAAGAACTCCATAAATAATTGCGCTAATCTTCCATTTTAACAACTCCATCTCGCTTTATGTCATGAGGCCGGAATAATCCTCTATTATAAATGGTTTTAATTTAGAGCCAGCTTATTTCTGTTTTCATTTAAATGGTGTTTATAATAAGACCTGGCACGGTATTTCTTTTATTAACAGGGGTTTATTATTTAGGTAACTGATATTTGTGGTTAAAAACTTGTTTTTATTTCTTACGTTGGTTAAATTTGGCGTTTTATTAAAAGTTATATTTAAATGAAATAACGTTTTACTTATTCTTTTTAAAGAATAAGTTCTATTTCATAATATAAGTAATATAATTCACGCTAATTCATATTCATTACTTGGAAATGAAAATTCAAATAGAATTCATAAATGTGAAAATTACAAAACAATTGGAAACTTCTTTTTTTTATAATTAATCTGTTATACGAATTGTATTTGTGCTCTATTTTACGAGGGCAATTCAGAAACTAACCTCCGGTTGATTGAAAAAAATACACCAAGTTAAGTAAAAATATTTTAATATATACATCTTACAACTACATCTTTGCACTATTTTTCGACATAGTCTCCATAACGATTGAGGCACTTATCGTATCTCTTCACAAGCTTTGAAATTCCTTCTGCATAAAAATCACCCGCTTGTGCCTTGAGCCAGCCTGTGACCGCATCTTTGAGCTCTTCGTCGTCATCAAACCGCTGGGACCCGAGCCATTTCTTCATACGCATGAAGAGGTGATAATCGCTTGGCGCCAGATCTGGGCTGTAAGGTGGATGGTTGAAAACGTCCCACTTGAAGGACTCAAGAAGGGCTGTTGTTCTGCGAGCAGAGTGAGGACGGGCGTTATCGTGCAAAAAAACGATACCGGAAGTCAGCATACCACGGCGTTTGTTCTGTATAGCCCGTCGTAATGTTTTTAGTGTTTCACAGTACACGTCTTGATTAATGGTCGTCCCACGTTCCATGAATTCAACCAACAACACCCCTTTGGCATCCCAAAACACCGTTGCCATCAGTTTTCTGGCAGAAAAATCTTGCCGGGCTTTTTTTGGTTTGGTAGGCGAATCTGAATGTGCCCACATCTTTGATTGTTCTTTTGTCTCAGGGTTCACGTACTTAATCCAGGTTTCGTCACCGGTCACGATTCTGTTTAACAATGGTTCTCCTTCGTCCTCATAACGTGACAGAAAGTCTAATGCAGAGGCCATTCTTTGACTTTTGTGGTGGTCGGTAAGAATTTTGGGCACCCATCGTGCACAGAACTTACGGTAACCCAATCTTGCTGTCACTATCTCGTACAAAAGAGTCTTAGAAATCTGTGGAAAATCAGTAGACAACTCCGCCATTGTGAAACGTCGATTTTCACGAACTTTTGCATCAACTGTCTGAACGAGTTCGTCAGTCACCAAGGATGGTCTACCACTCCTCTCTTCATCATGAACGTTTTCTCGTCCACTTTTAAATAAACGTACCCATTCACGGACAACTCCTTCACTCATAACTTTTGGTCCGTACACGGCACAAAGCTCACGATGAATAGCTGCTGCAGAGTATCCTTTGGCTGTAAAAAACCTTATAACAGCACGCACTTCACATTTGGCGGGAGCACACATTTCAAACTGCCACAAAAACTAAACTAGCGCAGGTACGATGTTCACTCGACTACGGCTTGATGCCGACTGACCTGCTGAGCGTGTGAATGCACAGATGGCGCGCTACTCCCCCCACTACCCGCACTGTGACCAATCGGAGGTTAGTTTCTGAATTGCCCTCGTACTATAGGGCCTGAAAACTCATGTACAAATCACACATCTCTCTCTTTCATCTTTACACTTCGTTCTTTATTAAAGAAAAAAATATCTTGTTTTCAAAGGAAGAAAAAATTCATAAGTAATTGTAAATACATTGTATTTCTAACCCATAATCAAAACTCTAACGAGTTCCAACTTAAAGTAAGAAAGAAATGACTATTAAAATAAAAATATTATTTCAAAAATAAAAAAAAAATATGTGTGAAACTTTGTCAAAAATAATATAAATATAGCAAACATTTGAATTATTTCACAGACGATATTTTTCTTTAAATAACTGTATGCATATGACAGCTGAAATAAATATTGTCTGGTTTGTTTTGCTTATATATTTATTTATTGGTTCTAAATTATCATTCACACGAAAGTAGAAGCAGATGAAATTTTTAGTATATATAGGAAAAGGGTTCGGTATAATTTTATTTTTAAAGAGTTTTTCGAAACTTTAAAGCACAAACCATGGAAGTAGAAATCCGTCTTAATATAAACGTTCTGTAAATATTTTACTTCATTACTGTAATAGTTTAACTTTTTTAATGCCATTTGCTTTAACTTTTTAAGGTTATTTTGTTGTATAGTACATTTTATAAATTATTAACAATTTAAAATACATTATAAATGTCTGTTAATACAGTTTTATATCTTTTTAATAAATTAAATTTTTAGAATAGACAGTTAGCTAAAATATTACAGAAAAATGACAACCGTAATGACTTTTTTTATATTATCCTGGATAGACTAAATTTCCTAAAATGAACAAAAATAGATGAAAAAATAAATATATATGTAACCCTGTAAAAACAATTTTAAACATTAAGCTTAGTTATTTAGTTAAGCATTTTCTACTAAAGATAAAAAAACATGAATCTTAAGAAAATATGAGCAGTTTGTTGATAAATAGAAGGCTCGACTTATTATCACACCGATTTATAATATCAAAGCAGGCACTTATAATATGTTGTAGAATTGTGATAAAAGTCTTTTACATTTTTAAATATACTGACAATGTTTAAAGTATCCCCAAAATATTCATCAATCTCTATGCAACGTTGCAAAAATAAGAATCCATTATAAATGACTTCAATTTCAAATTAATTGTTTTTGATTGTTATAAATCTTGCTATTGATAAAACCATATATTGTTCTTCATTGAATATATTCGTAATAGCTCTAGTTTGACTTTTACTTCATAGAAAAAAATGTGCAAAGAATATTTTGCAAATCACTCGCCAAAATGGGATCTTTCATTTAGTTTTACAAATATTAAATAATTTGAATTTGCATCTAAACTTTTTTTTAGAAATTTACGAATAAAAACTAATTAATTATTAATATCATTGTCTTTGGATATACATTGAATCTGATGTCGAAAATGAAAGTCCTTATGTAAGGGAGGCAGGGAAATTCGAATGGAGAGGAGCTGCTCAGTTGTCCTTGCCATCTGATTACAATGTTAAATTACAAGACACGCCCTTCCGCCAAAAACCCTCATTTTTTGCATCATCATATCAAAATGTATCAAAACAAAATTGAATCAATAAGCTATTTTAAATAATATATCCGAATGTTAAACCAGTTTTAAGTTAACATACTTTTTTATGGTAATTGCAACACCTTAAAAATAAACAATTAATCAGGAAATAGCATTCAAGACATAATGTAAAAATCAATTGCCTTGTAGAAAAATAATACGAATTTTGTTTATTTTTTTACACAATCTTTTCCAACAATAACATTTCTAAATATAACTTGAACACAAAGAAGAAATGAAAAATAGTAAAAAAATATATATATATTTCAAAATAACAAATACATAGCGATAGTATAGCAATTTTACGGAATTAATAACATATTCCAGATAAATAATCATTTCTGAAAACGATAATTCGTCTTTAAAAACTGCTTTGTGTACAGATGATTATTGTTCTACTTTCTTTGTTCCGGCTATAAATTGAAAGGATATTAATACATAACCACATTAATAAAAGGTTGTTAGTTAGAAGCCAGTTTTCAAACAATGTATAGCAAATATTTCTTTTTATTTATAAAGTTAAAGTTGTATCAATTGAGAGATTATTTTCTATGGTATTTTTTTCGTTTATATTTTATAAATTGAAAGGAGATTATTGTTAGAAAACATTAATAAAAAAGTTGCTAGAACTAATGTTTATATAATGTATAACAGATATTTCCTTTTATTTATAAACATGTATCAAATAAAAGATTACTTTCTATGGTTTCTTTCGTTTATATTTTATTATACGTTTATATATAATAAATTGCCATTGATAATGTAGAACATTTTAACGTATCAAAGACAATATGAGAAAAAACACACGACAAAATAAAAATAATTCCGCTTGTTTAGTAGTTTTGTTTTCAGACTGCTTGAATGTACAGACAATAATTTATTCAATCGGTTTTTTAGCTGCCAAAAAAAATCGAAAAGAAATAAACTTTTAAGTACTTTTAGATAATAGAATATATGAAACATAATATTGATAGAAGTAATTCAGTGTATCCAATGAGGTATATAAGTATATTTTTAAATCAATATATAAATAATTCTACATTATTTATTATTTTTATTTTCACTTAAAATTGAACAGTGTGAAAATAAATGTAATGTACGAATTCTATTGTAAAGTATTATGAAATAAGCTTTTATTGCATAATTTATTCAAAGATTCTATACTTAATGCAAAAGCTTTGATCAGAATTCAACCTGGTATTTCCTTAATTTGGTACATTTTCCTGTTAAATTCACCAGGAAAAAAATATTACAAAGTACAAATATTCTAAATATTTACAATAAGCATTCTAAAATCTCAATTTACGCGAAGTAATTATCTATACTTATTCTGGATTATTCCACTATTCTTCAAAAATTAAATCCAAAAATTTAGTTCGAAAATATTAATAAAATATCCGTACAAACTTTTCAAGTTTTAAAAAAAATTAAAACTTCTTTGATTTTTCGAGCAGAAAATAAGCTTTATAATTATTTCTCAAAAAATGTTTTAACGATGTCACTTCCAGTCTCCTTAATTAATCGGAAATGATAATTAAACAGCTCTAACTTCACTTCTAATTAACGAACTAATACAAATGGGTTGTTTTTAATTTTGAGCATCTAATCTTTTACAAAAAAAAAAAAAAAAAAAAAAACTGAAGACTTCGAAAATCGTTTTTTAACATTGTTCGGTAACTTAAATTGAAAAAAAAATGCTATGGATTTAGTTCACGGTTTAGTAATTTATTAAAGAAAATAGCAGACGATTATCGAACTTTTATTATCTATAAAGATACTATAAATATATTTTATGTAAATCTAAATTTATAATAACTTCAATCAATTATTAATCAAGTTCAATCAATTATTTCATCATTATGTGAATTAATAAAATATTTCACTGTTACGATGTTTTTTGAACAAGAGGATTCAAAAAAGTTTTGAACCATACGGTAGAAACAAAACAATACAACTGAAGATTTCCAAAAATTTTCAATGAAATCCATACAGTGGAAGCCTGTCTGCCCGGCTGTCCTGATACAAATGAATATGAACATAAGACATAAAAGGCACGATAAATTAAATTCTGTATGCAGAATTTAGTATTTAAAATATGATTCTTTTTTAATTTTAAACCAAATCTGATCGTCTCCTCGGCAGTACATTGACAAGTAGGTAAGAATAATAACTCAAAAGTGCAATATTTTTTAATCCGAAATAAAAATAAAAATTCCGTGCATTTATATCTTAAGCAAATATCAAGAGTTAATCACCAAAGATCACATAATACATAGAGTAAAATTGTTAAATTTATTCCAGAGAATAGTTGTAAATTTCTATCAAATTTTACCGAAATCAATTCAAAGGAAGTCTGTCAGGCTTCTGATACAAATGAATATGAATATAAGACATAAAGAGGAAGATAAATTCGATATGCGGGTTTTAGTATCTAAAATGTTTTCCAAATAAACCGCATTTGATCAAAGATTGATAGTCTGTAGGTCGGTGTTTTTACATGCAGGTAAATAACTCAAAAACACAATACCTTTTTTATTTCCGAATTGAGTTTATGTTTACATTAACCTTGTATTAAGGATAGATCAACAAAGGTTATACAATATATAGAATAAAAACATATTTGTTACAAAAATCAATATTCCATATCTACTGTTCGCCAAAATCATGCAAGACAACCTTGTCCAATGTGAATAATGCTATGCATAGTAGGAGTGGTCCGTCTGCTTTAATTTAATTATTGTGTTTCTAATTTTCATTTTTTACAACCATCTTTATTTCATCGTGTCCAAACTGATAGGAGATAAGTCCTGAATCCTCAATGGAGTTCAAGGTCAAATAAAAGACAGTCTGTTTGACTGATTGCTCGAAGCAACCCTAAAACACTGAGGTATATGACATTTAAAATATTTATAGAGTCGCCATCCTTCTGACCTGCTTTCCTGCAACACAATCAACTTCTGTAACATCGCGTGCTGGCCATTGGAGCAGCCTATTTAGATTCTGGTTTGTCTCACCGAGTAATTTGAAATTATGCTTGTTGTTGCATTAAACCGGGGCCTTTCACATTTTGTTTATCATAACTCCGGGGTGGGGCTTAAGGGGTTGCAACAACATGAATATTTCAGATTGCGTGACGGCCTGTTAAATTTTCCTACTCCCCTAGTAATGAATATATTCATTTTTAGAGAACGCGCTCGTGTTTTGCTGAAGTTTTAGGAAGCACACACACAGGGGTTTTCGGTGAAGTGAGATACAAGGTTTGTGGCGCGTGTGCTTTTGAAGGGAAGGTCCAGTTTTGGGGGTTTTAGATAAATGAAGGAAAACATAACAAAGCGAAATACTAACTGACGAGATAGATGACGATAAAAATTTATAGATGGAAAAGTGAATTTTTACCAGCTCGTATGAAGGGTTAGGCAGAAAAACCCGTACAAGCTATTTTTAACATAATTTGATTAAAAATAAATAACTTAACAAAATATAAGAAATAATAATAAGAGGCAGAAATGCTTATTGAAATTTTCAGCAATAGGGCGCAAGTCTTCTACCTTTAATGTATTACATTTCCGCAGAAGCCAATGCTTTAGAGAGTCCGCACTTTTGTGTGGTTTAATGCAAACCGTAGGCTCCAAAATGGACCGTACTCTATAATCATGGGATTGAGATTGAGCTAGTATTGTGCTCACTCTGCAGATGATATCAGGTCCGGAAAATGAGCCTTGCACCACTATTCTGTCTTTTTAATTTTGTGAGCTGGTACAGAGTCTTGTGAGTTGGTTCCACTTTGTATTGCCGGAGTGCGTTTTGGCCCATGGAAATATAACAACTTCAAGAATGTTCCACTGGTACACTTTTTGATTTATTTTAAAGCTTTCATCCATAAAAGCCAGAGATGTTTTGCCGGTTGCGCAAATTCCATCCCAGACTACGACCTATTTTGTGATGTTCAATTCTTGCTGAAGTGCTAGCGAGTCTACAGACTAGCTTCTATAGTTCTAGGAAATATGTGCTTGTTCTATGGTAAAGCGCTTCCCATTAAAGAAAAATAATCTTTCTCAGCGCGGATTTGCGGCCCGTCTCAAAAGATTTCGGCGTCTTTGAATCCGCACGAGTTTCTTTTCTTCAATGAGAAACTATACTTTTTGGAATTTGTAAGGCTTCAATCCAAGCTCTGTTTTTGCCATTCGTTGTTCTGATCAGTCCCTTATTCCCAGTTCACGAGCGATTTTTCTCAGGGAAACCCTCGAATCTCATTGAACTCGCTTTTTGATAGCCTCGCGGCTGTTGAAAGTGACCACCATGCGTTTTCGTTCATTTCCTGGGCTTTGACCATCATTGTCAAGCTCTTTGAAGCAGCAGATTGCATCTTACACTTTATGCGAGGCGCATTAAGCAAACGAATGACTTCATACTTTTCGTTTTCCTTGCTTAAACAACTCTACAACTCTAAAATAGCATATATTTTGCTTGGCTTTTAAAAAAAAAGCCAAAAATCACTACGTAAACTAAAAGGTGCATCGTAAAATATGTTATAATTAAAGATGTAAACGCAAAAAAAATGAACAAAAATTAAAAATTAATTAATTAATTTCTATTCTATGATGTAATAATTTTGTCCACATTGTTCTGCAGCACACTGTAAAAAGTATAAAGTAAGGGTGGTTATAGTTAAATTTCCATTTTGAAATGATCATAAAAGGAAAACTACTAGACCAAATGTTATCAAACTTGGTAATAGTTTATAGGAAGTCATAGAAATTTCTTTTCCAGACAAAAAAAAAGTTCAAAAACTCAGCACCAAGGAGAAAATGGCGCTGTATGCTATATTGTTAAGCAAAATAGGACATCAATGACATCGGTTTAAAACGTATTACAAAGCATGTTCAATGTGGCGTCCACCATTTTCTCAAAGCAAGTTAAATCGCATTACTGCATTCTAAAGAGTAGCTCTTAGCATATCGGGAGGAATGTTTGCACATGTCGGTGCATCGCATCTTTCAGTCCGTCCAAATTTTTAAGAGTATCACCATAAACAGTGCTTTGTCAGATAGCACACATTGAACATGCTTTGCAAACAAGTTTCAGAAACGATTAAACAGATTTGAAACAGTCGTCTTCATGTCGTATTTTGATTAGCAATATTGCATACAGTGTCATTTCTCCCCTGGTGGTGAGTTTTTGAACTTTTTTTTGGAAGAAAAGAAATTTCTATGAATTTCTTTAAACTATTGCCAAGTTTGATAACATGTGGCCCAGTAGCTTTCCTTTTATGACCGTTTCAAAGTAAAACTTTAATCATAACCACCCTGTATATTAATCTTCAAAAAATTCGAACTCATGATTTTGATAAATTTCCACGTTTTAGATTTCCTTGTGTTCGAAAACCCCATTTTTGGAAATGACCGTCTGTCTGTTCGTGACAAAGATAAATCAAAAACAATTTGAGCTACATGGTTGAAATTTGGTAAATGGTCTTTACACCGACTCTGCAGATTTCTTTAAAATCTTAAATGAAATCCGTTCTGAGGAAGTCCGTCTTTCCGGCTGTTTGAATATAAATTAACACGTAGCTACAAAACGAAGAGAACTAGAACTGAGTTCGAAATGAGCTCGTTATATTCTAGAATACAACGACGCCAAATATCTTTCTTAAAAACATACTTTCACGTTTTTTAAATTATATTAATTACGAATTATTAATTAGTATACTAATTATTTTTTTTTAATTACGAAGTATAGCTAAGTAATGCAATCACCAACAAATTCGAACTCGAGATTTTGACGATTTTCTACGTTTTAGACATCCCTGATGTCGAAAAACACATTTTTGGAAAATGTCTGTCTGTCTGTAACAAAGATAACCGAAGAACTGTTTGAGCTAGAAGAATGAAATTTGGAAAACAGGCTTAAAATCAAATATGTAGACTTCAATCAAATTTCGCAATATCATTTCACTGGAAGGCTGTCTGTCCCACCATTCGAATATAAGTTAATACTATAAGTTCAAAACGAAGAAAGCTAGATACATAAATGGATCACTTTTAAACCGAGATTCATCTTAATAAAAGTCCCTACAGCTTTGTATGTATATTCCACATCTCCATCTAAATAAGTGGGTTGATTTCAATCAAACTTTGCACATGTATTCTTTAAGGAAAGGGAAAGAATACTGCCAATTGTCTATAGAGCAAAATGTTAATTTCATAATCAGTCAATTAGAAATTAACTAAAATGCTGTAATTTTTCTTTAGTAATCTAGGGGAGAAACATTTTATTAGAAACACTTCAATATCAACATAAAATTATTATTATTATTATTATTTTCAATGTTTAACATATCAAACTTTTGGCTGTGGATTTTGTTCTTCCATTTTTGCAAGTTATTTTTAAAATTTAACACATATGACATCAAAATATAGTAACAGAAAAACTCTACTTCGCCTTTATTTTTTTGAAAATTTCATTGACATACTGTATTTATTTAAATGCCTAATGAGCCTAATTATAAATGCCTAAAAAAGCTAAAAGAGCTGATATGCTTTTTTTTATTTTTAATCGATTATAAGTGACTTCGGCCAGAAATATAGATCAAATGGTATGTTATAAAATATGTGTGCTTATTATAATTATTTATACAAGATTTCTCTTTTTATTAAAGCGGCTGTACATGAAAGTATTTAAATCCGTGTAACGCCGTGTATACCAAGTAGAAAAGTATAAAAAGCAGTTGTCTAATGAAAGTTATATTTTCATTATATAAAATGACACTATCCGTATCAAAAGATAGGAAATCTTACATCATCTGAAGACTATCCTGTCGACATAAACAAACGACCTCCTTTCAACGATATAAACAGAACACACATTTAACTATCATCACCACATTGTGAATTTTCATTCTAAGAATTCTTCTTCTGTCAGATATTTTAATAAATGCTTTCCTACCCCCACGTGTATATTTCACAAAAACAAATTATTCCTGCTTCATGAAATTCGTATAAAAAGCAAAAATAACATCAAAATATATTCATTCCATTGTACGCAATTTATTTTGCGCGCGAACAAACTTCACGCCCTTAACTCTCCCTGCAATCCATCTCTGCTTTCTTGGCCTCCGGGTTAAATGTTTCAAACGAAAGAAAAGTATCGTTGCCTAGGAAAATCTATTTAATAATGGACTGCATTTGTTAAAAGTGTGAGCGATCAAAAGATGAAACGCGTTCTGACCTAGGGAATGAATGGTTTGTAATATCTTTTTCCCCCTCTTTTTGAAATGCGGATTTATTTTGTAAGGGGCTTTTCAGAAAATTCATCTTATCAAAAGATGAAGAGAAATTGTGACGTTATTGCTGTAGAGGCGAATGCAGTGAAAGATATCAGATGTCGTATTATGAGATCTTTTAAATATGTTGTAACAAATTTTCGCAGAGTCATTTATACGTAAGATGAAAAACGGCTGCAGCATGTGTATTTGACATCTGAAATGTATATCTTTTTCGAATAAATTTCTAAAGGACATGTTTCACGTTTTTCAACATTTTTTTTTTACTATTTTTCATAGGCGATAACTAATAAAAAAGGTCAACGATAATTCATCAAGCCTTTGTGTGAATCTAAATGACAAATTATCACTAATATTTATATAAATAATATGATATATATAGGATGGTGTTTAGGTATAAAGTGTGCTTTGAAAACAGAATAATGTACACACTTGTGTATCCGGTTCGCGACTATCCAGTCTAGTTTTCTTTTATCATAATGAAATGAGGAAGGCAAAACATTGTATTGACAATAACCGTTGTGTAAATCGGATTGGCAAATTATTGCTAACATTTATATAAATAGTATGATATATATAGGTTGGTACTACTCTCCTGTGTATCCGGTTCGCGACTATCCAGTCTAGTTTTCTTTTATCATAATGAAATGAGGAAGGCAAAACATTGTATTGACAATAACCGTTGTGTAAATCGGATTGGCAAATTATTGCTAACATTTATATAAATAGTATGATATATATAGGTTGGTACTACTCTCCTGTGTATCCGGTTCACGACTATCCAGTCTAGTTTTCTTTTATCATAATGAAATGAGGAAGGCAAAACATTGTATTGACAATAACCGTTGTGTAAATCGGATTGGCAAATTATTGCTAACATTTATATAAATAGTATGATATATATAGGTTGGTACTACTCTCCTGTGTATCCGGTTCGCGACTATCCAGTCTAGTTTTCTTTTATCATAATGAAATGAGGAAGGCAAAACATTGTATTGACAATAACCGTTGTGTAAATCGGATTGGCAAATTATTGCTAACATTTATATAAATAGTATGATATATATAGGTTGGTACTACTCTCCTGTGTATCCGGTTCGCGACTATCCAGTCTAGTTTTCTTTTATCATAATGAAATGAGGAAGGCAAAACATTGTATTGACAATAACCGTTGTGTAAATCGGATTGGCAAATTATTGCTAACATTTATATAAATAGTATGATATATATAGGTTGGTACTACTCTCATGTGTATCCGGTTTGCGATTATCCTGTCTAGTTTTCTTTTATCATAATTAAATGAGGAAGGCAAAACGTTGCATTGACAACTTTGCCAACGTTTTAGAAGTAATCATCTGCTACGATCTTCCTACGCGTTTTCGTGCAAATATAAGTTATGGCAGGAAAAGAGCAGCGTTCTGCTCGTTTTTCAGTGTTTCGTCAGTGTGCAACTGACTTCAATTGTCGATGCTGTCTCTGATTATAAATGCACAGTACGTACAGTATTCGTAAAATATTCTTGCGGTATATTTCATGTTTATTAAGTGTACCACAGTGCGAATATTAATATAAACAGGATGATATATATAGGATGGTATCTAGGGATAAATTGAATTTTGAAAACGGAATACACTACTCTCCTGTGTATCCGGTTTGCGATTATCCTGCCTAGTTTTCTTTTATCATAATTAAATGAGGAAGGCAAAACGTTGCATTGGCAACTTTGCCAACGTTTTAGAAGTAAGCATCTGCTACGATCTTCCTACGCGTTTTGTGCAAATATAAGTTATGGCAGGAGAAGAGCAGCATTCTGCTCGTTTTTCAGTGTTTCGTCAGTGTGCAACGGACTTCAATTGTCGATGCTGTCTCTAATTATAATTGCACAGTACGTACAGCATTCGTAAATTGTTATTGGGGTATACTTCATGTTTATTAAGTGTACCACAGTGCGAATATTAATATAAACAGAATGATATATTTAGGATGGTATCTAGGGATAAATTGAATTTTGAAACCGGAATACACTATTCTCCTGTATATCTGGTTCGCGATTATCCTACCTAGTTTTCTTTTATCATAATTCAATGAGGAAGGCAAAAGGCTGCATTGACAACTTTGCCAACGTTTTAGAAGTAAGCGTCTGCTACGATCTTCCTACGCGTTGTGTGCAAAATATAAGTTATGACAGGAGAAGAGCAGCATTCTGCTCGTTTTTCAGTGTTTCGTCAGTGTGCAACGGACTTCAATTGTCGATGCTGTCTCTAATTATAATTGCACAGTACGTACAGCATTCGTAAATTGTTATTGGGGTATACTTCATGTTTATTAAGTGTACCACAGTGCGAATATTAATATAAACAGCATGATATATATAGGATGATATCTAGGGATAAATTGAATTTTGAAAACGGAATACAGAACTCTCCTGTGTATCTTGTTCGCGATTATCCTGTCTAGTTTTCTTTTATCATAATTCAATGAGGAAGGCAAAACGCTGCATTGACAACTTTGCCAACGTTTTAGAAGTAAGCGTCTGCTACGATCTTCCTACGCGTTTGTGCAAAATATAAGTTATGACAGGAAAATAGCAGCATTCTGCTCATTTTTCAGTGTTTCGTCAGTGTGCAACGGACTTCAATTGTCGATGCTGTCTCTGATTATAAATGCACAGTACGTACAGTATTTGTAAAATATTCTTGGGGTATACTTAATGTTTATTAAGTGTACCACAGTGGTAATATTTATGTAATTAGTATGATATATATAGGATAGTATCTAGGGGTAAAATGAATTTTGAAAACGGTATACAGTACACTCCTGTACATCCACTAGAGGATTCCGTTTCCGGCTTTCGTGCTATCCGGCCTAGTTTTCTTTTATCATAATTAAATGAGGGAGGCAAAACGTTGCATTGACAACTTTTCCAAGGTATTGGAAGTATGTGTCTGCTACCATCCTCCTACGCGTTGTGTGCAAAATATAAGTTATGACAGGGAAAACGCAGCGTTCTGCGAGTTTTCCAGTGTTTCGTCAGTGTGTAACGGGCTTCAATTGTCGATGCTGTCTCTAATTATAATTGTACAGTACGTACAGCATTTGTAAATTGTTCTTGGGGTATACTTAATGTTTATTAAGTGTACCACAGTGCTAACATCTATATAATTAATATGATATATATAGGATAGTATCTAGGGGTAAAATGAATTTTGAAAACGGAATACAGTACACTTCTGTACATCCTATAGAGGATTCCGTTTCCGGCTTCCGTGTTATCCGGCCTAGTTTTCTTTTATCATAATTAAATGAGGAAGGCAAAACGTTGCATTGACAACTTTTCCAAGGTATTGGAAGCAAGCGTCTGCTACCATCCTCCTACGCGTTGTGTGCAAAATTTAAGTTATGACAGGGAAAAAACAGCGTTCTGAGAGTTTTTCAGTGTTTCGTCAGTGTGCAACGGACTTCAATTGTCGATGCTGTCTCTAATTATAATTGCACAGTACGTACAGCATTTGTAAATTGTTCTTGGGGTATACTTAATGTTTATTAAGTGTACCACAGTGCTAACATTTATATAAATAGTATGATATATATAGGTTGGTACTACTCTCCTGTGTATCAGGTTCGCGATTATCCTGTCTAGTTTTCTTTTATCATAATTCAATGAGGAAGGCAAATCGTTGCATTGACAACTTTGCCAACATTTTAGAAGTAAGCATCTGCTACGGTCTTCCTACGCGTTGTGTGCAAAATATAAGTTATGGCAGGAAAAGAGCAGCGTTCTGCTCGTTTTTCAGTGTTTCGTCAGTTTGCAACGGACTTCAATTGTCGATGCTGTCTCTAATTATAATTACACAGTACTTACAGTATTCGTAAATTGTTCTTGGGATATACTTAATGTTTATGAAGTGTACCACAGTGCTAATATTTATATAATTAGTATGATATATATAGGATAGTATCTAAGGGTAAAATGAATTTTGAAAACGGAATACAGTACACTCCTGTACATCCGCTAGATGATTCCGTTTCCGGCTTCAGTGCTATCCGACCTAGTTTTCTTTTATCATAATTAAATGAGGAAGGCAAAACGTTGCATTGACAACTTTTCCAAGGTATTAGAAGCAAGCATCTGCTACCATCCTCCTACGCGTTGTGTGCAAAATTTAAGTTATGACAGGAAAATAGCAGCATTCTGCGAGTTTTCCAGTGTTTCGTCATTGTGTAACGGGCTTCAATTGTCACTGCTGTCTCTGATTATAATTGTACAGTACGTACAGTATTCGTAAATTATTCTTGTGGTATATTTAATGTTTTTTTAAGTATACCACATTGAAGATTTCGAAATGTGTGATAAACGAAAAGAAGTTGTTGTGACTATGGTGGAGAAACTACATTCTATACAGCAACTAGACACTGATGTAACAGCAAAAAAAATATAACTTCGGGGTTGAAAGTACAGATGTACATCCTAAGTTGGGAAAAGTACAGATGGGAACTGGCAAAAAAATCTGGCTGAAATTGAAATATGAACTGTTGCACCAGCTACTGGAAGTGCAATAAATGTAAGAAAAATCATTCACACCGTGCATAGCTTGAGATAAATAGAGGGCTTAGTACTCAATAAGAAGTGAGAAAATATATATTATAATAGTGTGTTTTGGTATAAAAACTTTGTCTTCTTGCATAGGTGGGCATAGAAATGAGTTCATAGAAATCCGGCCTATCCGGCTTTTTTGTTATCCGGCCAGTCCTTACGCCGCTTTAAGTCGGGTTCTAGGGAGTGTACTGTAATCATAGCCGAATGAAACTAATAATCAATTTATTAAGATTAAATAGAATTAACCACTAAAATATTTAAAATATTAGACTATTTACAGAATGGGGTAAGACAGTATAAATAAAGAGCATGTTTCGCCAGTGTGATGGGAATGCCAAACATGGCCACGGCCTGAAGAGGCCTTTCTTTAAAAAAAAAAAAAAAAAAAAAAAAAAAAAAACACGAGGCACATGGGTAGCATCAGACCACACACCTCCATTTCCGGTTAAAAATTAAGTGTTCTTCTCTCAGAAGCCTTTAAGGCACCGGACGTCATGCGCGCGCGATTTTCTCTCATCGGATGTTGAAATTCAACTAAATCTGATTTGACTTAATTGGCGTCGCCATCTCTATAATCGAAATTTAGTAAATATTTTAATTAATTACTATCCCTTTATTGAAACAAGTCTATAGTTCTTAATATTACTTTCTACATGTAATACAAGATAGCCATTAATGTCCCATGCATAAAATATCTCCTTGTGTGGTACGTCCCATCATTGGCGATTACTTTAACACTATTATTGTAACCTTTGGAGAAAAGTACCATATCTTACTTCCTCTTACTCTTTATCACATTTTCAGAAATTATATGAGGAGTGACTATGTAGTAGACTTCATAAATAAATGTTTGGAAGTTTGAAGCTATAATGAAATGGGAAAATACGTGAAAATTCAAGTATTTTTTATCAGTTATACTTCATGCATATTAATCTTTTATCTCAAGGTCTGTATAAATGTACAAGATATACTACATGCTACCTACAAGATATATTATATGATAGCTACAAAATATACTACATGCTACCTACAAGATATACTACATGCTACCTACAAGATATATTACATGATAGCTACAAGGTATACTACATGCTACCTACAAGATATATTACATGATAGCTACAAGGTATACTACATGCTACCTACAAGATATATTACATGATAGCTACAAGATATACTACATGCTACCTACAAGATATATTACATGATAGCTACAAGGTATACTACATGCTACCTACAAGATATATTACATGATAGCTACAAGATATACTACATGCTACCTACAAGATATATTACATGATAGCTACAAGATATACTACATGCTACCTACAAGATATATTATATGATAGCTACAAGATATACTACATGATAACTACAAGATAGCCTTTATGAGGTACGCCCCATCATTGGTGATTACTTCACACTTTTGTTGTGACCCCTGGAGAGTAAAGACATACCTCACCTCCACGCACTCTTTATGCCACCCTCAGAAATGAGATGAGTGATTATGTAATAGATTTCATTAATAAATCTTTAAAAGATTGAGGCTATAAGAAAATAAAAAAGATGCATTATAACTTAAGTATCTTTATCAATGGCACTACATGCATATTAACCTTTTATCTGAAGGCTTGTATAAATGTTCCATCATCAAAATTCCTCATCTCTAAAGAGCTGACAATGCTGTTACAATACATCATTAAGATTTCAATCCCCGCTCTTCAATAATCTGATGGATTTATAATTACCGAATAGATAGTATGGCCCTCTTTTATTATAATATTGAAACTGTTGTAAAGTGTGGGAAAGATAATTGAATTTTTAAGAAAGAAAAAAAAATAGACTAGTGAGGAAATGAAGTTTGAAATGCAATATTATTATTAAAATTGAAATTCTGACTGATTTTTTTTCATTTATTCATTTGAAAAGAAAAGGCTCCCAAAATACCGATTCGGCTTTCCTTCGCTACGATTAAGAGTTAACTGCAATTGTAAAAGACTTAGAAAATAAAAATTTGAACAAAATCTGTGGTACTGAAGGACTTGATAGTGGTCCAAAATTTTCTATCGGTGATAAAAAAATTACCTAAAAACACTTTTATGTTGCAGAATGTGAAATAATTTTTGCATACACTCCACATTGTCCCACGTCTTCTTTAAAAATGAGTTATCGAAATACCTTCTACATCACTAAATTAAATATAATTCGGCAAATTATTCTTAGAAACCATCTGCAGTAGTCTTTCCGAAACTCTCTCGCATATTCTACAAAGATCTTGCCTTAATACTTCCATCTAAATTTCTGCACCTTAGGTAAGTTCTTGAATACTTTGGCAGACATTGGCGAATGATAATTACGAAATATAGAAATTTGGCGTAAAACTGACAGTTTTATTGATTCTATCGTGAGAAGATATATTTTGCAAGTCTTTCTTTTACAAGTCAAATGGTACCAAAATATGACAGAAAAGTGCAGCTGTAGTTTCAAGATAACTTGCTGAATTTCATTTATTTAATTTATAGCGTTAATGAGTGGCAAAGTTTTTATTTATGGATTTGTTATACAATTTGATAAGAATATATGCTTCAGATATCAAACCTGCGTATTACCAACTTGTAGCGTTTTGGAGTAATTGAAATATCTAGTAATCGAACATACATAGGAACTTCCCGTGATCATATTTCGTTCAAAATTTGATGTGAGTCTACAAATTTAATTCCCTATATGTTGTTTAAATTCGTAAACTTCCTGTGATCATATTTCGTTCAAAATTTGATATGAGTCTACAGATTTAATTCCCTATATCGAATAAATTCGTAAACTTCGTGTGATCATATTTCGTTCAAAACTTGATATCAGTCTACAAATTTAATTCCCTATATCGTATAAATTCGTAAACTTCCTTTGATCATATTTCGTTCAAAATTTGATATGAGTCTACAAATTTAATTAGCTATATCGTATGAATTCATAAACTTTCTGTGATCGCATTTCGTTCAAAATTTGATATGAGTCTACAAATTCAATTCCCTATATAGTATAAATTAGTAATTTCATATACCAAATTTTATCAATTTAGTTCAGATTTTCTGAATTATTCTATTCAAATTCAGAAAGACATAAAGTAAAAAAAAAAAAAGAAAGAAAGAAAGAAAAACAATTTTCTGACACAGGGAATTTTCTGATGATGAGAGGATTTGTGAAATTCTCGAGTTCAAATTTGCCATTTTTCCTCTATACTTCATATACGAAAAAGTAACAAATCAAATATGGCGACTGGACCATCATTTGAAGTACAATCAAAGATTTCAAAATGATAAAATTGCCATAATTTTCCATATGGTGAATTTTAGGATTAATATTTTTTCCACTTTTCTTTGATCAAAATATTTGAAAGAAAAAATATACCCGAATCATAATAATTATAAAATTATGGTAAAATTAAAAATTTATGTTTTAGAATATAATGCAGAATGTTTATAGTAGAAAAGAAGTATCAACTTGTTCTGTTGCTGGGAAACTTAACAAATGTAGTCTGTAAATGTCTAAGAAAAAATTCTTTAAAACGGACAAAAACATTGCCGGAAATATTTAGAAAATGATACATAAAAGACAAAAATCATATGTTGAAACCCTAAAACTTTAAATATTGTCTCATGGGACAATTACCCAAATGAAAAAAATAAAATATATCAAATATGGTCTATATGAAATTAACTTATTTTCATAAAAAATAATCTTGCAAATCTAGGAAGGATTTTTATTGACATTTGATCAAATTAGGGAAATAAATTGTACTTCAACTACATTATTTTTAATTGCAATTTAAGTTGTATAGGTAAATGCTATTTTCCAAAAATATTGAAAAAAAAATGTCTCAATCTTGATTTGTTTTTAAAAAAACTGAAATTTGGATTTCGAAAAATCAATAATGTGTCTTCGCTGATTTCAAATATCAACAATTTTGGGCATGAACTATAAATATGCACTGATGCATACGTTGACACCTTGCCTTATATATATAAGTGGAGATCTAAGGTATGACAATCCAAAAAATTTCAAGGTAAAATATTTCCACCGTTACGTTACTTCTTGTTTGTATATTTTTCATAAAAGGAACCGAAAATAAAGAAAGCACCACTTCATTTCAAAAACATCTCTATTTCTCACTAAAAAATACAGTAACTTTATTACTTGCAGCTGTTTTATTTGCTTCAAGAGTAATTCTACATCCCCGCTATAGAAATGAAAGAAACTAAGATTACCAAATAAATAAATAAAAAAAAATGTGAGGGGCGAGGGTATTACTTCCCGCCTTTGTTTCTTCCTCCTTGGCGCAGTATCAACAAATTGGTGCTCAAATAAACGCCGTGTAAATGATTATTACATTCAGTTCATTTACTCGGCAGCAGATGTGGGTCTCGCAACCCAATCCTGTGTGGCACGAATGACCCTCGGAAAACTTTATTGCTCGATAAATTTTCCCGCAATGGTGCAATAAATAACGCCAAATGTCGCGAAATGCCATAAAAGTGATCATTTAACACATTTTTAGAACTAGAAAGTGAATTATACCGCGCATTAATTTTGAAATCTCATTACTGTCCGAGCATTAAAGTATCAATTCATTATCTCTCTGCAGTACGTCTCTCTTTAATTTGATATTGGAAAAGTGTGAATGAAACGCACACAGAGAAGATACGCTGAAAGTTGATCATACCTTGAAGTTTGGAAACTTTCAGGGGATTTTATGGGTAAATTATTTGGTTTTAAATGTTGGTAATTATCTGCGTTTAAACAGTGCCAAATCATTTGAATGAAACATCCGGAAAATGTAGGCACACTTGTATCAAAGAAGAGAACATTTGATAAAGACGAATAAATAGACTGTCAGCATTTTGTGAATGTAATAACAACAGTTTTATATTTATTTTAAATAAAATCTCCAAATTATCGAAATGAATAGCTATTATCATATAATCATAACAGATAGACTGTTATCAGGAAAAAATAAGTACTGAAAAATGCTACATTTCAAGAAATGAGAAGTAATTTTAATCGTTTGGTAAAAACTTTCTAGAAAAAGCGGAATAGTTTTAATCGTTTGCTAAAATTTCCTGAAAATATGGAGTAATTTTAATCGTTTGGCACAATTTTTCCAGAAATTGCAGATTAGTTTGAATCATTTGCTAAAATGTCCGTTAAATATGGAGTATTTAATTCGTTTGGAAAAAATTTCCAGAAAATACCGATTAATTTTAATCGTTTGGTAAAATTTCCTGTAAATATGGAGTAATTTTAATTATAGGGCAAATATTTCCAGAAAATACAGATTAATTTTAATCGTTTGGTAAAATTCCCAAAAAATACCAATTAATGATAATCATTTGGTTTGAAATATCAGGAAAATGCAGGCACCCCTGTGTCAAAGAGCAGAGCGTTATGTAAAAAATCATTCCATTTGATAAAAAGGAATAAATACACTGTGTAAAACGTGTGCATATAATTATAACTGTTTTATTATTCATTTAAATAATCTCTCCAAATTATAGTTAGAAGTAGCCATTATAATATAATTACATCTGTTTCACTGAAATCACAAAAATTAATAATGACTAAAGATACAGTGTGACTACTGAATAATGCAACATTTCAGAAAATGAGAATTAACATTAATCGATTGGTAAAAAGTTTTTGATTATTATAATTAATTTTAATCGTTTTGTAAAACAGTTAATCTCACTTTTTCTGCAAATTACTACTTTCTATTTGTGCAAACGATTGTTTATATAAAACAAAAGCTTATTTTAAAGATGAGCTTAAGTGATAAATTAATACACTAGTGTTCATTTAACACATATTAATTGATTATTTAACACATTTTAATAACTGGACAATTAATTATATTTCGCATTAATAGTTAAATCTCATTATTGCACTGTTTTGAAATAACAATTCATTTTATCTATGCTGTGTGCTGCTATTTATTTGGTATTGAAAAAGTGTAAATAACGACGGTTACTAAAAGATATAGTGAAAGCGAATTAAAAGCATCTTGGAAACTTTCTAGATATTTTATGGGAGGATGATTTAGTTTAAATATTGGTAATTACGTTATTTAAACAATGGTAAACCATTAGAATTAAGTTTATGAAAATGTACTCACTTTTGCACAACTTTAAAGCAGATAAAATCTGAATTTTATGCGAAAAACGTCTTACTTTGATAACGAAATACAAATAAACTGTCAGCGTTTTGTACGTAATGACAAATATTTCATTATAAATTGGCTTATATATTGGGCGTTGCTAGGAATTAAATATTTTCACATATAATATTTTGGGGAACAGAAAAAAACAACTTCTGTATAGGTGTTATAATACATAAAATCAATTCTCCTTCTATAATCATCTTTAAATACAAATACAACCCATGAACTATAATAATTACGTTATTTTATAATTTATTGTCAGAAATCATAATATCTTTAAAACTCCTTATTTTAAAATCTCCAGCGTTATTTATTAAATTTTTTTAAAAAATGGATATAATTTGGAGAAAGAATTAATGCAATGGTCTCATTGAAAACGTTTTTTTTTCAATTTATAATGTTATAAAAGGTATCTTATGAGATAATTTCTTCCGAAATTAATGCTAGAAGAAAACAAAATGTTGGTTATTTTCTCATTTATTGCTTATTTAACTAACTATTAAATTTTGCAAAGTTGATATCATTTTTCCCTCTTGTCATAAAAAACTGTGCAATGTTGGAATTAATTCTGTCTAGTTGACAAGTATGAGACGTGGAACATACATTCATATATAGTCACAATTACCTTTATATATATTAAGATTTTTAATCAAATTATTTGCACAAAATAGAAAAAAAAGGTTTTCGCATAATCAAAATTAAAGTCATCAGATAAATACAGTGGCTCAAAAAATTGAGAGTACACCTTACTTTTATTTGATAAATCCGACTTCCAATATAAATAACACATTACCGGGAAGTGTAAACATGTTTTTATTTTTACCCATAACGAATGGTTTAATTTAGAGTAAAAATAAAGAAAAATCGACGAAAAACTTCTAACGTGAAAAATTTCAGAAGCATTTTAAATAAACATACTCAGATTTTTGACTAAAAAAATTGAGAATACACCAATGAAATTCTTGTAATATCCCGCATAGAAACAAAGTGTCAATGGTTAGTTGCATGTCCTTTGGCTCCTATATTGGCCTCTAAACGTCATGGTACCGATTCGACACATTTTTGGTGGTGTTGAAGATATTTTACCCAATTCTTCTTGCAACATTTGTTTTAAATCGGTTTTGTTTCTAATTTCGTTTTTTTGATTCACCTTTTCGAGTATGGCCCACGAATATTCAATGACATTGATGTCGGGGTACTGTGGTGGTGTGTGTAACTGCTATTTACAATCAAAAAGATACTACATTTTGACGTTTCGAGCATTCTGTTTGGGGTTGTTGTCCTCCTGGAAAATGAAATTTCCATCTAAACCCACATTTTTAGCACTTTCCTTTAGATTGCTCCGAAGTATATCCAAGTAACCCATATGGTTTATAATGCCATCGATAAGAATTAAATTTCCTACCCCGGATGAAGCCATGTAACCTAAAATCATGACTTAGTTACCACCATGTTACCTGTAGGACGTAAATTTTTTGGATCGAAAGCAGTATTTGGCTTTCTCCATACAATAGGATGGCTATCACTGCCAGAAATGTTGAGTTTTCTTTCATTACTAAATATAACTTTCTTTCAAAAGTTATTGGTCTTCAGTTGAGGAGTTTTTGCAAACTTGAAATGCTTTTTCTGAATTTACTAGCTGATGAACGGTTTCTGTCTAACAATGCAACTTTCAGCTTGTCCAGCTTGTCTAATGGCATTCTGCACAGTTTCATCACTTACACTTCTGCCTATGGTTTGAGAGGTTTCTGCAGCAAGTTAGAAGAACCATATGGTCGCAGCAATCTAAAGAAAAGTGTTAAAAATTTGGATTTAGATGGAAATTCCATTTTTCAGCAGGACAACGACCTCAAACAGAATGCTCGAAACATCAAAATGTGGCGCCTTTTTCATTGTAAACAGCAGTTACATGCATCACCCCAGTACCCTGACATCAATGTCATTGAATATTCGCGGGCCATACTCGAAAAGGTGGATCAAAAAAACGAAATTAGAAACAAAATCCATTTAAAACAAATGTTGCAAGAAGAATGGGGTAAAATATTTTCAGATGCCACCAAAAATGGGTCGAATCGGTACCAAGACGTTTAGAGGCCATTATAAGAGCCAAAAGACATGCAATTAAATACTGACACGTTCTTTCTATGCGTGATATTGCAAGAATTTCATTGGTGTATTCTCAACTTTTTGAGGCAAAATTCTGCGTGTGTTTATTTAAAATGCTTCCGAAACTTTACGATTTGGAAGTTTTTCGTTGAGTTTTCTTTATTTTTACTCTAAATTAAACCATTTATTATGGGTAAAAAGAAAAACATGTTTGCACTACCCGGTAATGTGTTATTTATATTGGAAGTCGGATTTATCAAGTAAAAGTAAGGTGTACTCTCAATTGTTTGAGCCACTGTATATCGCAACATTTTACTTCATTGTCCTTGGCGTTGAAACTTTATATTTGCGCAGACGATTTTTTTATAAAGAAAAGCGTAGTTTTTCACATAAAGAAAAATAAATAACATACATAAATAAATACTTATTTAAACCAAAAGGATATTGTAATATTTAAATAATTTTTGAAATGATTGTTTCTCTAGTCGGACAGTGGTGCGAGATATTATACTTGATCTTCAATAATGATGATAACTGATACAATTAATCTTAAATACAATTAATCTAAATAACAGTTTTATTTATGATATTTGTTCGTCATATTTATGCATTTATTATTTAATAATTTATGTTTGCAAAATAAAATAATTCAATGTGTATTAGTATACACAAGTGTTAATCACACTAAAATACAGAAATGAAATGATTATAAAAGTAAAAAAAAAGATTCCGTATTATTTATTCCAAATAAACTGATCTGAAAATGTTAAATGAATGGAATAAATTTATGAATTTCAAATAAATATTATATAAAATTATATAATTCAGCTATCCTCTCCTAACCCCCTCCTTTGCTCCTTCCCTCCTTTGAGACAAATTGAGAGATATTCATAGCGAATATCAACATATTGAATGAGGATGTAATCATGAGTGTCATCAACAACTCTTCTTCCTACAGGATGTATGCCGCTCATAGGAATGGAGGTTACAAGTGAACAAAACTAAAATGATTCCATATTATTTATTCCAAATTATTTTTTTTAAATTTTTAAACGAATAGTATAAATTTATGGGTTGCAAATAACTTTTATATAAATAAATTTTATAACAGTGAGCTGTCCTGTTCTAACTCGTCATCAAGGACACATTGAAAGATATTCAGAGACTAGAACGCGGTACTACAGGATGTAATCCTAAGTGCCAACAATGATCGTTCAAATTCTTCCCACAGGATGTATGTTAATCATCGAAATGGAAGTTATATATGTGAGTATATATGAAGTTATATATGTGAGTATATATGAAGTTATATATGGAGCTAAAATGGTTCCGTATTATTTATTCCAAAATATTTAAAGAGAAAATTTTAAAGAAATAAAATAAATATTATATAAATAGATTCTATATTATTGAGATATCTTGTCCTGGCTCTCCATCATGTGCAAATTGAAAGATATTAATAACAGTAAGAAAACAGTGCTCGCGGATTTGACCAAACTTCTCGAAATCTTCCTACAGGATGTATATCTCTCATAGGAAAGGAGGTATCTCGATTACTACCACCAGAAATTCTACTATAGAATATATATATCTCATAAGAATGGAGAGGTAACTCGATTATCACTTTTCAAAATTCTTTTACAGGATGTATGTCTGACAAAGGAAAGTGTTTAACTGGATTACGACCTCTCAAAATCGTTTTACAGGATGTATATCTCTGATAAGAATGGATGCAACTCGATTACAAAACATTACTTAAAAAGTAAAAAGAACAGAAAATGGGTTAATTTTTTCTCCTACTTTATATAAGAAAAACAAAAAATGACTTATTTCCATCTATATGACCGAAGCTTAAAGTTTCCCTTGAAGTTAAATATTCTCATTTCGTTTCAGCGTCCCCCTGTATGCATTAATTTCAAAAAATAATGCAGAAAAAGAATAAATATTCTGCAGTTAAAAATATCTGTTTTTTTTTAATTCTGGGAAATAATAATGATGCATGAATTTATGAATTTAAATAACGTTATTATTCAAAATTTTAAATTTTTGTATAAATTCACTTATTTATATAGTAGAATTTTCTCATTTTGTAAAAACATGACAGACATTCAATTTTTAAAATATTTTAAATATTAAATTATTACTCTAGATATTTTTTGAAAATTTCCTTAACATTAAAATGGATTTGAAATTAAATACAACACAATTTTATTCCTGTAAGAAGCAGTTTTGTACTTAAACTGTCAAATCAGATAAAAGATTTCAGATAAATAGCTTACTTGTGCAATGTTTACAGTCCTGTGTATATAAATTGCATATTTGCAGTTAACTATTATAATTCGATAATTATTATAATAGTTAAGACACATTTTTACATAAGTTTGCTTAACATTTATTTTAAAGAATTTGAATTTTAAAAATTGTTTATAAAAAAGTAATATTATAATTTCTATTACAGCTCAATATTTTTGTTTTGTGTCCTTTTTTAAAGCAATTCCTTTTCAAATTTAAATTTTTTTCGATCAATAGTAATCGAAATAAGCAACTCTTCATATGGTAATAGGCATTGGCTTATTTGTAAGAGGCTTTTCATTCTAAATATCAGTTCTTAAATTATCTTGTTTAATACTTATTTAAGATTCAAAAATATCTCAATATGTCAATTTTTTATTATCAAAATATTTTATTCATCATCATTTTAAAGATTTTTTTTTAATATAAAAATCAGTGAAGTTAAGAAAAAGTGAAGTGAAGTAATTTATTTCAGAAATTTCTTATTCTGTATTTCTGTCAGATATTGAAATTATTTCTGGATTAATATTCGATTCCAGTCTTTCCAGAAATATCAAAATAAAAGAATTTATTAAAAAAATGTTTGATGGAAAAGAATGAATGTGTGGAAAATAATGAAAAAAAGAAATACATACAAAAGGAATTAAGGAAAAGGAATGAATGAAAAAACGAATTTAAAAAATTAAGAAAGAAAATAAATTAAAAGAATGAATGAATAGATCTAATAGAAGCAATTTAGTAGAAATGAGGAATGTATGGATAAAATAATGGAAAAAAGAAATAAACGTAAAAGTAATTAAGAAAAAAATGAATAAAAATAGGAATGTATGGAAAATAATGTAAAAAAGAAATAAATGTAAATTGAATTAAGAAAAAGTAATGAATACAAAAAGGAATGTATAGAAAATAATTATAAAAAAAATGTAAACGGAATTAAGAAAAAGGAATGAATAAAAAAAGAACTTAAAAAATTCAGGAAGGAAGGGAATTAAAAGAGAAAAGAATAAAAAATGGAATTTAAAAAATTGAGGAAGAAAGGGAATTAAAAAAGGAATGAATGAAAGAAAAAGACATAATATAAGTAACGTAATAGAAATAATGCTCTAATATAAGTAATCACCCCGAAATTTTCTTACATACTTCCTGGTTAAGATATTATTTTATCACACTCGCACAAAAACTGCAGGCATTTGGCAAGACCTATTAGTATCCATATTTCTATATTCTAAGTCTCCACATGAGCGTTTTGGACGTCATAATATACAGAAAAAAGCACGCGTTTGGACATATACTTAGACATAACTTTAGTAACAAAACCACATACCAAATTTCACAGATTTAGGCCTTTGAGATTGTGAATTATCAGTTTTTCATGTGGAAATACAGACACTAGATTGTTATTCCCTCTACAAATTTGATTCAAAATTAGTCTTAACCTTAATTATTCTACACTTCAGATTATAAATTTGTGCACTAAATTTTATCCATATAACTTTTTACGTTTCAATGTTATAATATTCACTTGTTTCCGGACAACAGATCAACAGATAAAATTGATTTATTAATATATCTCTCACAATTTTCGTATACGTAGTATACAGAATGTATATTAATCGAGAATTTAACAAGTCTCCATGTTTTAGACCTCTATGAGTTCACAAAACACATTTTGGAAAATGTCCGTCTGTCTCTCTGTCTGTGACAAAGATAACTGAAAAATTATTTGAACTAAATGGTTGAAATTTGCAAAAATCATTTCGAATTTTGAAATTATATTTGATATATATAAGAAATGATATATATATTATTAATTTATATCATTCAGAATATTATATTCTATATATTAGATATAAATATTTGGTTGAACTTTATACGAAATTTGCATATGTCTATCAAATTTTCAATAAAATCTATTCAGAGGACATCCATCTATCCGTTGTTTGAATATAAGGTAACACGATAACAACGATATAAGGTAACGACGAAAGTTATATAGATAAAATTCGGTACATAAATTTAACTTCTATAGTATAGACGTCTTTCTTTGAGATCTTTCCAATCTTGTCTTTCCAATCTTTGAGAAAAATCCAACTAAAAGTTGACTGTCGTCGATTAATTAATGCCATTAATGTTTATATTTTTTATGTAATTAAAAACGTAACATTAAGGGCGTCGTCGCCATTAATTTTACGTTTATAATTATTTTTCTTTTAAAGGTTTAATTATAATTTAAGTATTATAATAATAAACATTTATCCTTGCATAAAAGTAAGTAGCATTTTAATTAAAATTATCTGTAAATAGTTAATTAAATTTAAATAATTTTTGATGTTTAAAAAATGCATCTACATTTATAATTTTTTTTCTTTTAAATTTTTCCTTTTATTATTATGTAATTCAATAATAAATATTTATTTTGGATGAAAAATTTAAAAAATATTAATTAAGAGTATTTGTAAATTTTTAATTGATTTAAAAAAGAAAAAAAAAATCCTATCCAGGTTCGAATCCTGACCTTCCGCATACGAGTCGGTTACCTAGACAACCATGTCATCGGGATCATCGGGACAGGAGTCAAGTTATCAGTATATAAGCTTTACTAAAAGTTTGAGGACCATTTGCTCGAAATGGACTGGCCATTGCGTTTTAATATTTTCATGAAAGAACATTCTAAATGTATAACTATCATTATATTAAATCTCATCCCGATCTCAGATTTCAACCCCGTGTCCTCCCCTTGTCAGTTTATCTTTGAATTGAAGTTACTAGAACATTGAAAGCTATTTTGCATTCATTGATTCTTCAAATGCAAAATTCGTTAATCCTTTTATTATTATTTAGAATTATGTTTTTATGTTTTTATTACTTTGCTACTTTTAAAGGTCATTTGCAGATTTGCAGGAATAGCATTTTCTCAAACTTGAATGCACATATGCTGTACCAGCGGAAACATTCGAATCTCTTCTAAATGAAATTTTTATATCTTTTAGTAATAAAAATATTACATTTTAATTAACTGAAAAGAAACTCATTAAAGCCTTATTTATGATACTGTCGTCTTGAAAAAGTTTTTATCAGGCGTTGCAGGTGAAAAAGTAAAAAAATTAAAAATAATAATAAAAAAAAACTTTTTATATTAACATTCGAAGAAATTTAATCATTTCTATAAAAAAAGCACTTTTTAAATCATTCATTTTTAATCCAAAGTCTTATTCTATTTAAAATAATATACAGCACATTGTCTTTTTATCGTCTGCATTTTTTTATTTAATAAATGAATTAAAAATTTTTAAACTAATAAAAAATAAAGGCAAAAATATATAAAAAATTAAAAGAAAAATTCTCTGTTGCCTAGTAACGCAATACATATAATTTCTTTATTTTTAAATCGTCTGCAAATAAATTCAGCTAAATTTCCATTACTTGAATATGTAATAAAATTTTGCAACTTGGAAATTCGTCTTAAATAATAAGTGAGAAAAGCTTAAGTTAATTCGAATTATGTGTTTCGAAGTAGATGTGGTGAATGTTGTGGCTACATGTATTTTCATACTATATACATATCCACAATAACGTTTATTGATATTAAGCTATGTAAGATGTGTAACTTCCAAAAAAATTATAGCTTTCATTTTGCATATTAAATATAGAAAATTTATAATAAAGAAATTTAATAATGGCATTAACATTTTGCCATTCACAAGAATGCGAGTCGTTTAATCAGAAATTAATTTAAAATTTAAACAGTATCTATATATATTAATTTATTTATTTTATTCAGCGGACTATCAATGCAGCCATTTTCTTCAATTCCACGACTTCTTATTTCGAAATTTCTCCTTACGAAATAAGCATGAAACAATTTCATTCATTTTTTTAAATATTGAATACAAATAAATACAAAAGATAATTCATTAAGAAATTAAAAAAAAAGTAGAATAAAATATTATTTTCAACATTGTTTGTTTTTAAACATTTACTACATAATATTACACTCGAAAACTTCTCACATTGTTTTTTTTTTTATTTATTTATTTTTGCACTTTTTTATGATCGTTAGAATTAAAGCTACATTGAAAACTAGCTGCAATATAAATGAAGAATAAACACTCGGGAAGAGTTATGAGTAAATGTTCTTTGTCATTCATAAAAAGGGGAAATCGAGTAATTTAAATTTTAATCAGAAACCAAGCATATTAATTTATTTTATTCAGCGAACTAATATAACAGCCAGAATTTAATTTCATTAATTCCAGAATACTATTGGTGCATTCTGAAATAGAATCGTCTGCTTTATTCAGAATTACAGCATTGAATAAAAAATTATTCTCCAATCTAAAATAATACTGGCGCATTCTGAAATGGGATCGTCTGCTTTTTTCATAATTACCGTTTAGAAGAAAGAATTAATTTAATCTTCGATAGGATGAAGTCAACAAATTACAAATTGAAACAAAATAAGCATTAATTAAATTCATTTATTTTTAATATATCGCATACAAATAAATATGAAAGATATTTCATTGTGAAATAGAAACCGGCAGAATAAAAGATTATTTTATCTCTGTTTGTTTTTAAACATTTATTATATTATATATTACACTCAAAATTCTCTAGCATTATTTTATTTATGTTTTGCACTTTTTTTACGAGCATTAGAACTGAAGCTCCATTGAAAACTGGCTAGAACATAACTGAAGAACACTCACTCGTGAAGAATAAGGGCATTTGATGGAAATTGTGCCAACCCAAGAAAAAAACTCGAGGCAAAGAATACTTTTTTCCCGCCTTTTCCTATAGAAAATAGTTCCGAAATGACGTAAAATACAATGGCTATCTCAAGACCAAAGATATCGATCTCGAACGATAGAGATTTTTCTTTTGATTTTGGATACACTTTTTTTTCTCTTTTTCGACAAGAAGATTATGGATTGGTTTTCAGATCAACCTCGAATCTAGAATTTGGAGATTCTGAAGGAAAAGCGGAGAGATACGGGGCTCTGTTTTTTTATCGGAAGGACTTCGATTTAGATTTTGAAGAGTTGGAAATTAAATCTGGATTGCTGCGGTAGTGGAGACTCCAAAATTTGATCTTATTGTGGATCTATTTCACTGGCAAGAGGTATTTACAAAAATAATAATTCCCGAATGTTTGTTTTCGATTTTTTTCATTTTCTGTCCCAAAAACAAACGGTTATTATTTAAATTGATTTTATTTTATTAATAAAGTCATTAATACGAGTTAGTGTTGTGATTAGTATTTTTAACTTTACTTTTTGTTTCGATGGTAGCGGTTAATTATATCTATCTTCTTGTAACACAATTTACGCTTCTTTTATATTATATTTAATGAAATTTAACATAATTAAATGACATCGTGCATTTAATTCTCAGTTTTTTTTTTCTTATTATCAAACTTTTACTTTATAAATTTGTAAAGTTTACAAATACAAAATCATTTTACGATTTATCTGAAATTTATAAAGCACAAAATTATTTTAGCAATAAAAAAAAATGGAATACTTCCACTCAAGCTAATAATACCTGAAAAATAAAATTTTCCACATTATTTTAAAAAAAACCATGGTATTTATTTTCGATATCAATATCCCCCCAGTTTTGCTATTTGTTAATCTATGCATTTTATTTTTTTGGATTTATTGTATGCATTTATTTTGATACGCATTTATTTTTTCAAGTTATTTGCGATAGATTTGGTGAACCACAAAAGAAATTTATAAGATTCCAAAACTGAATAAAAATAATTTTTCAAATAAAGATATTAGCGATAACGGAAAAATGGTGAGATTATGCTTATTAAAGCACGTTTGAATTTTCTGTTATCAAAACAACAAAATATTTCTAGAAATTTGGAATTAATAGACATTTTAACTGTAAGTACACCATTTTTACATTATATTCAACAATTTAGTTCAGTAACTACTACTTCTATCTTTATATTATATTCTGTTTCTCTTTATATTATATTCTGTTATTTCTGTTATTCAAATTATTTTTGCATATTACTTTTAGTATGATTAATCTAAAAACATTTCTTTTAAAATTTAAAACTCATTATTTATTACTATGCCACAAATTTTCTATATTTTTATACATAAATATATTAAAAATAATAAAGCTTTAGTCATAATGCCAATTTTGAGGAAAAATATACTTTAAATTAAACGAAATTTAATTATCGTTTGCAAAAGTTAGATATTAGGATTTTACCTTTTGATGGTGAAACTAAATTAGTTTGAAAACATAATACGAAACAGAACTCATTTTCTATCAGAATAAATAATTTTATAGCATAAAAAAATAAACATTTTTATTTGTTTTTATATAATTATTGCAAGTGTTTTGCTACATGATAGTGATTATTTTAATTTATCATGTATATTTTGATTACATTTTGTCAAGGGAAATGCATAAATGATTCATATTTATTGATTTTTAACTTGTCAACATATACATTTTTTTTGTCGTTAAAATAGAATTCGGAATATCTAAATGATTTATAATTTATAAATTTCAAAGTAGAAATACGAATTTTGAGTTGAAATCCATGTCATGATATAAAATATATCTTAAATAACAATAATTGAATACTCAGATTATTAATAAAAACAGATTTGTTTTATAAACTTGCTTCAAACAATGTTATTCTTAAATGATTGAATTTGACACCTCCTAAATTAGCAATTTAAAGCAATTTCTTAAATTTTAAGGCAAGTCTTCAACATTTTTTTTCCTGCAAAAAATAGTTAAAATAAAACAAAAATTCAACATTCTCTTATTAAAAATATGTTTTTAAAATAGTTTTACTAACTTTATTTACGTATTCCTAAATCTTCATTTACACATTAATATATTTAATCAATGTTTTGATTCTAAATTTTCTTTTCTTATAAAATGCACTCTTTTGTTTAAACAAAAAATATGATCTTCTTTAACTTTCTGTAGATAATATAATATCCATAATGAAATAAAGACAATAAATAATAACGATAAATCTCTTTCCTTTCACCAATTGTGCTTGAAATTTATACTATATCTAAAATTTTAGTATCAAAATCAAATAATAAATTTTGTTTATCTTGGTTATTGTGTTTTTGAGCTATTACATTCCAAAATAATTAATAGTTTGCTTTTTCGCAAATTAGGTTTAGAAGTTTAATTACATCAAAATTTACAATTTTTATTGAAATACCAAATATATTAAAATTTATCCATTTAGCTATTAACATCTTTTAATTATTTTACTCATTTACACAAAAAATTAAATATTCTTCCCATTGGCTAGTTTGATATAGATGCACACTACTATTAATGCCAAATTTCATGCATACAGCTTTATTCGGTTTCCAACTATCGTACACATATATGAAAATGGTTGAAAATATATAACTAATAACTTTCATTCTAAATAAAGTGTAAACATAATATTTTATGGCAAAAGAAATGTACTTTATCTCATGTATTTACAATATTTACATTAATATGACTCTAAATATCATTTTTTTTTATTTTCTTAGACAAGTCCATGTGTCAATTTATCTAAATATCGAGTCTAAACTGACAGTAGCAAATTATTTTCTTAGACAACATCAAGTCATTTTTCTTAGACAATAGCGAGACATTTTCTTTATATACTTTTCCATAAAAGATATAAAATTTATATCAAAATATTTCTACATAAAATCACAGTTTTACTTTAAATAATGTCCCCATATCTTGCATGAAAAATTCATGGTTTGAAACAGCGATATTGATTCTTATATTTAATAAGAAAAATAAGAAGTTTGACATTGCTCTCTAAATTTACCAGTTTTTATTATTAAATAAAGCCAAAGACATAAGTAAATTGTCTTTTAAGAGCCATTGAAAAATTGAATTTCAGAATCTTACGAGCGCAAAAACAATAACCTCGGTTAAGAAAAATCAGCTATCGGAATCATTTCATTTTCTTTTGTATTAAATCTTACATTTCATCGAAATATGCCGAAACTGTATCTTGAAGGAAAAAGGCTTATGTTCTCCAAGCTAAATTACTTTAAGATAAAAAAAATATACAAAATATTGTATTTTGATATATTTCCTTTGTGTAGAAGGCAGGAAAAAAAATATGTTACATATTCCCAATCAAGTTAAAGAATTGTTTCTTGGGTTAAATTTCACATAAAGAATTCGAATTTATTTTCAGCGCTTGCGAACAAAAGCCGAAAACAATTGTTCACCTCTACCCCTCACCCCTCCTAAAAGCAAATTTGCATATGAAAATTATTAGTGCTTGCTGAAACGTGGCTTCACTTCAAATCGCCTTTTTTTTTTTTTTTTTTTTTTTTTTTGCCGACCGCATTTCTTCTTTCCAAAAAGTCGTTTTATTTGATTTCGGAAACATGAATAAAAGAAAAGAATATTTTAAATTTTCTTTTTCCTTTTTTTTTCTGTTTGAGATTTTTCCCCTCAATAAGAAGCTTAGTGCATATGTTTTTTTTTTTTTTTTTGTGATTTTTTTTGTCTTAAAAATTAAAAAAGGATGTATGGAAATCAATGATGATGTAAACCTTAAAATATGCGATGCCCCTGTATTTATATTAAATTATTTAATGTTAAAGGATATGTTTCTGATATTTTTTAGGCTCCGTTTGAATAAAAATATGGCAACAGTTGTAGGGTAGGGCTTTTGATGTTATGCATATGAATTAGCTGAAAATTAAGTTTTTTTTTTTTTTTTTTTTTTTTTATCTTAATGCAATTATTCGTCAAACGTGCGCGAAACATTTTTTTTAGCTTATATTTCTTACAAGAAGATAGTTAGCTTTGTTTAATATCCTTAATAAATTATTCCTTTATCTAAAACTTTCGTTATTATTAAAGGTTTAAGAAAACGTGATGCATTTTTAATTTTCTCTGAGATATTTTGAATGAAGTCTTTCGAGAATACAATGTAAAGGTAGTTCAAAAAAAGTTTAGAATTTCATAATCATATTTTAAAAATTTATATGGATTTTTTTTAAAAAAATAATAATGACACACACATTTTGAAACAAAGGCTAAGTTGTTGCACCTTAAAGTTCTTTCAGCAAAATGTTTTCTTTAAAAATACTTTTGAAATGTAAGGCAATTCATTTATTTCAATTTACGATACTTAAATAAATGTAATGTTTTGAAACTGAATAAAAAAATTGGGCATAAACCCACACTTGAAGTCAGATTTATTCATTAAATGAAGAAGAATTGATGGTTCCAGTTATAGATGAAAAAGTTTTATGTATTAAATTAAATTTGGATATAATTTTTATCAAAAACAAAATCAATTATGGTGCATTTGAAGCTTAACTAATTAATAACATTTAAATTGACTTTGTGAGCTTTATCATTAATTTAGAAATTAAAAAAAAAATATTTAACTTTTCTTTAGCTCCGATTAGAAAGGGCAAAAATGATTTTTTTAAAAAATTCCCTTGATATTTTAAAACCTGCATAGATAAGGAGAATGATATTAAAGCTGCACTCACCTCTCAATTTTTGTATACTCTAGCGTCAACAAATTTCTTTCTCAACAAAATTGATATTCCTCAATCGCCACATTCGCAATAAATTCTCAGCAGTTTAAATTAAAACGTATCTGCTAAACTGAAAGCCGACCTTTTATTCTTTTCTAATTTTATTTGGCAGAATAATTAATTTATCGATTTACACTATTAATATTTGACTATAGCTTTTGTTTCGTAATGTTAGTGAAAATTTTCATTTGACATTCAACTATCTTTAATGAATAAAAATGATACACATAAATGTTTACAAAGTGTTTTATCTACACAATTCATTCACAAAGTCACACGTGTTTAGAATTACCATTCACAAACCTTAATCACACAGAATCAAAAAGAAATATTTTACATTCATTCATATGATTTTGTTGTTTCTTTCAATAATAATTATTGCCTATTTTTTGCAAATTTCATACATGTTTATATTCTTTGTTTACATTTTATTGACATTTGTAACCATAAGTCTCATATTTTCACAAAAATCTGCCACTTGCCAAACAATTGCTTCACGATTAGAAGTAGAAGTGAAAGGAAAATCAGAGAGGTTCCATTTTCGTCTGCAACATAATCGTTACTGTCTTTACTACAGAGTCCTCTGAATCACATAAACTCAGATTCTTAAAAATTCGTATTCCAGATATCATAAAGAATTTTATTTATGAGAAAATCACATTGTCAGTAAACTTCTGATTAGAATAATTAGAACTCATTTACTATACCATTTACTCGAAAAAAAAATAATTTATTAAACTTGTACTACATATATTACCGTCCTTTTACCAAATTTGTTTAAAATCTGTTAAATTCCAACTTTTCAAGGAAAATGGAACATTTATTCCATGAAAAAAATTATTTATTCAATTTGGGCTTCATAAAGTAGATGATTCATTGATTGCGACAATGATTAATGGGTAAAAGTTTGAAAAATTGAAAACCCGGAAATTACTTCTAAAATTTTAGCTAACTGGAGTTGAATATGACTCGACTTTTTCTCAAAACATGTCTATATTCTTTTTTCATTCTGTTAAGCATGGAACAAAATATTTTCTTTATAATTGCATGGAATCTTTCACAAAAATATTTACAGATATTATGCATCTTTTAAACCATTTGTTTCATTTTGATAGATCGTTTATAAGGATAAACTCATTTTTTTAAAAATTTTATTTTAAAAATATTTATTAATAGTAAGTTAGAATGAAAATGTCCCAATAAATATTAAACAAAAAATCATATACTGTGCTAATTTAGGAGTTTTATTTATTTTTCAGAATTCTTTCTTGTAATCGATTTATAGTTAATTACTACAAAATTATCGAGTCACAACACACAGTCAAATATTTATTAAAAATAAATATTGTGAGAAAAAAATATTTTTCTGCTGTTTTATCATTAAAACAACTTATTAATTCAATATGTGAACTGTTACATCAGAAATAAAATTGGCATATCAAAAAAATTAACTGTATTTAAAACCGAAAGTTAGTCAGTTTCAAAGTTAGTCCAAAAATAGCTTGATCCGTAGAGCGTTGAATTCGTGTCCCATAGGTTGCGAGTTCGAACCCCGCCGGCCGAAGATTCCCCGCGTACTTGGTGGCTGACGCGCGTTTAAATCTGTCGTGGTCACAAAGTCCTCCATATCGAGAGTAATACCACTGGGGGGTACTGGATCATGGGTGATCGTTCTCTGATTCAGGCCTAAATTACGATCTGTGGATGAGTGAATAAAATACTTGAATGAAGTCCACCCCGTAAAAAAGGGTTGTGACATGCGTGTAGCCAAGTCGTACTCTTGGCACTTGTTGGCTCTACGATAAAAAAACAAGAGGCGCTTCCCCTTTGGCTTAAATCAGCTATTTTCCAACAGCGGGCTTGTCCAGGGCAAGTGCCATAAGAATTAACAACACTTGTATAATTTGCTTGAAAACAGAAATGCCTGTGCTAATGTCGCTAGTTAAATCATGGAAGTTAAAGAATTTCCTTTTCAATGCTCTGATATATCCATAAAACATATTTTGTTTCAAAATATCAAACGACAAAGTAATAACAGTTTACTCATGTGCTTAATGAGTCTCTATTTCAACATTGTGATCTATTTGTAAAATATTTTCTGTTTCGAAAACACGGAAATTAAAAAAAAAAAAAAATCAGTTCACTCCTACTTGTTAATAATGAGTTTTCTTTTCAAATAAAAACTAATATTTTTTAATCGACACTAAATATTTTCTATTTTAAAAAATCAAAAAAAGTGCATCATTTTGCATTTGCTTTTTGAATGATTTTGTTTTTCAATATAACGGCAATGTATAAAAATGATTGTTTAAAAATCGCAAACTATTTATCGCAAAATTTTACTGAAATTCAAATGGAATATTGAAGCTTCAAATCCCAAATTTGTCTTACAATAAAAACTAGATAAGCGTATTTTACGCAGATAAGATTTTCCACCATTAGTTAGATTACATGTCAAACATGAGTCTCTAATTTACATATGAAAATTTACGAAAGTAAAAACATATTCCTCCCCCCCCCATATTACTCTTATGTTTGCACTGATAAAAGCAACAAAATACAAGATGTAATTCACAATTCAAATAAAATTCAAAATACAAGTATAAAAGGAGAATTCGCAGATAAAACATATATTGCTGCAATATTTAGATAGGACCTCCACCCAAATTTTGTTTTCACTCTCATGCAAAATGTCCTACATGTAAGCATGGTGAGTATCACCTAAGATTTTATTTTCAATTCATTTTCGGGAATTTATTTGAGGATATTTTTTTTCTTTTGAAGCAGGAGGAAAATGAGAAATCATTTCAGGCCATGATCACTGCAGGCCATGACAAAGGAAAGTGATGAATATGCAATGCAGGCTAAAACTCACTGCTTCTGTTTCGTTTTTGTAATTTATACTGCACCCTTTTCTTACTTTCTACTTCAGAGTAAAGTGTATATTTTTAGTCGGGATCCACATAATATAAACATAGAAAAGAAAATCGTTTGAAATTTCAGAAATATTTCGTATGGATATTTCTGAATTCTACGTGGAAGCTAATTTTTTTTTTTTTTTAACTTTAATATATGTTTATAGAAAGACATTAAAAGGTTATTTTTATATGTTAAAAATATCATTGGTAAAAGAAAAAAAAATATTATTCCTACTATAAAGTTTTAATTTTGGCTTAATTATAGATATATATGCCTAATTATTAACTTTATGCATTACTTTCGCCTTATAATTGACTTGAATTTCTGTTCAAAGCATTTCATATTTAAAAAAACTGATTAAAAATGGTATATATAATTGATTTGGCACAAAATAAAATATTTATATATATATATATATATGCATAAATATATCATTTTGAAGGTCAGTCCCAAACAGGACTGTTTGGGACTGATCATATAATTTATTATTGGCAACATAATTTCGTCACAACCTGACACTGCAATAGCTCTTCGAACTTCCTTGCAGCTCTGTGGTAAATTTTTTTCAATATCAGTATTAACTGATCGGCTGGTTTATATGTACGTCATATTTGCAATGAACTATCAGATTATTTTTTCAGTTTTTAATTAAAACTAAGCATTTCGAAAATGGTATAAATAAACAAAAATATTACGTGAAATGCATACATGTTTTAAATATTAAATGTATTCAGTGATAACTTCTAAATATTATTCTATTAAAATCATTCTAAATAGAAATCAATCAATTATTAAAAATTAAGATAAAATGATCCAGTTAAGTGTTTTATAGTGCAATTGTTCGGAATAGACATTGGATCATTTTTGAAATCGGTTTTCAAATCTCGAATTCTGTGGTCCCAAACGTATATTCGGATGTAGCTTCAAATTTTCAATCAACAAATCTATCTTGAGGTAGTAGTATTTCAAGATTTCTTATGTATGTCAGTGGAAAGATAAAGAAATCAGTTGGTAATTAATTGGCTATTATTAGAGTTACTGGTTGAAATTATTTTAATGTACCTCTGGAATTTAGAACCAATATGATGACTTAATTTTTCATCAGGCGTAGTTCCGTTTGCAATCCTTCACTGAATACTTCACTTATTTTCCGCCCTAATTGCCATTTTTATTTTTAATTTTGGCAACTGGATATCGTTGACGATATAAAGAAAAATATTAAAAAATTCCAAACGGTGTTTTATTTAAATAAACAACAATAAAAAACATTAATTGCTACAAGAATATAGTATTAGGAAGTATTTTAACGAATTCCTATGGTTATTATACCTGTTAAAAATTAAGTAACCTGATGTTAAATTCTCAAACTCTATAGAGGATTATCTATGTTCTAGACTAGAATCTATTAAAAAGTGGTTATATACGGGGCTTAAAGTATTGTTGTTCATTATCAAAAAATTTCCACTTGGTATGGCTTGAAATTACGGCAATGGCCTTTTTAATCATTTAATTTTAGTTCACATATTTAAAGCTCAATCCAAAATAGATTTCGTATTCCTTAAATGATATACTTTAACTTAATTTTCAACTAATTCCAGAAAAAAAGGCAATGAATCAAATATTACCATGATATTTTCTTGCATTAAATTACTTTTGACATCCTCTTGCTTGATTTAAATTTATTTTTAACTCCACAGTTTAATATTAAATTATTCTCATTTTATATAGAGAAGTCGTGAACCGTTTTAAGAATTTTCTAAGAATATTTCCAACAGTTGCACGTTTTACAAAATTAAGTTATTCTAAAATTAAATCAACGTGAATTGAATTATGTCTCAATCTTATATCACGTAAATTGAACTAGTCTATAATTGAATTAAGGTTAAAACGATAGGCCAATTAGATTTTATATCTTGAGAAAAATATTATAAAAATTTGAATAATGGATTTTGTTAGAAAGCATGTGAACTGGTTATAGAATAATGCTTAAATAATTCTAAAAAGAATTTTTGGAATCAATTTACTATGAGTTCAGTAAATAAAAAATATTAAAATCCATTTTATAGATAAGTATAGTTTGCCATAATTGTTATATGAAAAGTGTTCTTTAAAACTTGGTAAGACATAAAAATGAATCGCTACTTTTTTGTGACGAACAAAGCTTCTAATATTGTATAGCAATCTGATATTTTAATATACTTATATATTGTCTAGTCTTTGTCTGGAGTAGTTGCATTTTGGGAGAATTTTTTAATTTTATTTTTTTTATATTGTACAGTTTCGAGAAAGAAAAATAATTACGTATTTTATCGTCTGAGTTTCACAATTGTTTGTAGATCAAATTTCCGAATTCAGAAAATTGTATGAAAATAAGTCAAAGAAAAATTATTTCATCGTTTGAGTTTTTTATAATGCCTTTTCGTCATTGTTTCAAAATTAAATTCATAGTTCATAGATTCATAAAATTATTATAAAATAGAGATATTGTCATTGAATATAACCAAATATATGCCTACTAAATTTTGACTATATATTTTTGAAATGTGAATTCAATTGTTTTTGTTTTAATTAAATTCCATATTTTGAAAGCCGAGTTAGTAATTAAATATTTTACTGAGCAATCTAAGAGCAAAAAAATGATTGAAATCTGTTGCATCAATTGTCTTCTAATATCCTTAAAAAACTTATTAAAATTACTGAAAGATGTTCAAAATTGTAACTAGTATTATTAAAAATGTTATTTTTTAAATAATTTTTTTTTTTTAACTAAACATAATTTTTATCTTGGTTTGAAAGTAATTTTTATGCAATATAATTAAAGAACCACGCGTATTGTAAAAAAAATTATGATGTAATTTAATTTTAAGATAAAATTGTAATTGAAATTTAGAAAAAAAACATTTCAATGAGCATTTTTATAGAAGACAAATTACATTCAATATTTGTTATATATGTTCGGAAGGTCTATATTATTCAGTATCTTAACTTCCATTAACAAAAACTATGGAAAATATTGTTTTGTTACTTTTTCAAAAATGATCTGATGGAAAAAATTTTAGATTTAAATATATATTTTTTTTACTATTATTTAATCAACACAACAACAATCTCTATTGAAAAAATAAAATAAGAATATTTATGTAATTTCTTGGTGATCTACAGGACGGATTTTTAGATCAAGACTTTCTAAAGAAGGCACAGATATATATTTTAGAAGATATGAACATGTATCTGAGAGCAATCTTTCTTATATTTCAAGTTGTATAAAACGAATAATCAAATTAGCTTTTTCCCGCCTCAAATGCCGAAACTATTATGGTTATTATGGAAACTATTATTAAAAAGGAATTTTTAGTTATCTTATAATTCAAAATATTATCCTTTCATTGATGCCAATTTAGTTGCCATAAAATATTTTTCTTTTCAATTTAATTATCAAACTTATTTTTAAGCTTATTTTAGAACAGTATTTTATTGCTGTAATGAAACTGAAATCATTTGCGCTATATATTACTAGAGATATTTCATTTTGAATTTTTCTTCTGTTTTTAATGAGGAGGGGATGATTTTAAAGGTTATTTTTCCAAATTAAGTACAATTTTGAATAAATATGAATAAAGGGTTTTTTTATTAAGCTGTATCTAAAGTTTAATTTCAAAACAATGCAATAATAAAAAAATAAAGAATTCTAATTTTAAACACTTTTTTGCTGTACATTTTTGTAAAATATCAGTTGGATAAAAATTTATAAATATTTTTGTAGTTTGAAAATTATTTTCTAATTTCAATATGCAGCATTTTTCATTATATCTGGGAATGTTCTATTAAATAATCTTTTTTGATATTATATGCAATATGATTTATATTTTGCTCTACTTGATTTTCAGTTCTATTTTTAGTGATACGTTTAATTTCAACTAAAGACTCAGTTTCAGATTAGTCAGTACCATTTTAAATGAAAGTTCATTTAGATCAAAAGACCAAAAATTAGAAACATGCATAAAGTAATAAGCATAACTGTGTAAAATTTCTAAACTAAATAGAGTTACATGCCTTCCATAACATGAAATTTCCTGACTCTTTATAGATAAATTTATTAATAGTAGGCTTCAATTTAGAAATCGAGATTTACCCTAATTGAAAATTTTAGAAAGCATTTATCTCATAAACCGGTTCATTGACAAATTGGTATTAGTTAGTGTTTCATACAGAGGAATTTCGATGATGTTAGAAGATTACATAAATATATATAATTGTCTATTGCCTTCTGTGATTTTCTGCTGATTTAAGAATATCTCACTCACACCTTCTTATTCGATAAGGCTTTTTTTGGTTGATAGAAAATGAGAGTTTTTTTATGTTAAAATTAAATAATTTATCGATATGTGAACAAACTTAAGCATGAAAAAACAGAAGATTTTAATTAGTTGAAATTTTACAATTTTTAATATTTTATACTGATTTGGTATTTTTTCTCTTCAAGGACCAAACTGAAAGTTATTGCTGATATTTTATTGCAGCAATTTTAGAAGTTTACCATTTTTAATATTTTATATTGATCTGATATTTTCTCAATTTAACCAAATTGAAAGTTATTGCTGTAATTTTATTTCAGGAAATTTTGAGATTTACATCTTTTTAATATTTTATACTGATTCGATTTTTCTCTTCAAGGACCAAATTGAAAATTATTGCTGATATTCTGTTTCAACATTTTTGAAGTTTACAATTTTTTTATATTTTATACTAATCTGATATTTCTCTGTTCAAGGACGAAATTGACGAAACGAATTTTATTTCAGTAATTTTTGAGGTTTACAATTTTTAATATTTTATACTGATCTGATATTTTCTCTGTTAAAGGATCAAATTGAAGGTCACGGCTAATATTTTATTTCAGCATTTTCTTATGTTTACAATTTTTAACATTCTTCCATATCTTCTCTCATCCATGCCAAATTGAAAGTTATTTATGTAATTTTATTTCAGCAAATATTGAGGTTTACATTTTTTTTAATATTTTACACTGATTCGATTTTTCTCTTTAAGGACCAAATTGAATATTATTGCTGATATTTTGATTCAGCACTTTTAAGATTTACAATTTTTAATATTTTATACTGATAAGATATCCTCTCACTTGAAGGACCAAATTGAAAGTTATTTATAATATTTTATTTCAGCATTTTTTGATGTTTACGATTTTTAATATTACTCGATATCTTCTCTCTTTCAGCTCCAAACTGCAAGTTACTGCAGTTATTTTATTTCAACATTTTTTTAACATTTTATACTGATTCCATATCTTCTCTCTTCGAGTACCAAAATGAAAGTCATTGCTGATATTTTATTTCAGCATTTTTTTTAAAATTATGTAGTGGTCATTCAGTCGACTCCTTTTAATGCTTCGTTTTTTTTTTCTTTTTTTAGATCGATTTCAATTATTCATTTCGATTTCATAAGTATTATGGATAGAGTATTCAGATTTCAAGAAAGGAAAACTATGTTAGTTATAAAGAATTTGCATCTAAACTATTTTTCAAATATTTTTCTTTTATTTCTTAAGCACTCTGCCAATGTACGTTCGGATCTGAACGAATGTTAAGAGCTAACAGCCCGTCTAAACTGGCACAGCATCTGTTATTTTAAGAAAACATAATAATACACATTTTCCTGATCTGGGACCTTCATCCGTAGAATTGTGTTCCTTCCAAGAAAAGTAGCAAGGTTGATTGATTACTGTTGAAATGAGTACCTTTGAACATTTAGAAGATGGATTGAGGAAAAGGCCCATCATTGGCTTTAAGCTGGCCAATCTATAATGCAACCATGCCATGAAGCGATTAGGAGTGTCCGATATTGTAGTATCTAGGTTATAAATCCAATTACAGAATTAGTACTATTCAGAATCATTAAATGGCAAGATTTGGAATTAATAGTTTCCTTTTTGAATCTGAGAAAAAATGTAAATTATCGTTTGCATCTGGGAAAATATTATGTCTCGCTTTTTTTTTATGTTTCTGTGAATTCAGAAAAAAAAATAAATATCGTTTGTATATGAGTTTGTGCATCTTGGAAAAAATATTAATTCTCGTTTACTTATTTTTTTTTCTGTAAATTGAGAAAAATAATATTTATCGTTTGCATCTGAAATTAGGCATCTGGGGAAAATATTAATTCTTGTTTATTTATTATTTCATGTTTCTGTGGATTAACAAAATTATTAATTATCTTTTTCATCTGAGACTGCGCTTCTAGGAAAAAATATTAACTCTCGTTTATTTGTTTTTTTATTATTTTTATTTTTCTGTAAATTAAGAAAAATAATATTTATCCTTTGCATCTGAGATTAGGCATCTGGGAAAAAAATTAATTCGATTTTATTTATTTTTTCATCTTTCTGTGGATTAACAAAAATATTAATTACCTTCTTCATCTGAGTCTGCGCTTCTAGGAAACAATATTAATTCTCGTTTATTTTTTTCATTATTATTTTTATTTTTCTGTAAATTGAGAAAAATAATATTTATCCTTTGAATCTGAGATTAGACATCTGGGAAAAAATATTAATTCTTGTTTATTTATTTTTTCATGTTTCTGTGGATTGAGAATATTATTTATTACCGTTTGCATGTGAGTTTGTGCATATGGAGAAAAAATATTAATTCTCTTTTATTTTTTCTTATGTTTCTGTGAACTAAGAAAATTATTAATTATCATTTGCATCTGAGTTTGTGTATCTAGGGAAAAAATATCAATTCTCGTTTATTTTCTTATATTTCTGTTCATAGCCTCATAGTTTGGATATACATGTTTAAATTTTCATTATAAATATCTACTGTTACTTGAAATGTCACAAATATCTCGGCTGTAATTGACAGCTTCTAGTGGAATAAAAATGTAAAACTTCTGGAGATCACTTTAAATATATTTTGTTCATATTTTCTCCCAACTTAATTTAGGGATTAAACGCAAATATGAGGCATTAAGGCATTTGATGAGTCCTTTTCTTTAGTATCGAATTATTGATGCGAAATGTATCTGAATATGCTTATATATTTCTTATTTAAAGGGCAAATAATTTGATCTAATAAATAATAATAATAAATAACACTAATAAGTTAAGATTATAATAAATTAACACTAATCTATGCCAGTTTCTTTATTTAATTATGTAGTCATCTTAGATTTTGGCAATATTGAATTAGTATCCCTTTGCGAATAATAAATTCTACGGAAGTTCCTCCAAATGCAATTTTTGATATACATCAGTTTTGCACTTAGACAATATTTTACAAGAACAATTTTTAGTGCAAGAGGTTAATATTTATTTTATTAACATCTATCAGTTTCATGATACGGAGAAATGATATTTAGATTGTGATCAATGGAAAATAAATTTAAATAGCGAAAATAAATCGGAACACAGGTCTTAGATACAAAAACTGACAGACGCGAAACCTACGAAAAAATCCTTTGGACATCGTTTTAATATAAATAAAACTCATTTTATACATGTTTGTCATTTTGTCATACAAATGTCATTTTATACATATTCCGTATAACACTCTAATTCCAAATTCACTCAATCTTGGCTTATTTATTATTTAAAACAAGAATAATTATGCTTTTAACTTTTCAAAGTGAAAAAGTTAGTTACATGATCAATTAATTAGAAATCAACTGCAGTTTTTATGGTTTTGTTTTTGCGGTTATTTTGAAATATATAATCACAAAAAAAAAAAAAAAATAGTTTTAACCATATTAAATATAAAATTTTATCTTTTGAAATTTAGCAATTTTATTTCAACGCATTTTTCTTTCCAAGTTGCATTAAAGAATATTTGAATATCTGCATACGATTTTGAAATAAGAGAATTTATCAAAACTCGGTTGCTAGGCAACAGTGAAAGTTAGAGCTATTATATTTTTATTTTTTGATCATTATGTTTTATTATTTTGAATATTTTTGGCTAGGGATTTCGTTGGTTTTTCATAGTATATCTATTTATATTAAAGAATTGCTTCTGAAAAAATATCATGACATATTTAGCTATGTCTTCTGCGAAATAGTAAATAAGTAATATTGTAATCGACAAGAGAATGTAGAACTTAGTATAATAGTTAGTGTTTTGGAGAAGAACTTTAACAATGGCGGAAATAAAATATGAATATAAATCTCAAATTTGGACAAAAATAAGGAAATTGGAGTTTTTACAAATAAATAAAACACAAGTTCAAAGATAATAAGGTTATAGATTATGATAAACCATGCCAAAATTTTGCGATTACTTGAATTAGACATTTTAAATTAATTAACTATTTAATTAATTGCAGCAAAAATTACACTAAAACTTCGCTTATGCTTCAGTACTTGTGAGCGAAATTTGACATATGTCAATAAAATTGAATTGTGTCGTTAAAATTAGTAATTTATTAAGAAAAATAGCTAAGGTAATAGCTAAAAATCGTTTGTTTCGATTCCGTTTTAGTTTAAATAAAGAAAAAAAATATTTCAGACGGTAAAAGATCTCTTGTAAGATCATATGGTAAACTGGTTTTTCCATCATAAGCATTAGATATGAATTTATTTTAAACCTGAGCAACGCCAAATATATCGAGTATATAAAAAATTTCTCCCATAGTGTATGAATGATCCTGACATAATGAAGGCGCAAATAGTATTTTTACTAACGTTTCATTTTAAAGCAGCACTGAAGCCATTTTAGCACGGGCCTCGTAATGTTAAACTGCATTCAGATGACGAGGACGGCACCTGATTTGTACCCCTCTCCGAACGTCCAAATCACACCATCGGGTGGTCGCTTGACTTCTACGGATTTAGCGTGCACTAGAACAGCTTACAAACCGTTCTACGGCGGAATCGGTTTCGAACCTGAAACCCTCCGGCTCTGAAGCCGAGCAACTGCGGCACTCATAAAGCGGTGGTCCAACGACCTGTGACCTCACGGATTTGGTCATAAATCTGACATCCAACCCACTAGGGGACCACACTCCCCCATCGCCCTCGGTACGCCTGTAGTTTCCCGCAAAATGTCGGTAGATGGATAAACATCAAAGAGCCGGAAAATTTGTTTGGGCTATGGGGGGGAAGGGAGTCAAAGAAACTGAGGGTTTTGAGCGGTCGAAAGGGGAACGCGTGCCGTCTGAAGATTTCTCTGGTCGTGGGTCCGCTGCCACAGGCGGGGGTGGCACCACGAAGGAAGGGTGACAGTTTTATGACCACATCTGTGAAGACCATCCGGCCGTTGGACCACGGCTTTAGAACGGCGCTATTACTTTGATGTTGGTACCAGTCAAGATATTTTTCTCGTATACTCACAGTTCATTGCCATCTTTTTGTTTCAAAAAGAGTTAATATCGCATTTAAATGCCAATCATGAATAACAAAACAAAAATATTTGATGACTATAAAATAAACATTATAAAAAAATAATGCTCTTTTTCACAAGAAATGCACATTCTTTTTGGCTATGTGTCTTTTTTCTTTTGCTAATATTGTTTTATCCAAGTGAGAGAATAACAACTTTAAATGTCTTCCTAATATATTTCAGAAACAGGAATTTGCATTCCGTAATCAGACAAAGTAACTCAGATCTAAATGAAACTGATTTTATGAAAAGTCTATTTGTAGTATTTCTCTGGTATGAGACGATTTCCCCTTGTATATTTGCATTTTGTGTGTGCCTACTAAAATATACATGCTTCATCCCGAAGTATAAAGTAAGGAAAGGGGTGTAGTAGATATCACGAAAACGAAACAGAAGCACTCCACTAAGTGAATTTAACCCTGCATTGCATATTCATCACGTGCTTCAGTCACGGCCTGAAGTATGATTTTTTTTTCACTTTTTTTATTCCTCAGCGGAAGAAAAAGAATCCCGCAACGAAATTCTCGAAAATGAATTTAAAATAAAATCCTATTCGGTACTCAGCATGCATACATGTATGACACTGAGCACGAGAATGAAAGCAAAGAATCATGGTTGGTGGGACGTAGGGGTGGGGGATCGCTCGAACATTGCAGCCATATATGTTTTGTCTGTGAGCCGTTCTTTATTATTTTTATTTAAGAATTTCTTAGAAATGGGGATTTCTTCGTGGGGTTTGTTTTATTTCTGGTGTAGTCGTGCAATCGTAGATTTAGTTAGGAGTGCGTTCCACCTTACTGTTCTAGTTTTTCGAGATCTTGTTTTGCTGTGCACGTTCTGATAAGGAATGCAAATGCAATATGAGATTGAGAAAAATTTTAGCTGTAGAGTATATACACTAGTAGAAAAGCTTTATTTGTTTATAATAAATGAGGTAACGTCGTGATCCGTAGCTGTGACATTCAAAATTGAATTTGTGAACATGATTTTTATTTCAAAGGGTCAAAATGTGAAGAACGAAATAAATAATCGAACAGTGTACCACATGCAAAAAATAAATAAATAAAAGGTTCATCATCAGAAAAATAATACAAATAGTGCTTAGTGAAAAATTTTAAATGAAAATAAAGAAGTAGTTAACTGGTATTTGGGAAGAAATTTAGTTTCAGATAAATTAATTTTTTTATTGTATATTTTGGGGAATAATGGATTATTATGAAGAAGTAATTACAACATCCAACAACATACAATATGTAAAAAAAGAAAAGAAAGAAAAAAATGGTTTACAAATAGCAAAATAATACCATTAGTATTTAGTAATATTTTTTAATGAAAATAAAATAATTTGGGGGACATTGGGGAGGAAATTCATTTTAAGAAAATTACATTTTTTTTATTGTACTTTTTGGTGAATAATGGATTATTATGAAGAAGTAATTGTAACGTAGAACTACGTACAACATGTGAAAAAGAAAGAAAGAAAATGGTTTATAATTATCAAAATAATACCATTAGTACTTAGTAAAGTTTTAAAATAAAAATCAAGAAGTAGTTACTTGGCATTAGAGAAGAAATACATTTTAAGAAAATTGCGTTTCTTTTGGTTATTGTACATTTTGGTGAATAATGGATTATTATGAAGAAGTAATTGTAACGTAGAACTACGTACAACATGTGAAAAAGAAAGAAAGAAAATGGTTTATAATTATCAAAATAATACCATTAGTACTTAGTAAATTTTTAAAATAAAAATCAAGAAGTAGTTACTTGGCACTAGAAAAAAAATACATTTTAAGAAAATTGCGTTTTTTATTGGTTATTGTACATTTTGGTGAATAATGGATTATTATGAAGAAGTGATTACGACATCGAACAAAACGTAAAAAAAAGAAGGAAAAAAATTACATACTTAGTAAATGTTTTAAAATAAAAATAAAAAAGTAGTTTCTTGGCATTGAGAAAGAAATTAATTTCAAGAAAATTGAATTTTTTAAATTACACATTTTGGTGAATATTGGATTAATATGAAGAACTAATTAAAGCATTCAAATAAAGTTTTAATTTAATTGATTTCCATATGTCTTATAACGATTAGTATATCACTTATAAAACAATTGCATTTTATTATGGTGATAAATCAAATGCATTATATTGTTTCTTATATTGTTTTCAATAGAAATTAATTCATACAGTAATGAATTCTTAAACAAATTTCAGTCTAAATATACTACATAATATATTGCAGAAATGTTAAAATCAAAATGTTACTATTATGAAATTTTTGTTTTCTTAGATTTATTTTCAGTGCAATGTAAAGAATTCAAAAATTATCAAGATTTTTCTATTATATTCTACACTGGAAATATTATAACATGTATGGATAAAAAATATTTAAATGATTTTTTTATAGATTTTTTGATAGCCCCCCCGGATGCAATTTGAACAGAAATGTTCATAAGTCGGAGTTAGCATAGTTTGAAACAATGAAATTACAGAATTTTATACATTTTTTAATTTACTTCGAGATAACCAAAACCTGACTGCTCCAACCCGTCAGAAGGCGCAAGAAAAGACTTGAATGACCGGACTGTTGCAACAGCAACACTGATGGGAACTGTAGTTGAATCCTAAAGGCCATCACTGGTCACAATACAACCTTTCCTTAAGAAATTTCGTCCGTCATCAATAGTAAGAGCCACCCCCCCCCCATCTTTTTGTATACCCACAAGTGTGGCGAGAACCAACTATCATACCAGAAGCTTCTCATCTTCAATTGCGAGGTAACCCCCATGGGACTTACTTGGAGATAAAGTTTAGTTTTTGGACATAGATGGAAAAATCTTGAATTGAATTTTGTTGGCAATAAAGAAATTACTGAGCCTGGATCATAAGAAAGCAATTAATCATTATTTTGGAAGAACAACACTAAGTTTCATGATTCGATCATCGCCATTTTGGTTTTCAGCAAATTTTACCACCAGATTAATTCGATGATCTGGATGGGATAGTTAAGGTCAAAAGATTCTGTAAGTAAGCAATTAAGGGCACAATGAAATGAATCATCCACTTTCCCCTATTAGTAAGACTCCGGATCTTTGATATAAAACTGCTACAAGTACTGGACAGTTATAATTAAAGTGACTTTATTCAGACCCCTTTAGAACCCATTCTACCAATCGGATTTTGATGAAACTTGGTATATAAGTTGTACGGACCATGGAAAAAGATTTCTGCAATAGAATAATAGTTCAAACTTTGACAGCAAGTGGGGGGGGACCTAAAAAAAAGGACAAAAGATCGGTCAAGCTCACAAAAATGTATTCAGTTACAAAATGTGCTCAACTTGTGCTCCATTACGTGTACTTACTTTACGTATAACAACCCTATAGTTCCACATTGCTTCTTTTCCATTGGCAATGCTGATTCTAATATTTTTGGGGAAGAAAAGTAGTAAAAGCTTATGAATTTTATTTATTTTAACCATCATTATTATTGCATATGATTAAGTGCAACATTGGTTTGTTCTGATTCAGCATTGTGGATATTAGTTGGATTTTAAACAGCTGAAAAAAAACTTACTGTTTTCTTTCTTTCTCATCATTGGAAAAGTGTATGCATAACAGCATTCTGAATATCAGTTGGATTTTAAATAGCTATAAAAACCCCTCACGGTTTTCATTTTTTTTCTTATCATTGGGAAACTCTATGCATGCCAGCATTGTAGATATCAGATGGATTTTAAACAGCTAAAAAAACAAGTGACTTCGCGGATTTCTTTTTCGCTTATCATTGGAAAACTCTATCCATAACAACATTGTGGATATCAGAAGTATTTTAAATAGATAAAGAAACAAGTGACCACATAGTTTTCTTTTTATCTCCTCCTTGGAAATCTGTATACATAACAGTAATGTGGATATCGGCTGGATTTTTAACAGCTAAAAAAAGTGACTTCACGGTTTTCTATTTGTTTCTCATCATTGGATAACTGTATGCATAACAGGCTCTGAATATTTTTTCTGTTAAATTAAAAAATCAGTATTTATTTAAAGTATCGAAATATCGTAATTTTGCTTAAAATATTAACAAGTCTTTGCGCGCATAACTGGCATTATCTTCAACATTATAACCAAGAATAAAATCTGTTTTTCTTTTAAAAAAGCAAAACGACATAGGATGAAAAAATGCGGTTATTTGTATTCATAATAAAGTATCTCTTCTGTTAAGGCAAGCCCAACAGTAACCTCCAGTTCATTAGAATTCGCGTTGGGAAACAGCGTTAAAGGATCGACAAAGAATAAATGCTTTGATCTTTGGAGAAAAACAAATGGCCCGTGGCCAATTTGGCATCTGATCAAACGCTGGCTCGATTATAAAAAAGTCCTGACCCCATTGGAAAATCCATCAGGACCCATATCATGTAAGAAGCCTAATAGTTATTTGCACATTCTTGAAAAAAAAAATCTTCGGGAAAGAATAACGTGTGACTGGTAATTGTTTCTTCGACGCAGAATTTCCGAAAAAATGATACATGGTATAAAGAATATGGATATGAATTATTATGCGTGGTATAGGATTATTAGAGGAGAAAAAAAATATCCGTGAAAGAAATGAGTATTAGAATTTTTTATATGAAGGAAAAAAGACATAAAAAATATACGCTTTGTAATGCAGCTTATCTTTTTTTCAATAGTTTGTATAAATTTTGAATGGTTTAAATGTTTCAGTAAGCATTTTAATTAAACGTTTACTATAACGAGCTTTTACTTCTTTATATACGAAATATAGTGAGGGCACTGTAGTCATCAAAAAAATTGGAAAGGATGAGAATTTTGATGGATGTCCACTTTTCAAACTTTTTCGAGTTCAAAAAACACATTTTTGACATCGTGTTTGTCTGTTCGTCTAGCCAATGGTCTGTTAACTAAAACAGGCTTAGTATCTAAAATGTTTATTCTTATCCAATTATATAACTCCATATAATTAATAATGATTCTTTTAGAAAAATTAAGAAACTTTTCACGATTATTGCGACTGAGAAGATGTCCACTTGAATTGCTGTTCCATTTCTAAACTCTTAAAGATCAATAGTATCATGGAATAGTACTGAAGGAATCATATATATCTTGACAACAGTTTTGTCGAAGATGCAAAATACCTCACAAATATTGATGGAATTAAATAAATTACACATTAATCACTGTTTTGCCAAGGAAGAATGTTAAGCATATCCTGGAGATTCAATTCATATGCATGCGAGCAATTTTCCATTTCTACCAACTGCTATTGGGAAATGAATTTCCTTCTGGAAAATGAAGTCATCGTCGAGGATATTGTATCTTTCAGCCGATTTTTGTGTTTTATTATAAACGAATCTATGATTAAGTTTAAGGAAATGTATATCTTTTATACTCAAAATAACACTGAAAATAATTGCTAGCTGATGACTTTCTAGACATTTAAAGAATTCATCTTCCGATAAACTAAACAGAAAAAAGTATAATAATCGTCCAATTTATTTCTTGCCATCGCTTTGTAGCTATAAATTTTAAAATTTGTTCTATCGCTTTGTAATGTGTTTCAAAAGTCCGAATATTTCGCCCTTGAAAATGATGATGCTTTTCATAAAATGTCAATTGTTTCAAATATTTAAATATTTTCTTCATTTTCAAGAAATGTTCATATTATAACAGAACTCCTATAACTTCTATCGATTTAAATTAACAGTTATTAAAATTAAAATGTTATTGGCTTCAATATCGTTGATTTGCAAAAAAAAGCTATCTTTTCAACCACTTTTTATTAATCATATATTTCCCTGCAAAATATCCAGAGTAATATAATCAAAGAACTTTATTGAGCAAAGAATTGCTTTAACCAGCTAAGTATGTTTGGCGTGCATACATGTCAAGCCAAATTTTCATTTTGGCGCTATCAGTGTTTAATTTTTATCTAATAAAAATTAATTCTTATTCATTTTATTATGTTTTTTATGGAAAATTTAGCATTTAAACATTTGTATTGCGTTCGAAATGTATATGCGTCATCGACTGACTTTAAAAATGTGGACTCAAGGGAATTTAAAAAATAAATTCCACTGTTAACTGTTTAAATAAAACGTTGCAAGTTTCTGCTTGGTACTGCAGTCGCTTTCCAATGTGCTCAAAAATTCGAATTTTGCATATTTAAAAAATACCGGACCTTTTCGTAAAAAGCAGAATTTTTCAAATACTTAGAAATATTCATATTATAATGAAATACATATTACTTCTTTCAGTTTAAATGAACAGTTATTAAAATTAAAATATTTATGGTTTTTACATCGTGAATTTGCAAAGACAAACTCTTCTATTCAATTACTTTCAGTCAGCCATTTATTAACGCATTCAAATACCCAAAGCAATATATACAAAGAACAATTGCTTTAAATAAAACTTTGCAAAAGTGGCTACCCATGTTCAGACTTTCGCTCGTTAAGCACAAAGCAACTCGCATAGATCAATAAATATGCCAGCCAGAGCATTAATAATAAGGGGTTCACGTTGGAAAATGTTTTATCTGAAAATTATTTTGTGCTTGGTTTGCGATAACTAACTTCGGATAATGATTTCGGTTATATCTTGTTTCAATTAAACAACCACCACTTTGTAATCATTTAGGGCATGAGATATATTTAAAGTTCAAAGTAGAAAGATAAAAGGAGTTGGTATGAAGTAGCTTACAAAATCGTATTAAGATATTAAATTGTTTCAGATGTTATGTTATTACAGTATGCTCCAAAATATACAGTGGTGAAATTTAAAGATGAACCAAAATTACATAATACTGAAATGAAAAGATGAACCAAAATTATATTATACTGAAATGAAAAGATGAACAAAATTACATTATTATCATATGTGAGCTTATTTTTCCTCAAAATAAATTAACATTAATACACACACACTATTAGAGTGTTGCTTTACCACGGCATGTGTAATGTAAGTGCTCAAAGTGTGCACTGCCTCGCTGTAGACAGTGTTCATATCGTTCATGCAGATTCTCAAACATATCCTGAAACCAAGTTCTTTGCGATATGTTGGTCGATGAAGAAACATAATCAGCAGGCCTCAGTAACAAAATACGACTTTTATTAAACAAGTTGACAAGGATACGCAGAAAACAAATACACAGCTGAGACGAACACAGGCAACACAACAAAAGCACACTACAACAAACAGTATCCCACAAGTAGTAATCATAGTAACAACAACAATAAACACGGCACAGAAAGCGGTCAGACAGAATTCAGCAGGAGTTGGGAATCTTCGTAGCCACTCTCCAGACGTCTGCAGTTCTCCATTGTCTCTGTGCTTTAGATGTATTCAACTGCCAACTCTGGCTACTCCTCACATGACTCGATGCTGCTTCTGTAATAAACACCACGACTCGGCACACAGCAAAATTCAGCGTTGTGTGGAGCAATCACTTTAGATCTACACAACGCTTGCTCTTCGCTGGACTGATCCAACTATTCATCGTTGATTTGTTCCATGACTGACTCAGCGTGAAATGCCGGGCTTTTGAAGTTTCCGGAGGCGGGCAGATAAGGTTCTCGAACAACCTGGAATATCTCGGTTCCTATTGGATCAATTGCTAAAATTCGGGGAGATTCCAGTATAATATATTTTGTATCCAATGTCGCCACGCTCTGAGATCACTGACTCGGCACCAGATTAGAATCGAACAGAGCTGATTGCAAAACGATCTTATCAGAGATTGAACTAACCATGCTAGGAAGCAACATCACAGATGTATAACAATATTAAGGATGCATTACAGTAGTAATGTAAGTAACAGTAATATGTCTAGTAAACTTAGTGCATTCGTACGGAAAATTTATGATTATAGTCATTTTTTTATCCTGTTGCAGCAGGAATGCTCTCCTTAAAAAAATTCTCGAACTTTGTAATAAAGGTTTTTTTCCTCCCTCTTCTTACAGCACAAAAATTGTGGATGTTTTCAAGACCATGAATACCAGGCGAGATTTAATTTTTATTTTCTGAGTCCTGCGTGTGAACGTTTTCTACTTCGCAGTAAAATGAAGTAAACTGTTTTGTAAAATAACCAGTTACCAAATTTCATTTATTTAAGTTGTGGCATTTGTTATTTATTGCCTTTTCATATATGTTACCTTACAAACCGACAGACGGTTAATTTATAGATGGATTTGGTTCAAAATTCTATGCGGTTCCACATTTTAGATGCTGCAGTTGTTTAATAATTTTTATTTATCTAACTCCTTGCATTTTGTAGTTATTGTATTCAATTATAGTCGTATTCAATTAGTCGTAGTCAATTATAGTCGTATTCAATTATAGTCGTAGTCAATTATAGTCGTATTCAATTATAGTCGTATTCAATTATAGTCGTAGTCAATTATAGTCGTATTCAATTATAGTCGTAGTCAATTATAGTCGTAGTCAATTATAGTCGTAGTCAATTATAGACGTATTCAATTATAGTCGTAGTCAATTATAGCCGTATTCAATTATAGTCGTAGTCAATTATAGTCGTATTCAATTATAGTCGTAGTCAATTATAGTCGTATTCAATTATAGTCGTATTCAATTATAGTCGATCAATTATAGTCGTATACAATGGTTTAATACAATATTTGATATAAGTCGAAACATTTTGTGTAAATATTACATATTACGTCTGCTTCAAAGTGTTTAAGAGATCCAATTCAAGGATTAACGGACAGACATAATTGTAAGAAATTAAAAAAATTAAATTGAATTTTAAAAAAATAATGTGTCGCTTATCATATTCGAGTATTTTTTTTTAAATTTTGCATGAATTTATGATTTACCATGTATTAACCAGTTCATGTATTCGCTAAAAATGAATAAATATATACAATAGGGTATGCGCCAACAGCGATGGTGGTTGGTTAGGAAGAGCTACATGGGTGAGGTGAAAAAAATGTGTATCTAACTATACGATTTAACCTATGGCAATTTTAAATAAAATGGCTTAGATTCCAGAGGTAATTGGAAGTAATGACCATACAATTAATTTTATTTTTGTGAAATATATAAAATGTGAAGATTAAAAAATGTCTCTATTCAATTGTTAATTATCTTATGTTTAAAATGTTTTTTTTTCTTTTTTTTCTAGGTAAGTGAATATTGATGTAACTGTATATGGATCCATATGTAAGAATAATTTTATTTCTTCTTTTTTAAAAATAAAATTAATTTTTATGATACTTTAATTTTACATTTTCAGTTTGTGACAAATATTATTTATTTAATTAATTTTATACTTAAAAAAAATATTAGAAATATTTTTAAAACACTAGCAAAAAAAACATAATATTTAATTATATTTATAAACCAGACTTCGTAGTCATGGATAAAAAGTTTAAATCATTTCAGCAAAATCTGATTTTTATTTTTAAATCTCTATAATTGAAATATTTTTTTCATGATTACTATGATTTATCAAAGTAAATACTTTGTAATTATGAATATGAAAAGATATTTCAAAATAGTTAAATACCAGCTTCCCGATTCGTGCTATCAGAAGTGTTTAAGATTCAACTCTTTTATACTAATACATTTTATGGCAAACTTTAGAAAAATTTATTTCAAAAATTCAAAAATTTTATTTAAAACAGTTGAAATTTGGCTTCCCGTTCGGGGCTAGAGGAAGTGTTTAAGATTCAACTCTCTTATACTTATACATTTTATGGCGAGCTTTTGATAAATATATTTAAAAAAATTGAAAATTTTTATTTAAAATAGTTAAATATCAACTTCCCGATTCGGGGTTAGCGGAAGTGTTTAAGATTCAGCTCTCTTCTACTAGCACATTTTATGGCAAGCTTTTGAAAAATTTATTTAAAAAATTGAAAAGAAATTTTTTTTTTAAATAGTTAAGTATCAGCTTCCCGATTCGGAGCTAGCGAAAATGTTTAAGATTCAACTTTCTTCTACTAACACATTTTATGGCAAGCTTTTAAAAAATTTATTTAAAAAATAAAAACAAAATATTTAAAATAGTTTAATATCAGCTTCCCGATTGTGGGCGAGCGGAAGTATTTAAGTTTCAACTCTCTTCTACTAACACATTTTATGGCAAGCTTTTCAAAAAATGTATTTCAAAAAATGAAAAAATTATTTACAATAGTTAAATAACAGCTTCCCGATTGGAGGCTAGCGGAAGTGTTTTAGATTCAATTCTCTTCTACTAACACATTTCATAGCAAGCTTTTGAAAAATTTATTTCAAAAATTGAAAATTTTTATTTAAAATAGTCAAATTATGGCTTCCCGATTCGGGATAGCGGAATTGTTTAAGATTCAACTGTCTTCTACTAATACATTTTATGGTATGATTTTGCGTTTAGCTTCGTTGAAAAGGCCAAATCTCTGTTCAGGGTTTCGATAATCTTTCCTTTGAGTTAATGTGCAAAAGCTATTCACAATTATCTTACAAAAACCCTATATCAAATTACTCTCTGTCTTTTCGCTGTATTTCCAATTTCACACATATACAAATGGACAGTCAGACAGACAGGAAATGTGTTAACATATTTAATTAGATGGCTCATTTAAATAAATTAGAGTATCTGAAATTTTTATTAGAATCATATTAATGTAAATCAGTGCATTATCCTATAGCTATCCTGCTCTGATTAACTGAGGCGGGTAGATACATCCCCAATTGATGGATACTCTCAAAATTGTAACAGATTTTCATCCTAAGATAAAATGCTAGATTTCTCTTGTCTGCTTTGAGCCATCTTTGAGTCACTGGACACAATTACAGTCATAATTATTAGCAAGAATAAAAATTTATTTAAATAACTAGAGAGAAAATTCATTTTTAATAATATACTTATATTCGTGTAATAAAAAGTAGAAGCCAGTTACTATTCCAATTGATAACTGTTGTTCAAAATTTGAAATCTGTATTTGACCTACATCTTTGTTTAAAGGTCAAATGCCATTTTTTTTTATTTTATTTTTTATCTATCTCATTCTGCTTGAACAATCGTATTGAAAAACAGAATAAAAACAGAATTCCAACAATATTAGCAACACTGTATTAGAAATACACTTATATAAATGTAAAAAATTAGATGCCAGTAGATGAATTTATTCGAACTGTTGTGTAAAAATTAAATCAAATCTACATTTTCATCTAAAGACAATTTTCATCTCTAGACAATTTATTGTCTGTCTCTTTGAGTTATAGTGTGGAAATACAGGCATAATTCCAAAAAAGAATAACAATAAATTTTTGAACACAGATTTATTCATGTAATAAAATGAAGAAACGCATTTTTATTTTCAAGAATTTTGGAGTCAAAACATATTGACGAAAATATGAAATACTAACAGAATTTCATAAACAATTTGGAATTCTAATCACATTCATAATACATTTTAATTTTTATGATTGTTTAGGAATTTTCTTTAATATGATATTGACTATCTTTTAATGTCCTTACTGTATTATTTTCACTATCTCAGCATTTCTGTTTTTGGTTTGTCCTTCAAATTTATTCGACTTTTTGAAAAAAAAAAATGTTTATTCTACGATTTTTTTATTTATATTATTTTCTACTCCGTTCTTCTTAATATGTTCCCAAATCAATATTACGATAGAATAGAATCTTTATATTAGTTTCCCAAATTTTTTACTAGATGGCACCAGCAATACTTTTAATACATTTAATCAATTGATAAATAAATAAAAAACAAAAATATAAAATTAGGTTGCTGATGTAGACAAAAACAATTGCCCAAGAGTTCAAAGAAATAGAAGGAATGAATTGTTAATTATAATATTTCACGCTTATTAGTCAAATTAAATAAAAATGAGTAAGAAAATACTTTTAAATATCCGGATGGTCTAAAACATTGAGATTCTTTAAAATATCATCATAATTTTAAATCATTATAACAATAATGTTCTAAATGTTAACAACTTTTCCAGAATTGCATAATAGATGGCGCCACTTATACGTTATCAAAATTTAATAAAATTTGATCAAATTTTTTTCAAATAAAAAAATTACGATAAAAAAATTCAAATTGTATCGAATATTTTGTTGATCACAAACATTTCCATTGCATCTTTACAACAAGAGAAACTAAAAATAAAATCGGTAAAAATCAAACTTTTCGTTCAATACGGAACAAATTAAATCTCTCCGATGAAGATTGTGTTACAATCCTGGGGATAATTACAGCTTGTAGACAAAGATTATTGTACCGTAAATGATATGCTATGTATACAAAGTAGAACATGGTAAACAGCAAACTCCTGGACAAACTTGTTCAAAATAAAGATTTCAAAATGAACCGAGCGCAAAGGATGTTGCACACAATTTCGGTGCGTTTAAACTAGTTGTGTACTTTCTAAAGCCCCACAATTAAACTTTAAAGACGCAGGGCAACAGCATTTTATTTACAAACTCCTACTGAAACTTTAACTAGGTAAGGACAATGTCCTCGAAAACAGTTCATCAGTCCTCCATTCTTTCTCATGGTAATCCCCTGGCCCTCAGCAGTAATCCGCTAATTACACTGAGCCCGCAGATAGCATTGTGTAATCCGTTTCGCCACAAATTCTCTGACCACAAAGAAAATACAAATCCTATTATTCTTAGTAAACCTAGAGCTGGAAGATAATGGATCAGATACTGGTTAGTGTCCTCCGGTTCTTGTTCTAGGGGCTCTTGCTCATTTAGGAGATAATAGGATTCTTTTATTAGGAAAAGATCGATTGAACGGACGATGTATCGATAACGCGTGTAAGAAAGATATCGGCATCGTTTTATCTTCCACAGTTCTTGCTACACGATTAACTTCCTGATGCTGTTAGATTAATCATATTCATGAATAGGGAATATTGCATTTTTAGTTTTTAAACTAATACTAAGTCATTCCAATATGATATTTTTTTAATTCAAAAACTTGGCTGATACTATAATCATCTAAATTATTCTCAATGGAATTAAAATCGACATGTTAGGTGACAGAAGAGATGGGTCGGTACCATGAGATCAAGGATTTGCTGTGGTAATGTTTTAATTAACTTAATATTATTAAGATTCTTTTTATTCATTCAACTATTTTATTTTAATTGCTTTAAATTTATATTTGAAAGTCAGTTATTGTATTTTTAGATTTTAAGCGAATATCCAGCTATCCAAAATGATTCTGGATACAAAAATATCTAAAGTAATCCAGAGAGTCTTAGGTGAATAAAATTAGGTGAATCAAAATAACTAGGCTGAATCCATAATTATCTAAATTATTCTCAATGGAATTAAAATCGACATGTTAGGTGACAGAAGAGATGGGTCGGTACCATGAGATCAAGGATTTGCTGTGGTAATGTTTTAATTAACTTAATATTATTAAGATTCTTTTTATTCATTCAGCTATTTTATTTTAATTGTTTTAAATTTATATTTGAAAGTCAGTTATTGTATTTTTAGATTTTAAGCGAATATCCAGCTATCCAAAATGATTCTGGATACAAAAATATCTAAAGTAATCCAGAGAGTCTTAGGTGAATAAAATTAGGTGAATCAAAATAACTAGGCTGAATCCATAATTATCTAAATTATTCTCAATGGAATTAAAATCGACATGTTAGGTGACAGAAGAGATGGGTCGGTACCATGAGATCAAGGATTTGCTGTGGTAATGTTTTAATTAACTTAATATTATTAAGATTCTTTTTATTCATTCAGCTATTTTATTTTAATTGTTTTAAATTTATATTTGAAAGTCAGTTATTGTATTTTTAGATTTTAAGCGAATATCCAGCTATCCAAAATGATTCTGGATACAAAAATATCTAAAGTAATCCAGAGAGTCTTAGGTGAATAAAATTAGGTGAATCAAAATAACTAGGCTGAATCCATAATTATCTAAATTATTCTCAATGGAATTAAAATCGAGATGTTAGGTGACAGAAGAGATGGGTCGGTACCATGAGATCAAGGATTTGCTGTGGTAATGTTTTAATTAACTTAATATTATTAAGATTCTTTTTATACATTCAACTATTTTATTTTAATTGTTTTAAATTTATATTTGAAAGTCAGTTATTGTATTTTTAGATTTTAAGCGAATATCCAGCTATCCAAAATGATTCTGGATACAAAAATATCTAAAGTAATCCAGAGATTCTTAGGTGAATAAAATTAGGTGAATCAAAATAACTAGGCTGAATCCATAATTATCTAAATTATTCTCAATGGAATTAAAATCGACATGTTAGGTGACAGAAGAGATGGGTCGGTACCATGAGATCAAGGATTTGCTGTGGTAATGTTTTAATTAACTTAATATTATTAAGATTCTTTTTATTCATTCAACTATTTTATTTTAATTGCTTTAAATTTATATTTGAAAGTCAGTTATTGTATTTTTAGATTTTAAGCGAATATCCAGCTATCCAAAATGATTCTGGATACAAAAATATCTAAAGTAATCCAGAGAGTCTTAGGTGAATAAAATTAGGTGAATCAAAATAACTAGGCTGAATCCATAATTATCTAAATTATTCTCAATGGAATTAAAATCGACATGTTAGGTGACAGAAGAGATGGGTCGGTACCATGAGATCAAGGATTTGCTGTGGTAATGTTTTAATTAACTTAATATTATTAAGATTCTTTTTATTCATTCAACTATTTTATTTTAATTGCTTTAAATTTATATTTGAAAGTCAGTTATTGTATTTTTAGATTTTAAGCGAATATCCAGCTATCCAAAATGATTCTGGATACAAAAATATCTAAAGTAATCCAGAGAGTCTTAGGTGAATAAAATTAGGTGAATCAAAATAACTAGGCTGAATCCATAATTATCTAAATTATTCTCAATGGAATTAAAATCGACATGTTAGGTGACAGAAGAGATGGGTCGGTACCATGAGATCAAGGATTTGCTGTGGTAATGTTTTAATTAACTTAATATTATTAAGATTCTTTTTATTCATTCAACTATTTTATTTTAATTGCTTTAAATTTATATTTGAAAGTCAGTTATTGTATTTTTAGATTTTAAGCGAATATCCAGCTATCCAAAATGATTCTGGATACAAAAATATCTAAAGTAATCCAGAGAGTCTTAGGTGAATAAAATTAGGTGAATCAAAATAACTAGGCTGAATCCATAATTATCTAAATTATTCTCAATGGAATTAAAATCGACATGTTAGGTGACAGAAGAGATGGGTCGGTACCATGAGATCAAGGATTTGCTGTGGTAATGTTTTAATTAACTTAATATTATTAAGATTCTTTTTATTCATTCAACTATTTTATTTTAATTGCTTTAAATTTATATTTGAAAGTCAGTTATTGTATTTTTAGATTTTAAGCGAATATCCAGCTATCCAAAATGATTCTGGATACAAAAATATCTAAAGTAATCCAGAGAGTCTTAGGTGAATAAAATTAGGTGAATCAAAATAACTAGGCTGAATCCATAATTATCTAAATTATTCTCAATGGAATTAAAATCGACATGTTAGGTGACAGAAGAGATGGGTCGGTACCATGAGATCAAGGATTTGCTGTGGTAATGTTTTAATTAACTTAATATTATTAAGATTCTTTTTATTCATTCAGCTATTTTATTTTAATTGTTTTAAATTTATATTTGAAAGTCAGTTATTGTATTTTTAGATTTTAAGCGAATATCCAGCTATCCAAAATGATTCTGGATACAAAAATATCTAAAGTAATCCAGAGAGTCTTAGGTGAATAAAATTAGGTGAATCAAAATAACTAGGCTGAATCCATAATTATCTAAATTATTCTCAATGGAATTAAAATCGACATGTTAGGTGACAGAAGAGATGGGTCGGTACCATGAGATCAAGGATTTGCTGTGGTAATGTTTTAATTAACTTAATATTATTAAGATTCTTTTTATTCATTCAGCTATTTTATTTTAATTGTTTTAAATTTATATTTGAAAGTCAGTTATTGTATTTTTAGATTTTAAGCGAATATCCAGCTATCCAAAATGATTCTGGATACAAAAATATCTAAAGTAATCCAGAGATTCTTAGGTGAATAAAATTAGGTGAATCAAAATAACTAGGCTGAATCCATAATTATCTAAATTATTCTCAATGGAATTAAAATCGAGATGTTAGGTGACAGAAGAGATGGGTCGGTACCATGAGATCAAGGATTTGCTGTGGTAATGTTTTAATTAACTTAATATTATTAAGATTCTTTTTATTCATTCAGCTATTTTATTTTAATTGTTTTAAATTTATATTTGAAAGTCAGTTATTGTATTTTTAGATTTTAAGCGAATATCCAGCTATCCAAAATGATTCTGGATACAAAAATATCTAAAGTAATCCAGAGAGTCTTAGGTGAATAAAATTAGGTGAATCAAAATAACTAGGCTGAATCCATAATTATCTAAATTATTCTCAATGGAATTAAAATCGACATGTTAGGTGACAGAGGAGATGGGTCGGTACCATGAGATCAAGGATTTGCTGTGGTAATGTTTTAATTAACTTAATATTATTAAGATTCTTTTTATTCATTCAACTATTTTATTTTAATTGCTTTAAATTTATATTTGAAAGTCAGTTATTGTATTTTTAGATTTTAAGCGAATATCCAGCTATCCAAAATGATTCTGGATACAAAAATATCTAAAGTAATCCAGAGATTCTTAGGTGAATAAAATTAGGTGAATCAAAATAACTAGGCTGAATCCATAATTATCTAAATTATTCTCAATGGAATTAAAATCGACATGTTAGGTGACAGAAGAGATGGGTCGGTACCATGAGATCAAGGATTTGCTGTGGTAATGTTTTAATTAACTTAATATTATTAAGATTCTTTTTATTCATTCAACTATTTTATTTTAATTGCTTTAAATTTATATTTGAAAGTCAGTTATTGTATTTTTAGATTTTAAGCGAATATCCAGCTATCCAAAATGATTCTGGATACAAAAATATCTAAAGTAATCCAGAGAGTCTTAGGTGAATAAAATTAGGTGAATCAAAATAACTAGGCTGAATCCATAATTATCTAAATTATTCTCAATGGAATTAAAATCGACATGTTAGGTGACAGAAGAGATGGGTCGGTACCATGAGATCAAGGATTTGCTGTGGTAATGTTTTAATTAACTTAATATTATTAAGATTCTTTTTATTCATTCAACTATTTTATTTTAATTGCTTTAAATTTATATTTGAAAGTCAGTTATTGTATTTTTAGATTTTAAGCGAATATCCAGCTATCCAAAATGATTCTGGATACAAAAATATCTAAAGTAATCCAGAGAGTCTTAGGTGAATAAAATTAGGTGAATCAAAATAACTAGGCTGAATCCATAATTATCTAAATTATTCTCAATGGAATTAAAATCGACATGTTAGGTGACAGAAGAGATGGGTCGGTACCATGAGATCAAGGATTTGCTGTGGTAATGTTTTAATTAACTTAATATTATTAAGATTCTTTTTATTCATTCAACTATTTTATTTTAATTGCTTTAAATTTATATTTGAAAGTCAGTTATTGTATTTTTAGATTTTAAGCGAATATCCAGCTATCCAAAATGATTCTGGATACAAAAATATCTAAAGTAATCCAGAGATTCTTAGGTGAATAAAATTAGGTGAATCAAAATAACTAGGCTGAATCCATAATTATCTAAATTATTCTCAATGGAATTAAAATCGACATGTTAGGTGACAGAAGAGATGGGTCGGTACCATGAGATCAAGGATTTGCTGTGGTAATGTTTTAATTAACTTAATATTATTAAGATTCTTTTTATTCATTCAACTATTTTATTTTAATTGCTTTAAATTTATATTTGAAAGTCAGTTATTGTATTTTTAGATTTTAAGCGAATATCCAGCTATCCAAAATGATTCTGGATACAAAAATATCTAAAGTAATCCAGAGAGTCTTAGGTGAATAAAATTAGGTGAATCAAAATAACTAGGCTGAATCCATAATTATCTAAATTATTCTCAATGGAATTAAAATCGACATGTTAGGTGACAGAAGAGATGGGTCGGTACCATGAGATCAAGGATTTGCTGTGGTAATGTTTTAATTAACTTAATATTATTAAGATTCTTTTTATTCATTCAACTATTTTATTTTAATTGCTTTAAATTTATATTTGAAAGTCAGTTATTGTATTTTTAGATTTTAAGCGAATATCCAGCTATCCAAAATGATTCTGGATACAAAAATATCTAAAGTAATCCAGAGAGTCTTAGGTGAATAAAATTAGGTGAATCAAAATAACTAGGCTGAATCCATAATTATCTAAATTATTCTCAATGGAATTAAAATCGACATGTTAGGTGACAGAAGAGATGGGTCGGTACCATGAGATCAAGGATTTGCTGTGGTAATGTTATAATTAACTTAATATTATTAAGATTCTTTTTATTCATTCAACTATTTTATTTTAATTGCTTTAAATTTATATTTGAAAGTCAGTTATTGTATTTTTAGATTTTAAGCGAATATCCAGCTATCCAAAATGATTCTGGATACAAAAATATCTAAAGTAATCCAGAGAGTCTTAGGTGAATAAAATTAGGTGAATCAAAATAACTAGGCTGAATCCATAATTATCTAAATTATTCTCAATGGAATTAAAATCGACATGTTAGGTGACAGAAGAGATGGGTCGGTACCATGAGATCAAGGATTTGCTGTGGTAATGTTTTAATTAACTTAATATTATTAAGATTCTTTTTATTCATTCAACTATTTTATTTTAATTGCTTTAAATTTATATTTGAAAGTCAGTTATTGTATTTTTAGATTTTAAGCGAATATCCAGCTATCCAAAATGATTCTGGATACAAAAATATCTAAAGTAATCCAGAGATTCTTAGGTGAATAAAATTAGGTGAATCAAAATAACTAGGCTGAATCCATAATTATCTAAATTATTCTCAATGGAATTAAAATCGACATGTTAGGTGACAGAAGAGATGGGTCGGTACCATGAGATCAAGGATTTGCTGTGGTAATGTTTTAATTAACTTAATATTATTAAGATTCTTTTTATTCATTCAACTATTTTATTTTAATTGCTTTAAATTTATATTTGAAATTCAGTTATTGTATTTTTAGATTTTAAGCGAATATCCAGCTATCCAAAATGATTCTGGATACAAAAATATCTAAAGTAATCCAGAGATTCTTAGGTGAATAAAATTAGGTGAATCAAAATAACTAGGCTGAATCCATAATTATCTAAATTATTCTCAATGGAATTAAAATCGACATGTTAGGTGACAGAAGAGATGGGTCGGTACCATGAGATCAAGGATTTGCTGTGGTAATGTTTTAATTAACTTAATATTATTAAGATTCTTTTTATTCATTCAACTATTTTATTTTAATTGCTTTAAATTTATATTTGAAAGTCAGTTATTGTATTTTTAGATTTTAAGCGAATATCCAGCTATCCAAAATGATTCTGGATACAAAAATATCTAAAGTAATCCAGAGATTCTTAGGTGAATAAAATTAGGTGAATCAAAATAACTAGGCTGAATCCATAATTATCTAAATTATTCTCAATGGAATTAAAATCGACATGTTAGGTGTCAGAAGAGATGGGTCGGTACCATGAGATCAAGGATTTGCTGTGGTAATGTTTTAATTAACTTAATATTATTAAGATTCTTTTTATTCATTCAACTATTTTATTTTAATTGCTTTAAATTTATATTTGAAAGTCAGTTATTGTATTTTTAGATTTTAAGCGAATATCCAGCTATCCAAAATGATTCTGGATACAAAAATATCTAAAGTAATCCAGAGATTCTTAGGTGAATAAAATTAGGTGAATCAAAATAACTAGGCTGAATCCATAATTATCTAAATTATTCTCAATGGAATTAAAATCGACATGTTAGGTGACAGAAGAGATGGGTCGGTACCATGAGATCAAGGATTTGCTGTGGTAATGTTTTAATTAACTTAATATTATTAAGATTCTTTTTATTCATTCAACTATTTTATTTTAATTGCTTTAAATTTATATTTGAAAGTCAGTTATTGTATTTTTAGATTTTAAGCGAATATCCAGCTATCCAAAATGATTCTGGATACAAAAATATCTAAAGTAATCCAGAGATTCTTAGGTGAATAAAATTAGGTGAATCAAAATAACTAGGCTGAATCCATAATTATCTAAATTATTCTCAATGGAATTAAAATCGACATGTTAGGTGACAGAAGAGATGGGTCGGTACCATGAGATCAAGGATTTGCTGTGGTAATGTTTTAATTAACTTAATATTATTAAGATTCTTTTTATTCATTCAACTATTTTATTTTAATTGCTTTAAATTTATATTTGAAAGTCAGTTATTGTATTTTTAGATTTTAAGCGAATATCCAGCTATCCAAAATGATTCTGGATACAAAAATATCTAAAGTAATCCAGAGATTCTTAGGTGAATAAAATTAGGTGAATCAAAATAACTAGGCTGAATCCATAATTATCTAAATTATTCTCAATGGAATTAAAATCGACATGTTAGGTGACAGAAGAGATGGGTCGGTACCATGAGATCAAGGATTTGCTGTGGTAATGTTTTAATTAACTTAATATTATTAAGATTCTTTTTATTCATTCAACTATTTTATTTTAATTGCTTTAAATTTATATTTGAAAGTCAGTTATTGTATTTTTAGATTTTAAGCGAATATCCAGCTATCCAAAATGATTCTGGATACAAAAATATCTAAAGTAATCCAGAGATTCTTAGGTGAATAAAATTAGGTGAATCAAAATAACTAGGCTGAATCCATAATTATCTAAATTATTCTCAATGGAATTAAAATCGACATGTTAGGTGACAGAAGAGATGGGTCGGTACCATGAGATCAAGGATTTGCTGTGGTAATGTTGTTCAGTACTTTGCTACCAACGCGCCAAGTTGGCAAGCGCCCATTCTAGGGTTGCTCCTTTTTTGTAACTGCGCGGGGTCATGACCCGCCAGAACTGCGAAGAACTCGGAACGCGATGCTTACCGTTGGTAGTGGGGTGACTCCATGCCCCTTCTCATAGAAATAAACCGCATTTTATAGAAGCATCGTTTTCATCCTTATAGCTACACCGCATTTCCTTAGTTGATTTAAATTAGTTACACCGCATTATTTAGTTCTCAATCTCAATTGTGGAGCCATCATAGACCTCCACAACATTTTTGGTCCGTCGGAGCCTGAGCGCACTGGATTTCGATTTGATATCCATTCAAATTAGTTATGGCAAGTGATTTAGTTGTCTTAAATAGAAGAAAGGGGAGTATTAGAGCACAGTTGACAAAACTGCGAACATTCATTGAAAAAAGACAGCATTTAACTGAATCGACAGTGATTACCCAACTGGATATTCTTTCGAGAACAAGTACAAGATTTGAAGAACTGAGAAACGAATATTATAGGACTGTGTCGGACAATGACTTTGATCAAGTGGAATCCAATCTATCCGAACTCGAGGATGAAATTTTGAAAATAGAGGTAAGCCTCAAATCCATTTTACATGATCTCAAATCTACTTCTGTTTCTAATTCTACAAATGGTGCTATTATTAAAGAGTCCATAGATAAAGTTACTTCAATTAGATTACCGGAAATACCTCTTCCATTGTTTAACGGTAAAATAGAAGAATGGAATTCCTTTAAGCAACAATTCCTAAATTTAATAAATGATAATCCCAATTTAACTGAAAACCAAAAGTGCTACTATTTACGTTCATGTTTGAGAAACGATGCAAAATTGATAGAAACGTCTGAAGATACATATGATTCCCTTCTGAAAGCTTTAGTAGAAAGATTCGAAAATAAACGTGTAATTGTAGACACTCATATCAAAAATATAATTAATCAAGAAAAAATTGATCATGAATCCGCGAAGGAATTACGCAGTTTAATAGATTGTATTCTTAAAAATTTAAGAGCATTAAATGTTTTAAAATATGAACGTAATGAATTGTCAGATGCTATTTTAATAAATATAATTTTGCAAAAATTAGACCGCGAATCTCGAAAGCAGTTTGAACTTTCCTTAGTAAACAAGAAAGTTCCTGATTTTGATGATTTCATAGAATTTTTAGAAAGAAGATATCAAGTTTTAAATGCCATTGGGCACAATATTCCATACAAATCTAAATATTCGGATGTTAGTGAACAGAAAAATAAAGCACGAACTCTATTTGTTAAGCCATCGAATAATCCCAAGTATTGTATACTGTGTAGAAACGCTGATCATCCATTGCATAAATGCGATCAGTTTTTGCAATTCTCCCCGCAAAAGCGATATGAAACTGTTCGAGAAAAGCATTTATGTTTAAATTGTTTCGGATCTCACAAAATCGCTCAATGTAAATCGAAACACACTTGTTTCACTTGCAAAGCAAAGCCTCATACTCTATTACACCGGATGCAGGTGTCCACAGTAAGCGATGACTCATCCTCAATGAATTCAAGGCAGACTCCCTCAGTTGCTGACCCCTATTCGTTGTGCAACCCTTCCCCCCTGACTTCCTGTTTCGTTACGCAGAAGAAAAGAGTGATTCTAGCTACGGCTGTTGTTTATGTTTTGGATAGTTTCGGAACTGTCAGAAAGGGTAGGGCTTTATTAGATTCTGGAAGCATGTGTAATTTGATGACATCTGATTTCGCCAATGCACTTGGTTTAAAGAAAGAAAAAATAAATGTTCCAATATCGGGGATTTCCGATACTACTCTTAATGTGAAAAGAAAAAGTACCTCCACTATTTTGAACTCGGATGGTTCTTTTACTGCAACACTAGATTTCTTGGTCATTCCGAAAATCACAGATCTAATGCCATCCACATTTATTGATTTAGAAGGAATAAAAATTCCGCCTTACGTCCAATTAGCAGATCCGGAATTCTTTTCCCCCAAAAAAGTGGATATATTAATAGGGGCAGAAATATTCTTAAGTATCTTAAAAGAAAATAGATTTGATATAAATAATTCCTTAATTTTGCAAGAAACTGTATTTGGACATATATTAAGTGGAACAATTCAAGGTAAACAGGAATCACATCATTGTGGTTTAATCTCTCAAATAGATAACTTAGATAATTTGTTAAAGAAATTTTGGGAAGTTGAAAATATTTTAGATACACCTACATCTAAAAACAAAGAAGAATTAGAATGCGAAGAAAATTTCATGCAAACTTATCGTAGGGATGAGCAAGGTAAATATATTGTTAACCTTCCTCTTAAGAAGAATATGCAATTAGGCAATTCCATTCAAACTGCAAAACAAAGATTAGATAGTCTCTGGAAGCGATTAAATAATGATCCGAATTTTTCCAATCTTTATTGTAATTTCATGAAAGAATATGAGCAATTGGGTCATATGCAAAAATTAGACAGTATTGAGAATGTAAAATATGTCATGCCTCATCACGGCGTTTACAAGGCTGATAGTAGTACAACAAAGTTACGCGTAGTTTTCGATGCCTCTGCTGCATCTACTTCAGGTGTATCTCTGAATAACTGTTTGCTAAAAGGAGGTGTTGTTCAAGATGACTTGTTTTCAATCTTATTGAGATTCCGAAAGCACAAGGTTGCATTTACTGCTGATGTCAAGAAAATGTACAGACAGATTTGCGTTAATCCTGAGCAGTGTAATTTTCAATGCATTCTTTGGAAAACTAGGAGTTCTGAGGAACCTTCATTTTATAAGCTTCTTACAGTTACATACGGCACCAAATCTGCTCCCTACTTAGCTACGAGAGTGCTAAACCAATTAGCAATAGATGAGCAACACAAATTTCCTTTAGCATCTGCTGTAACCTTAAAAGATTTTTATGTTGATGATGTTCTCTCTGGTGCAGATGACGTTTCTACTGCAATAAAATTACAGCAAGAATTGATTTCTCTTCCAAAAGCTGGTGGCATGGATTTGCACAAATGGTGTGCAAACAATGAAATGCTTTTAAAATCTGTTCCATCTGAAGATCAATGTTATCAGTTTGGTGATTCTGATAAAAATACAATTAAAACTCTTGACTTAAAATGGAACCCAAAAGAAGACTGCTTTGGTTTCAATGTCACTCCATCAACTAGCATTCCCACAAAGCGAACTGTTTTGACTGATATAGCTAAACTTTTTGACCCACTTGGTTTTCTAGGACCAGTGACAGTAAAGGCAAAGATCTTCCTCCAGAGATTGTGGCTACACAAAATTGAATGGGATCAAGTGTTACCACATCAGGAAAAGCACGAATGGGAAATATTCAGATATTGTTTAGGGGATATTACAAAGATGCAAATTCCTCGTTGCATTCTAACTGACTCCATCAAGGAAGTTGAACTACATGGTTTTGCTGACGCATCGAAAGATGCTTATGGTGCAGTCATCTATCTTCGTTGTGTTACTATATTGAATCATGTGAAGGTTTCTCTACTATGCAGCAAATCTAAAGTTGCTCCAATTAAGGTGATGACAATACCCCGTCTTGAGCTATGTGCTGCTGAGCTTCTTGCTAAGCTCGCTTCTAAAACTGTGTCATCTCTTAACCTGAAAATAGATAAAATTTGCCTCTACTCAGATTCGACTATAGTGCTGGCCTGGATTAATACTTCATTGCATCTGCTTAAGGTGTTTGTGTCAAATAGAATTTCCCGCATCCAAGAGCTGACGAAAGAATTTTCCTGGCACCATGTAAAAACTTGTGAAAATCCTGCTGATATTATTTCCCGTGGTATGACTCCTCATCACCTTATGAACAATCATTTGTGGTGGAATGGTCCACAGTTTCTTCAACAAGTTACTGTTGAACTTAGTGATGAAAGTAACATTCCTACTGATGACAAATATTTTCATGAACTGAAAGGAGAGACTACTAAGACTCTAACTTTAAGTGTGGATGCTACATTTTTAGATTTACTTTTATGTATTACTAACAAATATTCTAAATTAATTCGTATTGTAAGTTTTCTTTTTAGGTTTTGTATCAATTTAAGAAATCCTAAGAATAGGTTGTATGGACCTCTTTCTACAGTAGAATTACAAAGGGGTAAATCATTCTTGGTAAAATCTGTGCAAGAAATTGCATTTCAGAGTGATATAAATTTACTTCTTCATGGAAAACAACCCACAGGTAAGATTAAAAATCTAAATCCTTTTCTTGATGAAGATGGAATTTTGAGAGTAGGAGGTCGTATTCAACACAGCAGTGTAAATTTTGACCAGAGACATCCAGTTATCTTACCTGACAAAAGTAATTTAACAAAAATTATTGTTATGTATTTTCATTTGAAAAATTTGCATATTGGACCACAAAATTTATTGTATTGTGTTCGTAGAGAATTCTGGCCCTTAAATGGAAGGAATGTTTGTAGAAAAATTGTCCACAGTTGTATTACCTGTTTCAAAGCAAAACCTTTGACTAATGAACAAATTATGGGCAATTTGACAAAAGAACGTGTGAATGTAAATTCTCCTTTTAACTGTACAGGTATCGACTTCTGTGGACCGTTTTTCATAAAGTATAAAGGTCAAAGAAAAGGTTTATATCATAAAATTTATGTTTGTATATTTATCTGTATGGTTACTGAATGTATTCACTTAGATATTGTTTCTGATCTAACTTCTGAAGCATTCATTGCATGCCTCAAAAGGTTCTTTTCAAGACGAGGTAAATCGCAATTCATTTTTAGTGATAATGGTAAGAATTTTGTTACTGGTAATTCTGAATTAAAGAGATTAGCTCTTATGGTAACTAAACATGATGAATATTTATCAAAATTTTTATCTGAAGAGGGCATTCAATGGAAATTTCTTCCACCCAGAGCACCTAACTTTGGTGGCTTATGGGAGGCAGGTGTCAAATCCTTCAAATACCATCTCAAGCGTGTTGTTGGAGTTTCAAAGTTAACATATGAGGAATTTTTTACTCTTCTGCATCAGATCGAAGGAATTTTGAATTCCCGTCCTATTACTCCTTTGTCTAGTGACATGGACGATCTGGAAATTCTGACACCTGGACATTTTCTCATTGGTAGGCCAATCACATCCATTGTTGAACCAAATTTAACAAACACGGAAAATAATAGATTGAATTTATGGCAAAGAACCTCAAAAATGGTACAAGTCATTTGGAAAAGATGGCAAAATAATTATTTAAGTACTTTGCAACAAAGACATAAATGGATAATTAAGAACCAAAATTTAAAAATTGGTGACATGGTTTTGCTCAAAGAAGAAAATCTTCCATGTTGTAAATGGATTTTAGGTAGAATTGTAAATGTATTCTATGGCAAAGACAATGTAGTAAGAGTAGTAAATGTTAAAACTCATTCTGGTATATATAAACGATCCATTTCTAAAATTGAACTTTTGCCATTGGAAGTCTAATTTCTTCTTACATAATTAATTTCTAAATGTGTACCTTGAAATCTGTAAGATTCTCTTTAATATTTGTAGTGAATATTATATCTGAAAACTGCAATATTCATTGTTATTTATCTTTATTTGTATTTTCTTTTTCAGTGCTAGTGCAACTATTTGTATTTCTTAAGAATTATTAATGTCATTTTGTTATTTTCATATATTTACTGCATTAATTGTCTCTCTTGTTTTTACAAAAAATGTAATTGATGTAATTATTGAAATGTATATTTCAACGGGGGCGGCATGTTCAGTACTTTGCTACCAACGCGCCAAGTTGGCAAGCGCCCATTCTAGGGTTGCTCCTTTTTTGTAACTGCGCGGGGTCATGACCCGCCAGAACTGCGAAGAACTCGGAACGCGATGCTTACCGTTGGTAGTGGGGTGACTCCATGCCCCTTCTCATAGAAATAAACCGCATTTTATAGAAGCATCGTTTTCATCCTTATAGCTACACCGCATTTCCTTAGTTGATTTAAATTAGTTACACCGCATTATTTAGTTCTCAATCTCAATTGTGGAGCCATCATAGACCTCCACAACAAATGTTTTAATTAACTTAATATTATTAAGATTCTTTTTATTCATTCAACTATTTTATTTTAATTGCTTTAAATTTATATTTGAAAGTCAGTTATTGTATTTTTAGATTTTAAGCGAATATCCAGCTATCCAAAATGATTCTGGATACAAAAATATCTAAAGTAATCCAGAGATTCTTAGGTGAATAAAATTAGGTGAATCAAAATAACTAGGCTGAATCCATAATTATCTAAATTATTCTCAATGGAATTAAAATCGACATGTTAGGTGACAGAAGAGATGGGTCGGTACCATGAGATCAAGGATTTGCTGTGGTAATGTTTTAATTAACTTAATATTATTAAGATTCTTTTTATTCATTCAACTATTTTATTTTAATTGCTTTAAATTTATATTTGAAAGTCAGTTATTGTATTTTTAGATTTTAAGCGAATATCCAGCTATCCAAAATGATTCTGGATACAAAAATATCTAAAGTAATCCAGAGAGTCTTAGGTGAATAAAATTAGGTGAATCAAAATAACTAGGCTGAATCCATAATTATCTAAATTATTCTCAATGGAATTAAAATCGACATGTTAGGTGACAGAAGAGATGGGTCGGTACCATGAGATCAAGGATTTGCTGTGGTAATGTTTTAATTAACTTAATATTATTAAGATTCTTTTTATTCATTCAGCTATTTTATTTTAATTGTTTTAAATTTATATTTGAAAGTCAGTTATTGTATTTTTAGATTTTAAGCGAATATCCAGCTATCCAAAATGATTCTGGATACAAAAATATCTAAAGTAATCCAGAGATTCTTAGGTGAATAAAAATTAGGTGAATCAAAATAACTAGGCTGAATCCATAATTATCTAAATTATTCTCAATGGAATTAAAATCGACATGTTAGGTGACAGAAGAGATGGGTCGGTACCATGAGATCAAGGATTTGCTGTGGTAATGTTTTAATTAACTTAATATTATTAAGATTCTTTTTATTCATTCAGCTATTTTATTTTAATTGTTTTAAATTTATATTTGAAAGTCAGTTATTGTATTTTTAGATTTTAAGCGAATATCCAGCTATCCAAAATGATTCTGGATACAAAAATATCTAAAGTAATCCAGAGAGTCTTAGGTGAATAAAAATTAGGTGAATCAAAATAACTAGGCTGAATCCATAATTATCTAAATTATTCTCAATGGAATTAAAATCGACATGTTAGGTGACAGAAGAGATGGGTCGGTACCATGAGATCAAGGATTTGCTGTGGTAATGTTTTAATTAACTTAATATTATTAAGATTCTTTTTATTCATTCAGCTATTTTATTTTAATTGTTTTAAATTTATATTTGAAAGTCAGTTATTGTATTTTTAGATTTTAAGCGAATATCCAGCTATCCAAAATGATTCTGGATACAAAAATATCTAAAGTAATCCAGAGATTCTTAGGTGAATAAAAATTAGGTGAATCAAAATAACTAGGCTGAATCCATAATTATCTAAATTATTCTCAATGGAATTAAAATCGACATGTTAGGTGACAGAAGAGATGGGTCGGTACCATGAGATCCAGGATTTGCTGTGGTAATGTTTTAATTAACTTAATATTATTAAGATTCTTTTTATTCATTCAACTATTTTATTTTAATTGTTTTAAATTTATATTTGAAAGTCAGTTATTGTATTTTTAGATTTTAAGCGAATATCCAACTATCCAAAATTAGTCTGGATACAAAAATATCTGAAGTAATCCAGAGATTCTTAGGTGAATAAAAATTAGGTGAATCAAAATAACTAGGCTGAATCCATAATTATCTAAATTATTCTCAATTCAATTGAAATCGCCATGTTAGTTAACAGAAATGTTGCTTGATTCCACATGGTCACGGATTTGCTGTGCTAATATTGTATTTGTTTAAGCATTTGATTAACTAAATTTTATTTAATTTTTAAATAACTTAAACGTGAATTTTTAATTCATTTTTTTTGTTTTAATTGGTTATAAATTTATTATATTTTAAAGTTGAACTTTTGTATTTTTACATTTTAAACGAATATCAAGCCATTTTTAAGAAATATTTATTCGATGCCACAATTACCCAACATCCAAAAATATGTAAAGCATTACAAGGATCCTTAGGTACATCAAATTAACGAGATTAGATAATCTGTTTCTGTATCCAAAAGTCATGTGTTTATTACTCTATTGCTGTATATTTTTATATCTCAAACTGAAATGAAATCTGTTATCAATTCTATCCAAAAATCGTTGGATTCTTCCAAGAATGCACCGTTGAATCATAATACTGAGGTAAATTGGTAAAGACGCTGCTTATTGATGCATTTGTTTCCCTCATTCCCAATCTCTTACTCATTTGCCTTTATTTTCGGGTGAATAAAATACCTTATGATCAACTATTCTTAAGTTCCGAAGCAGTACATCGAAGAAGTGGCTACAAAAGGATGATTCCATTGCACATTTTTATCCATGCATGAGACGATGACAAAACTCATAGCTGCTGAATGTCGGCTACATTGATGGAAAACACGACTAAACTGATTCTCTTTCATTATACAACTAATTCCAACTATTGATTATACAACAAATTTCCAAAAAAACAACAATCCAAGTTTCCCTAAATATCTTTGGAAACAAATATGCTTTTTTGCTTCCAAATCAATGACTAACAAATATTTGCGTTTCGTGTTAAAAACACATTATCTATAACCGTAAAACAATTAATTACTTAAAATCAATTAATACTATCATTTAAGGACATGTATCCGAATAATTTATCACGACTTCTATTTAATTGTTGCACCTAATCGGAATCAGCTATCTATAATCAATTAAGATTAAATCAATTATTCGAGAGAATAGTATCATTTTATTGAAAGCTACATTAATTTACTGCATCTAATGCTTGAATAATGTAGCGTGTTAAGTTACCGGTTGGATGTCGACGCGTATTTCGAATGATTAATTAATTAATTTATTTCTTCCAAAAATGCATACTAAACGAGACACATGCCGGTCCGCATAGTTACTTTGAAAATTATTTTCGCTTTTAAATCTAACTACGGAAGAATTGCTTCTGAAATGTACATTTCACTATCCTCGGTATAAATGGATTAATTAAAATAAGATCCAACAAATATATCCTTTAGAAAATTATTATATTCATGAAAGGCTTACAAACGCGATGAAATATTCATTTATTTAATCAGAATAACTGACAAATTCTATGCATATCAATTGCAAAATATCTTTGTATGAAACGTGGAAAAGTTGCATAAAGGAGCCGTTTTCTTCGGAAAATAACAGTAGTCATAAAAAAATTACAAGGATGTTTATTTAAATTATAATAAACTCATCGTTTACTGTTCTGTTTTAATACAAATCAATCTCGCTTATCAATTAATTATCTTCGCAGTCAATTTAGCTTATTTCATCAAAAGCAAATGAAATTTAGAAATGAAAATTTGAGATAGACAAGCTGCCTAGTCAATTGTTTGCCGATTATAAAAATAGAATTAATTTAGTAATTTAGTCATGACAAATGACTTTTATGAGCTATGTTATCACAAAGTATTTTTTTTTAAATAAAGCTATCAGAATTTTGTATAGTTATTATGCTATGACAGCTATGTAAAATGTAAATTAAGACTTGGAGTTCTGCCAAAATTTTATTTTGCAAGAGAAATTTAATGATGATGTTGGTAAGAAACAATTGATGGGGAATCTGTTGATAATGCATTTTCATATGAAAAATAAATTTGTAAAATCGTTACAATGGTTGTATTTGGGAATTTTCGAAGATTTTACCATAGCACTCACTCGCTTCCTAAGCCTTAGAGTCGCGGTGGCCTGGTGGTAATGTTTCAGGTTCGAGACCAGATTGCACCGACGAACTGTCGTGTAAGCGGGTCTGGTACATGTTAAATATCCTGGCTAAATGTCCATCCACTGGTATGGCGTAGTGTGGAGAGGGGGGTACCAACTCAGGTGTCGTCCTCGTCATCTGACCGCAGTTCAAAATTACAATGTTCGTCCCAAAATCGCTCTAGTGTTGCTTTAAAACGGGACATTAATATAACTTAACTAAACTAAACACTTCCTACGCCCATGAACTTCTCCAGTTTATTGCAAACTTTCTTACATTGAACTCAGATAATTTGTCAATCATGGGTGACAGCATTGTCGACCCGCAAGTATCACAAATTTACTTTTCACGTCTACGGCTTCTTCGCTCATTTGCTTCAATTATGACATTTACTGCCGGGTTTAGCATTTAATATTAAGAATAAATTATAATTTCAAATGTTTATATTTGTCGTATTGTTTGTTTTTGGAAACTTTTGCGTTTGCCATTATTTTTCACTTAAAACAAATTTATAATTATCTTTTATATACTTATGTACTGTATTTAAAAAAAAAATAATTTTATAATGGTTTATTTTGTAAATATAATTACTGAAAATATTTAATAGAAAGCACTGAGTGTAGAAAATTATCCTATGTAATCTTGGATACAATATCACTTCTACAGGAAATACAATAACAAACATATATGATGCAGAGATGTAAGAGAATTCCCTCGGCTTATTTTTTCCCTTATATTTATATAATGTAGCACCTTCCTTTTATCCTGAACGCATCAAAGGGTAAAGTTAATAGATTGGTAGCAAACCCTCTAGTGCCACGGCAATTCGGCAAGAGTGATTTCACTCTAGGCCGACAGGGCTTACAATATTGTGATTTTAATATATATTGCTTTCTGTTTCGTAATATATTTGTGGTGAAAAATCACGTCCGAGTCACCAATGTTGCGAATTGTAATGAGTGAGGATAGAACCTGGGACCTTGTGGTTCGCAGTCCAGTAACATGACCACGCTACAAAAGCAATTGCTCGTACAGCGTAGTTGTTAACTGGCTTATAAGCTTTCACCACATAGTTTTAAAAAATCAAGCACGACTTTGGGACTTTTCTATTCGTTTAATTGGCTCAAAGTTTTATAAGAGAAATGCAATTTTGGTCACAAAAAGAGCGAGCCAAATTTTATTCAGCTGTTTTGAGCCGTCGTGTTCAAATGCATGGCCAATCCTTTGATCAAATTCCATCCATCTTTTGCATGTTTGAGTTCCAATGCACAGGATTATACGGCAGTCGCTTCTGCGTTTTATATTTAAATATTTTTAGAGATCCATAAATCTGCTGTTGTGTCCATATACCAAATTTTCTCCTGCTATCTTATTGCGTTTTTAATTTATTGTGTTCACAAACCGATCGACAGACATAGAGAGAGAGGCTTAATTTTTTTAAAAATGTGTTTTTCGAATTCAGAGTAGTAATTAGATCCGATTCTCATCAAAATTTCGAAGTCGAATGTTTTTGCATACTTCTTATATGAGAAAGTAGAAACTAATATGCAATAGACTGGCAGGTTTAACTCTTTTAACCCTTTAAAGGGCCATTTTTTCTAGTCATATTATGTTAAAATATTTTTAAGCTTGAAATTAGAATAAGAAAAGGGATTCATTTAGCTTATTAGATAAATTTAATTTGATTAATTAATTTGGTTAATTAATAATTAAGTAACAAATCAAGACACATCATTTTGTGTGAAATAAAGAACTGAAGCATCCAAGTTTCTGTCTTTCTAAAAAAATTTGTCGGAACTTATACCAACCTACATAATTTCATACAAAGATTGATAAATTTGGTGGCAAGCATACTTCCCATGCCTCTAAAAAGGGTTAATATAAGGAAACGGAGAATTGGGGAATGGAAAACAAAAAAATCGAATCTTACTTATAGGCATATTTAATCCGCGATATATTTTAGTTTTATTTATTAGATTTTGCACAAAATGAGCGCAGTAAGTATTTTCTCTGAACGTATGATTGCAAAATCCGGTAATTAAGTTGCTAGGAGCTGGTAATCTACTTGAACGAATATAATTGACCAATGCACTCTCTGAAGGACGAGGAAGAAAGATATTTTCCCTTAACCCTTTCATTCCTAATCCGGCCCAAACGACAGTGCAAATTTTATACTGATGAGCCAGTTTCTGTATTCCATAGCAGGATGTAAAACGGTCTTCAATGAGGATATCCTTTAACATAATGCCAATTTTATACTAATGAACCGATCTTTTCTCCAAATGAATGATACAGAATACAAAACAAGTAATCATCAAGGATAGCCTAGCTTTACATAATGATAATCTCATATTGGTGAGCTAAATTCTGTTCCAAACTAGGGAGGCAGTATGTAAAGCAAATTATCACCAAGCATGTCTAAGCTTTACAAAATGCATCTCCAGTTTAAAACCGAAACTTGCAAGCCAGTATAAATTTTGGAAGACCGATTGGGAAAGGGTTTAAGTGAGGAAAGGGTTTAAGCAATATCAAGCAAATATTTGGTTGTATGTCTTTAAAAAATCGGATCCAGATTTCTCATAATTATGCATTCTCGATAATATGCGACAAGCAATAATTGATTTTATTATTTTAAATACGACAGAACTGATTAATACATTCTATTAATATTTTATTCTTTTAAATGATTGAATATTTAATACAAAAGTCACAAATCAATTGAATCTGTACAATTCTTGATCTTAAATTCCGTATTAATAAACATTCCTTCCAAAAGAAACAGACGAAAGTGATAATTTGAATTATTTGCGCTTTGATTTTTTTTATTCACTGAGCAATGCCCTGAGATTTTTCGATCATTAATTTGAAACAAAAGCAGATTTGTCTCGCAAATCATTTAGCATCGTTCTCTGATTTCAGTTTTAAAATGCACAGTTCCGACCCTATCCCACCATTAATCACGACGAATCTTGATTTTTCGGGTACGGTTGTAGTTTGGAAAAACTGAGAATGATGAAAAAAAATGTAGAACGAAGAATGTGATTTATTACGGTTACAGTATCATCCATCACTTTTTGTGATTTTTTTTTCCTTTTATGTTTTAATGTTATTTTAAAATTTACGATAATCTTTGTTCGAAAAGGTTGAAGATGCCGATTTTTCAAGCGTGTGTCTATATGCACAAGAGTCTATTTTATATTTCAGTAAAAGAAAGTTTGTGTTTTCTGCTTCTGAATTCGGATTATTTCCAAAAGTCTAAAAGAAATCAGATTCTGTGACTTTTCTAAAAACAATTACAAATATGGAAAATGCATTTTTCTTTTCAGAATTTATTCGAGAAATACTTCAGAAATTTTCTTTGATACCTCTTTCACAAATTCCATCAATACAAAGAAGAAATTACGAAATAAAAATTTATCTGCAACGTGTAATTATTCAACTATTGTATTTCTTAGATAAATGAGATTCTTTCATTTTCTTAGGTATTCCAATCGAATTAACGAAAGAGAGTGATTGTTACATGATCCATTGAGAGTTATCTTTCTGAAAAATACTAGCATAATCTATAATAAATGTTCTTGCAAAGTGTGTCTCAAAATTAATGCAAAATTTGAACTTAACACCATTTGTGCAATAAGGTGTTAGTAATCCTGTTAAAAAAAATTGTTTGACAGCTGAGAGTTTAGGGTTAATAAAAGTGGAGTGCTACACGATAGAATAGCTTGTTTTCATTGTTGAAAATATTTCGAGAATAATGAAAGTATGGCAGCCACAGTCCGTAAATTTGAGAACTGGCCTCCTAGATCGTGTGATTTAACACCACTGGATTAATTTTTATGGGGTTATTGGAAGTTAAAGGTATCTGTCAGCAAGCCCTTGAAGGAGGAAATTCAACGCTATATCAAAGAAATCCAGTCCAATTTATACAAAATGATAATGGAAAATTTCGACAAAAGAGTACTATGTACCATCAAAGCGTGGAGGCATTTTCCCTATGTTTATTCCATACATAACCTTACCCTGTGTACTTAACTATTCAATATAAATATAACAATTTAAAGAAAAAAACAGCGTTTTTCATTTAATTCAAATCTTACGTTAACACGCTGTTCTATCGTATATCGCTCCATTTTTACCAACCCTAAACTATCAGCTGTCAAATGGTGTTTTAAATAAAGTTGCCAAGACTTTACTGCAAGAATGGTGGCTAATTCAAAACTTACGTTAATTTCGGGGCACCCTTTTATGTTAATAACCACAGACGAATAATACTCCCGAACGAGTTTATAGAGCCCGATCCTTGACATGTAATCGTTGGTATATAGTTAATACAGAAGTATCAGAGAACAGAACATATATTTTAGAGAATATTTTTCCACCTGATTCCAAACAAAATTTGACACAAAACTTAACTGAAGATCATATATAGAATTTCAACGAATGGAGGTTTTGCGTTTAAAAATTGTGTTTACATGTATTTGAAAGCTTAGATCTATAGACTGTCAATTTCTCTAAGAATTATTTAATTAAAATTTAAGCGGGAATCTACATTTGAGATATTAAACCTATGTACTGAATTTTATCTCTCTATCTAGTTCTTCATATTTTGAAGTTAGCCAGCTCATTTCTATATGAACAGTCAAACAAACTGATATCTTCTGAATCGATTTCGTTCAAAAATTGGAATGCTATTAAGGTTTTTTAAAATAATTTGAAATTTAACTAAACTGCTCACTGTTTGAAACACAATTTGTTTATAAAAACTATCACTAGTTCAGTCGCCATATGGTGTGGCAGAATTGTTCTTAATTTGTAATTCGTAAAATGAAGCAGCCCATAAAATTTCATTTGCAATCCTTGGAAATTGAAGTATTTTCAAATGAAACATCGATTTATTTCAATTATCCATGATGACAGCCTTTCGGCAATCATTTTAAGGGTTGGAACGTTTCGGGTTCTTAAAGACAAGACTAGATCATAATATTAAGTTAATTATTACAATAAATATCAGCCTGATGAAAAATTCTAACGAAAATGGAATAAAATATAATATACTGTCTACAATATAGATAACCGAATTTCACTTGTATTTCCCTGTACTTTACATACATTTGTTAAATGAAATTATTTATTTATAATTAAAAGAAATAATAGAAAGGATTCATTTATATATAGACAATTACGAAATAAAATATCATATTAATAGAATTATGAAAATCTTACTTACACATCCGGCCTTCCAAAGAACGATTATTTATATTAAAGAAATTAAAATTTCATAGAAAAGAGGGTTTAAATATTTAATAAAACAATCAAAAGCATAATCTAATTAAAACTTATTTTTTTCATAAATTAGAGCCTGCGAACTACTTAATTGAATTTATTTAATTAATATGATTTTAGAATTTATGCTAATCAGTTTTAATTCTCTGTTCATAAATTATGAAAAAATTAAATATTTAATATAATTTATCTTTCTAGATTACAATAATTGTGATTCAGTATCTAACGCTAATTTTCAATCAAAATATGAAATATGGCATAAATATTATTTAAATAGACTTCTGTTGTTGTTGTTGTTTCTTATGGCACTTGCCACTGACAAGCCCGCTGTTACGAAGACAGCGATTTAAGCCTGAGGGGAACGTCTCTTATTTTTTATAGCAGCGCCAACTAGGGCCAAGAGTACGACTTTGCTACTCACGCATCACTCATTCGCTTGCACAACCCCTTTTTACAGGAGGGCACATTCACACATCTCACAGATAGAACAACAGAAGAACAACCATGCCCAAACCGGAACTCCAACCCGGGACGCCCAGATCACGGGGAAGACGCGCTACCCCTATGCCAGGACGCCAGCAAATAGACTTTTTCATGTTTCAATGACTTTTACTTTCTAGAGTGATAGAAAAGTGTTTAAAATGAAGAATATTGAAAGTGAAGTATTTAACTATTTTCTTTTTTCAGTATTCGATATGTTAGGAATATTTTCTGTAATGTTACGCAGAAAGGGTTGAAGTTTCACTTTATTTTAACATTCATTTTTATGTAACGTTTAGGGGTTTTTAAAGAGCAGAAGATTCGATGGAATTTAGTTTGTTTTATTTTAGTTAAATTTGTTATACATACAGTGGACCACAAAATTGAGTATGCACCTTAGAAACTTTGAGACTTTTTGCAATTACAAATTAAATATTGCTTTAAGATGATTGAAATTTTTACCTTATATACTTTAGTCTATACTTTACCGTACTACACTAATAAAATTGTTACGTTTATTTATTTTTTACGAAAAAAAATTAAAGACCTGAGACGAGAGGAAGAACAACACCACAAAAATAAGTATACACCTTTATTAATTTCCTTTTAACGTACAAATTAATATTTTGTTGCATAAACTTTTGCTTGAATTACAGCTTGTAATCTTCTGGGCATAGACTCTAGTAGCGTTTTAGTGGTTTCAACAGACATTTTAGCCCATTCTTCTCTCAGAACCTTCTTGAGAACTTCCTTGCTTGTGATTTCGTGCTCATGTACAGCTTTCTCAAATTGTGACCACAAATTTTCGATGACGTTTAGGTCTGGATACTGGGCTGGAGTGTGTAATTGTTTCCTGCAATGGTACAGCAAGTATAACTGCACAATCTTCGCTGTATGCTTGGGGTCGTTGTCCTGCTGGAATATGAAGCTCGACCCAAGCCCCAACTTACTGGCACTTTTTTTCAAGTTATCATTTAAAATCCCCAAATATACATGTTTGTCCATAATACCATTAATAAAAGCAAGCTCTCCAACTCCTCCAGCCAACATACAACCCCAAACGAGGACATATCCACCTCCGAACTTGACTGTCTTAATGGTGTTTTTAGGTGCCAGTGCTTTCCCAGCTTCTCTCCATATTTTAAATCGTCCATCGTTTCCGTAAAGATTAAACTTACTTTCATGAGAAAATATTACAGTGTTCTAGAAAGAAATAGGCTTTAAACGATGTTCTTTGTCGAAAATCACTCGCTTTTGTCTATTCACATACTTGATGAGTGGCTTTCGTATTGGTGTACGGCCAAGAAACCCATATTGGTGAAGGGTATGTCGAATTGTTGCAATTGATATCTTTTTCCCGATTGTAGAGGGCATCGATAAAGCTAGTTTAGAGGCACTCACCCTCGGATCTTTCTTTACTGAGTGAATGATCTTCCTCTTTGCTGTAGAACTCAGTTTTTCTTTACGTTCTCTTCCAGGAATATTGGCCACAGATCCAGTTTTTTTATACTTCTGTAGTATTTTTTGGACACAACCATGAGTTACACCGATCAACGAAGCGATTTCTCGAAGAGATTTGCCCTCTTTCGACCATTTTACAACCAATAAACGTTCAGATTCAGTAGCGTCTCTACGAGAGCTCATTTTACGATTTTTAATGAGAAGAAATAGTATTTAAAAGCGTTGAAGTGTAATAGCACGTGTTATAAGCAGCAGCTACTCCTGAAACTCTTTAAAGAAAATTTGAAACTAAAAAAAGTGGTGGCAAAATTTACAAATATAAGAAGTGTATACTCAATTTTGTGGCATGGTATTCTATCTTTTCTTCGAATCGCTTAACTTTTTTCGTAATAAATAAGTTAACTATAGAATTGTGTTATTATAGGATGGTAAAGCAGAGGTTAAAGTATCTAGGATAAAAAAAATATCTATTTTAATTCAATATTTAATTTGTAATTGGAAGAGGTCTAAAAGTTTTAGAAGTGTATACTCAATTTTGTGGCTCACTGTATCTTCACATTTATGTACCTTTCACAAAGTATTTCTTAATTTAAATTTAATATCATTAAAGTCGTGCTATTTTAATATTCGTACACTCATTCTGTTCATTTTGCCAATGAATGGACATCATAATACTGGTGGGTGCAAATTAAAAGGAGCCCGAGTGGTCTGTGCTATTATTGTAGATAAGGAATCTTTACTTATTTTGTAATATAACGTGATATACAGGAAACAAAATGCAACCAAATTATACACTTATATTTATTATCGTCATCATAATTACAGAAATCGGCAAAGCACTAATAGATGGAAAATGAAATGAAAACAAATGGGAAGCTCATTTTAAGATAAACATACCCAATAGGGAAGACATTTATGTTCGTGCGTGAGCTTTGCTTATATAGTACCCATGACATTATATAGAATTTTCATGAAAGTCATCTGACATACAGATCCTGTCTATGTCAGATCAGATGTATATGATAGATCTTTTAATTCTTGCTAATAGAGATTCTCCTAATAGATATATTTCCATAATTGTTGCATTTTCTAGAACATTCATTTTTCTCGCCAAGTCACCAAAAAGTTTAAAATTTCTTAGGTTTTTTTTTTTCTTTTTTTTTTTAACGTCCTTTAAGAATGGCTGAAAAATTTCCTTTTCCAACGATAATACTATAATTGAGAGAACGCAATATTCTGTTTCATAAAAATATTAAACATACATTTAGAATAAGTTGGATGTTTTCTAGCCGAAAAACAGTCTTTGAGTTCAACATTATAATAGATAGCTATGATACTACTTTTAAAAGGCCCAACAGAACATCAAGCATTCAGTTTCCAATATAAAATATTTAACTATTTTTTTAACCGTTAACCAGCTGAACACCAAAGGCGGCTAATTGACAGCAAATGCTTCTATCCGCATGAAATACACAAATGTATTTATAGTTATTGGAAATTCAAGCAAATTACCTTCCTGAAGTTATAATGAAATAATAATTATCTATTTTTACATTTATTGTAAGTTATTATCTATTTTGACAATAAATAAAAAAATAGATAATTGCAATATTAAAGAATATTTGTATAAGTAATAAATATTTGTGCAATAGCTGATTGAAATTGTTCTATGTCTTTGAGAGCTGGTTCGAACTTTCACCATTCCTGAATTTAAAAATATATATAAATATATGTTTCTCAGTTATCGTTTGTAATTGATGTTTATAATTCATTGCACATTAGGAAAATTAAAATCGTCCAGAAGATATATATTAAATTAAAAGTATTATAATGAAATTACAAGAAATTATAAACAGTTGAGCAGCTACAATGATTTTAATTCAAAATGTTGGATTTTAACTTCGAATGTTTTAAAAATTCTTTATTTTAATAAACGTAAGAATATTTAAAAGCGACAATGATTTATAAATTATTTAGAAATGTCCAGTTTTTATTAATGCATATTTAGAGAGAGATTATGAGTGTTAAAATAGACAAATAAATTAAGGTTGGAAATATTTAATCATTTTCCAATTTTGTTTCAGAAAATATTTTAAATAACTTATTTAGAAATTTCTAATTTAAATAAAGATATGTGTCTTTATAAGTAAATGCAATTTATAAATTATTTCAAATTTCTGTGTTTATATGAAATTTTCTGACAAAAATATAAAGATTGAAATGGGTAAATAAAAAATGTAATAAATTAATAAATGTTCTATGTAACTACGTTCAGGAGCAATATTTTGAAAAACGTTCGAAAGTAGTTACATTTTTAAATATTTACATAAAAAAGATCGGGAAAAAAACGTCTATGAAACAGAAATATACCAGTCAAATTGCAAAAGTTTTTAATTCAAATAAAGGGCTTTTTTATCTGAAAAGGAGTATAAAGCAAAAATCTTCCAGTTCACGGGTTTATCAAATTGTTTGCTTAAAATTTTGCAGATCATTTTAGAAATATACTGTTACTTAAGAATAGAAATATAGTGTACTTAAGAATATACTTAAAGAAAGAATAGAAATACAGTGTAATTTTGGTCTGAAAAGGAGTATAAAGCAAAAATATTGCAGTTTAACGGTTTATCAAATTATTTGCTTGAAACTTTTCAGATCAGTCAATAAATATTGTTTATAGTGCCTGAACTAAAAAATAAGCTTTATTTCTATTCATTCTTTAAGTATTGAGGTTTAACTGATTAATAATACTAAACTTTCAACTTTTTTCAAATTGTGAAACACTAAAAACACTATAAAATACTTCTAAACGGTTGGATTACTTATTCTCTAGTTATGGAACTGCAGAATATATTGCGAAATTATTATACTAAATTAGAACAAAAAATATGCATTAGATTTTAATTTATGATGTTTTACGAAAGAAATTTCTATCATATTTTATATTTGAGAAAATATCATTTACAGATGCAAAATCGCATTACAACTTATGTAAATAAAGATATAAAAATCAATTAACTTCCCCAAAATATAGACTTAGAAACAAATTTCTAACGATTTTATATATGAATATGTTCAAATTTTAGGAATATTAAATTATTATCATATTCTATATTTGAAAATATTGCATTTAAAGATGCCAAATCGTATTAAAACGTATGTAAATTTCAATATAAAAATCAGTGTTACATCCGTCCTAAAAAAGAAGCAAAATTCTAAAGGTTCTATATAGAAATTTGTTCAAACATAAATAAAAATCATAATTTCGCAAAATGTCGATTTTTTTAACATAATTCTCTAACGTAACCTTAAGAGTAAAAATTAGAACTATATTTTAATAAACTTAAGAGTCTATAAACGGGCATAATTTATAAATAATTTAGATTCCACAAAATTTAATTTAAGCCAATCATTCTGAAAAGTACTTTTTTTTTTTTCAAATATTTAGCTTCTAAATAATTCTTAACCCTAATTCTAAGATAAATTTTTCTGACAGTCTGAACTCAGTTGTTATCTTTCGCTGAAGATTAACAATTCATAACCCCGCCGCGAAAACACTATTGAAATTGAATATTAGGTAATTTTAATTGTGCATTAGCCAATTAGCGATACTTTTTAATAATTCAAAACTTCTGCACGCAACTGGAAATTAACAACTCCGGTCTTTTCCCCAGCGTAAAACACAACTTTTATTTAATTAATTTTACCGAACCAATTTCCGCGCGCCCTCGTGCTGGGAAAAATCAAAGAATGGAAATTAAATCAAATTTTGGCCTTAATTAAAATTTCTGCTGCAAATTTGTTTTTAATTATACGCGAAGGCAGAACAGACCAGTTTAGCAAAGAATCTTGAATTTAGAAATCTAATTACTTGCGAAACCCGAGACATATTTTAAGTGTTAAAAGGGGACAATGTCCCCTCTTCACTTAAGGCAGTAATTTTGTTTAATATATCCAAGAGGGCTTAACAGTTTTATCAGGGAAGACAGTAGATAAACAGCAATAGAAATTTTCCGCGAGTGTCTTTCTTAATTAAATAGAAGTACAAAAAGTAATTGTAGTAATTCTGCAGCAAACAATGTAGAGCGCAGTCATTGTTACAATGGTTTCTCGCGACTTGAATTTTTAATACATTGCCATTAAACTTCTACAAATGTATTCTTTTCAACTCTGTTCTTAATGGCATTTACAGTATTTATCCTGATTTAATATTCCATTCAAATCATTTGCTTAAAATTTATTTTATATAAAATTTATTTTTTTTACTTAAGGAATTTGTCTACGTTTAAAAGGCAGTTCAGGGTCAAAATTGATTTTTTTTTTTTGTATGTTAAAAGCCCATTTATTTGGGTTTTCAAATCTGTGTTGTTGTTGTTTCAATTCTATGATGAATAGAAACAGATAAATATGAATTTTTATATATCACTGTAGCTGAAAACGAAACCGGGTTAATGTTTTCTAAAGTTTTATCAAATATATAGTGGCTCAAAAAATTGAGAGTACACCTTACGTTTACTTGATAAATGAAACTTTCAATATAAATAACACATTACCGGGAAGTGCAAACATGATTTTATTTTTACACATAAAAAGTGGTTTAATTTAGAGTAAAAATAAAGAAAAATCAACGAAAAATTTCTAAATTGAAAATTTTCAGAAGCATTTTAAATAAACATACGCAGAATTTTGCCTCAAAAAATTGAGAATACACCAATGAAATTTTTGCAATATCACGCATAGAAATAAAGTGTCACTATTAAATTGCATGCCTTTTGGCTCTTATAATGACCTCTAAACGTCATGGTACTGATTTGACCCATTTTTGGTGGTATTTGAAGATATTTATCTCATTCTTCTTGCACCATTTGTTTTAAATGGGTTTTGTTTCTAATTTTGCATTTTTAACCACTTTTTCGAATATGGCCCACGAATATTCAATGGCATTGATGTCGGGGTACTGTGGTGGTGTGTGTAACTGTTGTTTACAATGAAAAAGACACCATATTTTGAAGTTACGTGTATTCTGTTTGGGGTCGTTGTCTTACTGGAAAATGGAATTTCCATCTAACCCCAATTTTTTAGCACTTTCCTTTAGATTGTTTTATATCAAAATTATTTTTTGAAACAATCAAAAACGTTGACAAAAATGTTTTAAGGAGTAAAAACAGAAATATAAAAATTGCCAACGGCTTATTGTCTCAGTGTAAATAAACTAAATCAAAATTTTTCTTGATATAAATTTCTAATAACATGCTTTAATACTTTCTGTATAATATTCTAACATTCTGCTAATGTATTTATGCAACAGTTCCTTTCTTGTATTCTTATCTTGCAAAAGCAAAAAAAAAAAAAAAAAACATTACAAATTCGATAAATTGTTTTTTAAAACAATCAACAACATTGTAAAAATGTTGGAATATAAAAATTGCAGATAGTTAATCGCCTGTGTATCAATAAACTAAATCAAAAAAATTCTTGAAACTAATTGCTCATCGTCTGCTTTTCAATTATTCGTTTCGTATTTTAAAATTCTACTAAAGTGTTCTGGTAACAATTCCTCTATTGTATTCTAGCCATGCAACAATAGAAAGATATCTTTACAAATTCTATACAAATTGTTTTTTAAAACAATAAAAAAAAAAAAACGCTGCCAAAAATGTTTTACAAAATAAAATATAAATATAAAATAATTGCCAATGGCTAATAGTCCCTGTATCAACAAATGAAATGAAAAATTATTCATGATATAAATTGTTAATCGTCTGCTTTTAAACGTTTAGTTTATTGTTCTAAAATTCTGATAATGTGTTCTGGCTATAGCATTTCAACTGTATTTTTATCAACAACAAACGATATTTTTAATAATTCTGTGAAAATTGTTTTTAAAAGAATAACAAACATCGTCAAAAATATTTTTTTAAAAATAAAACAAAAGTAACAAAAGCATAATTCAGTATCTTACAGCATTGTATGGCAACAGAGTACGCATAAATTTCTTCTCTCCCAAATCGTCTGAATTTATTTATTTAATTAGCTATTAAATTTCTAAAATAAAAATTGATTAACGGAAATGAAATTAGTTTCATTGAAAAGATAAATCTTGAATTTTAAAATGTGTAAAAATATATTCTTTGGATCAATTTTTTTTCCAAAACTCATGAGGAATAAAAGCCAAATTTTTGCTCATTTCTACTTAGTGAATATTCAATAAATTTTGGCATTTTGAAAAAAATGACAGTACTCTTTCTTTTGTCTTAAATAAGAAGTGTTCAATGTTTGGATGAGATCGTTTTAGCAGAAATTAGTCCATATATAAATATACAGTATGTACTTTTTTTTATCGTGGTCCGATTGGTAATTTTTAAAAGCAAAGAAAATATATATATAGTTCCAATTCAAAAGAAACTTTAAATGTCGACAATAATTATATTTTTTAAAATTTTATTTGAATCTATAAATATTTCGGAATTCAATCTTTTTGTTCATTTTTAATCTTTTTGTACATTCTCCTGGGCTTATCTATCATATTTAATGAAATATTCTTGACATTATAGCAACGTAAGTTTTTTTAATGTATTATTTTTCGACTCACATCACTTATGAAAATTAGAAAATGATTATTTTAAATGTATGTATTTTCACAACTACAAATAAATTGGGATCCTCGGAAAAAATCTTTAGGAATAGCATTTGAAAATTTAAATCATTCATAATTTTTCTACTTTTTTTTAAATATGTTCCTTAAAATAACTTCTAAGTTATTTTAAGGAACATCGCAGTTAATTTGAAGATTGCAGATAAAACTTGAATTAGTAATTTTTTCATAAATGTATTTGTTGATTCAAACAATATAATGTATAATTGTTTAAAGCTTTTATACAACTGTATCTATGATTATAACATAACCTGTTTAGCAATTAGGTATTGGGTCCCCATAAAAGTGGACAATTTTATATCTATATTTATAATTATATATGCATCTATATATGAAATAATGAATATATGATCCTATTTATAATTCCGTGTCTCCAGTTGCTTAAAGAAGGAATTTGGGATACACTAATAAACGCATAATTAGCTGCAATGTTTTTTTTATTTATATTAATTCAAGAAATGTTTTGACAACGATTTTTAACACAGACCAAGTACATCCTGTTATATTAACGGTTTACCCTGCTGAGGAGTGGGGACACTTCTAGCGAGACAATATCTCTTGTCATAAAATTGGCATTGTCGATTGTTGATTTGTAGAGCGTCGGATTCGCGTCCCTTAGGTTGCGAGTTCGAACCCCGCAGGCCGAAGATTCCCCGCGTGCTTGGTGGCTGACGCGCGTTAAATCTGTCGTGGTCACAAAGTCCTCCATGTCGAGAGTAATACCACTGGGGGTACTGGATTAGGGGTGATCGTTCTCTGATTCAGGTCTAAATTACGATCTGTGGTTGAGTGAATGAAGTCCACCCCGTAAAAAGGGTTGTGACGTGTGTGTAGCTAAGTCGTACTCTTGGCCCTAGATGGCGCTACTATTGAAACAAGAGGCGTTCCCCTTGAGGCTTAAATCGGCTGTCTTCGACAGCGGGCTTGTCCATGGCAAGTGCCATTAGAAACAACAACAACAAAAGAATACAGGAGCATTTACCTTGCTTCGTTGGCCCACACAATCACCAGATCACAATCCATTTGAGAATTTTTAGGATGAGATCGAATGGGCATAAGGTAACTGGATCCAGTACTATCAATTCTTACGAAATTTAAAAAAAATGCAATTCATTAGGTATGGTTAGAAATTCCTCATACCACCTATCAACATCTCATGGAATCCATGCCAAGAATAGTTCATGCAGTATTAAGGGCACAAGAATGGGTGGTCCAACAATGTAATGAGGAATTTGTTATAATAGTGTATATATTAAAACCATCTCAACGATACTAGCATAAGATGATTTAAAATTTGAAAGTTTTACTTTGCAGGTCTAATACTAATAGTTGTCAATTAAAATTTCGACTATAATTTGTTATACGGAGAACCTTGAAAGATGTATAAACTATGTTTTATTATATTTATAAAGAAAAATGAGGCTTTATCTGGAGCCCCAAATTTTTTAATGAAAAACCATTACAATATCCATTTCGTTGAAATATTTGCTTATTTTTGAAATGAAATGCAAAGGAAAAGAAAATCATAATAAAAATGCGGGATCTCAATTTACAATGCGGAATAACTATCGCATTTCCTGAAATAGGTTCAAATCAATTTATCAAGGTAACAAGTGAATGCAATTAAGAGTTATTTATCGTGTACCAAGTTCTTATCCGAACTCACGGTAAATAAAGCACGCGCGCCCAATGTTTAAAATTACACACATAAAATATTAATAGGGAACATAAAGCATTTAATACCCTCCCTCCCGCCAAATGCGAAGTTTCACCGCCCCTTTGGAACATAATTCCCTCTCTCCACCCCACCCCCCAGCGAAAACAGGAGCACATATTCAAAAAATAATAAGAATGCCCCCCAAAAAATAAATTTAAAAAAAAGAGAAAATGATATAAAGAAATGAGAAGTCAGTGCTTTTATTGCTTCAAATATCCTTGGAACTTTGCCAAAAACCGGAAAAGCGAGTGCACCAAAAGGTACCCAAGCTACTCTCCCCCAAAGAAATGAATACAAAAACAAATACAAAACAAATCCTTTTTCAAATGCAAAGAAGTATTGTTTCTTACATATTTTGTCATGTCTTCTGGAAGAAGAAGAAAAAAAAAATATATGTAACTTTTTTCTTCATTCCAACTAACTTATTTCATTTTCGTTATATTTTTACTTTTATTCAACGAACGATTTAGTGCTGGAGATGATGGTGTGTTCGCGTGGGAGGAAAGAGAGGGTACGAAGATGGGATGGGTGGGGGATTGGCGGAGTTGGGAAGTCGGAGAAATAAACAAACAAACCCTCTCGCCAAAAAGTTCCAATATTTTAGACAAACTCGGATAGACTCACGTATTCGTACTCTGGGTCTAGAAAAAAGGGAAATAAAAGTTTTTTTTTTTTGTCTTCTTTTTCCAAGTGTATTATTAAGTTACCAGCTCGCCTAAGGCGAATGCGGAGGATTGTTTTTTGATAATATCTTTCCAAATGGCTCAGAGTGATGTAAAAAGGAATAAAATACGTCTTTAAATATTTAACCTTCGTCATAAACGTATAAAATTGACAGAGAGAATGGATGCCTTCGAAATGGATGGTGATACAATAGACTCAGTTAAAATAGTTTTAAACAGTTTTTTGAAGCTGTGTTTCAATGTTGTTTCCCATCAATTAGTTAAATGAAACTTATTATTTAGTACATTGTTTATAATAAGTTTAAATCACGGACTAATTTCAAGCTTTTTAAAAAATTATGGCATCGCGTGAATTTGATAGAAAATAGCTTATTCAGTGTTCATTCTAGTTGCTTGACATGATTAATAAGGTTATCTGCCTTCGACTATCATATCAGTGATATTCATTTAGTTATATCGCCAAATTCAGATCAAATGTATCTTGTCGGAACAAACCAAATTACTATTTTAATTTATGATAACATAGTAATAATAGTTAACTACGATAATAATAGTAATAATAGTTAAATAATAGCAATGTAGCGAGATTAATTGAAAACGAGAATTGGTTAAATGATCCCCGTTGTTGAATTAGTTCTTTTTGAGTTTTGGTTCTTTTGTTTATTGGTTCTTTTTGAAGATAAGATTCATTATCCATAGGCACAAGTGTATTTTTCATTAGTAGGTTAATCTTGTCGATATGTTACCTAATGATGTGGATGAAAGTTTATCGATCTCTGTAGATGAGGTTCTTACATTGAGGTATGAATCTCCTTTCACAAACACTGTGAAACTCTTGTCGATCTCTATTACCCAATGATGTGGATGAGAGTTTATCGATCTCTGTAGATGAGGTTCTTACACTGAGGTATGAATCTCCTTTCACGAACACTGTGAAACTCTTGTCGATCTCTATTACCTAATGATGTGGATGAGAGTTTATCGATCTCTGTAGATGAGGTTCTTACATTGAGGTATGAATCTCCTTTCACAAACACTGTGAAACTCTTTTAAATCTCTATTACCTAATGATGTGGATGAGAGTTTATCGATCTCTGTAGATGAGGTTCTTACATTGAGGTATGAATCTTCTTTCAAAAACGCTGTAAAATCCGTGTCGATCTCTATTACCCAATGATGTGGATGAGAGTTTATCGATCTCTGTAGATGAGGTTCTTACATTGAGGTATGAATCTCCTTTCACAAACACTGTGAAACTCTTTTAAATCTCTATTACCTAATGATGTGGATGAGAGTTTATCGATCTCTGTAGATGAGGTTCTTACATTGAGGTATGAATCTCCTTTCACAAACACTGTATAAAATTCTTGTCGATCTCTGTTACCTAACGATGTGGATGAGAGTTTATCGATCTCTGTAGATGCGGTTCTTACATTGCGGTATGAATCTCCTTTCACAAACACTGTGAAACTCTTTTAAATCTCTATTACCTAATGATGTGGATGAGAGTTTATCGATCTCTGTAGATGAGGTTCTTACATTGAGGTATGAATCTCCTTTCACAAACACTGTGAAACTCTTTTAAATTTCTATTACCCAATGATGTGGATGAGAGTTTATCGATCTCTGTAGATGAGGTTCTTACATTGAGGTATGAATCTCCTTTCACAAACACTGTATAAAATTCTTGTCGATCTCTGTTACCTAACGATGTGGATGAGAGTTTATCGATCTCTGTAGATGAGGTTCTTACATTGCGGTATGAATCTCCTTTCACAAACACTGTGAAACTCTTGTCGATCTCTATTACCTAATGATGTGGATGAGAGTTTATCGATCTCTGTAGATGAGGTTCTTACATTGAGGTATGAATCTCCTTTCACAAACACTGTATAAAATTCTTGTCGATCTCTGTTACCTAACGATGTGGATGAGAGTTTATCGATCTCTGTAGATGAGGTTCTTACATTGCGGTATGAATCTCCTTTCACAAACACTGTGAAACTCTTGTCGATTCCTGTTACCCTGAAGTATAGAGGATAAACTATTGTTCTGAAGTTCTTATTTTAATACATTAATATTTTGTACAACTGAAGCGTGAAAATCTCACTGATCTCTGTTACATGATGTACATATCATGGTTTATAGTCTCTGGAGATTAGGTTCGTTCTTTGAGTCACTACTATCTTGTTGAACAGCAGAGTAAAGTCCTTATTGATCTCCGTTGCCTAAGGTGTAGAGTATAGTTTGTTGATTTCTGGAAATGTGATTCTTCCATTGAGAAATGATTCTTTTATCCACAAACGCTAGGAATATCTTGTTGATTTCTGTTACCTTAAGTGCAGAGCATAATTTATTGATCTAATGTTCTTGTTTTTAGGTACTAATATTTTGTACCTAAATGTGAAAATCTTACTGATCTCTGTTATATGATGTACCTATGATAGCTTATAATCTCTGGAGATGCGGTTCTTTTCTTGAGTCAAAACTACCTTGTTCAACGGCAAAGTGAAACTCTTATTGACCTCTGTTACCTAAGGTGTAGGGTATAGTTTATTGACTTCTAGAGATGATATTCTTGTCTTGAGTCATAGATATTTTATCTACATATACTGTGAAAATCGTGTCGTCTATTATCTAAGTATAAAGCAGGGTTTATTGGACTTTGTAGGTGAGTTTCATGTCTTGAGATATGAGTATCGGGTCCACTAACGGCATGAAACTTTTCTCAAAATCTGTTACCTTAAATTGTCTTGTAGAGAATGATTTATTGGTATCTGGATACTACGTTCTTGTTTTGATGCCTGAGTATCTTATACAATAGCAACGCATAAACTTTACAGATATTACCAGAGTTATAGACCATGGTTAATAGTCTCTGGAGATAAGGATTTTGTTTTGGGATAAGGTATTTTGTTTAGCAGCAGTGTGAAACTCTGGTTGATCTGAGTTGCCTTATATATAAAGAATGGAACAGTCAACATGCTCGATTACAAATAACGCCGTTTATATACATGAAGACACGAACACAGACTACAAAAAACATAGACAAGACGTACACAAAACAGTACTAACAACAAAATCTGCATCGCATAAGTAGCTTATCGGTAGTATACAACCCCGATATCAGACAAAGCAGCCAGACAAAAGGGGGAGACAGACAGAGGGGTGCAAGAAGATTCTCACCCCTCCAAACGTCCGTTACCCACCATTTTCTCCTCGTTTTAGCGGTATTAAACCAACGACTAGCTACTACACTAATGGTTACCCAGCGAGGGACTCAATAGGGCTTCAATATCTGACTCCAAGAGCCGGCTACCTTGAATCCTCAATTCATTAATCGCATGAACTCATCCAATGCTTGAGCTTCCCCTGACTTATTCAATCTATTCCACGTTGACTAACTACACTACTGACTTCAGCTTGGCCTGTTGACCCTTTATAGCTTCCGATAAGGGTGCAGAAAGTTCTAGAAGGATCGCTGTAATTCGCCTCATATTGGTCTTATCACCAAAATTCCTGAAGAGTCTAGAATTTTCTATTGTGTTGCCAACGTCACCAAATTTGTCGCCAAGCTCGGGAGTCATTGATGCGACATCTTATCAACATCCAGCAGAGCTATCCGTAAAACTAGCCTTTCTTACTATGAAACTAATTGCACTAGAAAGCAACATTACAAATTCGTAACAATATGATGATATTCAAAAAATTATTAAAAACTAGATATTATGTTAACTCTCCTATAAAATTTCAAAAATATAGCAAAAGGGAAAAAAAATTGTGTATAAAACAAAAGTGTTGAAACTAGTTATCGCCACTTGTTGGAGGAAAAGTAATATGTGGAAAGTAATATAATAATTGTGGAAATATATTGGCCTCATGGGGCAGGTAGACCTATTTGCATATTAATGGAAAAACCTAAAGTAACACTCACAGTAATAATGAAATTCTTGCTCTATAAGAAAATAGTGCTCTATTTCAGCAAAAAGTCGAAGTATAAAACTCAGATATCTAAAAAAAAATTCTACAAATTATTAGGTAAAACTTAATCGTAAGAGATGGCTAGAAGTAAATTTAATATTGTCTTAAATAAAAGGTTAGCCAATTCCAGATTGCACTTTAAATGGTATGCAGCATGCTTTGAATTATGCTGATGCATATCATTAATTTATTTACACTATTTAACTAACATTAAAATGACTCATAAATGTCTAACATAACTGCGATTAAAATTTTATATAAAATATAATTATTTTTATGTGCACATATGCAAGAAAATTAAGGAGAGGTCAATACCAAATCCTAACAAAACATTTCATTAGTGAGTTTATTTTTTTTCTATACAGTCAATGACTAAGTTCAGTTTAAATATAGCCACAACAGGCTGCAGAAAACAATATAAAAGAAAGGAAAAGTGAACATAAGAAGCATGATTAATGTTTCTAAATAAAAGATTGCCGTTTTTTCTTTTTTCAAACCATTCCCTTCCCCTTTAATAAGCAGAAACAAAAGCAATCTTTAATTTCAAAGCCCCGTGGACATTATACCATTCAATCCAAAACTTAACCTGGGAAGAAAAAGGAAGCAAAAAAAGTAATGTACTTAAGGAAAATTCCTTATAATGCTTACTTTCGAAGAAGGCTTAAAGCTTGGAAAAATCAATCCTCCAAAACTTCATTTCTGGAACTGAAGTGAAACCAAAGATTGGAAAAACGAAGAAAAAAAATCAACAACAACAACAAAAAAATGAGTGGCCGATTTTGTAACTTAAGCTTTTCCATAAGACGTTTCCTCCCCCCCCCCCTTTAGCTTATGGTCATCTATAATATTGATACATGAGCCCAGCTATGGGAAGAAATATAGATATAAATTTATCTCAAAAAGGCGGGAAAACTTTTCCTACCCCTCCTAACTTTTTCCTAATACCAGTCCGTTGGAAAATCGGATTGTTTTTCCATGCTAGTTCCAGGTTTTGTGCATTGGAAAAACTCACCAGTCTCTGCCTTGAAACCGGAAACCTAACTGTGTATTATTTTTTGCCTCCCCCCCCCATCCTTTATCCTTCTCGGATAATGGTGAAAAGCAAAAGGGGGTGGGGGGTGGAGGGTGGACAATATATTTGGTGTGGGTAAGAGGAAAATAAAAGCCCGATATCTTTAGAACAAGTTCGCTCTTCATGGTAGTGTTGTCTCTGAGATAAAAAAGAAGTATGAAATAAGAAATGCAATAAATAAAGGACGGAACACGTGTTTGATACGTATTTTTTCTTCTTGTTTATTATGATAAGAAATTCCTAGCCTGTTTATGTCTTTTAAAGATATATTTAAGCCTGTATGATGTATGAAAGCGAGGATGTATGTATGATATGTCACTTCACTAAGGTTTATAAATAGCTCTCTAGGTGAAGTTGATGATCATTGTAGTTGTCAACGGGGAAGAAAATTATGATAATTCGTTTCAGAGCTGCTTTTGTTTTTAAAGTTTTTATTTCCTTATTAAGTCAGAAGACACATTATATATATATATATATATATATATATATATATATATATAATATAATATTGTGAAAAGCAATATTTCAAAATAACGATTAATCTTTTATAAGCCTCAAAATTACAAATAAAGATATCCTGCTAAGACAAAGATTTAAAAGAACAACTAGCATAATGCATCATTTTTTTTTCAAATAATTAGATGATAAAATATGTTATCTCTTAAATCAACCAAGAAGAAAGGAAAACCTAATTTTATTAATATCAGTTTTGCCGACCAAGTATGATGGTACAAAACGTAAACTGTTTCATTTTGATTGGGAAAGAATGAAAGCAGAGTACGAATTTCTATTATTGATTTATTTAGTTGAAAAAAAATGTATTAACTCGTAACTGGATACATGCATTTTCTCACGCAGCCAGAGACATAAAATCAAAATAACTCCATTGTTATTTTTCTTTTTTTTAATATTTTGTAAATAGCATTGGAATTTATTTTGGAAACAAAATGCATTCTGTAAATTCATGCAGTTACCAAAAAAAATAAAAAAATATTAATACTAAAAATGTTAAATGTTGTAATATTAAATATTAGAAAGATGTTATAAGAAAAAAAAACCTAAACAATCTTTTAATGAGTAATTGTTTCGTTCAGATATCACGGAATGACACTAATGTTAATAACTGTTAGAATTTAACAAACAAAAATGAAGAATACAATATTTTAAAATATTATTTTAAGAATTTTTCTTTATTCTTTTTTGTATTATTTAAATTAAAAGCAGTTTCAGAGACATTGAGCAAATGACTCCAAAAATAACAACAAAATTTTTGAAAAGGTATTATAGTTTTGCCAATATACCGCTGAAAGAGGAGCTTGGAGATATTGAAGACATGATTGTATTCAAGGAAATAAGACCACAAAATCGTTGCTAGAGACCGCTAGGAGAATTCGTTCGCCGTAGTTATTATGAAAATGGCGTCATATATAAAAGAAAAAGCATTCTGTATTTTGGAATAAGCCAGATATTTTCGTTCATTGTCTTTCAAAGTGATTTTCGCTCGATATCTGGTAAATACCTACCGCATCGTCACAAAATCGAATGGTTTGTAGCAGTTTCACGATACATGGTGCTTATATAAGAAACCCAGTTCATGACGAAAACTCGCCCAAGCCGAAGTGGTTGGAACAATTCATAAAACGTTTTCACGAAATCCTGAAAACTCAACAATGTAAGGAAAATTCAAAACTGAATATCTATCAAACCACGATGCAGCCTATATTACGGAGACCGCTATTAACACAAAATTTCGAACACCATTATCGCGATATTTTTCCGACATTGGCCGGTATCCGGAAAATCGGACAATATCTTGAGAATTTCGCACAATATTTTGTGCTAATAGTGCTAATAAGGACATGGCGTGCGTTAACTGAAATGCTGGACACATTAACTGGGGATAATGTAGACAAAGTGGCGGGAACTGGAATATACCAAAGATATTATATGTGTCTGTCACCGGATCCCATAGTATTTGCCATTTCGAATAAAGAACCATTTCAACGTGTTTTTTTATATATTTCGCTGGTAAAAATGCATTTATTGGTTTAAAAGTAGTTCCTCCCTTACCAATAATAAGAATATAAGATTTGCCATCTTGTCCACTGCTAAGTTATTATCTTTAGTTCAACAAGCATATATATCGAATTGACAGAGATAAAATAGGATAGGTGATTATTTGCAAAATAATTAACTTCCAACTACAAGCTACATTACGATGATTACTATCTACATCATCTTTACGGAGATTACTAACTACATTATTCATAAAGTGAATAATATCTACAGAGGTTTTATAGACCTAATTATAATCAACTTGTAATAAATAGACAATATTTCTGATCCAATAGTTGACAATATATACATTTAAGAATACAATTTATATAAAGACGAGCATAAAATTGTGATTTTAGATGGAGAGGGTGAAATAACAAATAGTCTTCTTTTTCAAATAACTGAAAGATATCATCCTGATATATTTTAAGGTAACTTACAAGATTATGTACCAACTGAGATTTCTTTCCTGTAAGTACAATAATATTATATAAAATAGCATAATAGAAGCAATGATCAGTGATCCAACTGTTATGTGCAAGGTAAATACTAACTATATGATGATTAGAGATTTAACTTTATAAAGGAAGGGGGTAACAATAATGATTTTATTACGAACATTTACTATAGTACTATACCCTGTATTAGTACAACCGATGGAAATTATTTTTAGAACAAAAAGGGAATTAACTGCATGGAAATTCCATGGAGCAGCATACCTACATAAACTTATACAAATACTTTCAAACGATAATGGTAATAATAGTATTAGTTTTTAGTTAGTTTATTAGTTATTTTAATAGTATTTACATGAAGTGAGATTTGTTTTTTAGAGTTAAACAAGCTTTTAATTTAGTAAATCTTTTGACTACGATGTAAACGCAAGGAAAGAAAATTTTTTTGTTTAAATTAGTAAGAATAGAAATTATTTTGACATAAAACGATTATAATATTTTTTTTTTATTATTGTATATAAATTGCATGTTATAAGTTTAATATATAGTACTATAATTGAATGTATAAATAATTTGGCTTTAGAAAGTCAAAGAATGTTTTGCTAAATTCTTTTCAGAAGAATATGAAAAAAAAAAGTTAATAACTTTTGTAGACACCAGAAAAAAATTGATAACTCTGACAGATTAGATAAAAAGAAGATTAAAATTATAGCTTCTGGCTCAAAACTTTTTACTTCACATGTAAGTTTGATTGATGTGCTAATCACGTGACAAAAGGGTATAGTCAGTGAATATTCTTCACTGCTGATTTTTTTTTCTTTTACATATTCACAGACCTATTGTATTGACGAAATCATGTGGGAAATTTGATGAATTTGAAGTTTTACACATGCCTTGATCGAAAAAAATAATTACTTAAAAAAATATCTGAATGTCGATATGCCCCCCATTCAACGAATGAAATAGTTGCTACTTGAAATATTTTACGAATTCTGCAGTCAATATTTTTGCTGACTTTTTATAAATACAATGCACTCCAAGGCACAATTTCGAACATCTTTTCAAAAATTATGGATGCTTGATAAAATTTAAAATTTTTATTTTAATATTTAAAATTTAAAATATTTATTTTAATATTTAAAATTTTAAATATTTTTTATTATTTAAAATTTTAAATATTATTTAAAATTTTAAATATTTATTTTAATATTTAAAATTTAAAATATTTATTTTAATATTTAAAATTTTAAATATTTATTTTATTATTTAAAATTTTAAATATTTTTTTTATTATTTAAAATTTTACATATTTATTTTAATATTTAAAATTTTAAATATTTATTTTAATATTTAAAATTTAAAATATTTATTTTAGTATTTAAATATTTATTTTAATATTTAAAATTTTAAATATTATTTTAATATTTAAAATTTTAATTTTATAGAGGCATCAATTTAAAATATTCATTTTAATATTTAAAATTTTAAATATTATTTCAATATTTAAAATTTTAATTTTATAGAGGCATCAATTTAAAATATTATTTTAATATTTAAAATTTTAATTTTATAGCGGCATCAATTTAAAATATTTATTTTCAATTGTTGCTATTTTGGCAAGATATTTTAACCTAATAATGTTTATAAGATTTAAATTTAATGAATTAATATAAAAAGGTAATATTCGTCATATTATATGAGACATGTATGCTACGACAATGATGAAAAAAAAATTAATCATAATATTCTACAGAACAAAATGTTAGATCAAGATTTATCAAAATAGGCATGTTGTTACTTTTTGTGTAATAGATGGATATTTAGAAATGTTTTTCAAAAATTTTAATAAGATGATTTTATAATTATAATTCATTAAACTTTTAAAGTATTTCCTAATATTTTTGGAATGTATCATTCCACAAAATCCGCCTTTATATATTTAAAATTAAAATGTTTTCAATAACACTTATTTTATTTCCATGAGATGTTACTATTTAACTTTAATTAGTTTTTAAAAATACTTTTCAGTGCATTTTACCATAAAATTTTATATTGCCTCATTTACTAGGTTTATACTTATGTGTAATAACGAATACATAATTATCTCCAATAACGAATAATTCTAATTATCCATAATTATCTCCAATAACGAATAATTCTAATTATCCATAATTATCTCCAATAACGAATACATAATTGTCTCCAATAGCGAATAATTCTAATTATCCATAATTATCTCCAATCTCCAATAACGAATACATAATTATCTCCAATAACGAATAATTCTAATTATCCATAATTATCTCCAATAACGAATACATAATTATCTCCAATAACGAATAATTATAATTATCCATAATTATCTCCAATCTCCAATAGCGAATACATAATTATCTCCAATAACGAATAATTATAATTATCCATAATTATCTCCAATCTCCAATAACGAATACATAATTATCTCCAATAACGAATAATTATAATTATCCATAATTATCTCCAATCTCCAATAACGAATACATAATTATCTGTGTATGTGTACGAATTATTTTTGTTATGTATGCGAGAGTTAAGTATGAAAATATAAAGGACAGATGAATCAAAGCTAAAACGTCGTCGTATCATGGCGCGACTGATAAAAAGAACCGAAACTAATTAAAAGACTTTATTTGTTACATCCATTTAAAGGACAAATTGTGTATACAGAGGAAGAAGTAAATGGATATCTTTGATTCTCTTTTTAAATAATCGGTGCAAAAAAATAATTTTGAATTTTGGTATTATTAAATCCAAATTTCAACGATTTTCTTCGTTATATTTTTAAGTATCCTCGTTTACACGCTTGGTAACTGACAAATAGACTTCCATTATATGGATTTAACTGAAATTCTCAAAATGTAGACAAATAGACATTAGATGAATCTCTGAGGCTCATCAAAATCTTAAAAAATTAGTTCTGGGGTTGTTTCAATATTTCATCTTTCTTTACTTCATATACCAGACTTCCATTATATGCAGTTAGCCCAAGTTTACAAAATAATAGAAAGAAAGACATTAGGGCTCAGATCATATTCCTAGAGATTCATTAAAGTCTAAAAATTTAATTTTAAGGTTGTTATCATTTCATATCTTTCCTTACTTCATATACCAGAAAGTAATAAATAAATAAAATAAAAAAATGATAAACATCAGAAACGTTATGTGATATATATTGTTACGAATCTGTGAGGCGGCTTCCCAGCATAGTCGGTTCCATAGGAGGTCCCAGAGCTTGGCGACAAACTTGGCGACCATTTGGCGACTTTGGCGCCAAAATAGATTATACCCGAAACATCGAGAATTTTCCCGATCCGTCCAGTAGGAATGGAGATACGCCTCGAACGTTCCTGATTGGTTGAGGGGTTTCTAGCCCTGCCTCCTGATTTCTATAAAAGGAAGCAGTCCTGCCGCTGCCAAGAGTGGTGAACCGACGGTGAATTGAGTCGTGGACCAGTGGAGTCGAAGAGTAGTCGGAAGCGACGGTGAAGAACTCGTCTTCCAGGGACTAGCGGAGCAGCGACGGAGTAGAGCTGCTGTGTATACTGTTGTATGCTCCACGTCTCGGCTGAAGATAATCGTCTTCTGTGCTGTATATAGTTGTCGTCTTTGTGCTGTCCTCTGTGTCTTCGTGTCAATAAACGTCGTTGTTTTATTTTCTACTGCCACCTGGTGATTGAGCGTTCTTCACACCATATAACTCCCACTATCCAAACGAATCCCCTGGAAATTCTGTAACAATATGTATATCTGAATCACCTATAAAAAAGATACTCATTATACCTACTTCTAATCCTTGAACTGGATTAAGCCTGCCAATTTGGATACATTTTTTGAAACATTTTTTAATTATCAATTATTTTATTTTTTCTTATCATAAAATTATACATAAAAGGACATCAGATGAATCTCTTGTCTAAATGACAGAGATTCATAAAAATAAGAAATAATAATAATTTTGGCATTGTTACATTATCTCGTCTTCCTTTATTTCATATACCAAAAAATAAAATAAATTTAAAAAATATGTTAAATATCTGAAACTTTATCTGATATAAATTTGAAACACCTATAAAAAAGATAATCATTATACCAATCGTAGAAGTAACCTTTCTCAGTATATCTTCTAATCCTTGATGAGTCTCAAACCTGCCAACTTGGCGACATTTTGGCTAAACAGATTTTCTAATTATCAATTATTTTATTTTTGATTGTCATAAAATTATATACAAAAAGACATCAAATGCATCTCTCAGATCTAAATTATAGAGATTAATCAAAGTAAAAAAAATAATTTTGGGGATATAACAATACTTCATCTTTCTTTACTTCATATACCAGAAAGAAAACAAAAAAAAAAAATGTTAACATTTGTAGCATTTGTCAGATACAAATCTGAAACACCTGTAATGAAGATACACACCATACCAACTTTTAATCCTTGGAGAGACTTAAACCTGCCAACTTGGCGACAATTTTGGGAAAAAAAATTTAATTACGTTCATCAAAACGACACCTTCAGTATACAGAGGAAGACAAAGGGAAGAAAAATGTCTTCAAAGAAAACACACGCATTGATTCGTGGTGGCGGATTAATTGATTAGTCCGGGCCCCGAAACTTGTGAAGAGGCGGGAATCCTGGACTCTCCGGTAATTAATCGTGACATAATTAATTTTCTCCCGCAGAGCTTAATTCAGGGACTGATATGGGAGGGGTGCTACAGGTTTATTCATACAAAAGATTTTTAAAATGTTCTTTTGCCAAGCATGCATTTTTTTTTTTTTGGTTTGCTTTTCTTCTTTCTTTTTGGGGTCATAAATTGTAATCCTTACGAAAGGCAATAAATGTCATCTTGGGAACAATATCTAGTAGTTCACCGATGACGTGAGTGGTATTTTGTAACTATTGGTGCTATTTTGCGAAATATATATCTCTACTAATAATAAAGATGAATATGTGCATTTGCTGCTCTGCAGAGTAGCCCGTTTTATCCTTAAAGCTACCAAACTGGGATATATGTTGTAATTACTCAGCTTCTTCCCTGTGTGACCATGGACAGACAGCAATATCAGCAATGGCGACGCCCTACCGCCGTGTAAGTGCTTCCAGAAGTGCCAGGTGGTCAACCCCTTTAAAGTAAGGACATCTGGGCAATGAGTGCGAGTCCAGATAACGGACCCGACCTTCATTGTATTTGAAACAGATGTAAACCTTCATTCTTTACATTGTGGAGGGTGGCTCCCCAACGCATTACCACGGTCAACGTTAGACCAGTGAAGTTGTTGCTGAACGATTATTGGATAACCGGGAAAATGGTCCGATGTGAATGAGGGTGGGAACAGGATAAAAGTGCGAGGAGATTGGAAGAGAAGATGGTGGACACTGAGGCAGAAAGCGGAGTGTCCGACGAGAATTCCACCCGAAAAGATTCGGTGGATCCCTAGAGCTACGCCTGTTTGCGAGAACGCCACGAGTCGGCTAGCTGTTTTCTTAAGAGGTTTCTCCGCAGTATTCGAGGAACTATCCTTGTTGTGTCGAATAAAAATCATTTAACCTAGATGATGAACTGTAAATTTATGTAGATAAAGAATTTGATCATAACGCTACCTTTTATTGGATCGAGACTTTACAATGTGTATAATCTGGAGGGTGGGAGCATACATCTCGAAATGATTGTTTTTGGAATTTAATTCTAATGTTTTTAAAAATAAGTTGAAATTTTAGATATTTTTCATCATAAGTTTAGAAACTATTACAGGATGAAATATTTTTCACGTCATCTTAAAATTCAAACTAGCTGTATTAGTCTTCCTAAAACTTTCTCGCATACTCTGAAATAAAGGTATTATCTCAGAGAAGGCTTCAGTCATACAATAGTTACGAAATACTAATTTTTGAAATGAATTTAGCATTTTTATTGAATCTAATATGCCATCTTTGGTTAGTGGTTTGGCGATTAATCCCTGGCATACGGTATGGCCGCGGTGGCCTGATGGTAAGGTCTCGGCTTCGGAACCGGAGGGCTTCAGGTTCCAGACCCGATTCCACCGAAGAACCGTCGTGTAAGGGGGTCTATTGCACGTTAAATCCGTCATGACCAAACGTCCTCTCGCTGGTGTGGTGCGGTGTGGAGAGCGGGGTGCCAGCTCAGGTGTCGTCCTCGTCATCTGACCGTGGTTCAAAATTACGAGGTCCGTCCCAAAATAGCCCTAGTGTTGCTTCAAACGGGACGTTAATATAACTAAACTAAACTAAACGAAACACTGGCATACGGTTAATAGTATGCCAGGGTTTCGGCATACTATTAACTTTAATGTGTTTGATAATTGAAGTAAAACTCAAATTATTTTTATTGTTGCTACTAATTTTTTTATCTTGGGTTTTGTTCCGTTGTCCTGTGATCAAGATATAATCATTTGATTTAGTTTTGATGAGAAGCTTTAGTATACGACATGCTTTTTTAAATGCTTTCCGAAATTTTTTTAAAAAAATATTTAGCCGTAATCGGTTAATAGTATCAAAAAATCTAATTTCGGTTCTAGATGCGTTCTTTTCAACCCATTGAAACAAAAATTTGAAACAAAACTACAATTATAGTCACAACATTCGATATTTTTAAGTTATTGCATTTGCATGTTTCTAAGACTTAAAGACTGACAGATGGTCATGTGGTGAATCGTATATAAGCCAGTAACAGCGCTTCTACCCGGACAGCTGTTTTGGTAAAATCGGATCGTTACTGGACTGCTAACCAAAAGGTCCCAGGTTTTATCCTCATGCGTAACTTACCTCTTCAGTCAACCGCTTGTTATATTTCACTCAAAATTTGACAGGTATCTACACTATAAATGTTAAGTCACTATCTGTATTTTATTTATCTAGTTTTCTTCGTTTCGGTAGATAAAGTGTAAATTTATATACGACCCGTCGAACAGACAGACTTCCTCTGAACTAATATTGCTTAAAATTTGATAGGTCTGTAAATTTTGTATAAATATAATATACCAAATTTCATCCGTTTATCTCATAGCCTTTTTGAGCTTTTTTGTCACAGACAGACGGACATTTCTTAAAAATGTTCTTTTTCAACTCGGGGTGTGTGTGGGGGGGGGGAGGGCTAAAACGTTGAAATTCGTCAACATCACAAATTCTGAGTTCTAATTTTTTGTCGATTACAATATTTTCTCCATATTATACGAGAAAGTAAAAATCACCTTTTCAGTTATATCACTTTTTTTCCTATATTTTTATAGTTTTAGTTAATTTTAAAAATACTTTATATTATTTTTTAATGTGTTTGATAGTTGAAGTGAAACTCAAATTATTTTTATTGTTGCTACTAATTTTTTATCTTGGGTTTTGTTCCTTTGTCCTGTGATCAAGATATAATCATTTGATTTAGTTTTGTTGAGAAGCTTTAGTATACGACGTGCTTTTTTAAATGCTTTCCGAAATTAAAAAAAAAAAAAATATTTAGCCGTAAATCGGTAACCAAAACTTGAGACAAACACCATTGTCTTAAGAGATTCTGCAATAAAACCGTGGAAGAAAGATTTGTTTTATTTCGAAAGTTTTCGGTTCTTTAATCGGTTCTTCGGTTAAGTGTTCTGTTCTTTCGAAAGTTTTCGGTTAAAGAAAAAAAAAGTTATCCTCAGGCATGCTAAAGTGCATCTAGAAAAGTATGACGAAAAATGAAATAATCATCTCCACTAAGATAAAATTAAAGTTTTCATTTTCGAAATCGTAATTTTTTCGGTTACATTTACTAGTTATTGTTTGATCTTGTATCAAAATATATTTAAAGTATTAAAATCAAAAGAAACTACTAATAAAATTAAATTATGTTCTATTTAATAATCATTTATCGAAAAAACATTTTATTCTTTTTTCGTTCTATCCTCAAGAAAATAAACAGTTTGAATGGCAAAATATGAGGCTCATAGAATTTTGAGTATCACTCGATTAAATTGAAGACAAAGAAGCGCCAAGATGCTCTTTGAAAACAATACTCTCTCGAGAGAAAATAAGTATGATCTTATAACCCCACAATCCACATTTTAAGTACACTTTTTTTTACGTCAACCTCAAAATATATCAAATTATAATGACACCTTTCACCCCGCAACTCAGAATAGAAGATGGGTAGACATTCTCAATTGTTTATCCCAAAAGAACCTTTATATCTACACCAATAAGGGTGCATGTCAAACAAAAGAATGACAGTGGAGAACTTTTCTTTTTTTCCCTTTATTTCTTAAGCAAAAAGTGCCACACAAAAAAACAAAAGATATGAAAAAAACCTTCTGTAAGAAAAATGAAAGATTATATTCACAAAATGCAGCAAAGCTTCCAGGTATCGATTACACTGCCAGATTTGAAAAGTGTTTGCACAAACGATAAATAAAACACACAAAAAAAAACTTCAAACGATAAATAAAACAAGAGCGAAAATGTGTTTGTATTTTCAATGTTCGTGTCTCCGTGAAATATATATATATAAAAAAAAGAACTGAATAGATTAACGCAGTGGTAATTTTTGATAGCGATTAATTATTTGTGTGGTGCACTGGGTGGTAATTTGTTTTTCTAAGGCATAAAAAATGACTAAAACATGGGAATACGGATGCAGCTCTCGTGTATTAATTTTTATCGTACAAATATGATTTATTATGTTTTTAATAACATGAGTTTTTTGAAGAAGCCCATTTGTAGTTATAATGCCTATGATGTTTTATGCAAATGTATTGCTACAGCCAGCTGCTTTTTGAGTCGCTCATTAAATATTTCTGTTTTAAATAAACAAAAATCGTTTGCGTAGAATTAATATTTTTTTATTAAAGTCTCGTTGAAAAAACTACTTTTCGATATACTTTATCTGCTGTTTAGAAAAAATAAATAGATTTTTCTCTGTTTTTTGGAAAGTTCCTTGACGGTCCTCAGTTTAGCTATCAACTGTTTTAAACGTTTGCATAGTATTAACTAATTTAAAATATTTCTTTATGGAATAAAAGCTATCAACTTTAACAAATATTAATTTTTGCTGTTGAATGTGTGTTAAACCTAATATGAACTCGAAGCTAATTTTTGGAATTTAAAATTTTTGCTTTCCTAAAAATTAAGCCTAAATTTCTTTGTTTATTAATTTTTAAATCGCACCTAAACTAAATTTATTTCGCTACGTAAAAATATTCCCAAAAATATTGTCTCATAATTTCGTAATATTTATTTTGTTTTTAAAGATTTTAATTTTTGAGTTGTTGCTGTTTTATTCTTTTACATTCTATTTAATAAATCTGTAAGTCTTAATAATAAATATATTTTTTAACGAATAATAGACTCCATATTTTATCTACTTTGTAAAGTAAAGATATTGAAAATAACATTAAAAAGGTGAAGTTCAAATTCAAGAATTTGATGAAAGGTGAAGCAAAATGGTTGATTTTTTTCCTTCCTTAAAGCAATTTTGAAGTAAAAAGGAGACATTCCTTAATTCAGACATTAATAATTTCCATAATTGAGGAATTTTTAAAAATGCATTATGTTGCATTATTAAAATTTATGAATTCATTAAAATGTTATTACATAAATTAGAAAGTCTGTGTGAACTGTTTCAAATTTAAATGTTTTGGAATGAAGTGCTTAAGAACTGTTATTTATTCTTCCATTGCAAAATTGAAAATTATTTAATCTTTTAAAATACTCTTGCAACTTTAAATATTTATATAAAATCAAATTTGGCCATTAATAATATTGTTTTGATAAAAACTTGTTATGTCAAAACATTCTCTCATTTAAGCTGAAACAAATACTCAATTTTCAAGTAAGCTGATATTTACTTTTTGCTATCAAATATTTCATTTCTCTCATAAGTGGATAAACACGATTTCTGAACAACAATCTTCATAAACTACTCGTTCTGAAATTCCCTAATTATAATAATATATCAAGCCATAATCCCATTGAAGAATGATTGATATCAAAATAACAACAGAAAAAAATATTAAATATTTCGTAAATAAAACATCCACAGCCAAAAGTTTGCGCTTACAAAGAGGAAAAATAAAATAACAAAACAGAATGAAAAGAACGCACAGATAAAAAAAAATGGCGCAGCTGTATTATTTTTCGGTGAAAATTAATTAGGTTTCAAAATTTACGGTGTTCCCTTTCTTCAGTCCTTTAATTAAAGGCCAGCGGAGAATTCAAATTACTAGTTATCACTTTCCCAGCAGTAATTAGAGGGCATTAAATTCCTTGTTTTGCTTCCTGCTTTTGCTGTCATCTTTAGAATCACATTAGGTACCTAGGGATTGCATGGGATGCTCCTTTTGCCTTTATGCACCGCTGGCCTTGAGTCAGGTTTTTTTTCCCTAGCTGAATTCGTTTTTTTTACACGTTTGTTTAATTTTATTCCATTTCCTGTGCTAGAATCAGAGGGAAACGAGGAAGTTCTGGTGTGTTCGGTATGTTGCTCTCGAAGTTTGGATTGTACTTAAAGTTTAGACTTTGGAAAATTAGATTAACTTTTTGAAAGTTGTTGCTCGCGGCTTAACATGGAATTTGAATTTCGGTCTTTTAAACAATTGATCTTGTTTTCTTTTGTTTAATGCGTAGAGCAGTTGATAATTCTATTTTTATCCCAGCAATATATATATATATATATATATATATATATATATATATATATATATATATATATATATATATATATATATATATATATATATATATACTGTTGGAAAATAAATTTTGGCTGAAAAATCTGATGATTATTTGGTCCGGATTCAGTTTGTAGCATACATGTGAAAAAAAAGAAAAGAGGAAAGTTGATTTATTTATAGATTTATAGAAACACGTGGACATGATTTTTTTTTAATTTTTGGAAGTTATAATTCGAAAATCTTGACATAGTTCATTCTATTTGTTTATTTCCGAATTTTTTATGTAAACTGATTATCTGTTTTCTTTGTTCTTTCATAGTTTTCTTGAACTTTATAAAATTTCTTAAAACTGCTGATGTTTTAATTATATTTCCGGTTCGAATCTATTGGAAAATACAATTTCTTGAATACAGAAGAGTATGTATAAATTCATGATACATAAAACATTGAGCATAGAATAATAGATTCATAAAATAGCGTTATGGAAAATTCACCGGGTAGATGGGTTCGATATATATATATTGATGCTTTTTTTTCACAAGGAAATACTAAACAAATGTAATAAAAATATATCCGAAGTATACACAAAGACAGCACTTTCAAGTGTCCCCAACTCGCTTGTAGACAGCATATCATTAATTAAATAACAGTTTAGAAGAACAATATCTAACCTAAAACAGCTGGATAGCTCGCTCTGCAACAAACTTTTCAAAGAGAGAATTCACGTTCTTGTGTGCACCTTCGTTTATATAGTCTTTGTAGCAGGATATAGAATTGAAATCGCATTTGAACATGAATTAAATGCCCTACTTTGAATCGATTTCCTGGATGTTTTTGAAATAAAATATTTTAAAAAAATACTATTTGTGATTAGCTATGAGTTTTGACTTCAAAATGTAAAGTTGAATTAAATATACTTTCAACTGCAAATTAAAAATCTTATAGAATATACGAGTGTAGAATTCAATATTTTCTTTTTACACATTTTGTGCTTATTTATTTATTTGAGCAACTACGCAATTTTTGAAAGCTCTGTTCTTTATTTTTAATTGTTTCTTGCTTTTAATTATTTTTTGCTCTTTGCAGATAATAAGACATTAATAAATTTACTGAAAGTTTTATCCTAATTATACAATGAATGATATTTTTTATATAAAATCACAATTCTGAATGAAAAAAAAATGAAATTCTGATTGAAATTTTATGATATATACTTCGTTTCTTAAATATTTCACAAAACATTATTGTTATTTGATTTTTTTTATGTGGATGGACCTTTTGTAATTTTTTAGATAATGCACATTGGTCATTAAGTAATTCGAGAGTAGATTACATAATATCGGTATTGAAACTTCATATTAGAATTGTTTCGTGCTATGTATCGTTTGTCATTTGTTTTGAAACCAACTTATGGCTGTTCGGAGAAAAAGAATTGATAGTATTGATTTGTTTTCAAACCAATCATAAATTACTAATACATTTTCATTGTTAAATCGTTTCCTAAATAGTTAATTCAGTACTAGTTTAGTTAAGTTGTGTTTAGTACTATAGTTTGTATTGGTTTCAATAAAATCGGCACCTTAATATTTAATTCAGTAATAGTTTACTACTAGTTTAGGTAATGAAAAAACTTTGGGTTTTTTATATCTAACAAAATTACGGTTGAACAATATGTGTTTGTGGAAAATCTAGACCCTAGATTACTTCCTAAATACCAGCGAATGTTAAAATATATTAAACGAAAAAATAAAATAGTTATATGAATTTCATTATTTTAAATTACAGTAAATACAAATTCTAACTACAATTTCCGTAATTTTATCTCATCTTGCATCAGCGAAGTATTTCACTATTTTTACACTACGGTTAGTTTATTGGCTATGCTTGCCAACGTATGTAATTAAACATAAATCTCGCCAATGGCATTCAATTAATACAGATATTGAAGTACAGAGGCTCAAAAAATTGAGAGTACACCTTACGTTTACTTCATAAACCCGACTTTCAATATAAATAACACATTACCGGGAAGTGCAAACATGTTTTTATTTTTACACATAACAAATGGTTTAATTTAGAGTAAAAATAAAGAAAAATCAACGAAAAATATCTAAATTGAAAATTTTAAGAAGCATTTTAAATAAACATACGCAGAATTTTTTTTTTAGATGGCATTATAAATGATACGGTTTACTTGGATATACTTCGCAGCAATCTAAAGAAAAGTGCTAAAAATTTGGGTTTAGATGGAAATTTGATTTTTCAGTAAGACAACGACCCCAAACAGAATACACGTAACTTCAAAATATGGTGTCTTTTTCATTGTAAATAGCAGTTACACACACTACCACAGTATACCGACATCAATGCCATTGAATATTCGTGGACCATACCCGAAAAAGTGGTTCAAAAACACAAAATTAGAAACAAAACCCATTTAAAACAAGTGGTGCAAGAAGAATGGGGTAAAATATCTTCAGATACCACCAAAAATGGGTCAAATCGGTAGCATGACGTTTAGAGGCCATTATAAGAGCCAAAAGACATGCAATTTAATAGTGATACTTTATTTCTATGCGTGATATTGCAAAAATTTAATTGGTGTATTCTCAATTTTTTGAGGCAAAATTCTGCGTATGTTTATTTAAAATGCTTCTGAAAATTTTCAATTTAGATATTTTTCGTTGATTTTTCTTTATTTTTACTCTAAATTAAACCATTGGTTATGTGTAAAAATAAAAACATGTTTTCACTTCCCGGTAATGTGTTATTTATATTGAAAATCGGATTTATGAAGTAAAACTAAGGTGTACTCTTAATTTTTTGAGCCACTGTATATATATATATTTAAAATGTTGGATTTAAAAAACTTACTTTTACCTCAATTAATATTTATAATTAAATATACTCAGAATTGCAATCGATAAATTCTTAATTCCAACATTACGAAAAACAGACGATTTTTTTTACTACAATATAACTGAAAAAACAAAAGATTAATTTATATTTCCTATCATAAAACATTTTTCTCTTCATTTAATTGAAAGAATAATAACTGCAAACGATAGTTAATTTCTTAAAATATGTTTAAATTGCAGAAATAATCTTTTAATTCTTATCAACTGGTTCAAACTTTTATTATTTTTTTTAAATGCTAAGTTTTTAAATAATATAAACTTTGTAACAAAACTATATTTGTGTATTTTTTTAATATATATGTAACCGTAATATTTATTTTGTAACAAATATATTGAACTGCGTGATGGCAATAAAATTCATTATGGTTGCTTCAAAATTTAATATTTCATTGTTTTTGTTTAAGCATTGAATGGATATTGAAAACAATATCTTAAAATGAAAGGGACCTACCTTTGCCTTCCAGTTTACCGAGAATCATTTTTTTTTTTTCAAATACAGATTTTTTGCGAAAAACCGAAAGAAAATATTTTTGACATTTAATAAGACTTTCGATGCAATCTGCTGAGCAACAATTTGCAGGTAAAAAAAGAACGGCAAATTAAAATATAAGCCCGAAAAGAAATACCGCTGCAATATAGATATAAATTACAAATCATAAGATACAATTTACAATATTTCTTGAATAAACAAAATATTGCTGCCTTTCCAACTGTGAATCTGCGTCCAATCTAATGTGTTATCATATACAGGATTCTAACTTTGCTCAGGGTGTAGCCATATGAGGAAAAGATGACCGCTTCAAAATAAGCCTCGCAACAGGTAGATACTTGAAAATTCCTGGTCGGCAAAGACCAAAATCCAAGACCTATAGCCAGTTCATTCACACTAATGTCCAATAGAAGGCAAAATAATAAAGTCACCAACCAAAATTCTTGTATGTACTTTTTCAACTACCAAAGAATCCTCGACCACACCAACAATGCAATTAAACTTATAAATAGCAGTACATTCCCACCAATGTCCTTCAGAATGCAAAATAGTAAAATCACTGTCAACCAAGAATCTTATATCTACTTATTCAATAATCAAAGGATCCTCGACAACATTGCAGTAACAATTAAGATTATCATACCTAGTGGCAATAAAGAAGAATTGATTTTGATAAAGTACCAGCCAAAAGGAAATACTTTTAAAAATGAATAAAAATATATATATATAAGGCGAATTTAGATAAAAAAAAATATAACGATCAGGAGTGGTCACCCAACACTGTCTCACATACTTTTTAACAAATTCATCATACCAGAGAACATCTTGCATGGCATTGGTGTACAATAGTCAGTAAATAGTAAGTTTGACTTAAAATTTGCATTTTTACTGAATCTAATGTCATCCTTGGCGAGTTTTTTGGCGATAGATTCCCTAATATTCATTAATAGTATCCGAAATTCGAATTTGTGTTTTAGATAGGTTTTATTCAAAGAGTTGAAACAAAGATTTGACATAAAACTACACTTGTAGTCCCAAAATTCCATAACAAATTTGATTCTTTACGCCATTGATCCACCATTTTTATCCGACCATTAAATCACATTCATTATATTTCAAAGTTAATATTCTTTAATCATGTGTAGAATCGTACTCTTTGCTTTCCTAGAAGAACATGTATCACTTTTGCCGAAATGTGCTGCTATGGAAACCATATGCCGTGTTTTACTTATTTTTGAGTTTTCAGTGTTTTGAAAGATGTAAAAATGTATCAGCATTTAAGTAAAATATAGTAAAAATAATAAATACAAAAAGATGAGGTCAGGAAAACAAAGGTTTACTCATAGTTAATGTTGGTTAAACATCCTTCAATTCTGGGAGATATAGTTTCTTACACTTACGCATCGCAACGTTTTCAATTCCATTTCTATCCAACCATTAAATCACGTTCATTATTTCCAAGTTAGCATTCTTTGATAATGTGTAAAATCATACTCTCTGTTTTCCTACAATAACAGCTATCACCTTTGCCAGAATGTGTTACCAAGGAAACCGTATGTCATGTTTCTCTTTTTGTTTTTGAGTTTTCAATGTTTTGACGTATCTATGCTCAAAATGAAACCTAGCCTATCACAAAGTCAAATTACTTCAATGATTCGTATTCCTTCAACCCCTAAAATTGGGAGAAAAAATGTTAATTACTTTTCCAGACAAAGAAATATCCTCGTTTCTTAGCTGTACAATCAACCCTTTCCTTTATTGTGACTCACCGAACCAGTTCTAACTTATGGTGACAACATCGTAAGTACTTCTTTTACTACATCGGTTCCAATCCGGTGAACACACCGCCAGACTGCTATTTTAAGCGGCGGGTTTTTAATTTACAAAGCAGAACTGCCACCCTCCCAGGAGGAATTAAAACTCATTAAACTAACATCATTACTGAGCAGAAAAGTTAGAGCGAAATAGATACAAAGCTGAATTATAATTTTCATGGATAAGTTTGTGCGTTTTGAGCTTAAACGATGATTGAAGTTAGTACCCGACGTCGCTGGGTTTCTGTAATGAGGTTTTCTTTTTGGAGATTGTCGGTGCTTAACTATAGGGAGTAAACTGTTCCCCTGGGAGTCGGAGTATAGCCTGGAATGGGTATATTGCAGGTGTATTTATCGTCTGATTTAAGATTAAGGAATGAAGATTTGGATTATTTTAAAGCAGGAAATTACTTAAAGTGTGTGCTGTGTTCTCGATGTATTGTTCTTTTGGGTAAAGGTAACGATTTAAATCATTGTAATTGCGGTAGAAAGCTCACCGATTTGAAAGTCGTGATTGAAAATGTGTTGATTTTTTTAAAGTGACAAGTTTGCCCTGCCTGTTTAATGAGCATAAGTCACAAATGGAAGGTTTAAATTGGTACAATAGAAATGAAGTACTTATTGGAGAAATTGATTAATTACAAAACTGCTCTTTCTGTACAAGATTACATTTTCTGCTTTCTACACTAAATTACATTTTTTGAAAACTGAAAATGAATTCTAGGAATTAATTTAGTAAACTGTTAGGGCTTAAAAAACGAGAAACGAACATTTCTGTAAACATTTCGGCTTAGTGTAAAAACTATTTCTTCCTAAAGTTCTAAACTAAAATATATTTATTAGTATGAAAACTATGATTTTAGAGTTATCAAAGTGCGTCAAATAATTTCGTTTGGCTCATAAGTATGTTGCTCCAAGTATAGTATCAGGTGCGAATCTATAAAAGTCATAATTTCAACATTATCAAACCAGACGCAGAAATCGAAAACCTTGAAATCTATTGCCCAATATAAGCATGAGACATTGATTAGCAATACAAGTGTCAATGCATTTGAAATAATGAAAGGGGAAATTAAAATTATTGAATAAAGATGAAATTAATTTCTAAGGCACATTTGCAATACGCTGTAGCCTTACCACAGGTTATTATAACAATATTGAACCTTTAATTAACTTAAGTACTAATCATCCAATGATGAATTTTCCTTCAATAATATTTGTATCAATTGTTGATGGATTTTGTATAATAACCTAGATATTTTATTTTTAATAAATTGCTTCATGCAACCAATATTATCTTTTCCTTTCACTAAAATTAATATCCTTTAGGAGATATTCTCCACTTTCAGAAAGTAAGAATGAACGAAGGGAACAAAAGCAAAATAAAATTTTAACACTGCATCCCTCCCCCAAACCACGCCTTGTCACTTCGAAATTCTCCCACTCGGACCATCTGAAAGGGGACGTCCTGGAACGATTTCGATCGATCTCACCATCCCCACCCACAGTCTACCCCTAAAAGAGGAGAAAGTAATAAAATTTTTCCCGCCGTTTTCCTGGGCTGTGAATTTATCGGAATTCTTCCGTTGGTCAGAAACATCCTCGTTTATCTGACCGATCCCAGTGATGGAGGAATCGAACCCTATCCCCACTTCCCCTCTAGTGACACGCAGACGAAAAATTGTTGAAGGTGCAGACGATCCCTTTAATTATCCTCGGAGAAAGACAGAGAAGGGACGGTAACTGAAATGAAGCTAATTTAATGAAAGGATTCCTTGCTGGGAGATACCCCCTTCCGTTTTATCGATAACGAGCCCCTTTTTTATCGTTTGTTCTTACTTTTTCGCATTCCAGAGGGACCAAGGAGGGATGCTTGTTATTCCTTGATGCGTTTTGATAAACGTCTGAGGAAACTTCCCGTATTGCTAAGGGATAATTACTGAAAGGGTGGAAATGAGCAGATAATAATGTGTTTTGAAAGGCTGATTTTGGATAATTAAAGATTCAACCTTCGGGGTGCTGCTTTGATCTGACAACTGTTACTGTATGGTTGAATGTTGACAACAGCATAAATTTGCTTATTTCAAAAGTTTGATAAAATTTATGATGTCAAAAGCTGATGTGGGTTTTTGGAAAACAAATATAAAAGAAATATTTAATATTTTACTAAGAATAAACTAAAGAAATACTTAACAAGAAGAAATCAATATCGGTGAGTCAAAAAAACAATTGCCGGCGTCTTGGCCTATTAGTAGCGCGTCTTCGACGTGATCTGGGCGTCCCTGGCTCGAGTCCTGGTTCGGGCATCGAACCTTGTAAACATCCTTGTCTTCTATCTGTGAGATGTTTGACCCCCCCCCCTTGTAAAGAGGCGTTATGCAAGCGAGTGTGTGAGTGTCGTCTTCATATGAGCGAGAAGTCAGACCTCCACCCTCGGATGCTCAGAGATCTTTATCCTCAGAATCTACTGCTAACCCTTTCCGTTGAACGCGGATACGACATCATCATCATCACCAAATAGATAATAAAACTAATCAGAATACTCAAACAACTTAAACCTTCTGGCATTTCATCCATGGAAATTCTACTAATAATAAAGGAGACTATATATGTTGGGGATTTTTATAAGACTAAACATTTTACATATAGCGATCAAGTTAATCTTTTTAGATATATATTGCAAACTAGGAATGTGCAGCATGGAAATTTGCTTCAGAAATTTTAATCTGAGTTTTTGTTAATTAAAAATGAATTAATGCCTCTCTCTGTCTCTCTCTCTCTCCCTCTCTCTTTGTGTATGGTAGCTCTTTGAAGGACAAAGCATTTTACTTTAAGCTATCACATTTATCTAAACACATACATTTTTGGCTTGGAATGTATGCCACAGAAATTTGTTTCCAAAACTTTCATCAGAGTTTTAATTGATTAAAAATTAATTAATAAATCTGCCTGTATATGTGTGCGTGATGATGGCTTTTTGCAGGACAAATCATTTTAGCTGTAGCTATAAATTAGAGGCTGGGAATATGCGCCATGAAAATTTTTCCGAAATTTTAATAGAGTTTTAATTATTTAAAGATTAAGGACTAATTTACCAATTTTCAGCCACACATTCAAAAAATACTATCGCACAAAAGCAATTTCATATTTCTTTTTAAATTCCAAAACAATATTTTATTTAAATATCAGATTAGTTGCTATGTAATTTTTCTAAATTTTGTTAAATTTAAAAAATTTAATAGCATAACTTTGGACATTTATTCATTTTAATAATCGCAAGGTGACTACTCTGACCCACTCTGAAGCACCTGTATAAATCTGAATGACAGGACTGACACGACAGCATTGCAGGAAATTGAGGTTGTTTCCTAAGGGTCATCAACGACCAAGGCACACCTCTCCAGTTGGAGATACGTTCCGTCATCAATATAGGGTAGCCAACCCCACACCATTTATGTACCCACCGGGGTGCGAGAACTAACTACCATACCGGAAGATTCTCATTCTCATATTTGATGTGTCCTTAGTGGCATAATGGAATAATAGTTTAATAATGGAATAAAAATCATTTTCATTGTTCCATCAAGTATTTTATTTTGAGATTAGAATGCACTGAGGCAGACTAAGAAGGAAAGTTTTTTTGCAAATTATTAGCGCAGTTTACACGGTGCTTAAAATAATGAAATTACATTATCAATGAAATTACATTATTATTACATTATAAAAATTAAAAGATGAATGGACCAGACAGTTATCGTTTTATTGGCATATGAAGTAATGGGACTCGAAACTATTCGGAAGGTTTATGCATTTAATTAGCTGAGTAGGTGTAAAATAATTAGAATGGCTTTTATTTAGTCACTATTTGTTTTTTTAATATATTGCTGAAGAAATCATGAATATCACAAAAAGAAATTTAATTAAATTGAAAATAATTAATACTTATCACGAATAGAATGGTCACCAAAGGAGACTCTATTTTAATATTTGATGAATTTGGCAAACTTTGGCAAACAAACTTATTTTTATATATATTAAACTTATATTCATTTATAACTTTGGCAAACAAACTTATTTTTATATATATTAAACTTATATTCATTTATAACTTTGGCAAACAAACTTATTTTTATATATATTAAACTTATATTCCTTTATAACTTTGGCAAAAAAACTTATTTTTATATATATTAATCTTCTATTCATTTATAACTTTGGCAAACAAACTTATTTTTATATATATTAAACTTATATTCATTTATAACTTTGGCAAACAAACTTATTTTTATATATATTAAACTTATATTCATTTATAACTTTGGCAAACAAACTTATTTTTATATATATTAAACTTATATTCCTTTATAACTTTGGCAAAAAAACTTATTTTTATATATATTAATCTTCTATTCATTTATAACTTTGGCAAACAAACTTATTTTTATATATATTAAACTTATATTCATTTATAACTTTGGCAAAAAAACTTATTTTTATATATATTAAACTTATATTCCTTTATAACTTTGGCAAAAAAACTTATTTTTATATATATTAATCTTCTATTCATTTATAACTTTGGCAAACAAACTTATTTTTATATATATTAAACTTATATTCATTTATAACTTTGGCAAACAAAGTTATTCTAATTATTAAAAAATAACTGTAAAGAAAAATTTAAAGATTATTAAATCCATAATTTCGTTATTTAAGTAGGTATTATAATAAGCAAATATCATTTGTAAAATGAAATACAAAATAAATAGTAAACTTTAAATATAATTTCTTTAATTTCTGTAAAAATACAAGAATTTTTTTTAAAATTATATACATGAAGTTATTAAATGAATTGAGACTTTTAAAGTTAGGAATAAATCAAAAAAGCATTAGAAAATAATTATATTTAGTAATTTTAGAATAGAATTCATTAAAAACATCTTTGAAATGAAATATGAATTAAAAACCAAAATGTTTTGAAAAAATTCTAAGAAATAAAGTTTTTATTATTTCACTTGAAATAGAAAGCAAACGCATATGAAGAATTTTATCAAATAATTCGCTCAAGTTCTTGCAGTTCATTTAAAAAAAAATATATTGCTTAATTCCTGAGCCAAGACATCTTTAAATATTGAATTTAACTAGTAAATAACATCGAATTTTCAATTTGTTTGCATTATGAAGGTTTAAAATAGTTATAACAGCTTTCTAAATGAGCAGATTGCAGTTAAGAACCTGGAAACCATTTTGAGAATTTGGTATGTCAAATTTAAACAAACTGAGTCAGATTTCAATTATGAAGATTTTTATTAGATTTTACCAAAATATAGAGCTTATATAAATAACATTCAAACAGGTAAAATAGCATCGAAATGTTCATTATGCAATTATAAAATTAATATAACTTCTCAAAAAATGAACTGAGGAACAAAATTCAAACAATTTTATGAAGCAAAATATTTATAAAATAAGAATATTGAATAAAAAAAATGATATTTTCTACAAAATTTGGCTTTTAATAACAATTGCCTACCTTAAAAGAATTGAAATAAAATCACTAATAAATAGGGTTTGCATTTATTTAATTAGTAAACACAATTTAGGAATATAAAAAAATAATTAGCTTCGAATACCCAAAATTAATACGAGTTATAGAATAAATTTTAACATTTTATGAATCAATAAATCTAAGACTCCAAATTAAAAGCATTGAAAATGTGAACAAAAAAAAATATCTTGTTAACCATCCTTTACTGTATACACATATTCTAAATAATAACTTTAAATCTAATGGGTTTCTGTATTGCAAAACGCCCTAAACGTGAAAAAATATATATATTACAAATACCTACCAAAACACTACTAATGGTCTTTCCAATTTTATAAAGAAATATAATGACCTTTTAAAAGCTTTTATAAATACTTAGAATATTTAAAGTCGTGTTTGTAGAAAACATTTACTATAACAAGTAAACAATAGTAATCTGTTAAAATATAAAATAGCATATTTTTAAGGACTGGTAGAAGCCTTTGATGTCTTTTGACAACATCTAATTTTCAAAAGAGAATTACGCATATCTAGTTCCCTAGCTTTGAAGGAAGAAGGTTAATAATATAAGTATTTAAAAAGGGTATTATGTGCCATGTTGTATTTAAAAATGTAGGGAATTACTAATGTTTTTAAGTTTCGATGAAAACTTCGCTCATTTCTTTTGATGTTATAAATTATTGAAGTTATTTGAAACCACCATAATTCGAAGAATATATAGCTTATGCCTTTAAAGGAAGAAATAAATGCTAAAAGCCTGGTAAATCGTATTTTCTGAGAAGTTCCTGAATATGAAATTGATATATTAAAATATTTTTTTTTTTAATTTACTTCGCATTAATGCTCTAATTACTCAAAGATGAAAATAGCTTTCAAATTTATAATTAACTGCGATGGCTAACTTCGAGCTTTAAGTCTGAACTGTTGTCATGTAACCAAACTTAAAAGCATAATGTACCATTAAATGCATCAACCAATATTCCAAGAAAGCAGCCGACGATCTTAAGAAATGAATTTTGAACTTCAAAGAAACAGGGCTACATCAGCCGAGCAACAGATTTAATAATGTTGATTTTGAAAACCAGCGAAAATAATAAGCTTTTAAATTAATTTTCTCACTCTCAAATAGAGTACCTACAGCAGTTTGAAAGCGCATTCATGGTCTTCTTATTTTTTATTTATTTTTTTTAAAGAGCATTCATGTTTTTATGTTTTTCTGCAGAAACTTTTGAAAATGTTTTTGCTTGTCTGTTTTTTTCTTTCTCGTATACTTAGTTTGGAGAAAGTTTGGAAATCGCAAAAAAATTCGACTTCTAGATTTTGACGAATCTCCACGTTTTAGATCTCCCTGAATTTGATAAAAATACTTTCAGAAAATGTCTGTCCGTCTATCTACGACAAAGATAATTCAGAAAAGCTTCTATCAAGATGGATGAAATTTGGTTTATGATCTTTATACCAAATGTGTAGAATTCTATCAAAGTTTGGACAAATTTCGTTCAGAGGAAGTCTGTATATTCTACTGTACGAATATAAGTTAACGCGATAGCTACTAAACGGAGAAAGTGAAATAGATTAAATTATATGCATCGAATTGGCATATATATCTTCTAGGCCATTCAGGCGTATCTCGATTCCTAATGGACGGATTCTTGAATTGTCCAGCATTATCTATTTTGTTTCCAAAATCGCCAATTCGTCGCCAAGTTTGTCGCGAAGCTCTGGGATCACTGGCTCGGTATCCGAGCAGCATCCAATACGATGATTGTAAATCAGTTTTTCCGGTGATAGAACTAACCGTGCTGGGAAGCAACTTTACAGGCTTGTAACAAAATTATAGACGCCTTTCAAATTTTGAAACAGATACAATAAGGGGTTGACCATCTCTCTATTTATAGGTTCAGAAGCATGAATATCTAATAACTGAAAAACACAATGCCTTAAGTATATCACATTTGACATGGGATTTTGTGACTACTTGAACGTTGGGAAAAACGGGCCTAAAACACTAATTCGATTTTCGTTAATATCAACAAAGGATGACACGATAGATTTAGTAAAAATGCTGTATTCAGGCTAAAAATTAATATTTCGTAACTATTCCATGACAATGCATGCTTTCTCTGGGAAGACACTTTTATTATAGAGTATGGGAAAAAGTGTTGGGAAAGGCTTTCTTTTATTTTATTAAACACAAATATATATTTTTTTTTCATTTGAAATATACTTTTAAAATAGTATGACTTAAACTTTAAAAGAATGGAATCATGGTTTTAATACTTAATAAAATATATTTATTGAAATAGTTTAGAATTTACATATGTAATTAAAAATACTCCGGAACTTTACTAAGAATGATGGCAACTATTAGAATGCTACTGGTGGCCTCAATTTCTTCAAAACCACATGAGAATCAGTTTGCTTTACTCTCAAATTCAACTCGTACTAGACCCACATACGAAGGAAAGTCAAAAAGTAAAGACAGTTTTGCAATTTTGTTTACAGGGTTTGATAACACTGTTAATATCCAGTGCTGAATTAATATAGGGGCAATATTTTTAAGCAACGTGTCATTCTTATTCTCACGCTAGTCGATGAAGTTTAACAGGCAGTTAAATTCCATTCCGCAGCTCCATTGTCTATCTGCACCAAGAACAGTGATTCGCTTTATATTTGCGGGAAGTGTTACACCTGCGGAAATTATTCGTCGAATGCAAGTAATCAGATCCCATCGGAGTAGAAAACTGCGAAAAGGTGTCCTCCTGCAGCAAGAGAACGCTCGGCCACATTATGTTCAATGGACGATCGAAATAATAAAGGAGCTGAGATTCGAACACCAGTTAAACAGTCCAGACTTGATTGTAAGCGATTTTAACCCTTTCTAGGGCCGTGGGAAGTATGCTTTCCACCAAATTTATCAATTTTTGTATGAAATTTTGTAGGTTGGGATAAGTTTTGACAATTTTTTTTCGAAAGACAGAAATTTAGATGCTTCACTTCTTTATCTCAATCAAAATGATGTCTTGATTTGTTACTTAATTATTAATTAACCACATTAATTAATTAATCAAATTAAATTTATCTAATAAGCTAAATGAATCCCTTTTCTTATTCTAATTCCAAGCCTAAAAATATTTTAACATAAAATGACTAGAAAAAAATGACCCTTTAAAGGGTTAATATGTTTGGATCATAACAAAAAGGGAAAAGGAGACGAAGATTTGCAACTGATGAAGAAGTCATTGATGCGGTGCAAAATTGGTTACATTTACAACCGAAAAACGTTTTTTCGACGGAAATAAATAAATAAATAAAATAAAAATAAAAATAAAATTTCTGAAAGGTTGAGAAAAGTGCATTGGTGTCCAAGGTGGTTATGCAGAAAAACAATGTATGTTTCAATTTTCTATCATTAGAACAAATGCACCTTTTCTCAAATGTTCCTTTATTTTTTGGCACTCCCTCGTATAGGACGGATATATTCAAACAAGTTTATAATGTCCTTTTTTTTCAGTAAAAATTATAATTTATCAATATATGTGTAAAATTGGAATTGATCTAAGAATTCTAATTTTAAAAAAAGGTGGAGGATTCAAATCTACTAATTAAAAAAATGAGAAAGCTAACAATGAAATCGCCACATGTTATATAAAAATCAAAAGAAAGCAATTGGCATAAGTATTTCCAAAGGAATGTACGAATATGCACTCCCAATGGCAGTAACCTAACTGAATAATATGGAACAGAGTAACTGAAATCAATTCCAAAATTAAAATGATTACTAAAGCATTACTCACACCTATCATCACACAGTTACTTGAAAGCAATTCTAATCAATTTATCCGGCAGGTCCAGAAACATTCTCCGTCAACTGCAATTCCTAAATCAAATCTTCTCGGCAGCGGGTTAAATGAAGTAAAGGTAAATACTAAAAACTATTTACCTAGTCTGTTCCCCGCTTTCGAAAGTGACAAACATTTAATTTGAAATAAATGCTTGTCTCCCGTGCTTTAGAAATTGTTTCCTTTACGGAGCACCGTGCCTTGGTATTGTTAGTCTAATTTAATTTCGTTAGAGCTCACAGAGAATGCAATTAATTTACTCTCGTACTGCACCGAGACCAGCCGCTACTGATAGGATTTGGAATTTTCATCCAGGGGTTCTTCGCAGGCAGACCCAGAATTGGAAAGATATGTGACGAAGAATTCTGTTCCACGCTCGTACGTTTCTTGATTAGTCGTCAAATAGTTTGGGTAATTGTAGAGAACAGATAAGTGAGAATTCAGTTATTTGAAGAATAAAACGTGATTATTTTCTATTTTAATAGTTTATATCCTATTTCATATATATATACTTATATATATGCAAAAAAAATATTTCATAAATTTCTTAATTTCACATTTTTTTTAGGATTTCTTGCAATATGATGTATATCCATACTTTTAAAGAGTTTCCCAATAGAGGGTAGTCATATAGTATCTTCCTGTTTACAAAAAATATTGTAAAAAATATGATAATAGAAATTTTGTCCCATGGTTGCTCTAATACATTATAAATATATTATAGTCTATACCAGGGGTGGCGAACCGTTATGGATCAACGTGCCATTTTTTTTTTCTAAAGAAATGTTTCATGAGGTATAGACATGCCATCAAATAATTTTGACTTGTGATTATTGGGAAAATAATAAAACTAAATACTAACAACTCAAAACTGTTTATTTATGACGAAAAAATACATTTTGTACTGTATAGTAGTAAAGGTTTTAGTTATACGTCTAATTCAATTAAAAGTAACATTAGTGTTACTTCTTTTGTTGCAGATTAGATGACAAATAACTTATATTAGGTTTCTAAGATGTTATTTTTCGCAGAATGCATGCTGAATTGGAGTCATATGCTAAACGGTTTCTAAGAGTTTCTATTAATGTTCTGCCGGCGTCATGGCATAGGGGTAGCGCGTCTTCCCCGTGATATGGGCGTCCTGGGTTCGAGTCCCGGTTTGGGCATGGTTGTTCTTCCTGTTCTATCTGTGAGATGCGTGAGTGTGCCCTCCTGTAAAAAGGGGTTGTGCAAGCGAATGAGTGATGCTTGAGTAGCAAAGTCGTACTCTTGGTCCTAGTTGGCGCTACAGTAAAAACAAGAGACGCTCCCATCAGGCTTAAATCGCTGTCTTCGTAACAGCGGGCTTGTCTGTGGCAAGTGCCATAAGAAACAACAACAATTAATGTTATTCATCTCTGAAAATAAAGACTCATAGTCATAGGTAGATGAAAATATATTTAAAATAGCATGGGCCAGCTTCCCCAAACTATTAAATGTATCTGGAATCGAATTCCAAGTTTTCAAAATTTTATTACTGGCATTTTTACTTATATTGCTTGTTAATCTTTCTGTTTCAATCAATTCCAACTTTTTTCCTTGTTTCAATAAATTTTGGAATCTATATTGAACTAGACTGGAAATCCATCAATTGTATTTCAAATTCTTCAATTTGCAACTAATCGAATTGGAACAAGTTCAATTTATCAAATGAAATAGCATCAGGGTACATAATAAACTTGAGCTTTTCCGATAACTCTCTGAACTGAGAAACCTGGATGAAAATTCATTGACTGACGAATGAATTACGGAAATAAATTCTTCAATAGCTTTTCTTCGTCTGGTTTCTTATGTACATCTAAATCTTTGATATATATATATATATATATATATATATATATATATATATATATATATATATATATATATATATATATATATATATATATATATATATATATATATATATATATATATATATATATATATATATATATATATTTCAAATTTAGGAAGTATTTGTAGTTTTTTTAATAATACCATTCCTAAAACATGCAATCTAGCTATAAATGCACGAATGAGATCCATCATGATGATCATTGTTTTATTTGTGACTTGAAGCTTTACGTTCAATTCATTGAAATGATGGCACATCTTTGTAAAAAAAAACATCAATTTGGAGAGCCACATAACATTCAACAACTGTGGAAATTGTTCGATTTCTCGCACATTTTGCAGAAATAGTCTGATTTCTTCCAAGCAGTCAACAAATCTTTGAAGTACGTTCCGGTGGCTTAAACAGCGAATATTGTTGTACAATAGTAAGCCATTATACACCGAGTTGACTTCATCCAACAAAGCCTAAAACTTTCGCTTATTTAAAGCTTGTGACGATATGAGATCGACTATTTTTGTGACTAACGTCTTTGTATTATCAAGAAATGTTAAATCACTCTTAGAACACAAGGCTTGTTGGTGAATAATGCAGTGGAGTTCAAGAATCGATGTCCTAAGTCTGTTTGAAATGAACTAAAGATTTTTTTTGCCCTCCATATTTGGAGCACCATCAATTACTGAAATAATTCTTTTTTAAATCAATTTCTCTCTCAGCAAGCGAGTTTTTAACAGCCGTACAAATATCCGTGCCCTTTTTTTAAATGGAATGGGCACACTCGCGCTTGTTTGTAATACTTCATATTGAACTTTGTTATTTTGAACTAAAATTCAATTGATCGGCCCCGTGCCCAGAATATTGTGCCTCATGCCATTAATGGCACGCATGCCAGTGGTTCTCCATCCCTGGTCAATACAGTTATTTATTAAAACAGTGGCAGTGGCCTTCCTAAACTTTCTCGCATACTTTCTAATAATATTTTTAAGCCAGAAATGCCTTTCATGGCCTTGGTGCACAATTGTTATGAAATATTAACTTTTGGCATGAATTGGGGCAACGGTGGTCTGGCGGTAAGGTCTCGGCTTGTAAGCCTTAATGTTTCAGGTTCGAGACCCAATTTCACCGAAGAACCGTTGTATAAGGGTGTTTGTTGCACGTTAAATCCGTCATGCCAAACATACTCCCGCTGGTGTGGCGTGGAGAGGGGGGTGTCAGCTCAGGTGTACCCTCGTCATCTTACAGCGGTACAAAATTACGATATTCGCCCCAAAATAGGCCTAGTGTTGCTTTACAACGGGACGTTAATATAACTAAACTAAACTTTGGCATGAATTAGCTTTTTTTCTAGATTTATAATGCCGTCCTGGGCGATTAATCCCTAGTATGTGGTTAAAAATATTCAAAAATCGAATTTGTGTTTTACACACATTTTTCTCAACCAACTAGAACAAAGATTTGACACTAAACTGCAATTGTAGTCACAAAATTCCATACCATATCTAATACATTTAAGTCATTGCATATTTGTACTATCGCGTTTACATGTTTCATGAAGTACAGAGGAACAGACCATCAACCCCTTGTAGGATTTGGCTCATATTTTGAAGGGTGTCTACACTATAGATGTACCATCTGTGCATAGAATTTTACCTATATAGCTCTTTTTGTTCTTTTAATTATCGTGCAAATTTACATTCAAAGAGCTGGTCAGACGAACATCCTCTGAACAGAGTTTATTCAAAATTCGATAAAAATTTTCAAATTTGGAATAAAGACAGTATACCAAATTTCCCCCGCCTATCTCAAAGTGCTTTATGAGTTATTTTTGTCCAAGACAGACATTTTCCAAAAATATGTTTTTCTAAATCAAGGAGGTCTAAAACATGGAGAAAATCTCGTGGTTTTTTTTATGCTTACTAATGTAGTTTTTTTTTAATTCAGCTGCAAATAATTTGTTGTTTTTCATTTAAAAAAATCACGTAACTTTTCGTGACTTTCAATAACCAAGAGAGAGAATTCATTAAAAGACATTGAAGCATTATCGCTCAAATTTGATTCATAATTAAAGAAGTTTCAGCTTATGTTATAATCACGCATGTAATAGACACTACTCAGTTTTGGGCGTTCTACGGCAATACATCACTTTGTCTCTAATTCTGTTAATTTGCACTGTTCATTTAGCGATTTTTTTAATGAGTTGGCCTTTGTACAACCTGAAATTTATTCACCTGAACTACTATTTTCCAAAAATGGACAAATTTAGAATTTAAAAAATCATTTTTTAACGCATGTCTCGCTTTGTGGTTGACAAGAAGGTGGTGCATGACACATCCGTCAAACGTCACAAGACTATAATCTTCTTTTAGGATTTTTTTCGTCCAAAAGGGCTTCCTGGCAGCTTATATTTATTCCTTTGGCAATCCATTCACTTTGGTGCCTAGATGGATTGGGTGTTATTTTTATGGTTTAGGTGTTAAGCTGAAAGCAAAATACTTATTTCGAGAATTGATTACATAGTATTGGACAGAGGTTCAACTATTGTGGTTTCATTGAATGGATTATAAAAAGGGAAAAATCCAGGAAAATGATTAAAACGTATCTTTACAGGATGCCAGATCACTTTCACAATTTGAAATGGATTAAAATAACAATAAATATCATCAAAAGGATATTTATTGTTGATTATATTTATTTAACTTTGATATGAAAAAAAAATCGTTTGGCATTAGCTATGTTTATATTCAATAAATCGTTTTCTGTTTATTTAGTAACTTTTAACTTCTGTCTGATAAATACATTTTCAAATAAAGTCCAAAAGATAATCCATTGTTCATCATCTTAAGATAATATTTGTATGTATTTCAAATAATGATAATGCTGGTATGAAATCTCAGTTATTATTGCATTTTTAAGCAACAAGACAAGGTGCTGCTTGTTTGGGTTTCGTAATCTTTGGTGAATATTTACATTTTCATTCAGACTGATTTGAAAATAAATATATTCAAATAGAATTTGTTATTTAATCTAGAGGTAAAATAAATTTGTAAACTAAAATCATTTTAAAACAGTTGTGCTTCAACTAATTTCACCTTTTTCCTGTTTGTAAAGATTCATAAATTTGAATCTGGATGACGGATTTCGTGTTCTAGGATTATACATTTTTATAGCATGTCATGAGAAATTATAAATATATATATATATATATATATATATATATATATATATAACCTACTCAAAATAATTCTTAAAAAAACCATTAAAATTGTAACTTTTAGATATCGACGAAGTCTCCTAATAATCTTTTAAAATAATGATTTTGATGTATTTTTAAGAAAAAAACTGGCATGCATAGAAAATGTAAAGTAATAATATTAGACTTACTTTCAGCTGCTTAGTATGAGATAATTATAATTTAAAATAAAATGCAAAAGGCAGTTTTAATCTCATTTAAAATAAAGACATCATTGATAAGAACCTCGATTATCATTGTTTCCTTATCCATCAAGATATCAATGAGTGTATGCCACTATTTCAAATTTCTGTGACATCTTTATGTGGACTGAGATAAGTATAAATGTCTCAAATATACATCATGTAGTCAAATTTGTGATTTAAAATAATTTCGTTGCAGTCATCTTCTAATTAATTTAGTCTTTTTTTTCTCCTGTTTTCCAATAATACAAAACTTTGTATCTAAATTTGTCTCCGTGTAACCTATTATTGCTAAGTTAAATTAAGACATATTATCTTTCAAAAGGTTTTAATAAAAACATTAAATTTAAGATTTATATTTTTCAGAGACGAAATCAACAAGGATTCTGATAAATTTGAGGATTTCGAATTTATCAAATAACTAATATATAGAAAAAAATTCATTGCGATAATTATTATCTTTTCTAATTCTATACTGTAATAAATAATGACACAAAATGTGTTTCGTGCCTTCATTTGAAAATGATTTTGGTGTTAATTTTACATTTTGTATGAAACCACTAACCAAATTTCATTTTTCTTTCTAATTAATTTTGTGCTATTGTGGCAAACGTAATTTCATTAATGTATTTTTCAGGAACGTTTAAACTTCAAAGTTCCTTTTATGCAATATTATATTATTACCTATTCAACAATATTATATAATATTGAGATTATTGTTTAATATCATTCAATATTGTACAATATATGTGTGCTCATGTAGTACATGGGATGGATTAATTACAGTAATAGAAAATTTATTTTCGGATATTTATTAAGAGATAAATACAATTTCAAGTAAAGGCCAATACTTATTTTTGCCACTATTCCAAACAATTGAAATAAAGGCCAAAAGATAATTTTGTCCTTTACTTAAAATTTGAAATAATTACTTTCTGAATTTTTATGAAAATCATAATTCGAAAAATATATTTTTTGTAATTTTTTTATAAGAAACACTTCTTAAAAATGGATTTTAATCAGATGAAAATATTTTAATAAGATCAATCAAACATAATGTTTGAGTCATTTTAATTCGGAATTTGAAATTTTTGGTGAACAAAGTACATTTTTTATTATACTTCTTTTTCACGAGAAAAGGAAAATTACAAATTTTTCAGAGAAATTCTGTCAACAATCGATCAATTTTGCTATTTATGACAGCATATAAATTTTTAGTTCTTGACATCAAATTACGGCTTAAAATAAAGTAATAAATCTTCATTTAACTTTCCAATCGTATATTTTCACTTCTGACATAAAATTACAAATAAGACCATTTATTAAATGCAACGAATATAAAGTTTTAGTTCTTGACATCCAATTATAGCGGAAAATAAAGCAATCAATCCTCATTTAAACTTCCAGTTTTATATTTTCACCTCACAAATCAAATCAAATTACAAATAAATCAATAATTATCGGCAACCTTAACGACATAACCATTAGAGAAATAATAGATTCATTACTTTAGAAGAACATCTTCAGTCATGTTATAAATTAATCCCACGATGTTTTATTTATTATGGCTGGTACTTAGTTCCCTAGAGGACAGACGTAGCAGGTGTTCTTCGTGTGCCGAGAGGGGTGGATCGATAGGTATCGGGCGATTGACTTGTCTCTTGGATTTCCGAAGATTTGAAGAAGTTCCTTGGATTACGAAAAGAAGTGTTAACTAAATGATTATCTTACTTATTTCTTTTGCAATAAAAAGAAAGGTTAGGGGATATTTTTGAGATTTAGAATTGCGGGGGAGTTAATCATGTGATAAAATAAGATTATTGTGTTGAATTCTGTTGGCAATGAAAATTTGGAAGTTTGGTATATATGGAACAAATATTTGTTCTAGCTGAGGAAATATGACGAAGTCTAAATAGATCTGTGATATATGGCTATAGAAGAAATCTTAATTATTACTCTAATCTTCATTATAACAGAAATAAATAGCTGAAATCTTAATCTTGTTTTAAGGAATTAATTATTCCGTTTGAAAGTTTTGAAATTAGGCATATATGCCACAAATATTGTATTCTATTTGAGGAAATGTCAAAATGTCTAAATAGTTCTGAGATATATACATGGCTAAAGAACACATCTTAGTTCTAACTCTAATATTCATTATAACAGAAAGAAATAGCTGGAAATTTAATTATGTTTTAAAGAATTAACTATTTCGTATGAAAGTTTGGAAATCAGGCATATATGCCCCAAATATTTGTTCTAGCTGAGGAAATGTCACGGAGTCCAAATAATTATATATGGCTATCGAACAAATCTTTACTCTAAACTTCATTATAACAGAAATAAATAGCTGAAATCTTAATCCTGTTTGAAGGAATTAACTATTCCGTATGAAAGTTTGGAAATCAGGCATATATGCCCCAAATATTTGTTCTAGCTGAGGAAATGTCACGGAGTCCAAATAATTATATATGGCTATCGAACAAATCTTTACTCTAAACTTCATTATAACAGAAATAAATAGCTGAAATCTTAATCCTGTTTGAATGAATTAACTATTCGGTATGAAAGTTTTGAAATTAGGCATATATGTCACAAATATTTGTTCTAGCTGAGGAAATATGACGAAGTCTGAGATTTATACATGACTATAGAACAAATCTTTATTCTAATCTTCATTATAATAGAAATTATATGCTTAAAAAATTGCCCACGCACATAAAAGTAATGTTGTAGTTTGAAAACATTGATATTATGACATGAATACTACAATCTTAAGAGCACCTTCGATTTCTGCTTTCTTTCTGAAATGCATACTTTGAAAGATTTAGAAATTGATTCAAATTCGTTGATACGTACATTGCTTAACTTATTTTATTGCCACAATATATGTATATTTCCATTATCTAATCGACACAAAAACACCTGCTTAAAAAGCAAACAACCAGATTACCACCTGCTTAAAAATCAAATAACCAGATTATCTTTCTTTTCACATCGTAACAAGTCTGCATTCTTTTCACTTGAATTATTCATTATTTTTGCGAAATACTTCGAATTTCATTGCTATTAACTCTAACGTAACAAAATTTGAAATCTTTTGCTGCAGTTGATGTGATTGAAAAATTACTCACTTGAATAACCTCGCCCCCAAAAACTTTCTGCGGCATTAAGCCTAACTTCGCATACATATTATGCATATTTCCGCAAATGAATTCACTGCGTCATTACTCGGTTTATGACGACAGAGGCTCTTTCGGTTTTAATTTACATTCAATTAGAAGTAATGAAGTCTAACAACTTTTATATTTTAATGAGCGCGAAAACGAATCCACAAAGCGAAAATGTTCGTCATTTGCATATTTAATTCTCCTCTTTTGAATCAACATCTAATTAGAAAATTCTAAAACAACGCAAGAATTCTTTGTTCGTTTGGTTCTCAGAAATTGTTCTTAATTCGGCATTGTTCTGTTCAATACAATGATCAAAGAAGTTATGATTTGGTTTTATACTTTGTATTTATATAAATACGTGTGTAAGTGAAATTTAAAATAATTGAACCGTTTCGACACAAATATAGGTCAATTAACATACTTAATAGGTTTATTAAAGATATTAGAAATAAAATCTGATATTTAATTCAGATATTTTGAACTGAAATTCCATTATAAAATTTAAAAAGAAATCAAAAAATATTTTGTTCTTAAGTCTTTGGAAATCATTTCATATTGTGAATGATCAAAGAAATTATTCTTTATTTAACATTTATTTTTCTCCTTTGTATGAAGTTTATATAAGTCAACAAACTCCGAATGATTAGATCAGAGTTGACACACATTTCGTGCAATTAACAGACTAAATATTTTAATAATAAAGGGTAAAAATAAACAAAAAAAAGGATATTTAATTCACTTGTTCTGAATTAAAATTTAATTGAAATATTATAAAATAACAAAAAAAGGCTTTTGGCCTTTTTGTTCCGAAAATTACAACTATAAGGAAAAAAAGTTCTTGTCTCCGCTTATCAAAAAAAAAAAAAAAAAAAAAGTACACTTTGTTAAGCATTTTTTTTTAAATATTGCCTTTATATAAACATTTGGGTAAGTTATAAACCTCGAAAATAAGAGATTTATTCTGATTTAAATTTAAGTAAATTAGCAGACTAAATAGGTTTAATGTTGAAATAGTAAAATGGATGAAAAAGACAGGTGAGTTTAGGTCATAAAAAGCCTATGAATGCTTTTGTCTTACAACGACTGGCATTATACATAAAATTACGAAATATAGCAAAAACAATGAATAAAACAATACAAACATAATAAAAATCTGTGCTATATATTTCAGTGAACCAATATTTACTTGTTTTTAAGCCATTTTGATATAAAATTTAGGCAAATTTTCAAAATAAATAAATTTATTTTTGAAATGTACAAGTAATCTTCATATTTTATATTATTTAAAAAACAACTTGTCAAATAAAGAATTTCAAGTGATATGGAACAAGGAAAATATTTAACAAATACGTAAAAATAAGCTAAATTTACGATATATATATTCGAAATATTTATATCGTCACTTTAGATTAAAATGAACTTATTACGTTTTCACTTTAGATTAAAATGAAGAAATGCCTAAGCAATTAAACACAAATAAGATGTAGCCACTTTAATTAAATAAAGTTAGTTAAGGCGGTTACAAAACTAATAAAGAGAAAAATGGAGGAAATCCGTAGAATACACATAGAAAAATTTAAATTCCATTTTAAAATCAATAAGGGAACGAATAGCGAGAATACATAAAGCTACATCACCATCGAAATAGCAAATGATGATTTGAAATGATGAATTTACGCTGATAAATATTTATAATCCTGTACTGAAAATAAGGGTTTAAAGTTTAGTTTAAGTTTTATGAATGCACAATTATATGCAGTTATAGTTATTTTAGTTCAATGATAGCATTTAGGTATTAAGTATAGTAATTTAGTTATAGTTAAAGTTTTAATAGTTATTATTAGTTAGATGTATGCAGAAGATTTTCTCATGAGATAATTTCAAAACCCATCAAATAAAAATCGTGTGCCTCTTAATACGATAAAGAGATCGTAACTTGTTTAACGAGCAATGTTTAAAACATACTTTTCTTTCGCGCGTGTCTGGCGTGTTTACTGAATCTAACAAATAAAGTTTAGATGGATATTTTTGACGATAAATCGTCGGCAAGTATTTAATGTACCAGTGGGAATGGTTCGCTTGACAATTTTTCGAACAAAAATCCTACCCTCTCCTTCAGCAAAAATTGGTGGGCCTTGGGTAAGTCCGAGAATGCATTGTATAGCATTGACGAACAATAGTTAGGAAAAACAGATCTTTGACGTGAATCTATCATTTTTATTGAATCTAACAAACGAATTCGGCAGGGTTTTTTTTTTGATGATTAATCGCCGGCAAGTATTTAATAAACCAGCATAAATGGATCGCTTGACCATTTTTCGGATACTCTCAAGCAAAGATCGTATCCTCCTCTTCCCGCATAAATTCGGGAACCTTGAATAAGGCAATGAATGCATTGTATAGCATTGGCGAACAATAGTTAGGAAAAACAGATCTTTGACGTGAATCTATCATTTTTATTGAATCTAACAAACGAATTCGGCAGGGTTTTTTTTTTTGATGATTAATCGCCGGCAAGTATTTAATAAACCAGCATAAATGGATCGCTTGACCATTTTTCGGATACTCTCAAGCAAAGATCGTATCCTCCTCTTCCCGCATAAATTCGGGAACCTTGAATAATGCAATGAATGCATTGTATAGCATTGACGAACAATAGTTAGGAAAAACAGATCTTTGACGTGAATCTATCATTTTTATTGAATCTAACAAACGAATTCGGCAGGGTTTTTTTTTTTTTTGATGATTAATCGCCGGCAAGTATTTAATAAACCAGCATAAATGGATCGCTTGACCATTTTTCGGATACTCTCAAGCAAAGATCGTATCCTCCTCTTCCCGCATAAATTCGGGAACCTTGAATAAGGCAATGAATGCATTGTATAGCATTGACGAACAATAGTTAGGAAAAACAGATCTTTGACGTGAATCTATCATTTTTATTGAATCTAACAAACGAATTCGGCAGGGTTTTTTTTTTGATGATTAATCGCCGGCAAGTATTTAATAAACCAGCATAAATGGATCGCTTGACCATTTTTCGGATACTCTCAAGCAAAGATCGTATCCTCCTCTTCCCGCATAAATTCGGGAACCTTGAATAAGGCAATGAATGCATTGCATAGCATTGACGAACAATAGTTAGGAAAAACAGATCTTTGACGTGAATCTATCATTTTTATTGAATCTAACAAACGAATTCGGCAGGGTTTTTTTTTTGATGATTAATCGCCGGCAAGTATTTAATAAACCAGCATAAATGGATCGCTTGACCATTTTTTGGATACTCTCAAGCAAAGATCGTATCCTCCTCTTCCCGCATAAATTCGGGAACCTTGAATAAGGCAATGAATGCATTGTATAGCATTGACGAACAATAGTTAGGAAAAACAGATCTTTGACGTGAATCTATCATTTTTATTCAATCTAACAAACGAATTCGGCAGGGTTTTTTTTTGATGATTAATCGCCAGCAAGTATTTAATAAACCAGCATAAATGGATCGCTTGACCATTTTTCGGATACTCTCAAGCAAAGATCGTATCCTCCTCTTCCCGCATAAATTCGGGAACCTTGAATAAGGCAATGAATGCATTGTATAGCATTGGCGAACAATAGTTAGGAAAAACAGATCTTTGACGTGAATCTATCATTTTTATTGAATCTAACAAACGAATTCGGCAGGGTTTTTTTTTTGATGATTAATCGCCGGCAAGTATTTAATAAACCAGCATAAATGGATCGCTTGACCATTTTTCGGATACTCTCAAGCAAAGATCGTATCCTCCTCTTCCCGCATAAATTCGGGAACCTTGAATAAGGCAATGAATGCATTGCATAGCATTGACGAACAATAGTTAGGAAAAACAGATCTTTGACGTGAATCTATCATTTTTATTGAATCTAACAAACGAATTCGGCAGGTTTTTTTTTTTATGATTAATCGCCGACAAGTATTTAATAAACCAGCATAAATGGATCGCTTGACCATTTTTCGGATACTCTCAAGCAAAGATCGTATCCTCCTCTTCCCGCATAAATTCGGGAACCTTGAATAAGGCAATGAATGCATTGCATAGCATTGACGAACAATAGTTAGTAAAAACAGATCTTTGACGTGAATCTATCATTTTTATTGAATCTAACAAACGAATTCGGCAGGGTTTTTTTTTTTTTGATGATTAATCGCCGGCAAGTATTTAATAAACCAGCATAAATGGATCGCTTGACCATTTTTTGGATACTCTCAAGCAAAGATCGTATCCTCCTCTTCCCGCATAAATTCGGGAACCTTGAATAAGGCAATGAATGCATTGTATAGCATTGACGAACAATAGTTAGGAAAAACAGATCTTTGACGTGAATCTATCATTTTTATTGAATCTAACAAACGAATTCGGCAGGGGTTTTTTTTTTATGATTAATCGCCGGCAAGTATTTAATAAACCAGCATAAATGGATCGCTTGACCATTTTTCGGATACTCTCAAGCTAAGATCGTATCCTCCTCTTCCCGCATAAATTCGGGAACCTTGAATAAGGCAATGAATGCATTGTATAGCATTGGCGAACAATAGTTAGGAAAAACAGATCTTTGACGTGAATCTATCATTTTTATTGAATCTAACAAACGAATTCGGCAGGGTTTTTTTTTTTTTGATGATTAATCGCCGGCAAGTATTTAATAAACCAGCATAAATGGATCGCTTGACCATTTTTCGGATACTCTCAAGCAAAGATCGTATCCTCCTCTTCCCGCATAAATTCGGGAACCTTGAATAAGGCAATGAATGCATTGTATAGCATTGGCGAACAATAGTTAGGAAAAACAGATCTTTGACGTGAATCTATCATTTTTATTGAATCTAACAAACGAATTCGGCAGGTTTTTTTCTTTTTTTGATGATTAATCGCCGGCAAGTATTTAATAAACCAGCATAAATGGATCGCTTGACCATTTTTCGGATACTCTCAAGCAAAGATCGTATCCTCCTCTTCCCGCATAAATTCGGGAACCTTGAATAAGGCAATGAATGCATTGTATAGCATTGGCGAACAATAGTTAGGAAAAACAGATCTTTGACGTGAATCTATCATTTTTATTGAATCTAACAAACGAATTCGGCAGGTTTTTTTCTTTTTTTGATGATTAATCGCCGGCAAGTATTTAATAAACCAGCATAAATGGATCGCTTGACCATTTTTCGGATACTCTCAAGCAAAGATCGTATCCTCCTCTTCCCGCATAAATTCGGGAACCTTGAATAAGGCAATGAATGCATTGTATAGCATTGACGAACAATAGTTAGGAAAAACAGATCTTTGACGTGAATCTATCATTTTTATTGAATCTAACAAACGAATTCGGCAGGGTTTTTTTTTGATGATTAATCGCCGGCAAGTATTTAATAAACCAGCATAAATGGATCGCTTGACCATTTTTCGGATACTCTCAAGCAAAGATCGTATCCTCCTCTTCCCGCATAAATTCGGGAACCTTGAATAAGGCAATGAATGCATTGTATAGCATTGACGAACAATAGTTAGGAAAAACAGATCTTTGACGTGAATCTATCATTTTTATTGAATCTAACAAACGAATTCGGCAGGGTTTTTTTTTTTGATGATTAATCGCCGGCAAGTATTTAATAAACCAGCATAAATGTATCGCTTGACCATTTTTCGGATACTCTCAAGCAAAGATCGTATCCTCCTCTTCCCGCATAAATTCGGGAACCTTGAATAAGGCAATGAATGCATTGTATAGCATTGGCGAACAATAGTTAGGAAAAACAGATCTTTGACGTGAATCTATCATTTTTATTGAATCTAACAAACGAATTCGGCAGGGTTTTTTTTTTTGATGATTAATCGCCGGCAAGTATTTAATAAACCAGCATAAATGGATCGCTTGACCATTTTTCGGATACTCTCAAGCAAAGATCGTATCCTCCTCTTCCCGCATAAATTCGGGAACCTTGAATAAGGCAATGAATGCATTGCATAGCATTGGCGAACAATAGTTAGGAAAAACAGATCTTTGACGTGAATCTATCATTTTTATTGAATCTAACAAACGAATTCGGCAGGGGTTTTTTTTTGATGATTAATCGCCGGCAAGTATTTAATAAACCAGCATAAATGGATCGCTTGACCATTTTTCGGATACTCTCAAGCAAAGATCGTATCCTCCTCTTCCCGCATAAATTCGGGAACCTTGAATAAGGCAATGAATGCATTGCATAGCATTGGCGAACAATAGTTAGGAAAAACAGATCTTTGACGTGAATCTATCATTTTTATTGAATCTAACAAACGAATTCGGCAGGGTTTTTTTTTTTGATGATTAATCGCCGGCAAGTATTTAATAAACCAGCATAAATGGATCGCTTGACCATTTTTCGGATACTCTCAAGTAAAGATCGTATCCTCCTCTTCCCGCATAAATTCGGGAACCTTGAATAAGGCAATGAATGCATTGTATAGCATTGGCGAACAATAGTTAGGAAAAACAGATCTTTGACGTGAATCTATCATTTTTATTGAATCTAACAAACGAATTCGGCAGGGTTTTTTTTTGATGATTAATCGCCGGCAAGTATTTAATAAACCAGCATAAATGGATCGCTTGACCATTTTTCGGATACTCTCAAGCAAAGATCGTATCCTCCTCTTCCCGCATAAATTCGGGAACCTTGAATAAGGCAATGAATGCATTGTATAGCATTGGCGAACAATAGTTAGGAAAAACAGATCTTTGACGTGAATCTATCATTTTTATTGAATCTAACAAACGAATTCGGCAGGGTTTTTTTTTTGATGATTAATCGCCGGCAAGTATTTAATAAACCAGCATAAATGGATCGCTTGACCATTTTTCGGATACTCTCAAGCAAAGATCGTATCCTCCTCTTCCCGCATAAATTCGGGAACCTTGAATAAGGCAATGAATGCATTGTATAGCATTGGCGAACAATAGTTAGGAAAATCAGATCTTTGACGTGAATCTATCATTTTTATTGAATCTAACAAACGAATTCGGCAGGTTTTTTTCTTTTTTTGATGATTAATCGCCGGCAAGTATTTAATAAACCAGCATAAATGGATCGCTTGACCATTTTTCGGATACTCTCAAGCAAAGATCGTATCCTCCTCTTCCCGCATAAATTCGGGAACCTTGAATAAGGCAATGAATGCATTGTATAGCATTGGCGAAAAATAGTTAGGAAAAACAGATCTTTGACGTGAATCTATCATTTTTATTGAATCTAACAAACGAATTCGGCAGGTTTTTTTCTTTTTTTGATGATTAATCGCCGGCAAGTATTTAATAAACCAGCATAAATGGATCGCTTGACCATTTTTCGGATACTCTCAAGCAAAGATCGTATCCTCCTCTTCCCGCATAAATTCGGGAACCTTGAATAAGGCAATGAATGCATTGTATAGCATTGACGAACAATAGTTAGGAAAAACAGATCTGTGACGTGAATCTATCATTTTTATTGAATCTAACAAACGAATTCGGCAGGGTTTTTTTTTTGATGATTAATCGCCGGCAAGTATTTAATAAACCAGCATAAATGGATCGCTTGACCATTTTTCGGATACTCTCAAGCAAAGATCTTATCCTCCTCTTCCCGCATAAATTCGGGAACCTTGAATAAGGCAATGAATGCATTGTATAGCATTGGCGAACAATAGTTAGGAAAAACAGATCTTTGACGTGAATCTATCATTTTTATTGAATCTAACAAACGAATTCGGCAGGGTTTTTTTTTTTTGATGATTAATCGCCGGCAAGTATTTAATAAACCAGCATAAATGGATCGCTTGACCATTTTTCGGATACTCTCAAGCAAAGATCGTATCCTCCTCTTCCCGCATAAATTCGGGAACCTTGAATAAGGCAATGAATGCATTGTATATCATTGGCGAACAATAGTTAGGAAAAACAGATCTTTGACGTGAATCTATCATTTTTTTTGAATCTAACAAACGAATTCGGCAGGTTTTTTTTTTTGATGATTAATCGCCGGCAAGTATTTAATAAACCAGCATAAATGGATCGCTTGACCATTTTTCGGATACTCTCAAGCAAAGATCGTATCCTCCTCTTCCCGCATAAATTCGGGAACCTTGAATAAGGCAATGAATGCATTGCATAGCATTGGCGAACAATAGTTAGGAAAAACAGATCTTTGACGTGAATCTATCATTTTTATTGAATCTAACAAACGAATTCGGCAGGGGGTTTTTTTTGATGATTAATCGCCGGCAAGTATTTAATAAACCAGCATAAAAGGATCGCTTGACCATTTTTCGGATACTCTCAAGCAAAGATCGTATCCTCCTCTTCCCGCATAAATTCGGGAACCTTGAATAAGGCAATGAATGCATTGCATAGCATTGGCGAACAATAGTTAGGAAAAACAGATCTTTGACGTGAATCTATCATTTTTATTGAATCTAACAAACGAATTCGGCAGGGTTTTTTTTTTTGATGATTAATCGCCGGCAAGTATTTAATAAACCAGCATAAATGGATCGCTTGACCATTTTTCGGATACTCTCAAGTAAAGATCGTATCCTCCTCTTCCCGCATAAATTCGGGAACCTTGAATAAGGCAATGAATGCATTGTATAGCATTGGCGAACAATAGTTAGGAAAAACAGATCTTTGACGTGAATCTATCATTTTTATTGAATCTAACAAACGAATTCGGCAGGGTTTTTTTTTTGATGATTAATCGCCGGCAAGTATTTAATAAACCAGCATAAATGGATCGCTTGACCATTTTTCGGATACTCTCAAGCAAAGATCGTATCCTCCTCTTCCCGCATAAATTCGGGAACCTTGAATAAGGCAATGAATGCATTGTATAGCATTGGCGAACAATAGTTAGGAAAAACAGATCTTTGACGTGAATCTATCATTTTTATTGAATCTAACAAACGAATTCGGCAGGGTTTTTTTTTTGATGATTAATCGCCGGCAAGTATTTAATAAACCAGCATAAATGGATCGCTTGACCATTTTTCGGATACTCTCAAGCAAAGATCGTATCCTCCTCTTCCCGCATAAATTCGGGAACCTTGAATAAGGCAATGAATGCATTGTATAGCATTGGCGAACAATAGTTAGGAAAATCAGATCTTTGACGTGAATCTATCATTTTTATTGAATCTAACAAACGAATTCGGCAGGTTTTTTTCTTTTTTTGATGATTAATCGCCGGCAAGTATTTAATAAACCAGCATAAATGGATCGCTTGACCATTTTTCGGATACTCTCAAGCAAAGATCGTATCCTCCTCTTCCCGCATAAATTCGGGAACCTTGAATAAGGCAATGAATGCATTGTATAGCATTGGCGAAAAATAGTTAGGAAAAACAGATCTTTGACGTGAATCTATCATTTTTATTGAATCTAACAAACGAATTCGGCAGGTTTTTTTCTTTTTTTGATGATTAATCGCCGGCAAGTATTTAATAAACCAGCATAAATGGATCGCTTGACCATTTTTCGGATACTCTCAAGCAAAGATCGTATCCTCCTCTTCCCGCATAAATTCGGGAACCTTGAATAAGGCAATGAATGCATTGTATAGCATTGACGAACAATAGTTAGGAAAAACAGATCTGTGACGTGAATCTATCATTTTTATTGAATCTAACAAACGAATTCGGCAGGGTTTTTTTTTTGATGATTAATCGCCGGCAAGTATTTAATAAACCAGCATAAATGGATCGCTTGACCATTTTTCGGATACTCTCAAGCAAAGATCTTATCCTCCTCTTCCCGCATAAATTCGGGAACCTTGAATAAGGCAATGAATGCATTGTATAGCATTGGCGAACAATAGTTAGGAAAAACAGATCTTTGACGTGAATCTATCATTTTTATTGAATCTAACAAACGAATTCGGCAGGGTTTTTTTTTTGATGATTAATCGCCGGCAAGTATTTAATAAACCAGCATAAATGGATCGCTTGACCATTTTTCGGATACTCTCAAGCAAAGATCGTATCCTCCTCTTCCCGCATAAATTCGGGAACCTTGAATAAGGCAATGAATGCATTCTATAGTATTTTCGAACAATAGTTAGGAAAAACAGATCTTTGACGTGAATCTATCATTTTTATTGAATCTAACAAACGAATTCGGCAGGGTTTTTTTTTGATGATTAATCGCCGGCAAGTATTTAATAAACCAGCATAAATGGATCGCTTGACCATTTTTCGGATACTCTCAAACAAAGATCGTATCCTCCTCTTCCCGCATAAATTCGGGAACCTTGAATAAGGCAATGAATGCATTGTATAGCATTGGCGAACAATAGTTAGGAAAAACAGATCTTTGACGTGAATCTATCATTTTTATTGAATCTAACAAACGAATTCGGCAGGGTTTTTTTTTTTTTGATGATTAATCGCCGGCAAGTATTTAATAAACCAGCATAAATGGATCGCTTGACCATTTTTCGGATACTCTCAAGCAAAGATCGTATCCTCCTCTTCCCGCATAAATTCGGGAACCTTGAATAAGGCAATGAATGCATTGTATATCATTGGCGAACAATAGTTAGGAAAAACAGATCTTTGACGTGAATCTATCATTTTTTTTGAATCTAACAAACGAATTCGGCAGGTTTTTTTTTTTTGATGATTAATCGCCGGCAAGTATTTAATAAACCAGCATAAATGGATCGCTTGACCATTTTTCGGATACTCTCAAGCAAAGATCGTATCCTCCTCTTCCCGCATAAATTCTGGAACCTTGAATAAGGCAATGAATGCATTGCATAGCATTGGCGAACAATAGTTAGGAAAAACAGATCTTTGACGTGAATCTATCATTTTTATTGAATCTAACAAACGAATTCGGCAGGGGTTTTTTTTTGATGATTAATCGCCGGCAAGTATTTAATAAACCAGCATAAATGGATCGCTTGACCATTTTTCGTATACTCTCAAGCAAAGATCGTATCCTCCTCTTCCCGCATAAATTCGGGAACCTTGAATAAGGCAATGAATGCATTGCATAGCATTGGCGAACAATAGTTAGGAAAAACAGATCTTTGACGTGAATCTATCATTTTTATTGAATCTAACAAACGAATTCGGCAGGGTTTTTTTTTTTTTGATGATTAATCGCCGGCAAGTATTTAATAAACCAGCATAAATGGATCGCTTGACCATTTTTCGGATACTCTCAAGCAAAGATCGTATCCTCCTCTTCCCGCATAAATTTGGGAACCTTGAATAAGGCAATGAATGCATTGTATAGCATTGGCGAACAATAGTTAGGAAAAACAGATCTTTGACGTGAATCTATCATTTTTATTGAATCTAACAAACGAATTCGGCAGGGTTTTTTTTTTTTTGATGATTAATCGCCGGCAAGTATTTAATAAACCAGCATAAATGGATCGCTTGACCATTTTTCGGATACTCTCAAGCAAAGATCGTATCCTCCTCTTCCCGCATAAATTCGGGAACCTTGAATAAGGCAATGAATGCATTGCATAGCATTGACGAACAATAGTTAGTAAAAACAGATCTTTGACGTGAATCTATCATTTTTATTGAATCTAACAAACGAATTCGGCAGGGTTTTTTTTTTTTTGATGATTAATCGCCGGCAAGTATTTAATAAACCAGCATAAATGGATCGCTTGACCATTTTTCGGATACTCTCAAGCAAAGATCGTATCCTCCTCTTCCCGCATAAATTCGGGAACCTTGAATAAGGCAATGAATGCATTGTATAGCATTGACGAACAATAGTTAGGAAAAACAGATCTTTGACGTGAATCTATCATTTTTATTGAATCTAACAAACGAATTCGGCAGGGGTTTTTTTTTGATGATTAATCGCCGGCAAGTATTTAATAAACCAGCATAAATGGATCGCTTGACCATTTTTCGGATACTCTCAAGCAAAGATCGTATCCTCCTCTTCCCGCATAAATTCGGGAACCTTGAATAAGGCAATGAATGCATTGTATAGCATTGGCGAACAATAGTTAGGAAAAACAGATCTTTGACGTGAATCTATCATTTTTATTGAATCTAACAAACGAATTCGGCAGGGTTTTTTTTTTGATGATTAATCGCCGGCAAGTATTTAATAAACCAGCATAAATGGATCGCTTGACCATTTTTCGGATACTCTCAAGCAAAGATCGTATCCTCCTCTTCCCGCATAAATTCAGGAACCTTGAATAAGGCAATGAATGCATTGTATAGCATTGGCGAACAATAGTTAGGAAAATCAGATCTTTGACGTGAATCTATCATTTTTATTGAATCTAACAAACGAATTCGGCAGGTTTTTTTCTTTTTTTGATGATTAATCGCCGGCAAGTATTTAATAAACCAGCATAAATGGATCGCTTGACCATTTTTCGGATACTCTCAAGCAAAGATCGTATCCTCCTCTTCCCGCATAAATTCGGGAACCTTGAATAAGGCAATGAATGCATTGTATAGCATTGGCGAAAAATAGTTAGGAAAAACAGATCTTTGACGTGAATCTATCATTTTTATTGAATCTAACAAACGAATTCGGCAGGTTTTTTTCTTTTTTTGATGATTAATCGCCGGCAAGTATTTAATAAACCAGCATAAATGGATCGCTTGACCATTTTTCGGATACTCTCAAGCAAAGATCTTATCCTCCTCTTCCCGCATAAATTCGGGAACCTTGAATAAGGCAATGAATGCATTGTATAGCATTGGCGAACAATAGTTAGGAAAAACAGATCTTTGACGTGAATCTATCATTTTTATTGAATCTAACAAACGAATTCGGCAGGGTTTTTTTTTTTTTGATGATTAATCGCCGGCAAGTATTTAATAAACCAGCATAAATGGATCGCTTGACCATTTTTCGGATACTCTCAAGCAAAGATCGTATCCTCCTCTTCCCGCATAAATTCGGGAACCTTGAATAAGGCAATGAATGCATTCTATAGTATTTTCGAACAATAGTTAGGAAAAACAGATCTTTGACGTGAATCTATCATTTTTATTGAATCTAACAAACGAATTCGGCAGGGTTTTTTTTTGATGATTAATCGCCGGCAAGTATTTAATAAACCAGCATAAATGGATCGCTTGACCATTTTTCGGATACTCTCAAGCAAAGATCGTATCCTCCTCTTCCCGCATAAATTCGGGAACCTTGAATAAGGCAATGAATGCATTGTATAGCATTGGCGAACAATAGTTAGGAAAAACAGATCTTTGACGTGAATCTATCATTTTTATTGAATCTAACAAACGAATTCGGCAGGGTTTTTTTTTTGATGATTAATCGCCGGCAAGTATTTAATAAACCAGCATAAATGGATCGCTTGACCATTTTTCGGATACTCTCAAGCAAAGATCGTATCCTCCTCTTCCCGCATAAATTCGGGAACCTTGAATAAGGCAATGAATGCATTGTATATCATTGGCGAACAATAGTTAGGAAAAACAGATCTTTGACGTGAATCTATCATTTTTATTGAATCTAACAAACGAATTCGGCAGGGGTTTTTTTTTGATGATTAATCGCCGGCAAGTATTTAATAAACCAGCATAAATGGATCGCTTGACCATTTTTCGGATACTCTCAAGCAAAGATCGTATCCTCCTCTTCCCGCATAAATTCGGGAACCTTGAATAAGGCAATGAATGCATTGTATATCATTGGCGAACAATAGTTAGGAAAAACAGATCTTTGACGTGAATCTATCATTTTTATTGAATCTAACAAACGAATTCGGCAGGGTTTTTTTTTGATGATTAATCGCCGGCAAGTATTTAATAAACCAGCATAAATGGATCGCTTGACCATTTTTCGGATACTCTCAAGCAAAGATCGTATCCTCCTCTTCCCGCATAAATTCGGGAACCTTGATTAAGGCAATGAATGCATTGTATAGCATTGGCGAACAATAGTTAGGAAAAACAGATCTTTGACGTGAATCTATCATTTTTATTGAATCTAACAAACGAATTCGGCAGGGTTTTTTTTTTGATGATTAATCACCGGCAAGTATTTAATAAACCAGCATAAATGGATCGCTTGACCATTTTTCGGATACTCTCAAGCAAAGATCGTATCCTCCTCTTCCCGCATAAATTCGGGAACCTTGAATAAGGCAATGAATGCATTGCATAGCATTGACGAACAATAGTTACAAAATATAGATCTTTGGCGTGAATTCAGAAGCTTCATACAATCTAACAAACGAACTTTGGCGGGATCTTTTTGACCATTAATCGCCGGCAAATATTTAATATATCAGCTGGAATGGTCTCTTATGCCCTTTTGTCATATTTTCAAATAAAGATCTTATACCCCTACCACCACATACATTTGTGGACCTTAGGTTGGATCGTGAATGCATCAGATGACACTGGCGAGCAATAGTTGCGCAATATACATATTCGATTTGAATCTAGTATCTTTGTTGAATCTAACAAACGAACTTTGAAGGGATCTTTTTAACTATAAGTCACTGACAAGTATTTACTATACATGCTGGAAAGATCTCTACTTAATTTTTTTTTCTTATTTTCAAATAAAGATCTTATCCCCCTCCTTCCGCACAAATGTGTGGATCTACAGTAGGGCCACGATTTAATTGCTATACATTGGCTCATATCAGTTACAGAATATAGATTTTTAGTTTGAAATCCAACATTTTTATTGATTACATTTTACGAATATGTATTTTAGGCGCCTCTTTTCCCGAATGATCAGTTGTAGCCACATGCCTAATTGATTACCTAGCTATTTAAGGCATTGAGTTATAGAATTAATATTTGCAGAATCATACAAATTAGTACTGCCAACCCTTTAGCAGATTTGATTCAAAATATAGTAGGAATCTACATTGTAGATGCGGAGTTAGTGAGCCAAATATTATCTACATAGCTCCTTGCATTTTGTTGTTATCAGTTTTCGAATACTCAGACAAATAGATGTCTTCTGAATGGTTTTCGCTGAAAGTTTAATAGAAAGCTATAAATTTGGTCTTGAGTCACAATATGCCAAATTTCATTTGTCTAACTCAAGGAATTTTTGATTCATTGTATATAGGTTTAATGCCAAGAATTATTTTTCGAGCTCAGGAAAATCTGATAAAAATTGGAAATGCATCAAAATATCGAGTTGGAATATTTGGACGATTACAGTATAGATGCATGCATCGTATTCTATAACATAACAAATGCTATAAACTAAAAAGTATAAAGTAAAAATCAAATATGCTTTTTGGATGCCACTTGTCAGACTATTTGAGACCAATATTTGACATAGAACTACAATCATCACCACACAACACCACTTCATGTCTCTGCGGTCCTCTCTATAATCCTCTGGTTATTTAAACAGTGTAATGAGCATGAACTGGGCGAGACATAGAAAGTCGCTCCTGTTCTATCCATCCCTGTGACTAATGTTCGACGTCTGGCATTTATTGATTGAAATTTGGTTAGGGAATTTTAACATTGAATAAAAGAAAGCCGAAAACAATGAGCTGTTTGAAATAAAAATGGGAAGCAGCTTTGGCTTATAAAGCAAACCATCAGAGATAAACTGAAAACTTCACTGAAAATTCACTTAAACAGACTAGCAGTTTGTTTGTGATTACAAGATTCAGAAAAATAATAATAAAAAATATTAACAAAAAATTATAAATGAGGACAAAAATTTAAAAAAAAAAATCAGAACAGCACAAAAAAATACAAATAAATGCTATGTACAAACACAAAAATAATAGAAAATTTATATATAGATATATAATGCTACTTTTGGGAATAGCGTTCTTGAAATCTTACCAGAACTTGATTTTCTTCGAGGTGACGAATCATTCTCTGAATTTTCATCCTGGATCCTTTTGAGGAGGCAACATTACGGAACCAAACGGATTCTGAACTTAAGAGCCAACATCTGAACCAAAAGCAAGTTCAGATGTTGGCTTGGTCATACGGAAGAAAGAAGTCAGCATACATTATGTTGCGTAGAGGATCGGAGTGGCATCAAGATTTCCACAAGGGCAGAATGCATTAGGGATCAAATTAAGACGCCGACGATATGAAAGGAATGGCCCAATCATCATCACAAGATAACATATCAAATTCCGTCTATTGCTATCATTTTAATCGCATTTTTTAAATTGTTGCGTTACGTGCTGCGAAAGTAAAGACAGACAGATAGTAGATTCCTTTGTTCGGTAAGAATCTTCATTTTACATCATACTGTGGTTGATTGAATTGAGCGAGGATAGAACCTGGGACCTTGCGGTTCGCAGCCCAGTAACATGACCACAATACAAGAGCAATTGCTCGTGCAACGTCGTTGTTAACCGGCTTATAAGCTTTCGCCACAATACAAATATGGGCCAAACTTTATATACAAAGTTCTTTACGTTTTGTTGCTATCGCATTAAACTTCGCAATGGCCCACACAAACTTCCCCTAAATTTATTAAGTTCGAAATGTGATATGAATATATAATCCTGGTGCTAAGTAATTATGTAAAATTCCATCTGGACAGATGGACAAAATTCCAAAAATATTATTTTCGGACACAGTAAGATTTAAAATGTGGAGATTCATCAAAGACAGATAAAAATTAAACAAATATTTACTTCATTTATATCTTAGAGACTTACAAAAAACGCGATTTTAAACCCACATATTTTTTTTATATGTATATAACCAACCATTAGAACTGTTCTCATACTGGCAATGCCATTTAGCGCCATTTCGTAAATTTTTGTGGTTCTTACATTGTTGCTATAGGATGATAAACTACTGGTACCTCAAAATTTTGTGACATGCCAATGAGATGAGGTAAGACTGATAAATATTCATATGTAATCAGTCTGTGATTCGTATTTAAATATTTTCACCGAAAACAACATGATTTAACAAAAATAATAATAATAATTGCTGAGCGAAGTTCGGTTTCCCAGATATTTTCTCCAAAATCAGTAAAATTGCTGTACAATATATGCAATATACCGTATAATATACCGTATATTGCATTGCAGTATACCATAATATATGCAATAATGCAAAATGCGTAATGTATGCAATATACCGTACAATATATGCCGTATAATTCATATACGCATTTGAGATGACAATTCTATCTTCGGCGAAAGCAATCTTACAAAACTATTCGTCCAAAAAAATAAAGCAGCATAAAGTGCGGAACCAACTTTTACAACAACAACAACAAAAAACTTAAGAAATAATTTTCATGAAAGTAGGGAACGTGATCCATTTCTGTCCACATTAATCGCACCGAAACATGATTTTCCCAATTAGAACAAACCAATAACTTCAGATGTTCAAACCAAGCAATCTTACTGAAGGGGGGGGGACCAAAAAACAGACAACCATTTCACGTCCCTGCACCTATATTTACGGCCCCGTAGAACAACCAATAACGTAGATGAACACCACAAATAATTTATATACGTATTTTCATTGTTGTTGTCCCTGTTATTATTGGTTTTTTTTTTCTTTTGGGGTTCCCGTTGGATTTCTCACAGTGGTCTCTGGGCCCCCGTAGAAAAGACGAGCAACGTCCGCCAGTAATTGTTAGCCTCAGACTTTGACCAGTTAGATAAAAGTTTTTTTTTTTTTATTCTTTGAAACCGTTTTCTTTATGACGGCGATTTCTTCAGACTGGAGTTGAAAAACTTTCCAGATAAATATACATCGATACAGATATATCTAAGAAAAGAAAACTTTTATTTATTTGTTTTATTTTTTTTTATTTTTGTTGTTGTTGGGGGGGTGTAGGTATAGATATATAGGTGATGTAAGAGTGCGTTCGAAAGTAAAAGTCCACTTTGTGATAGCTTTGGTTACAGCGAGATGTGATAAGATCCCAAATTGAAAAATGTATTTGGGGAAAGTAGCCATAACACCGCAGAGGTGCTTTTATTATATTATTTTTTTTCGCCCTTTCTTTCCCATTTTATTTATTTATTTATTTTTTTCCTCTGCTTCATGGTTCAGTCGGTGCTCGTTCCATTTTGTGTTCTGGATTTTCTTATGCCTTTTTTTTCCACCCTCCTCCCGTATTGCTATGTTGTTTTGACGGAACTTATCTTGTTTCGGCGACCATCTATCTAGCCGTAAGAATCTACTCTATAAAATACCTTTTTCCCGGGAAAACTTCTATTCTTTCAATTGTTAGAGATTAGAGGCAGGAGTCTTAAATTTTTGTTGGGAATCAGAAAAAAAAAAAATTCTTCTATAGTTTTCTCTCTAGGGAAGTTAGGTCTTTAAATCTATTGTAACAATCCATTTCGTAGAGATGAGTTTTTATGTTTTCTTTTATTGGAATTAACTTTTCGATAACGATTTATTATGATGTTATATCTTTATTATTACTTGATGCTTAATTATGATGAAGATAAATATTTTGAAAATGAAAAAAAAAAAAATGTAGTTTTCCACTTGGGTTATTAATTTCAGAGTAGCAATTCACTCCATAGAAATTTTATGTTATTCTCTTACTTTCTCGTATAAAAAGTATGCAAAGAAAAAATATAGTAATCTTCAAAAAAACTTTAAATTTAAGATTTTAATAAATATCCACAGATCATATCTTCTTGAGTCTGAAAAATATATTTTTGGGGCTATGTCTGCCTGTAAACACAATAATTTAAAAAAAAAATGCATATAGAAGAAACAGTAACCTCATGTGTATATATATATATATATATATATATATATATATATATATATATATATATATATATATATATATATTAGGGTGTCCCATAAATTTCTTTCCTATTTCTAATATGAAATAAATACAAAATATTTACATTGTCAAATGAATGCACAATGTATAATGAATACACAATTTCTGAGTTGAATGTCAGTTATGAAATTTGCCGATTTTTCAACTAATTTCCGATTATTTTCAAAATTTTGAACAATTCACCACCAGATAAATGCGTTTCTCGTCTGTTCTTGATTTTATGAGTGTAATAATGTAGAAACTGAAATAGACAGAAAGTTGAAATCAAGCTTTTAAATTTATCAAAACAAATTGTAGCTGATATCAACTTTTGAATATAATATTGAAACGTTCATTAAAATTAGACAAACATTACAAGAATATATATTTTTATTTAAATTTTAAAGTTATGTAAAAAATCCATTTTTGCGAAGTAATGTGTTTCAAAGTTATTGGGTAAGAATATTAAAATTTTAATTATTAACAATCCAATTAAATTTTTAAAAACATTCTTTTATTATGAAAAACTATTATATGAGAAAAAATTATCTGTCAAGACGGCGGCTTTAGATGCAACGAATTATACTGTAGAGCATTTTATGCCATTTTTAGCCACATACATTGCATAAAGCAAATTGCAAATTGCGCGGTAAATATTTCTATTCTAAAAAATGACAATATATAATTTTAATGTATCGTTCTGATCCCTTGATGAATGCGTTTGTATTTATAAATTTTAATTTGCAATGTGTTGTCTATATTTGTTTTCCTCTTTTTAAATGAGAAATTATTGTTAATAGTTTTTGCTTTGAAAAATAAGGTTACATTTATCCATTTTAAAAGGGAGGTAAAAAAGTTAACAAAGATCTATCGTACTTCTTGTTTAATAATCTGTTTTTATTTTTCCTGACTGAATTACAATCTTATAAAGATCGTGGCATGCTCGTGAAATATTGAAGTACATTTATTAGATTGCCTATACTTAAAATACAACCTGTTTTCTTCGTGTTTTAAGAGATATGCTTACCTTATAAGCTAAATTTTCAAAAAAAAAAGTCATGTTTTATTTTCATTTTTAAGATAAGTGAAAATTGCTCTTAAAATTAAAGGAAAAAAATAACCAAAATGAATACATTTTCTTTTTGATTCTTATAAATAATATTCCATTATGCCGTGTTTGTGGCACAGCTAAGAATTTTATGGCAAAATGAAAAAAAGCAATTGATTGACGCATGTTTTGATTATCCAAACAAAAACAAAATTCTCCCCAAATGATATTGGAAAAAAAAATTAGACGAATAATTAGCGTCATTTTTCAGCCCCACACGATAATAATTAAAATCCTGACAAGGAGAAAAAGTAAATAAATAATCTTAAAATATTTATAAGATTTTTGCCGTAAGCTGGGCTTCGATGTTTATAAAAGCCCTCTTTGCTGTATTTTTATTTGACGTTAGACTTATAAAAATATCACTACATATTTCTCATAAATAATGCCGTACTAAGTGTTGTGACTAAATGTTACGATCGTCGTAACATTTCATATCATAACATCCATCATCATTTCATAATACAAACAGAATTTACACAATAAACATATTCTGAGTAACTATATCAAGTAACTGTCAGTGATTCATTTGCAAACGATTTTTTTTGTTTGTTTCTTTTTGTTTTGACGTAAAATATATTTCAGAAATAGGAGAGGGGGGGGGAATTATTATTTCAAGGTAGTATCAAAAACAAAAAATAACGCTAATCAGTAGTTGTTATAAAACTTTATTTGGATATGATTTTAATATAGAATTCAATATTTAATAGGTTTTGCTAACAAAAACAAGATCTTATGCAAACTTAGCAATGGTCTATTTTATTTATATAAAAAAAAAAATTGTGTTTTCCAAATCATACCTTTGGAGATTTTTTTAAATTTTAAACTTAAACCAACGCGAGTGGTCTCTTCAAAACTTTCTCGCATATTCTACAATACATTTGCCATATCAAAGAAAGCCATGCATGGCATTGGCATACAATAACTGAGATATATTAACTTTTGGCGTGAATTTAGCATTTTTACTGAATCTATCTTGTGATCCTTGGCTAATTATTTGGCGATTAATTGATGGTTTTCCTTTAATAGTATCTGAAAATCGAATGTGTAATTTGGACACGATTTTCTCAATCGATTCAAAAAAGATTTTGACACAAATCTACGGTTGCACTTTTAAAATATCTGCTAATTTCACATATTTAATTTAATGCGTTTTTCAATTATTACGCTTACATGTCTTTTTTTTTTTTTAATAACAAACCGACAGGCAATCAATCATTTGATGGATCTGGCATCAAACTTGATGTGTCAAAAGTAAAGATGTCAAATATGTGTGACAAATCATATCTATCTTGAGTTTTTCGTTTTATAATTATCTTGTTAACTTCAATTCGAACAGCCGGAGAGACAAAATTCCTTTGAACAGATTTTACTCCAAAATTCAATAGAAATCTTCAAATCTGGTATTAGGAACGTATAGCAAATTTGAACCATATAGCTGAAAGAATTTTTGTGTTATCTTTGTCACAAACGGACGGACGGACAAAGTGTGTTTTTCGAACTCAGGGGGGTCTAAAATATAGAGATTCTTCTAAACCTTGAGTTCGATTTTTTTTTTGACAATTATTATACTTTCTCCTTAAAAGCAAAAATATTAAAAAATTCAGGCGCATCTGGCAACTCGTGTTTGCTGCCGTATGGTACAATTTATTTGCACTAAATTTTAGAGTTATTTCTCCGCACAATAAAGAAATGTGACTTAGTTTTTTTTGGGAAATTCTTAATATTATTTTCTCTTATGAATATGTTATTTCACTTATGAAAACAATAGGTGCATTAAAGTGTATTTATATTAAGTGTTCATAAAATGATTAAAATCTTCAAACTTTCAAATCAACTCAAAATATTTCATAAGATTTAAATTTTTTTTTATTAAAATGTTTGGCCTAATCTCAATCAGACTTTAAAACCAAAACAATTCTTTAATCAAACACTGCAAACTATATATATAATAATATACATCAGAAATCACATCAGAAACTTTAATATATAAACTCATTTCATAAATTGAAGACAATTAAAAAAATATCTAAAAAATCCGTAAAATTTGCATAATATATGGTGTTTGTATATTGTCTTCGTATTTTAATACTATTCTCTATAACTTAATTTAAGCATTTATAAACTATTCTATTCAATTATAGCATTTTAAAATTAAATTCCTTTAATATTCAAAACGAAGGACTTAATCTTTTTCTCATTTTTTCTCCACTGGAATTTCAGATGGCGTTTGATCAATATCATTTATTCCACGGATCAGACCATTCCAAAAATGTTTGAAAGAGTTGGCATTCAAAATAATAGATAAATGCTATAATTTCATTTAACAAAGTTAAGACGTTTGATGGCAATGAAATTCTCAAATTCCTCTACTTAGCTGTTTTTTCATAGATATTTTTTAAGTAGTTATAATGTTTTAATAGCACTAAATGTAAACATTTTTTGCAAACTAAAACAATGGAAATATTTAAAAAAAAATGATAAAAAAATACATTTTTGGATTCAAAATTTTTTTTGATTATCCGAGGCAGTTTTTTAAAAAATGATGCCATATATCCTAAAATAAGACTCCTTTCATACTATTCAATAAACACTAAAAGCTTTGACAGATGCTTATAATAAAAATATATTTAAAAGTATCCTCAACAAAATCTAAAAAAATATAAAGTAATATGCAATTGTATAAATGAATTTCGTTTATATAAGTTCAAACATTTAAAAAAAAAAAAACTCAAGTAGATATTAAAAAAGTGGAAATATAATAATAATAAAAAAAATGTCTTTTTTTTTTGGGTGGAAGGAGTCAACAATTTTTTTTTTTTTTTTTTTTTTTGTTCATGTCCGGATCAATCTTAAACAAGGACCTTTTAGATCCTGAAATAAGACGCGTTTCATACAAATTATCATTTTAATAAATACACTTTAATCAATACATATAATAAGAAAATATTTAAAAGTATCTTTTCCAAAAATCTAAAAAAATTATAAAATTATTTGCAATTGTATAAATAAATTTCGTTTATATAATTTTAATTTCAACATTTGATAAAATGGTAATTTTTTTAATTAAATATTGAATTCGAGCTCTTTTTTCAACCTCAATCAAAAATTAATCTAAAAATAATCTTTTTCTCAATTTTTCTCTGTAAATTATAAAAAAAACTTTTAATTACCAATTAATAGTACCTTAGTTACATTGTTTATTGTATTCTATCAGAGACAAAAAATACTGGCACTAAAATATACGTTATCCCTAATTTTTCTCAATATGCTTTTATCCTAATTTAAATATTTAATAAGATTTTAACCTAATAATGACATTTTAAATTCCATTTTTTTTCGATCCAAAATTTAAAAAAAATAGTTTCTTATTACGGTCTAAATCTCTCATTTTTAAAATAATCTAAGAATGTCTTTCACAACTTCTATAAATGATAAAAAAAATTACCCTCCTTAAAATATTGAATTTTCTCAAAATGCTTGAAATATTACTTTAAACATTTAATAAAATTTTAAACCAATAATGCCATTTTAAATTGCATTCCTTTTTGGATCCAAAATAAAAAAAAATAAATTCTTATAATAGTCTTCTTAATTATTATTTTTTTCTGAAGATCCAATCAGTCTTTAAAAAAATCTCCCTGACACACAAATTCCTCAAATGAATCCATTCCAAAAACGATTGAAAGTTGCTGCCACCCAAAATGTATAATTAGCCATTACTCCAGTTAGCAAAATTAAGACGTTCTTCGTCTGTCGCTAATGAAATTACCAAATTCTTCTACCCCACTACATTTCCATAAAATTCGAAAGAAGAGAGCTAATCTTAAAAGCAAACATGGAACAGTTTCTCCCTTTTTTTTATGTTTATAGAAGAGCATCTTGAGATAAGGCTTAGAAAAGAAAAAAAAAAAAAAAAAAGATGAAGGTTAATTTTCTCTTACGGTTATATTATTACACTTAACTGTTAAGGAACAAAAAAAAAAATATGTGGCTGAACTGATCTTTTTTAAATGAAGTGTAAATGTTGATATAATACGCCCAAATTTTTGGTCATTAATTTTAAACATCACTTCTCAGTTTCGTAAAAATAATTTAAGTAAAGGGTATAGAAATTGCGATGAATTTTTAAATTAGATTCGGAACTATCATTTTATAATATTATGAAGAAATGTGATTTCATAGTTTAATCACTTCCAGTGATTTTTGGAATATTTTTTTATGCTAATGCTTTTCTAATTGCAATTTTAATAAGAAGTTTATATTTTTATTTTAAAATAGCAGAACTTTTTCGTTAATTTTGTTTCGTCTCTCGTTTCGCTAATTCACGAATTTATGTAAAATAACCATTGAAATTTCATTCTTAATTTCAAAAAGAATTATTTTAAAGCGTGGAATGAAAAACCGAATGTTCAGATAATTTTTATTTCATATTTTACTTTTTTGTATGGAATGTATAAAGAAAAAGTGTTATCTTCAAACAATTTGAGATAGATATTTTGATAAATTTCTAAATTTTAGAAATTTTGTGAGTATTCTAAAAGTATTTTCGTAAGTATGACCATTTCCCTATCAGTATGTCTGCCAGCATGGAAAATCGATAACTCAATAAACTACTGACATGAAATTATGCATTTTTCCTTTTTGCGAAACATCCAGACTTTTTATAAGAGTTTAGACAAAATCCTCCCTCTCCCGGTATTATGTCTGTCTGTCCGTCCGTCCGAGCCTGTAATTCAAAAGTGCAAATCACAACATGGATGAAATTAAATATTAAATTTATCATTATAATAACTGGTTTGTATAGTATTTTGCATGGAATCTGTAGAAGAGTTCACAATCTGTAAGTTTAATTATTTACAAGTATTTGAACGTGCCAACTCGAAAACGGAAATATTTAGACAAATGAAACTTAATGTGTGAATTTGTCGCCAACAATGTTAAGACGTGCCAAAATTTAAAGATTATATATGTAAAGGAAGACACTCAAATTCCATAATCATTTTTTTATAATTCTTCTATAAAACATAAAATATATATATTATTTACTACGAGAGAAATTAGTGGCACCATCGCACATGCTGCTAAAATTTGTGGATGTTCTTAAGACTAGTTATATTTTACTAAGAGCGAATTAATACAAAATTTGCGACATCAATAAAAACTAATATTAATTGAGTTATATTCCAGTGTTTTTAATATAAAATGCAGAAGTTTTTTGGTAAAATATTCAAAAACGAAAGTATTGACAGTAGCAAAAGAAGTTAATTTCCCTCCCAATTTTAAAACATTATCAATATGTAGAAGGCATAGTTCTGAAATAGCTTGGAGCACTCATAGTATATTTTCAAAACTTATACCCAAAACTATTATAATGACATAGGCATGAAAAAGAGTTAGAACTATTTAAAAGTCAATCTTAACGGTTCTCATTGATAGTAGAATCATGGGATACGCGTGACGTCATGCAATGACGTATCGCATCTTAGCATCGCTGTACATATGACGTAATCATAATTGCTCTTCTTTGGTAGAATATTAAATGGACAGTAAAAAGGAAACTAAACATCTATTAAAAGTAAGCACATGCTACTGAAATTAATGGATTCTCTAAAGTCTTTGGTACCTTACTAAGAAAGAATTAATATAAACTTTCCGACATTCGTAGAATAAATATTAAGCTAATTATGCTCTAGTATTTATAATATGAAATTCTGAAGCTTTTTTTTAAAAAAATTATTCTCAAACGAACAAATGAAAGAAAGCTAACGAAATTAATGTTTTAAAATTGAGGAGAAATTCGAAGTGGTTAGATTGCAGAGTTTAGTAACAACTAGATTGCATCGTTTATTTTAAACACATATGATTAAAACGATTTTAACGACACAGGCTCGAAGATAATTGGAAAGAGTTACAAATATTTTAACAGCTCCCAATGGCAATGGAATCATGGGATACAAATGACGTCACATATTGACGTATCGCATCATAGCATCACTGCACATATGAGGTAATCACAATTGCTTGTGATTGATAGAATATTAAATAAAGAGAAAAAAATATACAATAAACTGCATCTTATTTCCAACAAGAATATAAGATAATTTTTTGATGGAAAAAAATATCTAACGATAATTAAATTTTTTATAAATAGAGAAATTGATGATAACTCAAAACTAATGTTGTAGAAAGATATCGTATACTTAAAAAAATATTTAAACAAAAAATTGTCGATAGTTAACAAAGCAGATGCATCAATAGGAAATGAAGCAATTCTCCAAAATAAATATTTGATAATGAAGGATTTAACGATAATTAATAAACAAATGTCTAGGAAAGAAAGAAGAAAATAATTAGCACACAAATTCTTCGAATTTCAAATTTCAAATATGCGAGAGCTATTGAGCAAATGTTTACAAAGGAAAGAACAGACGATAAGTGCAAAGCAGGTGTTTGTAAAAGAGAAATGATTTTAGCTGCGAATGCAATATTTACGAATAAAAGATTGAAACCGATTTGCTATGTAAATGCTTGAAACAACTGAAAGAAAATTTTTGGATTTTTATGCCAGAGAAAGTAGATGATATAAAATAACTGTAGATACTGTACATTGGATTTATTCTTTGTGATTGTTTTATTAATGAAAGGCTATGTGTGAACTTTTTTCCCCCGTTAAACAAGTTATACTAATTACTTCTTTAAATGAAATGTAATGTTATTTCTTCTTCATAGGCATTTAAAAAATCCTTCATAGATATTGATACTATCCATCTCTCGGACTAGAGAATTATTTGGCAGAAGCCTAATATTGTCGTAAAAGGAAGATCTGCACATAGTCAGTGTAGTTGAGAGGTAAAGTACGCGCTTGCAAAGTACAAGGTCGGGGTTTTGAATCCCAGCCAAGTCGCATTAATTTAAAGGTTAAATTTTCATTTGAATTTCTTATTATTAATTTGTTAATGTTCTAGAACTTTCTATAACCTTCTTTATAATTTTAGTTTATTCTGTAAAGGTATAAATTATGAGTTCCACAAGCAGTAGAGTCAGTTCTTCGCCTGCATGTTACGAGTTGCTTAAAGCTAATAAACTTGATACGGTGTTACTTTGTGACCTGTTATTCTTTGCATCTTCGTGACAATATTAAAACCATATAAAATTGAGTTTTTTGCATATTAAATACGATTCTTCAGTTCAAATTCCTTATTATTCCCTTATGGTTTATAAACCAGGGAGTTATTCTATCAGGATTTTATTCTCGATATTTATAATTTTAAAAAATCCTCTAACTGTCTCTTGTTATTAAAATAAACCGATGTCCTTTTTATTCCGTGTTAGAAATTTAGGGTACCTAATGCAATGAATTTATCATAAAATTAAACTTAAAAAATTTTTAATTCATTTCAAATAACAGCTTTCAAGATTTGTTTTTAAAATAAAAATTCTTGTTACTTATTCGATTAAGTTTCATGTTCATAAACATAGAGTTAAAAATATGTCATAAGAGCTTATAATATATTTGAAGAAGAATATATCTGTATCTTCAAGTAAACATAGACAACTCAGCTGCACTTATTGAAATACTTTTACAGCATAAATAATTGAGTTGAAATCGATCTCGTTTAGAATTTTTGCTTTAAAATAAACAATTTTCTTATTTCCGATACATGATTATGTGCGTGACAAGTTTCTATTACCAACGTTTATTCGAAAACGCGAATTCAATTTGTTGGAAATGGATTTGGACAGCGAATAAAAAATGTATAGCATTTTTTTGCTATGCTAATATTTATTTCTCTTGAAAAATCAATACTTTATTTTTGGTTTTAAAATGCTTAGTATTCGTCGTTAATTAAATGTAAAACGATAAAAATAAAAATCATGTATTTGTATTATAATAAATAAATAATAAAATAATGATAAAAATAAATAAATATAATAAAAATAAATTTAAGAAAAATCGTAATCTGATTGCGCGATTTGAAAAAAAAATCATAAAAATGAAGATTAAATCAGAAATATAAAAAGATTCTCTGAAATTCAAAGGATATGGGAAAATATCATAACACTAGACAAAGATGCACATTTCTGACTGCTATGATATTAAAAAAAATGCTTTGTGTTAGAAATGAAATATTTTTTTTAATTATAAAAAATGAAAATTCATCAATATTTATAAATTAATTCCTGAAAAATTTATATCATAAAAAGTGATCAAATTTATTTAAGATACACGATTTAAAATGCATTAAACAATTTTAAAATTGATAAAAGAAGCTAGCTGAGGACAAAAATTTTGTAAATTTAGAAGATTATATTAAATTTTCTTATGCTCAAATAGTATATTCGAATTATTCGATTTTGTCAAAATTTTTGACCTCAAGATTATGACGAAATGCATGATTTTTGAATTACAAGAGGCCCATCTTCCGTATCACAAAATAAACTAGCAAAAATAAATACATAAAATAAAATAAAAAATAAAAATAAAAAACGTCGTCAAGTTATATAAGTGAAATTCCGTCTGCAAGATTTAAATCAAAATTTTAAATATGCTCCAATTTTTTTTTTAAAAACTTTTAGCTGAATCCATTAGAAAAAGGTACATTTAATGGTACATTTTATTTGCCAGTTTATTAGTATACATTTTTAATTTCATTCATATTTAGAAAATAAAAGGTACAAAAATCTCTCCCTTGTTAGATAAAATTAAAAAAAAAGTTGTGAAATAATAAAAATAAAATCGGTTTTAACACATGTAAAAGTAAATATTTTTCATTATCAACCCTCCCCCTCAACAAATCGATGCATACTTCCAATAAACGCAACACCATCGGCCATACTAAATCCCCCATACAATCTCATTACAAGCTAGCAAACTTGAAAAGAGGACCCTTCACGCTGAGGCCCTGATTGGGGAAAGCAGTGGTCGGAGCCCTGTGGACACTATCGACTGCCTAAACACGTGACATCAATAGAGGGGGGGGGGAGGACGAGAGAATCCTGCTGATGAACAGAAGTGGATCGATGTCATCAAAAGGTAGATGTTATCAATGACCTTCCGATTCCGGTGGACGACGTCTTGGGGTTGTCTCACTCCCCGAATAACTGCAACCGTCTCATTTCACATGATTTCGTCGTAGAAGGGGATGAGTGGGAGGAAACATGATTGTTGCGGAAGGTTTTCCGACTCATTTTGTTTGGGATGTGCAGTTTTATTGGAGGGGAAATGGGGAGTAAAGTTCGGAGGGAGGCGCAGGGTATTGACCTGATGGGGGAAAGTGAGTGGAAATGAGTGAATTTTGTATATAAGGGAAGTTGTGTAATGTGATTGTTCCGATAGTCAAAATTTCTATAGTTCTGTTGCCAGAATTACGTTTTAAAAAGAAAAGGGATGACCATAGTATCGAAACAAGAATAAGGCTAAAATTAATAAAATATCTGCAAATAAAATTTAAATTCTGATGCATGAATGTTAATCAGTAGCTTAAAAAAATATTAAATCACTTTTATTTTTGCTGTTGTTTGTACAAACTGCATCAATCAATTACAGATAAATTTATTTTATATTTTACATTGCTTTGAATGGTTTCTCATAGATTTATGTCTATAGAATCGTTTTTAAATATAGAGAAATCGTATTTCGAATCGTACGAATTTAGTATCGTTTCTTAATCGTAATCTTAATCGTAATAAACAGCTACAATCGATCTGAAGAAACTTAAGAATTGAATTAAAATTCTTAATTAACTAATAAATGAATAATAAATTCCTGCACCCAACATTCTAATTCTGCTGCTCTCGCTCTCAAATTTTTTAAAGTCATTATTCGAGCATTTTTCTCTAATTAAAATTAAAAAAAATTATGAATCTCTTTGTTTAATGATTTCTAATTAAATGTTTTCCTGGTAAATTCACAATATATTCTTCGTCTGAACAGTGAAGAACGATAAGCGTTGAATCAAATTAAGGAATTAAAAAATAAGAACATTATTTTAATATAATTTCAACTCTAATTGTTCGCAAGACACTTTCTAATTTTATTGCCACTCATTCTTTTACTTTTGGATATTTATTTTGATATTTATCGTCTGTAACTCATTCGCTAAGTGCAAACGAAAGAAAATAAGAGCGCGAAATATATGTTCCTTTTTACTTTCTCGTATATGTAGTGTTAAGTATAGTAATTAGGGATTGCAAAACCGGTATACCGGGATACCGAATACCGGTATTTTGAGCCATTTGTACCATTTTGTAATACCGGTACTCACAAGTTTAAATACCGTTTTTTCGGTATTTACTAGACATTTTTAAAATTGTCTCCTCTATATGCTTAGGTATCACCAACATAGCAAAATAGTATACATTTTTGTTTTTATGTCTTCCTAGCTAGCGAAATTAATTAGACTGTGAATACAAAATTGCATCGTACAATCAAGAGAAATGATAAAATACTGTTTGACAACGGATTGTAAAACCCTCCACGATTTTGAGCATGCGGTAGGATGGGTATAATTCGACAAAATAAGAGTGAGAGGAAAGATGATAGGAGGAGATGTTTACATTTAACAATGAAGACTCGCGATTTTATGATACGTAAAGATTACAGATAATTAGTAATGCAAAATATCTTACGGTATTTACATAATTATCATGATAATGAAAATGAAAAAGAAGAAAAGAGACTAACCAATTCAAATCTGATCATGTTTATAGTAAGTTTTCTTAAATTTTTTTATCCACAAATCTATCCACATTCAGAAGAATTCGGTACAGTTATCGAGTTTTATGGTGACACTAATGTCGATAATGAAAAGAAATTATCTCTTGAACAAAAATTAGAATCAGCCATAAATTTAAAAAACAAATCAACAAATAAAAATATAATACAGAAATTAGCTATATCCAAAACCATCCGACGAGAAATCGATTTATGTGAAGATGAGAGATTTAGAAGTAAATGCTTGGAAAAAGTATATCGCGCATAGCTAACAATACCACCCACTAGCGGAGATGCCGAAAGAGCGTTTTCGACAGCTGGCCATATTTGCACAAAATTACGTTGCAGGCTTAATGCCAATAAAATTGATGGATTATGTTTTTTAAGATCACATTTCAAAAAATTGTCATAGTACCACAGACTGAATAGTGATATTTACACTTTTTTGTGATTTTAATAAATAAGATGTTGCTTTACTTTTTTTATGATTCTTTATATACTTTATAATTTATGTTATAAAATATTTTTTGTGATATTTACGCTCTGTAAAAAAAATTGGAAAATAAAATTAAAAAAAAAATTGTGTTTTCTTTTTTTTTCTAAAATTTCTAATGCCGGTATTAAAACCGGTATCCCGGTATTAAGATCTAAAAAATACCGAATACCGGTATTGAAATTTTGGTCCGATATTGCAATCTATTTCCAACAATTAATAGTAATCGTTCAAAAATTCGAACTCGATATTTTGTCGAATCTCCACGTTTTAGAACTCCTCGAGTTCGAAAAGCAAATTGTTTTGAAAATGGCCGCCTGTCTCTCTGCAACAAACATAAATCATAAACGCTTTGAGCTAGATGAGTGAAATTTAATAAATGGTCTTTATACGAAATGCATAGGTTTTTATAAAATTTTCAACAAATTCTGTTCAGAGAAAGTCTCTCTGTCCGGCTGTCTGAATCTAAATTAAAACATTAACTACAAAACGAAGAGAAAGATGAACAAAATTTGGGACATAGATTTAACGGTATATAAATTTTAGATATTATAGACATCTTTCAAATTTTGAGCCATTAAATGATTGATCGTTACATGCTCTGTACTTTCAGAAACATGTAAACACAATAACTTAAAAACTTAACTTAACGCGATAACTCACCTACTTAGTATACCAAATTTGGTATGCGATTTTAACAATTTTAATTCTTTTATAAATTTTACTTTTGATAAATTGGCAAAAAACTTGCCAATTTATCAAATGGTCTGAAATATAATTTCTAGTTTGAGGTATTGTTAAGCGTTTGCAAGGGATTAAACGCCAAAACAATCGTCAAAGATGACACAATATATTCAGTAAAAATGATGAATTCATGCCAAAGGTTCATATTTCCTCATTATTATTATCTTACTCACCCGGGGGGGGGGGGGGCACCTCGAAATGCGGATGATATGCTGCCGGCATGGTGGTAGGATCTCGCCACCCTGGAGGATCTTGAAAAGGTGGTGGTCTGGCTCCTCCCAGGGACGACGGGACGTACTTCCTTAGGGAAGGGTTGTAACGTGGCCGGTGAGGTACCCTTAGGACTTATCCACAGTTCCCGCCAATGTTGCTGGTGCGGCGGTCCGGTCATTGCCAATGCTAAGCAAGAAATTCCATGAGATAACACCTTTATTTGAGACTATGCTAGAAAATTTTGAAAAGATCACTCCCACTGGTTTTACTTTCTTTCAGTAAGGAAAACGAAGAATAATAATAGCTTTGTGTTTTGTTGATTTGATTGTATTAGTATTTATCATATCATAGGTGAAACCAAATGAATTCTATTTCTATTTATGATATAATATAATGTATATTATGCTTTTTATTTATGCCATGGATCTTTTTAATAATGATGATTCTAATAATAATAATAATAATATATATAATAATATATATATATATATATATATATATATATATATATATATATATATATATATATATATATATATATATATATATATATATATATATATATATATATATATATATATATATATATATATATATATATATATATATATATATATATATAATAATAATTTAATCGGTAATGTTTCTTTCTCTTTCAGGTAAGTGACTGCTCATGCATTTTCCGACAGTGTATGTAAAATAAAATTTTGGCCAAGATTCAAAAATCTACATTCCGCTACAGGTGGATCTAATTACAGTGACGGAGGTACTTTTTGAATAATTAATTAATATAATCCTAAAGTTTACGGTTTACTGACAAAATTGATTGTCATGAGATCAGAAATCTAATATAAGGAAAGTTAATCCTTGAATGAATATATTCTTTTTTTTTTTCGCTCAAGTAATAAGATCATTAGTCCTTTCGCATTTTTAAATATTCATATTTAATAAATGATTTATTTATATTAATTATTAAATAAGTAATAATTTATATTAATATAAATTTATATTAAATCATTATTTTATTTATATTCAGAAGCAATTACTTAATAATTTGTATATCTTAATTCAAATTGCATTAAAATGACATTTAAAACATAGCAACATTCATTTGATTCTCAAAAATTGGAATAGTTAAATAATTAAAAATAGTTACATAATTTAAATGAAATAAGTATCCCAGAATGAGTTAGTGAGAATTAGTATTTAATTTTCCTATCACTCTCTACAAATTTTAATAATAAATTATATTTTTGAAATTGTATTAAAAGTAATGTTTAACTAAATGTACGTTTTTTTAAAAAATATCTCCTCACTTGGATCCCATTCAGATATTTTATTTCAGAATGTTTCGTTCTTTTCTTATATGATTTTTCTTTTTGTTGACGTTAATCTTTGATATTTACTTGTTAATTAATAATTCAAATTCCAATTACTTTCGAACAATATAAATTTGAATTATTTTATTGACAATATAACTAGATAATTGGATTGATGCATATTTCATCAAAGTTTTGAAGAAAAACAGAAATAAAGATATTTGATAAAGAAACGCTTCCAAAGCAATAAATCTCGAAATTAGTTGTTAACGAAAAAAATATTCAAAATGTATTTAAAAATGCACTTTTATTAGTCTATCAATACACTTTTAACAAGTATATACATTTTTATTAGTGATTTTTTTTTTATTTTAATCATTTTCAATTTTTTTAATCTTGATACTTATTGTTCCTTAAACTCACCTCCAGGTGGCGAGCAACGCAAATAAAATAAATTGTAATTTAACGAACAATTATAGATAACTATATTCTGAAAATATTAAAATAATGCATCATCATGAAGAATACATAAGTGAATAAAATTTCTTCACTGGAATAGGCTAGAAAATGATTGAAAATGTGGTTTACAAAATTCCAACAACTCAAACTCAATTTACAAACAACTCAAATTAAATACAAATATTACAAATTTCCTAAAAAAAATACAAAAACGGGTCAAAGATCATTTCGCTGTGCTTTAATTTATATTTTAATTCTATTTTTATTTAAATTAGATTGAATACATAATAAAAATACTGATTCCCCGCTGAATATGGTGATTCCTACTGATTTTTTACTACTGATTACCTACTGAATATATGATAGTATGGTGACATTTGATTTCTTCTAAAGTGATGGCTTTACTCCTTTGTGTATTGCTTGTAAATCTACAATAAAAGTACGACGAGCGCATGATATATGTGGAAAAACTTCTGTTAGTCACGGTTTTTTCCCTCAATCAAGAATAAATTGTTATTTTTAGTAAGTGAAAGTGGTAGAAGTGTAGCAGTGGTGGTAGAACTCTGGCTTGAACCCAGTGTAAGGATTGATTACCTCTCTGGAGGATTTTCAAAGAAACCTGGCCCAGACTTGTGTTTAACTTAATGAATGAACCGATATAACCGATGAAAACTAAACCGAGCAATGCCAGCAATTCATTATAAAGGCTCTTTGGTCTACAAGGTTTTGATAAACACTAGTTTAAGAAAACAATCAAGAGATATAAAGCATAATCTGCTCCTTTCGTCTTATATTATTTATTTTCAACACCTTTTAACTCCTTCAGCACTGGATTTGCCGAAACGCCCGTGTAAGAAAACTACTACGATCGCCCAATGACCCCTGTTAAATTTCCAGTCCTTTCGTTACTTGTGAATGATTGAATATCCCAGCACTCGGTTTTTATATGTTTTTGAGCCTGAAAGATTTTGGGTTCACGGAGAATTTTACCTATTCCCTTGTATAAATTCTCTTAAGAACATCGGATAAGCTAAATTTTCATTAAAGTATCAACCCTTGAAGAATAAGAGCTGTTATACTATAATGATGAATGTGATTATTCATACATTTGAAAGGTAAATTTCGTCTAATCTGTAGTCAGAATCGCATGTTTTCAAAATCTTAGGAAACAAAGGATAATCTCACTATTCCATTGAAAGCTGTGATTTAAAAAAATAAATGTTATTTATTATTATAATTATTCGTATCATTTCTTTCTACACATTCTAAAGCATATACTACTCAAATTTGGTTTCTAGCTTTCAAGTGGTACTTTCAGAAAAGAAAAAAAACTTGAAGTCCAGACATCCTGTATTGATCGAAACATTGAGAAGGAAATCAAATCTACAACAATCCCATATCCATTTCAGATTTTTATGAAATAAATCAGAAATTCATGGGAAATAAATGCACCGTCCCCAATAATAACTTTCCGAAGGACTCAATCTATTTTATTATTATTATTGTTATCATGGTGAATCATCAATGCCAATGTCACTGCGCACAAAAATGAATAAAGCATGCATTGTTAGTTTATGAATGAGTCCCCTGATGACAGAATTTTGATTTATGTCATATTCGAACGGGTACTCAATCACTTTAATGACAAGAAAAAGGCTTTATTGTTGATGTATCGGCTTGATTTGCAGACATTTGGTTTAATGAAGTACACACTGGATGTATAACGGTTTACTTGAATGTTCAGTGCAGCGATTTATTATCTGTGCGTCGTTATGGAAGGTAATATATGAGGCTTCCACTACAAAATAGTTGCTTCATTCGGCAGTAGGACAAATGGAATTATTTATGACACACTGTGGAATATCAGAAAATGACAAATGGTCGAAATTCAAAACTCTTTAATATAATTAAAGTTTTTACTTTGCAGCACACAAAGTTTATAAAGAAAAAGTGTAGCAATCACTTAAAAATGGAACTCCAGATCTGACGATATATATATATATATATATATATATATATATATATATATATATATATATATATCGTCAAATCTGGAGTTCCATTTTATATATATATATATATATATATATATATATAATATAAAATATGTAATGATATTTTAAACTTTTAATTTCAATTTAATTAATTTCCAAGATTTTATCTTAATTTAGCCCATAATAATTTCATTCTAAAATATTCTCTTATTTCGTGATCCAATTCCACTTTCTCTACTTAATTAATTCAAGAGAAGCTATATAAAATTGCTTAATCAGCTAAACGCCGATACTTTCACACGCTCGGCGTGAAGGGGTAAAAATGTCCAGTAAGCACATTCTTTCTTAAAAGATCCCTGTGTTTTCCTTACATGTGATTGACATGCGTCAGAAATCCCTATCAGAATCTAATATAGCGCTGTGAAGAAATATTTTCCCTATGAAAATCTAAGGTTATATAAGGCGAGGGATAATTCATTTCGCTCTTCTTCTATACTTCCGCTTTTGGCCGCGCTGTGGCGGACGCGAAATGTCCGCGTCTTTGCTTATAAATAATTATGCTTTCCCGATGGATTAAAAAGAATTTAAAAAGATAAAAAATATCTTCACTGTCTTCAAACTGCATTCTGCTTCACAACAAATAATGTTATATATATATATATATATATATATATATATATATATATATATAATATACAGTTAGTAATAAAAACCAAGTTAATAGGAAAAATGTATCAAAATTTAATTAGGATTTTTTCTGTGAGAAATCCAGACTAAAATTGTCCAACACTATTGACTCCTTTGACTCCTCTTGAGCCTAAAATCCCCTGAAATTAGGCCTAAGAGATACACCATTTTTACATAAAAATAAAACAAAAAATTAAAAGAATACGATCACTAATAAGAAAAAATACAATAACATAAAATAATCATATAATGATTCTCATAACCAATTATTAAAACAAAAAGGAAAAAAAAAAAAATACCAGCAGCTGGGAAAAAAAATATTTTAACATAATCTGACCCCTTTTTGCTTCCCGCACCCTAAACGATTTTTGCTAATGCCATTCAAGGTAAAAATAATTGAAGCGCGTCAGCGCCATCTATTGAGTTAGTTAATATGCAATATATGTTAAAAATTTATTTATCACGGGGGGCATATTATTTACAAGAAGCGATGATAAAACGGACCTCCGTTTACATCCCGATACAAGAGAAAAAAGCAAAAAAAGACCGAAATTTTTCCCTTTAGTGGTTTTATTAGGAGATTCTAATAGGAATTTCTTTCACACGTGCAATCTTAGAAACGGGAAATTAAGATATATTGAAATGAATGTAGTAAACATTAAAGGATTTTATCCTTTCACTTGAAGCATGGCAAAATGATAAAATGAGCAGTTTTATAAAAAGTATGTTTAATTAATTAAATAAAAAAAGGTGGAATTGGATCAGAAAATGAAGGAAATATTTAGAATGAAATTAATAAGATAAATTATGATGAAAATTTGGAAATTAATTAAGATTTAAATTATATTAAGAGATATCATTACATATATATATTTAAAATTATACCTGTCTATGTGTGAATATAGTAACTTAAAACCGCTTTGAGTTACACTGATGAAATTTTGGTGTACACTTAGATGGAATTTTAAGCGAAATCCATTCAGAGAAAGCTTGTCTGACGATTGTTCGAATATACGTTAGTGTGAAAAAAAAATAACTATTAGGTACATAAAGATCAATAAAATTAGTTACATGTATTTAACATCAGAAAAGAAGATATATGTCATATTGAGGACCGAATCCCTTAAGAAGTTAATTCTCTGTTGATGTGTATTTTCAAACGCCTGTAAAGAGAAAGATTCTAAAAAATGATATATGTGTAGTAATATATATATATTTTAAATATAAATATTTTACGAGGAAGAATAATAATAAGAAGAAAAAATAATTTCCAGAATTTTTTTGTGCATGATAATTTTTATTTCTCGAAATTTTTACATGTGATATGCTTACTTTCATAATGCCTGAATAGTGTCACTAAATTTTTTTTCACCATTCCTCTAGAACTTTTTATAAACAATTAGGCAACTATATCTAATTACTAAATCCTCACTTTAAATTAGTGTAAAAGATTTTAAATCTTTGAAATATTTTTCAAAACTTACTTATTTTTAAGATTTGGATTAGCTATCTTTGATTGAAGTACATATGATATTATTTAAATAAATCATTTTTAAAAATGTAATACGATTACTATGGAAACTGATTACGCAAATTCTAAATAATTCGTGCTTAATATCTAGTTTCAATAAATCCGGGACAGGCGTTTATAAAACTCGTGAAAAAATACAAGCCATCACAATCATGACGATAAGTGATAGGTAACTTGGCGTTGCTCTCTTGGCGTAATATGGGAATCGCCAAACAAACATTTTATTTTTGAAATAGTTGCGTAATCAGAAAGTCGCCAAGTAAACTTGTGAATCCAATCATCCTGCCAAAATCATGGAATTTTATGTATAAATGGGCTTGGAAATCGTAGCGTAATCTGAAAATGGGCTAGTAAACTCATTAGCTTGGCGTAATTTGAAAATCACATATAAACTAGAGGACTCTAAAAATACAAGTCATCAACATTTTGACGATTGGAAATAGACAACTTGGCGTAATATGAATATTGCCGAGTTAATCCCTTATCTTTACAATTGTTGCGTAATCTTAAAATTACCAAGTAAACACGCAAATTTATAGTCTTGCCAAAATCTTGGAATCTTATGTATAACTGGGCTTGAAAGTCGTAGAATAATCTAAAAATCGGTTAGTAGACTTATTAACTTGGCGTAATTTGAAAATCACATGTAAACTAGGAGGCCCTAAAAAATAAGTACTTGATGTTTAATTTCAATACAAGATTTCTGTATTCAAATATTAAAAACAGTTCTGAGGAAGTACTTTAAATTTCTTAAAACAAACAAGCCGTAACTGAAAACTTTGAAACTACATGTTCCTATTCCATACTTCCTGCTAGAAGGGAAATTATTGCATTACTATTTTCTCTTTTATACAACTGTTAAACCAGTTTGAAAGTTTAATATTTTCCAAAATGAGTTGAATTATTTGATATTTCTATATAATGAAAAGAGAAGGAATTTTCAAATAGTTCTAGCACTCTGTTTTATGGAAATCGAAGATAAAGACAACTTCATAATAAAAAATAGACTTTATTTCATCTCTGATAGTACCATTACATAATAAGCGGAAAATATGGAAACGACAAATCTTTTTCAAATGGAAACCAACTCTCTTTCCGTTGTTCAGTATTTTCAAATGGAATGAAATATATAAATTTATCAGTTTAGATAAATAGTTCGTACTAGCTAAATTATGCGAGATTTATTCTGCAGCTGAATCCTCAATTTAAATTAAAACGACTTATTTTCTGCCAAAACTGGTTTCAGCTGCTCACGGATGAGTAACTACTGGCAGAATTTTCTGGTGAATTATAGCGGTGGAACTGGGAATTTGAAACAGCATTTTCGTGGAAGGTTTGATTCTCGAAATTGAGAAGGTAACTTTTCAAAAGTCTAATTATGATTTTGGAAATTTAAATGATGATTGAATTGGGAACTGGTTAGTTGAACAGCTGGTTTAGATCATATATCTGAGATCCTTGAACTGCTTGTTTAAATTGGAAATTTCAGCTTTCTTAATGTTGCTAAATTGAATAAGTATGAAATCATAATACGCATGGTAGTTTTCTCTAGCATTTCAATCAAAACATTATAGAAATATTTACATCACAATGCTTATAAATTGCGAAATTTCAAGCATTGCGATATAACTGTAAAAAGTTTTTTTTTTTTTTTGCTTAATTTTATACGTTTTACAAGATATAAATTCTGCATTTAAAATCTTGGCATTATGTTTTATAGTTTTTAAAGAAGTTTACCACAATATGTACATGAACTAAGTCTTTGATCTTTACATTTTATGCATCTAACATTGTTACATTCCTGTTTTTTTCTTACTGTATCGTATACATTGTATAGATAAAGTGTGGTAATCATAAAAAAAGTTAAACTTGAGATTTTGACAAATCCCCGCATTTTAGACCTCCCTAATTTAGATAAGCATATTTTTAGAAAATATATATTTGCCTGTGACAAAGATAATTGAAAATTATTTTGAGCTAGATGTGTGAAATTTGATATTTCTATCAAATTCTGAGTAAAATACGCTCCTAGGAAGTCTGTCTGTCCGTATGTTTGAATATAAATTAACATGATAATTGCAAAAGACAGAGAATCATGTAGATAAAATTCGATACATAGATTTAATATCTATAGTATTGAAACCTGTTAAATTTTGAGCCAAATACCAACGAAAGGTTAACCATCTGTCGGCCCCAATCCCTTCAATATATCAAATTTGGCACGGGATTCTGTGACTAGCAAGTGCAGTTTTGTGTCAAATTTTTGTTACAATCGGGTGAGACAATCATGCCAAAAACATAAATTCTATCTTATGTAATATTAACGCAAACCAGGGATTCATCGCCAACACGCTCGCTAAATGATGCCACTATAGATTCATTAAAAATGTTAAATTCACGCCAAAAGTTAATATTACTTAACAATTGAACGCCAATTCCATATAAAGCTTTCTTGGTAAGGCAAGAGTATTAAAGAATTTGCGAGAAAGTTATGAAACCACGTCCCGTTGGTTTCTTTAACTTTGGCTAAACACGTGATAATATCATATTAACGTTACGAAAATTAGTAAGTTATAAATTAATACAAAAAGGTACTCTTACATTAGTGAATCGATTTTATTATCTAATATGTTCAAAATTAAAAGTATCGACAGTGATTCTAGTATATCTCCTTGTTTTTCCTGTTTTGTTTTAGTCATCTGAAAACTGTATTTTCTTAGTAAAAATTAGAAAATATGTCCGAAGGAATTCACTTTTATTACAATAAATAGCGAAGTAGTCATAGATTTTCCATGAACTGATACGAAAGTCCGCGTATGAAGATGTCAAAAATTGTGGAATTCTTCAAACTCAGAAACAATAAATTAAAATAAGGAAAATAATGATTAAAAAATTACTGTTTTAAGTAAAATTAAGGCAAATAAGTATATGTAACTATTTAAATGTGCACAAAAAAATTGGAGTAAGCAATATTTCCTTTCTTTGGGAAATGGCGAGTTTGTTTATTATTCCCATTGTTACGGCAGATGGTTTTGTTACCATCTGCTCCATTGCTGTGTTTGTAGAATTTAACTCATATGAAAACACACAATTAGAATTATTTGCAGAATATTTTAAATAAGAAGTTAGTGATTGTTCATTAAGTTCATTCATAGTAATTTTTCCTCTCGCATTATTGAAATAATATTTTAAAAATTCAAACTCTTATTTTAACTAATCTTTGTTAAACAGTAAATCAGAATAGAAACAGGCAGAGTATATACAAGTAAATTCATTTGAAAGGATACATTGTTAGGTTACATAAATATTCAAATGAAAGAAGTAAAATTTCCTATTTAAAGAGAATCTATTATATTGCTTTAGTTACTTGACGTGTATTTAAGCCTATACGATACCCCCCACACAATAGTAAACTATCTTTGTAGATAAAGGTCAAATAAAATTTCAAGAATTCTACATGTGTTCTTTGAAATGATGTATGCATCATTAGTATGCAAAACTGAAAAGGAAGTCTAAAAGTATGTATTTTGCATGCATATGCTAACGGACTTTTCTGTGACCATTTGCGAGACAATAGTGAATTTCCAATTCCATCTATAGTTCTAAAAGTATGTTTTATTCATAAGAAGTAAGGAAAAAGTCAGTTTAATGCAACTCTTGGATGCATAACCTTTTACTTTTAACAAGGAAAACCAAATATACTGATTTGTTGAAAGAAGAAGTGATCTTTGACGTAAATGGGTTATTGTGTGGGTGATGGCAAAATAACTCATCTTGTATTTATCTCAATCCGAAAACATTCTTGAATAATATACTTTATCGAATTTAAAAATTCTGGAGAGAAGATTTATTTGTAGTAATTTTAGAAAGAAATCAAAAAAGTGATATAAACCACTGTTGAGGATAGGAAAAATGTATTTCTTATTACATCGACGTATAACTCAATAAATATAATTATACAGAACTACCATGACTTTGGCATAAAGAGTTATTGAAACAAATACAAGATGACAAATAAATATTATCTTGTATTTATCTCAATTCGAACACATTCTTAAATAATATACTTTATCAAATTTTTTAAAAAAATCTGAAGAAATGATTTGCTCCTTAAGAGAAAATTTACTGGTAGTAAATTTGGAACGAAATAAAAAAAAATATATGGTGTGAACCATTGTTGATTAGTCTGATAATGCTCTAAGTAGAAAATCAAAAACACATTTCTGTGTCTTTGATATAATTAATTCTGGCTTGTTTTAGTGTTTAATGCGCAAATAGTAAAAAAATAAGAAATATGTAAAAAAAGAATGGCTATATGAAAAAAAAAGAAAATGTTTTTTTGATGTAGTTTACACTGATTTCATTCCTTAATGAAATGTTGATGTATTTTAATTACAATATTCTTCTTTTTGTATTTATTGATTATAATACAATCCATATTTATAGACGATACACTTATATAACTAATGTTTATGTGATGTTAACATACATTGCAAAAAATCATTTTTGCTACTTATTTTCAAATGCAGAAAAAAAAGTTGTAAAAAATTCAGACTGCTTTATTGAGTGTTTTTGCAGCTTCATTGAACTGAGCGGTATGTTTTAAGAATTGTTCTGGAATGTGTTCTCCGTATCACCAAACTCCATTCAGTCACAGGAGAAAAGGTATAAAAAAAATCGAAAAATAGACTTAAAACAGAAATTTTAATGTGACCCAAAAATAGACTTAACCATAACTATATGATTAAACGATAAATTGTAAAAATTAATTAATTTCATCGCTATAGGGGATATACAGCTTGGCAGAGCTGCAGAATGTTACAATATTAAGAAATGAATAAAGTATCGATAGAAAATTATGGTTTTATGAAAATAAAAGAGTTAAAATATAATAAAAATTCGGAAAAAAAAGAAGTGATATAAAAATATTTCAAATAAATTTATCAGTCCTAAAATTTCCCTGTCTGAAAGTAGGGTTTTCTAGGGTGACTCTAAACCATATGTTGTAAGATTTTTGTGTGAAAACAGCTATCCACAAGAATTCTAAAAACTGAATTTTCACCCATTGTTCAAAATAAACAATCTATACATATATCTTGAGTTAAATTTTTAAGCAAATATGTGCGTACTCGAAGTCCTAAATTTCCAAATTGAGGCTTTGGAAAAAATTCTAATTCCAACTTTAATTTCTAAATATCAATTCAGCATATTGTAAAAAGAATCACTAAATTAGCATGCGATCAGTTTTCCATTGATGGGCAGCTAATGCCTGTTTCAACATTAACTGACTTTATACCGCCAAAATACAGGATGCAGCTGCAGAATTGCTCTCAAATTTTTCTTAAACCATCTGCTTCTCCAGACTCGTTTTTTTCTTTTTTGTATAAAAAGTCTCGAGTAATACAAACAACCCCAATTTTCATTCAAAAAGTATGGTATTTTGATTCTTATTTAATCTCCAATGGTAGAATCGAAAATGGAATGAGGCAGTGATTTGTGATAAAGATATTGTCTGCGACGGTCGCTTTCTGTGACGTCGCTGATGACAGAGTGCTCAGACTAATTGAAAATTCCGTCTGTCCCTACGACCTCCGTTATGCGAAAATGTCAAATAATTCAACCCATTTCGAGGAATATTAAAGTCCGCCAGCATTAGAAGAGATATCTGAGAGTAAAGAATTAATTCTAGACAGTTACTATTTTGCTAAAATAAGAACGATATTGGAATTTGAAACTGAAGTTTTTGATTATTATTTGAAAAAAAGTTTTTGAAAACCCCCTTTTTTCCTTTCTTTTTTTTCTTTTCTGATAGCTAACTTAAAGTATGTTGTTGCCTTTTTATTTTTAAATTCCATTATATGTTTTTTGGTTTTAAAAGAAAGCAACACATTTCTATTAAAATTGTTATGTTAATAGCATTTTCTTAAGGGATCAACTTTTTAAGATTTTCTTTCTAATTGTTTTTGTTATTTTATTCCTGTTAAAAGTTTTTTTTTTCATTTTTATATAAAAATGAGTCTTTATGGTAATACAGGCTTACTTATTTCCTAAGTAATTGGACTGGATCCTACGGAAGATTACACCAAAGTATCGGATGAACAAGCGTATTAGGATTTTTACAGTATGGAAAATACTCAATAAATTTGAAATTTTCTGCATATCTTCGAAAAAATTATTCCTCAAGAAATATCTTTTAAAATTCAACATTTTTATTTTCAAAAATGCCAACTTCATTTTCCTTGAATTTCTTACTTATTTTTTTTATAAAATTTCCAAATATTTAATAAATGAATTAGTGCAGATGATTTGCTAATAAATAAATTTATATATATTACGTTGTTTGGCAATTCACAGATTTTGAACTTTTTTATATTTGCTTTGGATATTTTAGGTTTATTTTTAAAGATATTTTGTAAACGTTTATTATAATTTTTAATGAAATTATAAATTTAATTTCAGGAAACAATTACTACAATTAAAATCTACTACCCTTTTGTACTTAAGTATTCATCAAATTAAAAATTAATTAATATTGTTATTTCGAAGAATATTATTTAATTTATTGTATCAAAAAACTCATTTAAACTATTGTAATGCTTAATCATTTTTGAAAAAAAAATATGTTAAACTACAAATGTAAAGAGCTTATGAAAAAAGTGAATTCTCAAAGGGTTTTAAGAATCGCCTGGTTTAATTAATATTCTGTTTTAAATTTTGTAAGTTTCAAAGGAAAAAATGATTTTGTGTATCAAAATATTTTATGGTTTACTTCATAAAAAATATTAGATATGAAAATATCTTGATCCCCATCAAGACCGGTTATAAAGTTGGTATTATTTTTAAAAAAATAAGGAATATTTGAAAATATAAGAGATTCAAAAATAAAAAATATATATATTTATTTATTATAATTTTTTCTAATTACAATTTTCTTTATAATGTAATAAAATTATTTCTTATAATATATCATTTTCTTCTCTACTTATAAGTGCTTTCCAAAATTCCTACCCTTTTTTGTATTCTTTTTACTAAATATAGCTCATAATTAGCATCGTTTTGCTGAATTATATTGAATGAATAAGGCAAACATAATAAACCTTTTAAGTAATATTTCAATTGAAACTGTTGTTGTGAAATTGTATGATTTTAAAACTGTAACTTTTGATAAGCTTTGTGAGCTACTTCTAATACTAAAAAAGTTATTTATTATATATTTCTTAATAATGTATTCAATACTTTTTTTTGTAAATTTTAGGAAATCCCACATTTAATTTGATGCTCTTTTTCTGTCTGAATGTACGATAGATTGTCAAACTAAATAAAATAAAAATGGTCCTAAAAACTTCTAAAGAATCATTCATATTGTTTATTTATGATGAGAGTGATATTTTTATTAAACACTTTTATTTAAATTGCTTAATATAGGATTGAATTTGTGACCGATTTTTTTTTCATTTTCTGATGTGAATTATCTGGTATGACCTTTGAGTATCTCAATTGTAATGCATTATTTTAATATTTTTAAAGCTTAACTATTAATCAATTGATTAATTTAATTAATTTTTCAATACATGCTAAGGGTCAGTTTGGTTGTCATGATTTTATAATTTTTTTAATAATGAGTCAAAATTCTGAAAATTTTAAAATATATATAATTGCAATATATAAAATGTATGAAAATGATAAGATTTTTTAAAAAAATCTTCTTTTTAGTACTACTCGAATGTGTGTTCATAAAACTTATTTTTATTAAATTTGTAAAATAATAATTTTATAAGTCATATCATTTTTATCTTAATAAATCGTGAAGAGATTCGTTAAAAAATGTGCATATAAAGGAAAATGAATAAGTTTCCAAGAATTGGCAACACCATTTACTTTTGATGTCCCTAAATATATTTAAAAAATGCGGTCATTTTAAAATTATCTGCATTGTCCTGTTTCAGATTAATTTCTTCTGCTTTTACATTTGAACGAAGAATATTTTTTAAGAAATTTAAATTAAAACAAAATAACATGATTATTTAACTGAAAAGATAAATAATTTTTGACTTTAACTGTCTGTAATCCGATCATTGAAACGATTTATTTGCAGACGATACAAAACTAGAATAGCTTGAACTTATTTTGAAGTATTTAATTCATATTTTCCCTTTTAAATGGATCGTTTGAGGCTCTGAATGTTAAAATTTAAGTTAGAGGTTAAGCTAGCAGCTAATTATATATTTAATTAAAATTCGAAAATTATTATTGAAGTTTCGGGTGCGTAAGTCTTAACTTTCGGAAATAAGCCTTCCATGCAAATTCCAATTCGTAATTCAAATCTCACAGGAAAATATAACTCTAATTTCTCCTAAGACAGAACTGAAACTTCTGCACAAACTAGTTTAGACAGAAAATATCTTATTTCCTCTCAAATAAAGGATTCATTTGGGTAATTTTCTCAATGGTTTCATTTACCAGAATAGATGAATAACTTCATTTATATCGATTTGAAAATACAGAACAATAGATTGAGAACCAATTTTCATTTGAAAGAGGCTTTATATAACCAGATTTCTCCGTTTCTTGTTATAATTTACATTTGAATACGAAATAAAAGTTGAAATATATAGTAAATATGGCTAATTAATTATATATATAATTGCTAATTTTGAAGATTAAATTTCGAGATTAAATTGAAATTCAAATTGTAACGTAATTCTGTGAACTAAATTTCGAAATTTTTTTATAGATTATAGAATAAAACAGAATCTTAAAGCCTTCTAAAAATTATATAATAAAGAAACATGGGTCTGTTTTTGACAACATTAGAGGTATTTCAACAAATGTAAAAGTTAAGTTTATTTATTTGGAAGGCATTTTTGATTGATTCTCAAAAATGCCATCGATGTTTTCTGCACACTTATTATAAAAAATGTTTTACAATTATAGTTTCTAATATTATCGTTTTTTCTCAAATTGGGCCTTTTGTTCTTTTTGTATCATAGATTTCCATTAAAAATCTGGTGGAGTGGTCTTCTGAAAGTATTTCGAATTCTCTGTATTAAATGTACTTGGACTTTGTTAACTGTATGCCATTGGCTAACAATGGTTACGAAACAGCATATTAGAATGAGATTTTTCCTACCGATTAAAATCAAATTTGATCAAGCTTTATTCAAAAGATTGCACACTAAATTTTCTTCTCTATAAGAGGTAATCTATTTTAAATGCAAATTGTTTCGAATTAATAAATCTAACTTATTGTTAAATTCTATTATGCAATTATTTGCATTTTTGTGGCATTGATATGTATAATATTTAAACTCATTTGCATGTTTTTCTTTTTTATATTACACGTGAATATTTTAAATTTTCAGAAAAATAATCACCAAAGGTAAGTAAAAATTAATACCCAAATGTGTTAGAGAAAATGTTATTTTTCACCGAATGGTGATTGTACCATAATTTTTGCCATTCAATTAGTGAAACGGCAACGGAAATTAAATTTAAAGAGAATCTCTTCATTGAATATATATAAAGTCGAAAAAGAGTGTTAAAAACATCATTATTTCCATTTTTTTTATTATTTTGGCAGTTTTTTTCTAATAATTATTATCGTAAATTTTTGATTTGAAAAGGACGAAATTATATCATAGGAACTTAGCAAAAGATTTAAGATAAATTTTTTATTCAAATTCAAAAAATTGAAATAGCAAATTTCGCGAAGAAAATTGTGGATTTTGACATTGTTTTAAAAAAGTCATTTAACTTGACTTATTTCCTATTTGTAAAAATGGAATTTTGTAACCGAAATTTCCTTTTCTTCCATATGCTTCAATAGCTCTTAAAATTAGTAAATTTATGGATTATCACTGTATCAATATAGAATTTTAATGTATTTCAGAATTCTGTTATCAGGTAAAAAAGATTTATTTAAAATCTGGTGGCAGTAAATTTTATATTTAGCTTTAATAGCTTAAATAATTTCATTATAAATATGTAATGTTTAAACTATCTGAGCAGGTTCGAAACGGATTAAAAATTATTTTAATGTTTATATAGCGTTTTTGTATTAAAATAAAGATAAAATGATTAATAAAAGCGAAATTGTTTAAATATAAAGACAGCTTTCGAAAAGAAAGTATATTTTGATGTAAATTTAAAAATTTATTTACAAAAACTAGGATTGTTCTAATAAAAAAAAAAAGAAAAAAAAAGTTACAGTTTTTCGTTTTTCTTTGTAACATTACGTGTGTAATACATTTTAGAGCGTAACTAACTATTATCTAAGAATTGTGTTCAAAAATAAAATGAATTATGCAATATATGAAATTATCTATGAAATTGTGGAATTTTTTCAACAATATTTAAATTAAACAAACATAAATACTTTTCTAGAGCATTCAATATCAAAAACCATAGTTGATTGTATTCTTCAAAACATAACGAATACTAATTATAAATTTAATTAAGATATCTTGATTATATTTTGAGATATGAGGAAGTTAGTACGATAGAATTATGAAAAATCTCGTTCTTTAGAAAATGTTTTTAAAGATTTTAAATGCTTAAATATAAGCATCAGTTATCAGTAAAAAAGTTTCTATAACTTTGACTTCTAATTGATATAAAGACAAAATGCAGAATCATTGGAAACAGAAACGTAACTATCTTTTGACACTGTAAAACCATAAAAATGTGAATTTTCATCCTATTCATGTTTTTTACCTAGTCGGATACCTTAATATAACAACACATGAAAAATTCAGAATACTATCTTATAATCATCGTTATATATTGAATAAATAACATTAAAAAAATGACATTTAAAATTAAACACTAAAACAGTAACCTTTCAAATCATTTTGAAAGGTTACTGTTGTATTTTCACACCATAAAAAAGATTTACTTAATTAGGTCCTGAGTAAAGATTTAATTAAATTTGCAAGATCATCGTTTAGCTTTTAAAAGCTGACTTCTTAATTTTCAGCATTAAAACTCATTGAAGATTCCATTTCATAATCTCAATCACACATTATGACAGATTCCAGCCATATTTCAACAGATAATCCTCAACCAATTCATTTGTGGGTATTTATCTGTTTTAAACGAGAACACCTCTTTCTCGCCAAAATGGAGGATTCAGCTGCAGAATCCATATCGCATAATTTATCCCCTGCCTACCATTTTCCTCACCTGATGAATGGGCTCACTTCCCCCATTTCTGAAAATATGGAACAATGGGAACAATACACATTTCCATTCAAAAACATTCGGTATCTTCGCATTTTCCATTTATTGTCTAAAGTTACATCAGAGATATTAAAAGATGAGATAAATCAAGATCAGCGATAAAGAATTCGCCCCTTTTGATCGTTCTCTGTACAGTAATTGTTGATAGAAAGCTAAGGGTAATTAGAATTTCCTTCTGTTGTACTTTATATTGTTTCCGTTTAAGTCAAAATGTCAGATGTTTTAAAGAACTTCAAAGTATATTAGAGCCTTAATGTTTTCAAAGAGATACTTGAGGTTCAAAAATAAATCCTATGTCATTCCACTTTTAGATTAAATAATTTAACAACGGTGACAACTATAAAAGCTTCCAGCTTCTAGCTATATTAGATAGAGAAACATTTAAAAGAATTTTGAAATTTCATTTGAGTTTAGGAACAGATGGGTTGTTGTTGTTTTTTTCGGAATTTTTTATAGGACAGATGTTTTTTAAATGTTTCGTAAATGTACAATATCTTTTAAGAATCACTGATGGGAGTTGACTGTTTGATTCAGCTGTTATTTTTAATTTTGTTATTTAAATATTCGAAATTCATATAATTAATTTTGTAGTCATATTTGCTTAGTCATAATCACAATTATAATTTTGAAATCATAATGAAACACAGATTTTCCAAAATTTTAGTTAAGCTTTAGTATTCATTATCATATTTATTACAATATTTTTGAAATCATTTTCTCTCAAAATCAATACCAGATGACGCCACATGTTTAAAATTAAAAACGAATAACATTAAGTGTTAAATTTATAAATAGGCTTTGAAAACATTGGAATTTTTGTTATAATTTTGAACCATAATTGTACAAAATTTCATGGTTTTATTACATAATATAAATTATGGAGAATCATCTTTTCGATGTTCGTGTAACATAAATTCATACAATTGCGAGAACTAAGCGTTTTATGGATTAAAATACTCTAACTGCTTGCTTTTATATGAATCTCTGCCTTTAATTGGAACAGAATGAAGTGTAAGGGGAACTAAATGGGAACATGATTAGTATAGAATGAAAATAAATAAATAAGTTTAATTAATTTGTTAAGTAAATAATTAGCCTAATAAATTAAAAATTAAAATATGACGTGTTTTTAAGTGTTTATTTTAAAAGAGTTTTTTTTCTTTTTATTAGCAAATAATAATTTGAAAAAGAAACGCTAAAGTCACCCTCGGGAATCTACAATGCATTTGTAATTAAATTTCGCTACGAATCTGAAACATTGATTCTTTGCATAGCTAACTGCGTAAGAAGGAAGAGAGATTAACAAGTAATTCTAATGGATATAAAATCAGTGATTCCCTCTCGGAATGAACTTATGGCTATTTCACAAAGAATTTACAACTTTAACAGTAAAGCTCAAGAATCCCGAATATTCATAAACTTTAACGATACCTCCATTAGGACTCGAGATCCAGCGTCTGTTCTAGAGCATTCGATGCTTTGTCATTGGAGCTATAGAGGTGAAGCCGCACAAAAGAGAAAAGCAAGCGAGTCCAGATAGAATAGTTGGGTGAATCTCGGAATCTCTTTGAAACATTGAGTTCTAACGTGTTTTGACTGAACGCTATGTTCAGTTGCAGTTAATTATTAATTATTTGCTACTTGTATAAATATAAATTTTGAAAGTGCTGTATTTTGTACACTTTGTCAGTGTCTACCTATGTTTACAGTTCCTGTGTAGAATAATGGATTATTATTGAACTTGCTGGACGTTTCGCCTTACACTTGCTAAACGGATTTTTCATTAACAGTAATAAAGTGAGTTATAGTTTGATTGAATTAAGCTATTGTAATATATAACTAGAAATTTTAAGGCAATTTAATAAAATACTATGCAAAAAATGTGTTCATAAAAAATGTTTAAATATAAATTATAAAATACTTATTAAAACTTTTAATTATTGAAAAAAAAAACCCTATACCGAATTTATCGCATTCTGTGTTACTTTGTAATTTTATGTTAAGATACTAAAATAACCAGCTATTATAAATATTTCATGTATTCATATTTAGCATATTATTTAAAGAAAAAAACTGGAATCGAATTTAAAAAGAAACTATTTGACCAGATTTGAACATTAAATGTTATTTAGTTTTGAAAAAAAAAAACATTTTTCAAAGATTATATTTTTATTTAAATGAATATACATTCTATAAAAAATTAAAGCCATCAAATTATTCTCATCAAAAATTAATTCACATTTTTTTTTCATTAAAATATGTATACATACATAAAATATAAAAATTACCTTAAGAAATTTAAATAAGTAATTCTCAAAAGATACACATTTAAATAAATATCAAAATAGCATCTCAAAGTTATGATTTTTATAGGTTCTGACAATCCCAATTTATACCTTAATTAATCTACGAAAAACTATGATTGAATTTTTCAACAGTTTTTATCTGATTAAAAATTCAATCTACCACGAAAAGGCAGGTTCCTGTCTTTAAATTCATTTGGCAAAATTCTATTTAATTGTATAGGTTTAAATGTTGAAATTTTTTTATTTAAATGAATGAAATTGTTAGGTTAAGTGTAATTCAGCAGAAATTTCGGATGTTGATTCCTTATCTGAAAGCAGATGATACTTGCTTCAACAGAAGATATCTCATTTTCGACGCAGCAGAGGAAACAGCTGCAGAATAAATCTCGCATAATTTTAGCCGGATGACAGATGGGTTGACTTATTTCCCCCATTTCAGAAATACTGAGCAGTAGAGATCTTATTTCCATTTAAAAAGGGTTCAGGGTTTTCATATTTTAAATTCAGTTTCTGGAGACAAAATCAAAGAAAATTTTTCAAATAAATTCGAGATTTGTAATATAAGGAAATATTTCAATTGATCATTTTCAATGGCTATGTTGATGACAGATTTCAGATATTAATTGAAAGTTCTCTTTATATTTATGTTATTCAAAAATGTCAAATAGTTCAACAGATTTCAGAGAATATAAATTCCCGATATCAATTTAAATGGTATATGAGATAGAAGAACTGTTTTCGCGTTCCTCATCGTTTTACATGCCTAGCAGCATCTATGTAAGAGTGTTAAACTAAAAGATTTCGATTACGGTTTGTTTACTTTCGAGTGAAAGTGAAATTTTCCTAAATATTTAATCTCCTTTTTGATCCAAATATTAATTTTATAATTCAGCAATTTAAATTTGTAACTCTATTCAATCAATTTAAGCTCATTTTTGACCTTTAACAGATATTTTTACACAACGCAGATTCTGTTTTGATAATGATTGATATTGGACTCCATTTTATACAAGGCAAAAAACAGACTAAAAGATATATAATAGAAGGGGAAAATTTATATTTATTAACGAAAAAGGAAGGAAAATAGATTATAGAATTAAAATATAAAATAAATAAATTATAATAACATAAAAAATTACATGTATGTAACAAATCATTTGTATATACATGAATTAAAACCGAAATGATTAAAATAGGTTTTGAATCATACTTTCTTTAATGTATTAAAAATCCAAACTTTCGTTTTAAACATCTTTTATTTTATTTTTAAGATATATATGTTTTCAAACTCATTAATAAATGGAGTCAATGGTACAAAATCAAATTTTAATATAATTGATGATTAATTGATAATTCAATTCCGAAAATATTAAAATAGTACGCTTTTATTGACAGCACAAGTGTATCAACTTTTTAAGCCCGAGAACATTAGAAGTTCCGTAAAAAATTGATTATGAAATTCCTTCTTTACAAACATGAAACAAACCAGGTCAAATAAAAGTTTTAATTAAAAATTCAAGATATGAGGGGAGTAACTGTAAAACCTCATTAAAAATTTGCTAGCGAATCGAATTAAATTGACATAAGCATAATAGAAATTTTGTAAAAAAATTGATTATGAAATTTCCTTTTCATGAACATGAAATAAATCAAATTTAGTAAAAGTGTTACATGAAAGATTAAAGATGAAAATGGATGGAATAAAAATGGAATAAAAGGAAATTAAATCGACTAAAAACATGGAAAATAAAAGACTTTGTTTTAAGTAATTGTTTCATTTTATATTTAAATTAAGAAGAAATTTAAACATAATACAGATGTTTTCTGGAGCAGAAGTCATGAGAAATATTTATAGAAAAAAGCGATGACATACAAATATTATAAACTATATTTTTATAAATATTCTGAGCGTATAAAAACAATGAAAAACTATATATTTCGCTTTTAATTAACAAAATTGAAACAAATCGTGTTAAATAAAAGTTTTAATTCAAGATTAATGATAAAGAAAAATGGCAAAAATAACTGTGAAATCCCATTAAAAATTATAAGTGAAACAGATTAAATTGGCATTAACCCTTTAGAAATTTTGTATAAAAATTAATAATAAAATTCCATAGAAATAAATAGATTTAAAATAGAATATAAAATAATTCATAGAAAAAAAACAGACGCCCATTATAATTTGATTCTTCTCGTTTTTATATATGTTTTAGGGTATAAAAATAACCAGTAACAATATACTTCGCTTTTAATTTTGAAACAAAGCAACAAAATGCTGACTTAAGTTTCCTACCATGTTTCAAACTCCAAATGCATTCAACCATCTCCTGTCAACTTACAGTACAAACTAAGGCAACCGTAAAACTGGAGGAAGCAAAGGGGTTTATCAAATTACTTCCTGTAAAAAAATATGGCAGTTTCCTAATCCGGAACGAAGCAGGATCTTAAGACCTGGAGAGGGAGTTTTCTTATCATCAATTAATTTACTCGGCTGCTTTTGCATAACTAACTTTCATTAAAACGTGGTACAGGTAAGCACGTAATTACAAGAAGGCTTCCGGACTTAAGCAACAGAGTTTTGAAGGTCACGCCGAAGTTTTCCTGCGTGCCTTAATTAGAAATTCTGCAGCGCCCTGTCCTGTCCTGTCCTGTCGTCGCAACTCAATCTCCTCCTCCAGTTTTTGGGAGTAGCCGAGGTGAGTTCTGGAACTGTGCCAGGTGCGTTTAAAGGGACATTCCGAAATGGCTGTTTGAGGAAACTGAAACGTAATTTTGTTGTACTTTTTAATAATGGTAATTAGTTTTCCTACAAATGAATTTTTAAGGATATATATTAGTTTTCATTTTGGAAATATCGTTTGAAGAAAATGTGTTTTTTATAACATATATAAATATGATATTGTTAAAGAAAAGGAATTAAAAGAACAACGAGGAAATTATTTTCGTATTAATGGTTTTATCAGGGTCGATATCAGTTGAATAGAATATCGGGATATATCAGTGGCGATTAGTATTGCGAAAATTGATATTCTTGGTAGATATTAGTCTCATTTTCAAAATAACGTTTAAAAAATGTATTGCTAATTTCTACTAGTTTTATGTAAAAATGTAATATGTAAGGATGCTATAACTTCGAAAACATATTTTTGTATGAATGAATCCTAAATTTGGATAGCAATGGTAATTAGTTTCATGTTAATGAAATTTTCAAAATAGATATGCTTACGTTTTAAAAATGTCTAATATCAAGATATTTTTAATGCATGTCAGAATGATATCGTTTAGGAAACAAATGCATTGAAAATTAATTTCGTATGAATGAATTATTTTTATTATAAATATGAATGATATTGTTTAGGAAGCAAATATATTGAAGAAATAATTTTATATGAATGAATTCTTATTATATATAAGAATGATATATTTTGGGATAGATTTTCTTATACTTTCCATTGGACTTAAATTTTCAAATTTTATTTGTTTGAAATATACAAAGCAACTGATTTATTAATTTAATTAACATTTTATTCATACAAAAATATAATAATAAATTATGAATTATGTGATTATTCACTAAAATCATAAATTATATATGACAATATTAGCAGTTGCGTGGCCAAATTGAGGGATAGTAAAAGCGGCAGAATTGTTTTCCTTCAGTGATTTTAATTGAGATTTTTGCAGGGATTTCTTTGCCATGTGTCGACTTTGAAGGGAATCTTAGGTATCTTTAAAAGGATGATGTAAGCAATAAGGATACTCATTTCTTTACTTTTAGAGTGAGAAAATGCTGAAGTCGGAAGTTTTATAGAGCATGAGTCAGAAAATAAAACATTTTAGAATAATGTTAATATGCGCTAAATTACGATAAGAATTATGAAATTAATTAGGATTTTAATTAGATTAAAAGATTTCATGATATATAATATTCTTTTACAAACTATATTTATTAAATTTATGATTTCAAAAGAATTCCAATAGTGACAAAAAGCTTTCCGGAAAAGCGTATTTGAACTTGATAACTATCATGAATCTTCATCTACGATAGAATGCCCGTTTCTTCAGAGATTTATCTTTACTTGTTGCTTTCATAAATGTTATAACTAACATTATATACCTAAACTTCTTACAGGGATATGAAATATAAATTTTCAAAATGAATTGCCTTATGTGTTCTTATATTTGTTTGTTCTTATGATGTGTTCTTATATTTGTTTCATAGTACGAGAACTCTAGCCATTTAATTTTTGAGTAATTTCAAAAAATTGTGGTGGAATGAAGATCTTTATGATTCGTACAGTGGAAGCAATAGGACCCATGTTTTCGTTAATATTTCTTTAATGATGAAATTTCACACAATACACGAAGATAAGACATTCATGTGCGCATAATAATAACAGAATAGCATCAAATCTCATTATAATTATAAACGCAATGCACTATGGGATGCGTACCTAATCAGGCATCGCCATCTATTATCCAAAAGAGAAAATAAAGTAATGCACCCGCTATAAAATATGATTAATAGAATTAATTAAATCAAGTAACAAAACATATTTATGTTTTTCTGCCTTAAAATTTCGCTGTCAAATTAAATTTAATGAAATAATCGTACAAGAATTTTTCACTCTTCCACTTTAAAATGAGTTTAACTTTATATGTATATTCAAACTATTAATTTATTTCTATCTTTTTCATAATTTTTTCCCTTTCCTTTTTCTTTACTTTAAACTCTGTTTACTTTCTTTTAATAACCATTAAATTATTTTTGCTTCGATTTCGTTTTAATTTGCGTTCTTCGTAAATTATTTCATTCGCTCAGATTTTCTTATTAAAACACGATATACTTTTTGCTTTAAAAACTAATTTTTTATTAAAATTCAATTAAATAAATTTGCTTAATATTCGAAAAACGTAAAAAAAGTATCGTTTTTTGTGTTGTTGTCAGATTATTTATAATTTTTCTCTCATTAATTTTTAATGGAGTAACTGAAGAGTAATAATAGAGTTAATTTATATCTATTTATATCGTAATCGTATCTATTAGAATATTTTATTTTTTTTAAAAAATGCTGAATCTCACAAGAAATAATTAACATTTTGATGAGATTTCTCAGCTTAAAAATTAATTTATCCTCAGTAAGTGTTGTTACACAATATTTCATTTAACTGATTAAAACGTGTTCATTAAATATAATGAATCTATTAGATCCAAATACATTTTGTTATAAAAAGAGAATGTATCGTATCATTTAAAAACTATTTTACTCTAAAACAAATTAATTGGATTTTTAAATTGTTCCTTTTTTGTGTTTACCACGATAGTTTTAATTTAATCTTTTATATTTAGAAATTTCTTCATTTTTAAATGATTTCATGTAAATATAAAATTAAAATTTGATAAGTACTGATTTTAAATGTAACGTCTAGGAAACCGCTTTAAAATATCTAATATTTCGACTTCTGAAATGAAATATTTTTTTAAAAAATCATGAGGCATGATTTTATGCCAGCTAATTACTTTGATTGAAATTAAAATACTTATTCTTATGAAACACTATGTCACTCTAAATTTAAAATAATTATCATCAATTATATTTGAAAAAAAAGGACGATACAGCTTTGACAGTTGGAAATGAAATTTATCATTGCGCTGACAGCTGTAAATAAAATTTATTACTGATTTGGCAGCAGTAAATAAAATTAATTTTTGCAATGACAGCTGCAATTTAAAATTATATTTGCATTTACAGTTGGAAATAAAATGCATCAATAGTTTGACAGCTGGAAATGAAACTTATTATTGTGTTGGCACCTTTAAGTTAGTTTTATTACTGACTGCGCAGATTCAAATGCATTTTCACCATAACAACTACAATTTAAATTTATTTTTGTGTTCATTGATGGAAGTGGAATTTATCATTGTATTGACCGTTCTAAATGGAATTTATTATTGCATTGATATTTGCAAATAAAATTTATTGCTGAATTGACAGATTTAAATGATATTTATTACCTATTGACAGCTCTAATGAAAATTTATTACTGAATTAACTGCTATAAATAAACTTTATTACTCTATTTAAGTTAATATTTCTAATGGTAATTCTGCCTTTTGTTCGCGTTTTCCAACTTGTGGAAACAATTTTATGTTAGATTAGAATTTGTCATTAAATTGACATGTGAAAAGGAAATTTATTATTGAACTTCTATTTATAAATAAAATTTATAATTGTATTAACAACTCTAAATGGAACATATTACAATATTGACTGTTCTAAGGGAAAAAATGTACTGCTCTGCTGAAGTCAATATTTCTAATGCTGCAGTTTATGACTCGTGTTCGCTTTGTTCACAACTATTCATAATTCCGTTTGAGCAAAGTTTCATTTTCGAAGTGGAAATCTTGTGTTATTTGATATTTTACTTCATGGAATATCCTACTTATCTAAATGCTGTATAATGATGTCATTAAATGGTGAAATGTAAAAATATGTGATTGGGATGGAAATTTCTAGACAGAATTTCAAGTTAAATGTTGAGAAAAGATCTAATTACTAAAATAGACAAAAGATCTAATCGCTAAAATAATTTATTCAAGAGTGGACTTGAATTTGATTTAATTTATTACGCAGAAGTCTCTTACATACTTACTTCAGTATAAAAAATAATGATAAGTGTTTTTCAAATAGATTAATCGAAACACTTTTTATCTTTATTAGTAATTCGTAAAATAATCAGCCATATTTTTATTCTGAATGTTTCATTAAAATAAATCACTATAAAAAAGATAAAGCGGTTATTTCTTTGTGTATTACATAAAATCAAAAAAAAATGAATCGATTGTATTTTATATTTTGTTATTCAATATGAAGTATTATGAAAAAACTGAAAAGAAAAACTATGAAGAAAAGGAAAGTTTTAATAAGATTCATTGCAGTTCAATAAATAGTTATATTTTTTATTCTTAAAAACCTATGCTCCCAATTCAAATCATAATGTCATCAATGTTCCTTCAGCTAGTTCTGCGGAAAGATATTGAAGAAAAAATAAAAGTATTGTAAAAGTCAAATCCCATAAATAGTGCATACACTGTAGAAATCTAAACAAGTCATAACATTTTCTTAACATTTTGCTAATGATTCTCTATGCAGCATTAATATCTGTACTCATAATAAAGATGAATGCGTGCACAAGCAAGACAATTTCGCTTACTTCTATTAAATATGACATTTGTATACTTTCTAGGGTGGGAATTTGGAGCGATTTTTTTAATTTTAATTAATTAAAAATTAAGCTGAATTCTGGATTTTCCCACTCTAATTTCCAAGAATATAGTTTAATCCTTTAAAGGGCCATTTTTCTAGTCATATAATGTTAAAATATTTTTAGGCTTGGAATTAGAATAAGAAAAGGGATTCATTTAGCTTATTGGATAAATTTAATTTGATTCATCAATTAATTTGGTTAATTAATAATGAAGTAACAAATCAAGACACGTCATTTTGTGTGAGATAAAGAACTGAAGCATCTAAGTTTCTGTCTTAGTCTTAGTCTTAGTTTAGAAGTTTCTGTCTTCTAAAAAAATTTGTCAGAACTGATGCCAACCTACATAATTTCATACAAAGATTGATACATTTCGTGGGAAGCATACTTCCCACGGCCCTGGAAAGGGTAAACAAAAAATTAGACCTTTTCAAAATTTTAAAAACTGTTTTTTCAAATTTGCTCGCATACGTAATATAAAGACTAGTAATCATCGAAAAATTCGAACATCAGATTTTGATGTATCTCCACGTTTTAGACCACCCTAAGTTCGAGAAATACATTTTTGGAAAATGTCCATCTGTCTGTCTGCTACAAGGTTAATTCAGAAATGCTTTGATCTAGACAGATGAAATTTAGTATACGGTCTATATACCAAGTATGCAGATTTCTGCGAAATTTTGAACAAAGGAAGTTTGTCTGCGCGGATGTTCGAATGTAATCTAAGACGATAACTACAAAGCGAAAAGAGCTAAATAGGTAGAAGTTGACGCACAGAAGAGACCTTTCATGTTTTGAGCTAAATCCAACAAGGGGTTAACCTTATGTCTATCTATACTTCCAGAAACATGAAAATGGAATAACTCAAAGATGGCTATATTTAAATATATCAAATTCTATATGGGATTTTGTGACTCCTTTTGTAATTTTCTTTCAAAATTTTCCTTCAATTGGCTGGAGAAAAACTCGTCTAAAACACAAATTCGATTTTAGGATACTATTAATCTTACGTCAGGAATTAACCCCCAAATAACTCGCCATAGATGACACGATAGATTCAGGGAAAATGCTATATTCGCGCCAAAGATTTAGATTTGTAACTTCTGCAAGGCGCGTTCTTTTGGATAAATCCTTTGTTAGAGAGTATGCAAGAAAGTTTTGGGAAGACCACTCGTACTGATTAATGATACTAATTTATCAATCGGACAGATTTTTGTTGAATATTGGCAATTTTTTTATAAATAATGTGACTGACTTCCGACAATTTTACCTGAAACTCAAACAGTTTTCATTGTTTCGTCAGATATCTTATCGTATGATTTTCTTCCGTTGTTGAAAGTTAAAGAAGAAGGATTATTTTTAATATATCTGTGTAGTTCAAAAGACAAATAAAAAAAAGGGATGTTACAATATCGCGAAATTTAAAGGGTAGATGATTCGAACATTAACATTTTTAATAGCGCTTATGTTATGGAACTGTCTTCATTACAAAAGTTCATGTAGGCGATAAACTGACTTTGTCTCTGACAATTCAATTGATTCGACTTTAAAAATAAAAGAATTTTTCAGTAAAATAAACATGTATTGTAAAAAAAATTGATTTATCTGAAATAAAATATAATCAAAACCCTCGACAAAACTGTTGTTCGCCTGCGACGACCAGTATTTAATAAAAATTGAAAGGCTAGAATAGTTTGTATGCTTTAAAAACCTTAACTAGATGATTAATCTGCATATAATGCCGATCAAAAGGTAGACACACCCATCAATGGTCAGCCGTTCTGGCTTTCTTCAGAAGGCACACATTACGGAATCATTCGATCAGAGGTACATTCCTTTAATGAGTGTTTTTGTTTAAAGCAAGAAAATTCATCGTTTCAGTACAGAAGATACATTAAACATAGTAATTCAGTAGAATTTTAAACACAAATATTAAGACATATAAAGTTTGAGACATGGAGTTATTATATCTTGCTCCGAGACACACAGGGAATCTCACCTTCGTCGTGAAAGGACGACAAGAACCAACATAGAATTTTCATGGCATATTACCAGCCTTGATGCAAACATTCCAGGATGAAGATGTCTCCTCATGGAAATGGAGGTAATTCGATCCCGCACTCTAATTTATACAAATGAAAATTGAGAACGAACCTACATTAGACTCTTATCCCTATACCTGAGGAGCTTTTCAAATATAATATGTGATTTATAAAACGTTTTTAGTGTAGATTCATTAATAAATAATTAAACAGTTGTATTTTTGCATTTTGATAGTTTTTTATCCTATTAACAATACCTCAAATTTGTTGTTGTTGCTTATCTCCATTGGATTGAATACCAATTCAAACCAAATCCAAGAGATCAGGGAAGGAGGGGTGCAGTAGCTTCTGAGGGTAAAGACCCCAAATCACCCGAGGACAGAAGTCTGACTTTATCTCATATGAAGATGACACTCACACACTCGCTTTCACAGTCCCTTTTTACAGTGGGGCTCTTTCACACACCTTACAAACAGATCGCAGGGTAAAAATCAATCATGCCCGAACCAGGGGTCGAACCCGTGATGTCCAGATCACGGGGAAGACGCGCTATCCCTGGGCCAGGAAGCAGGCGTACCTCAGATGTGATTGTCATATTGATAAATCAACTGCCTAATGGCAGTTGTAGAAGAAAATATGCACAGAATGCTTAAAAAATATATATATGTATATATATTATATACAACACGCATTGAAGTATAAATATAATAACGTTGGAAGATTTGTTTCCTTGCAATATGATGTTCTCTAACCATAATGTTCACAAACGCTCAAGTTCAAGCTAATCGTAAAAATCGGATTGAAACAAATACTTATCATCAGCAGAAAAATATGCATTCCGAATAGAAAGTTTGAAAAACAAGAGGCTTTATTTTTTTTTTATTTACATCTTAACGACCAAAGAATAACAATAATAATAATAAAAAAAACATTGTCTTCATTTTATTATTCCAATCATTGCACGTGCTCTGTTTCTTAACAGTTATAAAAACACATAGTTAAGTAAAACAAACTAATGCAGTTATGCTAAGTTAATTAGCTTCAACAGATTAAACCTAAACCTTTTAAACGAAAATAAAATATTAAAAAATCGAATTACTTTAAACTGCTTACTCCGCTTCATGTTTTTGATCGTAATGTGCTAAAAATGCAAATAAATCCAAAGCAAATATTATTGTTTTCGCTTTCGCCTTGAACGGATTTAGAAGTCCCTTGGCATGCGAGCAGATCAGGAAGTTTTGATAGTGGAAACAGTGCCAGTAGAAAGAAAAAAGAAAGAAAACACAAGACCCAACATCTCTTTCATGTAAGAAACAGGATTTCTTTCAAAGCCATTATCTCGGAGCAAACGTCTTAAGTCGTTTTTGTGTTGATGCGATAAAAACAACATGTTTTATGTTTCTCGAATATGAAATGCAATCATATTATCCTCTGTAGGAACTTTATCCGGCTTATATTTGCTTTTGAGCCTGTTTGCGCCTAGATGAAAATCTTGGGCAAACGTATTCTTGGGATCAAGTCTTTGTTGACTCAATCGAGAATTCTTCGCATTCAAAGAAGAATAAATCAACGAATCAACGAAAAAACTTTTCAAACGAAGTTAATCATTTGATAAGGATTTGATCGAAGTTATTACTTGAGGTTCAAATTTTGTAACTATCGCAAAGTTTAGATAATTTTTCACTTATGACCCGGTTTGTGGATTATGTGTCTAGGGTATTTTATATTGCAATTGAAATCTGATACATTCAGTAATATTTGAATTGAAAATAGTTTTATAACCATTAGTATATAAAATCATCTACCGTCGTCTGTAACGCGGGATGGAATATTATTCTTGGTAGGAACCTCATCTGGATTATATTTGCTTTTGAGCCTGTTTGCGCCTCGATGAAACATATTCTTGGGTTCAAGCCTTTGTTGATTCAATCGAAACTTCAACGCATAGAAGAATCGATCATAGAAGAAATGATCATAGAATAATCGATCAACTTTGATTTTAAAATACGAACTTTCCAACGAAGTTAATCATTTGATAAATATTAGACCAAAGTTATTACTTAAGTTTCAAAATTTGTTACTGTTTCAAAGTTTTGTTAATTTGTTTACTTATAGCCGGGCTTGAGGGTTATGGGCGTAGTTTATATTATTTTGTAATTAAGAGCTGATATATTCAGCAATATTTGTATTGAAAATATTTTAAACCTGAATATATACAATCAACCACTATCGTCTGTAAAGCTGGATGGAAGTAAAAAAATACAAATCCGGTTTGTTCTCCGTCATTATCGGATCCGAAATTCTAAGTTCTATTTTGGTGTCTAGTACATAAAGCAGTTTTTTGTATGTTTGAATTGATTGATTTATCGGTGTCAAATGATCAAAGCAAGAATAAATAGCAAACATCAATGAGATGAAGTCGTAATTTTTCATTAGTTTATGTTGATGCTTATTTATTGTATTCTCATTTCATGGTTCAAATTGAAGATTATAATCAATATTTTCTTTCGGCACTGTTTTTATTAAATTTTGTATTCGGAATTCAATATTTTCAGCCGATGATTTGTTTCAATCCGATTGTAGTGATTAGTTTAAATTTGAATGTTTGAGAACATTATGAATAGAAATCATTCTATTGTAAATAAACAAAATGTTATTACGTCATTTCAATGTTATTAAATTATTCCTTAATAAATAACTCATAAACGCAGTGACTTAAATGTATCAAATTTGGTATGAAGTTTTATGACTACAATAGTAATTCTGTACCAAATTTTGGTTTCAGTTGGATATGACAAACGATTCTAAAACTCAAATTTGATTTTCGGATACTATTAAATTAATGCTAGGGATTAACCGCCAAAACACTCGCCAAGGATCATACGATATATTGTCTAAAAATGCTAAATTCACGCCAAATGTTAAATTTCGTAACAACATAGAACGTATCTTTCATATTCTACGCCAATGTCATTGAAGGCGTTCTCTGTCGTTAATTAAAGACCATTTTTTATGGGAGATGGAAATAGCACCTTTATTACAGAGTATGTCAGAAAGTTTTGGAAAAGCTACACCCACTGGTTTTTCGAATTCCCATATTTTTAAAAATATTTTGGCTTGCACTTAATTATGTGTGAAAATAATACTTTAACTTATTTACGTGTAGTTTTATACACCTATATTTTAAAATTATAAGAAAAAGAAATGTTTTTCCCCTTAATATTCTTGTTCGATCAAGTAGAATCTTTTAAAATGCTTAAAACATATGAATCCATTTGGAACTAGCTTAGGTATAAATTTTATAATCCCTAATTTTGATAACTATTAGAACAAATCCATGGAACTAATACATAATCCTATCTTCAATTTCAAGGGCCTAACTTAAATATCAGAAATATTTAAGAAATGAACTATAATTACGAACTCTACTTTTCAATTCAAACAAGTGGAAAACTCACTTGAATCTGTCTAAATTTCGCTGATTTCAAGTAGCGCAGACGATTGGTTGCTTAATGATGTCAACTTCACCAACCTGGTTGACGTCAGCAATTGGCTACTACCCATAATCCTCCTCGTATTTACCGATTAATTGGCAGCAAATACCAGAGTCGCTGAAAAGGAAGAAAGAGTCCTTGAGTGTTTGCGATGAGGAAGGATTGTTAAGGCCCGCAATCCCTTGAAGGCTTGAGGATTGTTTTACTTTGCTCTTGAAAAGCTCCAGAACTCGCTTGTTACGGAGAGGGCTTCATTGTTGCGAAGATTTCTGTCTCGTGGAAGCAGTGCATTGTGTGCCATTTTGTGGTGGCAATTTAAAATGGAAAAAGAGTCTTGTTTGAAATGAAAGGAAGTGAGGTTTTTGTTCGAAATCGTTTCTGCACTCGGAATGAAATGGGTAAAAATGGAGGTGGAAAAGCTATTATGTTCAGCCTTGTTGGATGTTTTGTGCTTGTTGGATTGAAAGTAGTGGAGTGAAAAATATATTTACTGTTCCAGGATGAAAAACTGCAATGAGGGCTTTTAATGCAAAATGCAGTTTTGTGAAGTGCGGTATTATTAATATCTGAAACTTTAAATGGCCACAATTGTGTAATTTGTTTATTCTTTTTCTATTCTGCCTTCATTTTTAGAAAAAGAAAAAGAGATTTATTCGTAAATGCATTAAAGTTGTATTTCAATATTTGCAATTTGGTTTTATTTTTAGTAAAAAATGCCGTCACAATAGATTCATAAATTGAAATAAATATGCAGTTTTTCAAATAATATATAATTCTATAAAAAATATTAGAATACAAAGAGGTCTTAAAATATTCAGTAAGATTAAGTTTTTTATATAATATTTTAATAATCGATATGAATTTATTTTTACAACTTTCTTTTTTTTTGTATATATAAAAATTAATTTTTAAAAAGTTTATAATTCAATTCTTAATACATTAATCTCAAATTTTGCGCTTTTTTATGTTAATCAAAGCTTTGCTAAAAACGTTTCAAAAATATCTGAATAAAATGATTAATCTAAAATATTTACTGCATATTGGGTTGAAAAATTAATTTTTTATTTCAAAGATATTGATAGTATTTTGGCAAAGATTTTATACAAAAAAAAAATCAAAATTAATAGCATTATATACTTTGCTACAATTGAAATTTATATACATTTAATGCATTTAATCTATATATATTTAATTAAATTTTCAATTTAATTTTAATGCAATTTAAAATTTGAATTTACTTTTTAAATTTAATTTTATTGTAATATACATCAAAATTTTTAATATTATGGGTGAAACTCATAGAGTTTTCATTCTTACTATTATTATTTCATACAAGCTTCTTATTCTCCTGTTGACGCTCGCTTTATGAATATTTCATTCATTTTTCCATATTGAGTAGTTATCTTTTTGAAATGAACTTCTAATAAATTTAAATATTGTAGCAGTTGAAAATTACTCACCTGCAAATAGGTACTTATAAATTTGAGAAAGTTGATAGCTTTATATATCTGGGCTCTGAAATTAACATTAATAACATTATCACACCTGAAGTACTGAGTAGAATTAAAGGCGCCATTAGATGCTTCCACGTATTAAAGAAATATTTAAAAACATAAAAACAAATTTAATCAAAATAAATGTCTAATCAGACTTATACTCAATTCAAAAACCTGGAAAATGATACAAAAAGATGAAAATGCCTTTGGTACCTTTGAGCAACAAATACTAAGAGCTATTTTTGGAGGAATACAAATTGATGGTGTTTGACACAGTTGCTCAAATTTAGAACTTTACTGTGTCTACAATTAACCTGAAATGCATAGAAATTCAAATGGACTGGCCGCATTATTAGAATGAACAAGGAGCGCACAACGCAGAAAGTATTCCTGGCCAAGCCCACTGGAACAAGAACCAAGGGCCGACCCAACCACAGATAAGGTGTATACCTGGAAGGGGACTTCGCCACTTTAAGAGTACCTGGAAAAGAGATACCTGGAAGAAAATTCTTGAAAAGTCCTGGACCCAGCCGGGGTGTCGTTCCACTAAGGGAGCAGTTGCAAATAGTATTTAATTTCAAAGTAAAGAAATAATCAAATTTAAGAAAAATATTCGTATTTATAAACACTTTTATATTACTGTTTTTTTTTAAAGATTGATGTTTCGCCTTCTTATTTTAATATTACTTTTTTTTACTGAAAAGTATATTAAATAATTTTCTTATATATTACATAAATCATGGAAAGTATCTTAAACTCTAATACTGAGTTATTTTTCATTTTGCCCTTATAATTTTTACGAACTTGTTTCGACAAAGCGCTCATGTTATTCGAATAGATTGTTCTTTTCCATTCCAAAATTAAACAAGTTTCAGGTGATATAAATAGAAAATTAGAGTGATATTTAGCAAAATATAGATATCTGTTTAAGGTATTTAATTAGCACTAGATATATAGCTTTCAAAATTTTTGAAATTACCTTTCTCAGAAAACCATTCTGATTAAATTATCTACAAAAGATTCTATTGAAATTTTACAAAATCAGTATTTTCGGCTCACCTTTTAATCGACAGAGGGAACAAAATTATAATATTAGTAACTTTTTTCTCCAATGAAATATGATAGAATCGAACTTTAGATAAACGAAGTTTCCATGGCAACACCGTGATCATTTTTCTGCGTCACATTCTGGACGCAATTTTATCCTTACTTTAAGAACCTCTACAATTTCAATCTTGAGAACTTTTCAAACTTCTTTCCCGATCATTTATTGATTTGTGAAGAACCAGCTAAATTACTCAGGAGAACTCCAAATAACAATCCCAGCTTATTTACTCTCGCAATACATTTTCTCTCTCTCTCTCTCTCTTTTTTTTATTATTACTTTCCTCTAGCCCTTAATGGAACTTTTTCCTCGAATTCTCAAATGATAAGAGCGACTATCTCCTAAAAACAGAAAACTAAAGATAAAAAAAAAGAGTGGCTATGTTTTTTTTTTTCTTTTCTTTCTTTTTCGACATTAATAACAATATAAAGCTAAATTGTTATACTTTCTGAGCCAAGAATGTTTTCGTCGTTCCGATTCATTTTTCCAGCGAACTCTTCAATCAGTAGAAAGTAATCAGAAGAAGTGAAACAAAAATACTGTTTTTATTGTAAAACGTGAATCATTTTCGTTGACGTGATGTGCATTATCAGAGATCTTCCAATGGAATTAGCGTACACATGAAACACAGAAAAAATTGGGATATATTTCAAGTTTTATTGCGTTGTCGTAGTTCTTAGATTGGAACAACAAAGAAAGATGCCATCTTGCTTCACTTCTAGGAAATGAAGTGTAGAATTTATAACGGAAGTCTTTTTTGTGGATGAAGAATATAATCCAAGAAGGAGGGTGCTGCTGTCAATGTATCTGGAAAATAATCATTATTTGTATTGGTATAACAAGAAAATTTCGATTTCGATGGTCCGTTAATTAAAAAAATAGACCCTCTGATTAAAAAAGATAGAACTGAAAGAATTACGTTGCAAATATTGTACCTTTAACACACATCCCTCTGTGACATTTATATATCTTCTATAACCATTTTAATTAATGAAATAATTATTTTCATGCAATGAGGGCGCTGCTGTCAGTGAATTGGTAAAATAATTTTTGCAACGTTCTTTGAATGCTAATACCATTGAATGAATGTTATGAATGGACCATTAAAACTAATATAAAGCCAAATTACAATACTTTCTGAGCCAAGAGTATTTCTCCCATTCCGATTCATTTTTTTGCGGCAATCTCTTCAATCAGTAGAAATTAATGAGAAGTAGTGCAACAAAAATACTGTTTTTATTGTAAAACGTGAATCATTTTCGTTGGCGTGATGTGCATTATCAGAGATCTTCCAATAGAATTAGCGTACACAAGAAACACAGAAAAAATTGGGATATATTTCAAGTTTTATTGCGTTGTCGTAGTTCTTAGATTAGAACAACAAAGAAAGATGCCATCTTGCTTCACTTCTAGGAAATGAAGTGTAGAATTTATAACGGAAGTCTTTTTTGTGGATGAAGAATATTGTCCAAGAATGAGGGCGCAGCTGTCAATGTATCTGGAAAATAATTATTATTGGTATTGGCATAACAAGAAAATTTCGATTCCGATGGTCCATTAATTAAAAAATAGACATTCTGATTAATAAAGATGGAATTGAAAGAATTACGTTGTAAATATTCTACCTCTCTGTGACATTTATATAGCTTCTTTAACCATTTTAATTAATGAAATAATTATTTTCGCGCAATGAGAGCGCTTCTGTCAATGAACTGGTAAAATAATTTTTGCAATATTCTTTGAATGCTAATACCATTGAATGAATGTTATGATATGAATTTTACCATTAAAACGAGTATAAAGCCAAATTATAATACTGTCTGAGCCAAGAATATTTCTCCCGTTCCGATTCATTTTTTGCTGCAAACTCTTCAATCAGTAGAAATTAATCAGAAGTAGTGCAACAAAAATGATGTTTTTATTGAAAAACTTGAATCATTTTAGTTGACTTGACGTGCATTATCAAAGATCTTCCAATGGAATTAGCGTACCCAAGAAACACAGAAAAAATTGGGATATATTTCTTAGATTGGAACAACAAAGAAAGATGCCATCTTGCTTCACTTTTAGGAAATATAGTGTAGAATCTATAAGGAAAGTCTTTATAGTGGAAGAAGTATATTCTCCTAGAATGAGAGCGCTGCCGTCAATATATTCGGAAAATAATCATTATTGATTTAAGTATAACAAGAGCGTTTTGATATGAATGGCCTATTAATTAAAAAAAATGATGAAGAAAAGTAGCATTGAAAATTATTCTTTTGAGAATGATTTACCATTAACGCCCCTCTGTGTGAGATTTATCTCTCTTATCTAACTGTGAAATAGTATAATATTTAATGAAAAAAATATTTTCCATCAATGAGAACGCTGCTGTCAAGGAATAAGTGAAATAATCTTCATCGATATGAATCATCAAATGAATGCACTGATATGAATAAACCAATAAAATCAATCTAAAGATAAATTTTTATATTTTATATTAATTTTATAGATAATTAAAATAGAATTTAAATTTCCATGACTATGATTCCTATAAGTTTCACGAAGATTCGAAATAAAATAAGGTGTACTTTTTATTGCATTATTCCATATAAGAACAAAAGATACCTGATATGCTTAAGTGTTTAAATCGAGTTATTTAAGAGTTATTAAATTAAAGTTATTTTTTCAATTTAAAATTAGTTGATACTTTGAATTATTTACAGACTTAATTGCTAGAAATTCTATAATGCAATGATTTACATTAAAAATTAGATACGTAATTTTGTATAAAAAGGTAACTAAAATGTCAAACACAGTTTTTTTATTGTATTGACATTTTAGTTACCCCTAAAAGCAAATAAAGTAAAACTTAACTCATTGTGCATTTTCACCTAGAATTCTTCTATAAATCATGATTATGCCCAAAATATTTATTGTTACTGTTGTTTTTTTCTTATGGAACTTGCCACGGACAAGCCCGCTGTTGCGAAGACAGCGATTTAAGCCAAAGGGGCAGCGTCTCTTGTTTTTATAGTAACGCCAACTAGGGACAAGAGTACGACTTTGCTACTCACGCATCACTCATTCGCTCATACAATCCCTTTTTACAGGAGGACACATTCACACATCTCACAGATAGAACATTGGAAGAACAACCATGTCCAAACCGGGACTTGAACCCGAGGCGCCCAGATGACGGGGAAGGCGCGCTGCCCCTATACCAGGACGCCGGCAAACATTTGATTTAACTTAATCTAAAATTATATTCAGTGATTCGAAGTTATGCTAAATCAAAGCTCAAACGATAAAAACTATATATTTTTATTTATTAATTTTTAGAATAGTCCGTCAGTTGTAATTGTAATCATTTGTTCAATTTGTTTGTAATTGTAATCATTTGTTTGTTTTCAAACCCTTCATTCAATTAGGAATACTATTCATTTACACCAGACCAGAATTGAAGATTTCTGTCAAATCCTAAGCGAAATGTGCTCAACAGGAGACTGTCTATTCGGATGTCAGAATATAATTTAATATAATAAATGGAAAATGAAGAGAAATAGATGAATAAAAGTTGATATGTAGATTTAATATCTAAAATACAGATAAGTGTCAAATTTGGAACAAAATTCGTTTGCCTAATAGTCTGTCAATCTGTTGTTTTTCAAGTGTTTAAATGCAATAGCATTATACCATTTAGTAAATGAACAGTTTTAGCATCTAAGGTGTAATTGTTTATCAAATTTTAAGCCAAATATAACGAAGGAATGACCTATTGTCTCTGTACTTTCAGATCAATAGAACCACAATAACTCAAAACCGCAATTCGTTATATGATCTTGCGATTTTAATATCAATTCTTGTCAAATTGTGGTTTCAACCAATGTGAAAAAAAGTACCTAAAATACATATTGGGCTTTCTGGTATTAGTATATCCATCGCATTCCAATGGTTATTCGCCAAAAGAACTAGAAAGATCGCATGATATTAAGCTTTTTTCTTGAATATTGTTCGCCCATGTCTTATGGTTAATAATACACGAGTGTATTTAGTAAAAAAGTACACGAGAAATTTTCATGGAGACTACACCTGCTGGCTTTATATGTGATTCCAATAGCTTTAAATTAGTCTCATTTCACTTTGTAAGCCTATCATTTTATTTACTCAAATACGAAACTATATCCATTTTATATATCATACATGAAAAACTGAATTTTACACATGGTTTTCACCACGTATCCCAGATAAATCTATAACTTCTCTTGTCGATTGTAAACTGAAGATATATAGTCGAAGTATATAATTCTCCAGATCTTCAGTATAAAACTTTGTACAAGAAAATAAAAAAAAAGATAAAAAGAAAAGGTTGCTTTTTCTTCTCCTCTCCGATATTTATCGCCCAAGTTGTTGAGCACCGCTAGCAGGTTGGGACACTTTTATGGCAATGATATGACTCTTCGATTTACGACTCTGCCATAAAAATCCCTCCGAGCAAAACTGAAAACAAGACACCTTACAAGCTATCAAATAATGTGTGGACTGGTGGAAGGGAAGATAACTGGAAGCTCAATGTTTCACACAAAAAGGAAAGAAAGTTGAGGCATAGCGGCGAAATAAAGAAATATGGCAGACGACAAGAAGTGCGAGGTTTATGGCAGAAAGCAATTAAAGTTGTAATACGATTTTAATCACAAAAGCTATTAGGGCATGTGTGTGTTTTGTGTCGATATCGAGAAATATATTTGTAACAGAGATATACTTTGTCTAGGGAAGGATTTTTATTATTTATGGTGACAGATCGTGATTTTTAGTTGACGTCGTCAGAATGAGAGAATTTATTACTAATAATTTTAGGCAACAATTTATATATAACCTTAATGCATGAGCTATACTTATTTTGCTAATCCATTCAGATGAGAAATTTTTGTGCCGATATCGATAAATATATTTCTAACAGATATATACTTTGTCTAAAGTGGAATTTTTATTATTTATGGTGGCAAACCATGATTTTTCGTATACGTCGTCAGAATCAGAATATTTATCTATACTTATATATAAAGCTCAATGTGTGTGTGTGTGTTGGCGTTCTACAGAAAAGACCATTTGACCTACAGCTACCAAATTTGGTACGTCTATACCTTGGAGGTCAGGAATATATACCCGGTTTCCCTTTTTTTAAATTTTAATTAGAATTTTAATTATTAATTAAAAACTAACTTTCCCGCCAAAAAAATCCTTTCAGATTTCCCACCGCCAAATGAGTAAGTCTTCAGTTTTTTTTTTTTTTTTTTTTTTTTTTTTTCCCAACAGCAATGAGGCTAGGGCTAACATTTTTCGGCTGATTATTTCAAAAGATTCTGTTTATTTTCTTAATGTTTTATACATTTAAAATGAAACATTGTTAATGAATCGATCTTTCAGATTCATTCTGAAGTACTTTTGAATTAAAATAAAACAGATGAAAGGAAATTAAAAATTTCTAATCTACATAGCGTTACCTCAACTGGCGTAGAAAAATTCACGCATTTGCGTTACCGTAACTGGCGTTAAAAATTCATGCATGCGCATTGTATTCTGATTATTTACATTTCAACGGAAGCGGACTCGATTTAAATTATTTTTAGGTTAGTTGTATGCTTTTGTAATTAAATTGTATTTATGTTAGTTTAAGTTAATCGTTTTTTAAGTAATTTTTTAAACCTGTTTTCGACCGATTATTTTAAACGATTCTGTTTATTTTCTTAGTGTTTGGGGCATTTAAAATAAAACATTGTTAATTAATAGACCTGCTCATGATGAATCTGAAAAAATTTTGCTGAAAACTTCTTGAGATATTATATAAATTAAGAAAGATATTATTTAGTGCCCATAAGGTTTAAATGCTCAGTGAATCTGTTTTCAGTAATCATATTACAAAAAAAAAAAAAAAAAAATGTTTCAGTAAAAAATATTATTATATTAATTGCAGATTAATCATTTCCACTTTAATTTAAAGCATAAATTCTACGGGAGCTAACAGAAAATTGGAGAGATACAGATTACGTTATGACTGAAGGCCTTTATAATATTCTGAGTGAATTGATATTTGAAAATATTTTAATGAAGAAGCTATTAAAGTAGGAATTACATAAAATAGTTAATTATTAAAATTTTAACGAGCATTAAGATTGGCGAACCGGCTGGTCGCCAAAGGCGGCCAGTTACTAATAATTTTAGACAACAATTTATATATAGCCTTAATGTATGATTCTATACTTATTTTACTAAACCATTCAGATGAGAGATTTTTTATGTCGATATAATGAAATATATTTGTAACAGAGATATACTTTTCCTAGGGAGGGATTTTTATTATTTATGGTGAAAGATTGTGATTTTCTGTAGACGTCAATAAAATGAGATAATTTATTACTAATAATTTTAGGCAACAATTTATATGTAATCTAAATGCATGAGTTATATTTATTTTGCTAATCCACTCCGATTAAAGCATTTTTGTCAAACTTAAATTTGCCAAATTCTTAGATTTAGAGTGAGCAAATTTGATTCTTAGGTTCTTAGATTTAGTTTAGGCCAGATAAAAGAATGTTCATCTTCGGAGCTGGAAGTTACTGATACCATAAAGGCCTTTAATAAATGTAGGTGCAGAATATGAGTAATCTGATTTTGAGGGTCAAATTGAAATGGAAGCGAAATAGGATTATCCTGGTTCAGGTGTATCTTTCACGAATTGGTTGCGATTTAAAGTTATATCAGACTTTCCTTCATTTTTGTTTCCGAACGAAATGACAATACCACAAATTTAAGATAAGTTAACAGAATTTGGGGCATTTCAATTTTTAGGCAAATTTATATAATGCTAGAATTTCCCTTTTTGGAATTGGAAATTGCGGAATATTAATACTGCTAAAATTCTTTTTTCTCTCTATCTTTTATTCTAATATACATGGAATATTTAAATCTAATTTTTTAAACTACTTAATAAATTCTTTTGGCTTTTAGACGGATCTAATAATCGTATGAGTTTGCTTTATTACTTTGTTTTTAACTAGTCACCTTTGGCAACTATCTGTTTTGCCAGAAATATTGACTGTATTTAACTTCAATTGAATCTCTTATATGTAATTTAATGCTTATAATTCCAAATTAATTTTTAAGAATAAAAATTGTCATATATTTGTTAAATTAATTTCAATAACTATAAAATAAAAATATATAGCCATTGAAATAGAATGCGTCCAATATATTTTGCACCTTAAGAAATTCAGCTTATTGCTTTTATCACCAGCACTTAATCATCAACAATAAAATAATCTATCATTTCTAAAATTTTACATATGTATGCATAGACTCATTGCATTTGACAATTAGATATATTATTTTGAAAAAATATTAGCATTGTTTAACCCTTAAATGGGGACGTGCGGTCTGTGAGACCACTAGTGATGGATTTTCGGTCACCTCTATTCTATTATTAGCTCAATTCAATGGATTGACCCTGTAGCTCCCTGTTTTGTGACCTTCAATACACGTGCACTTTTTCAACCGATTTCAGCAGATGCTTTTTAAAATAATTCAGTTATTTCTTTGAGCGCGGTGTCTAAGACCGCATCTCCCTGTTAGTGTCCCAGTGACAAACTAGGCTTAACAGATGGCGCTAAAATTTTGGCCCCGAAATATCATCCAATTTACTGATTCTATTATGAAGCAGTGCTACAGACACTTTTAAATGAAGCAGAAAGTGATTTTAATGATAAGGATAATTGTACAGAAGCGTTTTTCGATGAAAGTTCGCATTCAACTGATTCTGATATGTATGTTCAAACATAATCCATTTTTCTAGTGATAATATATTCTGAAAAGTTTCTAAAATGTATTAATATACCAAGAGATGTATATACAGAATTTATAGATTGATTTTTATACTAGTTCTTAACCTGTATATTTAAAATGCCCTCGAAAACCGTGCTATGAAAGTCACACAAGCCGATAAAAAAAGGGCCAATTTTACCCATTGTCATTTTTTATTTTTTTTATTTTTCATATAATTGTTGAATTTTACATTATATTGTCTTCTATATACCTTCATATACGATAAAAATAAATATGATTTAAAAAGTAACAAGTAATATGTTGTTTCAAAAATATTATTTATTGTAACATGTCATTTGAGAAGAAAATGTATACTCCAACGCATTTACTTTTTTCAATGACAATATATTTTGAAAAATTTCTAAAACATATCTATATATCAAGAAAAATATTTGCAAAATATATTGGCAGTTTTTTATACTAATACATTCATTAGAAAATTTAATTTGAGTCTAAATGAAATGCGGTCTCGTCACCTCCCCAGTTAAGTTCTAAAATTTCACCTCCCCAGTTAAGGGTTAAATTTGTTTAAGACAGCAGGACTCATATGTAATTACTTTTTAATTTATCAAAGATGTGGCATAGAGAAAGTATAGCAACTGTCAAAAAATTCGAACTTGAGATTTTGACGAATTTACATGTTTCAGGCATACCTGAATTCGAAAAACACATTTTTGTAAGATGTTCGCCTATCTGTCTTTGACAAAGATAATTGAAAAACGCTTTGAGCTGGAAGGTTGAAATTTAGAAAACGGTTTTTACAGCAAATTTGAAGATTTCTGTCAGATTTTGAGTTGAAGAGGAAGTATGCCTGCCCAGCTGTTTGAATATAAATGAACACAATATTTACAAAGCGAAAAGAACACCAGGTCAGATTTTGAGCCAAATACAGACAAGGCTCGATTGCCTGTCAGTCTGTACTTTCAGATACATGCAAATGCAAAAATTCAAAAATGCAATGCCTTAAATACATCAAATCCAGTACGGGATTTTGTGACTACAAATCTTGCGTCAAATTTTTTCTTGAATTGGTTAAGAAAAACGTATCTAAGACAGAAACTCGAATTTTAGGGCACTAAACGCATGCCAATAACACAATGAACAATTCGCGAAGGATGGCGCGATTAATTCAGAAAACGTGCCAAATTTCAGCCAAAAGTTAACATTTCGTAACTAATGCACGGAAATACCATGCGCGACTTTCTCTAGCATGACAGGGTTATTAGAAAGTACGCGAGAAATTTTCAGAGAGGCCACTCTCCTCGATTTTTAAAGTGTTTATTCAAATAATACACATTCTTGGAACAGTCTGCCTCTGTATTTTAAGTGCAACACTTGAGAATCATGTTGCGAATAATCCCAGCAAGTAGTTTTGCTTAAATACACTTGGAACTCAAGCGCCTCGCATCTTGGGGGCAGCGCGGACATTAGTCCAATAAAATGGATTGGCGATCCAGTTAATGAGAGATTCAGGACTGCCGACCCGTGTGATTGCAGCGAAGGCAGTTTAACAACGCATTATCCAAGCCTGTTAAGTAAATTTCCACTGACAATTTGCTGAGGGCACGTCCTGATTGGCATATACTGCTCCATTTGGATGGGTAGTATTCAATGGCATTCTGTGTATACTGCAAGCCCACACTGATAATTATGTCTACAGTTCTAATACGGAAAACTATCTACACTGCTATATTAAAGCACAAGGAAAATAAATAAAAATTGTATAAAAAGAAGACTATTGCTATTATAATAAATGGAGAATAATTCATACCGCCAATATGGTGATTAAAACAAAGACACAAAAGGACGAAGAACAGATTTACTTTAAGTCTCATTTATGGTATTTTTTAAAGAAATGTTTGCGAATTCTCTCCTATTTGATAATAAATCACTGTGGATTGATTGCATTATATTTAGATGCATATAATTATGTGATTATTTCTTTATGTGTTGTTTCTTGTGTGCAATTTCTTATGCATTGCTCCTGATGATAAGTTTAATTGTATCTCATACATCATGTAATGGTTTTGATTAATTTCCTTAATCAGTGTTCCTTAATTTCTTTATGCAGTACTCATTAAGATGAATTCCTTTATGGTGTTCCCTGTGGTTTTTCTCTACTGTAAACATTTTGGTACTTAAATAAAATTCCCGTAACATACCCACATACCGTTCAGTGACCAGAATGGTCACGGAAATGGGGATATGAGACGGCGTTCAGTTCTATATTGTTCCTTGTGATTTCTTTTGTATCTCCTTTATTATTTTCCTTAATTATTGTTCTTTATGATTAATACACTTCCGTATCGTTCTTATAGTTAATTTCTTTATGTCTTGTTCTTTATGATTACTTTTCTTACATATTGCTCATTATGCTTAATTTTATTTAGCATTGCAAATTATGATTAATTTCCTTATGCAATTCTCCTTAAGATCAATTTTAATGGGTTATTTCTTATCAATCTTTTTGTATCGTTTCTTATTATTTTCCTTATGTATTGATTGTTCTTTATGGTTAATTTTCTCCTGCACTGTTGTTATTGTTATTTTCCTTGTGTATAGTCCTTTATGGTTAATTTTCTTATGCAAATCTACTTAAGATCAATTTCAATGGGTTATTTCTTATCAATCTTTTTGTATCGTTTCTTGTTATTTCCCTTATGTATTGATTGTTCTTTATGGTTAATTTTCTTCAGCATTGTTGTTATTGTTATTTTCCTTGTGTGCAGTCCTTTATGGTTAATTTTCTTATGCAAATCTACTTAAGATCAATTTCAATGGGTTATTTCTTATCAATCTTTTTGTATCGTTTCTTGTTATTTTCCTTATGTATTGATTGTCCTTTATGGTTAATTTTCTTCTGCATTGTTGTTATTGTTATTTTCCTTGCGTATAGTCCTTTATAGTTAATTTTCTTATGCATTGTTTCTTAAGATTAATTGCTTTGTGTTATTCTCTATTTATTCTTTTGTTTCGCTCCTTATAATTCCCTTATGTATTGTTCTTTATGATTAATTTTCTTATAGTAAATTTCCTCTTATATCGTTCTTTACGATTATTTCCTTATATATTATTGTAATCAGCACATTCTTTTAGGATTTTATTTGGACTTGCATGTTTTCGATAAAATAAAATTACGTCCTGCGTCAGATAATTTATATAAAGTGTGGTTTCAAATATTCTTATTAATTTGCGTGAAATATGATTTTTATTATTTAACTGCTTAACAATTCTGCATTTTTTATTATTTAACTAAATTACACTTTTGTTTTAGGAATATGCTGTTCATTTAGATAAATATAAAAAAAATCAATAGAATTTTTGAAGTGTTCGCATATTAATCATAACTTTTGAATGAAATTAAAATACTTTTGAGTAACTGAATTATGAGTTTCATATGTTTCATAGCTTTTTCTTTTCCTTCTATTTCATATTTTCGAATTGATTAAATTGCCATTTGTTAACAACATATACCAAGAAACGAGATGAAACACCTTTAATCAAACTTTATTTGACAAAAGAGATAAATTTCGAAATGCAGTAAATACAAGTACAGTACAAATTTGTACAGTAAGATCAAAGCGATTATGCATTATAATAGAATATCATATATTGCTTAAAAAGTTATCCGAAGGGAATTTCGTGAATTTAACAAAAAAAAAAAAAAAATTAATTGTGAGAAACAATACTGTATTTTGTGAACAACATGCAGTCAGCACAAGTAACACACAGCCAGTCTGTACATAAATAAGAAATTAATAACCGACAAAATGAAAGCAAATCGCTAAATAAAGGACAACATAATCTGTAGTGCTCGAAATCAGAGCAGCCTCCGAAAAAGGAAATTAATCCTCGTTAGAAAACCTCTTCTAGAATAGTCTTCCGACAAGGCATGATGTCACATGGAATTCTCCGAATAATTCTCCAGATTTCGGATCCTTAAAGAGAGAGAATCAAAGTTTTTGCCCTTTACAGAACCTTCCCTTTGATTCACGGCTTTCAAATATTCGCTACTTATTGTGTACAGCTGACCATTTCGACATCATTGAACGAAGCAGTATCAAGAGAAATGGTCACTAATGTTGAGATCCTCAATTTGACATCCATTCAACGCTCAAATTTTCATTCTAACAACAGTAACAAAGCACAGTATTAAAGATTTGTAGTAATTTTATGTTTAAGAACATATAATTATCCAAAATTTCGAAGCATTATTGCATCAGGAAGCGAGTTAAAAATGGATTAAAAAATTATATATTACCAAACATGAAATATATGTAGTTAGACATAGAAATATTAATATTAATAACTTTTTCCTTAGATATTCTTTTCTTCTCCTTCTGCAACACGTACTTTAATTACACGTCATTTATGATGAAGCAAAATGGAAGATGAAATATTTTCTTGAAGCTTTTTTTATTAGGGAATCAAATGATAAAATATTCTTTGACATAGCTTCCTAATAATACAATTACAACTGCATTATTGAGGTAATACAATATTGAGATAATACGATATTGATATAATGCATTATTGAGATAATACGATATTGATACAATGCAGTATTGAGATAATACGATATTGATATAATGCATTAATGAGATAATACGATATTGATACAATGCATTATTGAGATAATACGATATTGATATAATGCATTATTGAGATAATACGATATTGATACAATGCAGTATTCAGATAATACGATATTGATATAATGCATTATTGAGATAATACGATATTGATATAATGCAGTATTGAGATAATACGATATTGATATAATGCAGTATTGAGATAATGCATTATTGAAGTAATACAATATTGAAATAGTGCATTATTGAGATAATACAATATTAATATAATGCAGTATTGAAATCAAGCACTATTGATATGATGCAGTATTGAGATAATTCAATATTAACATAATGGGATAATGCATTATTGAGGTAATACAATATTGAGATAATGCATTAATGAGATAATACGATATTGATATAATGCAGTATTGAGATAATACAATATTGAAATAATAAGTCTTGAGATAATGCAGTATTGAGATAATACAATATTGAAATAATAATTCTTAAGATAATGCAGTATTGAGATAATACAATATTGAAATAATAAGTCTTGAGATAATGCAGTATTGAGATAATACAATATTGAAATAATAAGTCTTAAGATAATGCAGTATTGAGATAATACAATATTGAAATAACAAGTCTTGAGATAATGCATTATTGAGGTAATGCAGTGTTGAGATAATACATTATTGAAATAATAAGTCTTGAGATAATGCATTATTGAGATAATACAATATTGAGATAATGCATTATTGAGATAATACAATATTGAGATAATGCATTATTGAGATAATACAATATTGAGATAATGCATTATTGAGATAATACAATATTGAGATAATGGATTACTGAGATAATAAAATATGGAAATAACGTATTTTTGAAAAAAATGCAGTATTAAGATAAGACAATATTAAAAAGAAGTAAAACTATCTTTGGAATAATTAACATCAACGAATAATTCTATTTATGGACATATACCTTATTTCCTATGTCTAAAATCCTTGTAACAAAAGGCATTCCTCATCGAAATAATGTTCTTCCGACGCAGCTGACTGGTTCACTTCAATTTTACTTCGCCTCTTATTTGGTGCTTTAGTCGAAAGAAGCAATCAGAAGATTGGGCACTGACCTAGCTTAAGTAATAGAAGTCCACATCCATCAATCTTTGCCACAAGTCGCCGGCAGTGGAATGTACAGTATTTTTCGTCCTAGAAAAATAGATTTGCTTTTCTCCTTTTGTTCGACTGATAGATTCAACATTGATTTCGCAGTCAAACATTGGTAAAGTTTCTTAATAGTTAAAAATAAACGGGTTTAAAGAAAATGAAAATTCTATTTTTACATAATATAATAAACTGTATGGGAACATTTGTTTTTGGAAGCCATTATGTATAGGATAAAAAATATCACAGTTTATGATAATGTATACTGTTTGATACTTTTCTTGCTACTCTTTTTTATGTGAATCATGGGAGGATTGGCAACTGGCCTAGATTAAGTAAAAGAAGTATGAATTCAAATCTATCCATCTTTGCCACAAGTCATCGAGAGTGGACTAGATAGATTTTTTTTTTCTTGCTGGTAAAGTCGATTTGCTCTGCTTTTTCTTTTGCCATTTAAAGGATTCAGTATCGATTTTGCAGTCAAAAATCCGCAATTTTTCTTAATATTCAAAACAAGAAAGTTTAAGAAGATTGACAACTCTGTTTTTAATTTCTCGTATATGTAGTATAAAGAAAGTATAGTAATTGTCAGAAAATTCGAACTTGAGATTTTCACGAACCCTTTGTTCGAAAACTACATTTTTGGAAAATGTCCGTCCGTCTATCTGTCTATCTGTAAAAAAACCCCACAGAAATGCTTTGAACTAGACGGATGAAAAATGGTACGCGGTCTTTGTATCAAATTTGCAGATTTCTATCAAATTTTGAGCAAAATCCGTTTGAGAAAGTTCGTCTGCCCGGCTGATCGAATATAAGTTAGAACGATAAATATAAAAAGATGAGAACTAGATAGATATGATTTGGAACAGAGATTTATCATCTTTAGTGTAGAAACTTGTCAAAGTTTGAGTGAAACCGGAAAACAGATTGACAGTCTGTCGGTTTGTACCTTCAGAATTATGTAAAAGTGGTAATTCAAGGGCGCAAAGACTTGTATGTAATTTTGTGACACATGAGTAGTTCTGTTTCAATCGCTTGGAAGAAACGTGTCTAAAGCCCAAATTCAATTTTCGGATACTATTAACTGCATGCCTGGGATTAATCGCCAAAAACCTCGCCAAGGATGACTCTATAGATTCAGTAAAAATGTTAAATTTATTCCCAATGTTAATATTCCATAGCTATTATATGCCAATGTAATGCATGGCTTTCTTTGGCATGGGAAATTTATTAGAGAGTAAGTGAGAATTGGTTTGAAAAAGCAAACAATCGTTGTTTAAGAGAATATTTTGCTTTTGGAAAGCATTTCTTCCAGGATAAATATTAATGACCCATTTTTAGATAGTATACAGTTAAATACTTTTGTTGGTACTTCTGTTATCTGAATCATCAAAATACTGGCAGCTGGCTTGGATTAAGTAAAAGAAGTTTACATTCAAATTTATGAATTTTTGCCACAAATCATCGGGAGTGAAGCAGACAGTTTTTCATTCTTCAGAATTTATTAATGTATTCCTATCAAAAATAACACACGGCAAATACAAGAAACGAAAAATCGAAAATGACAAGTTAAAAGAATGAAAAATAAAAATGCAAATGTTTTATATTCATTCTTTTGTTTTTTCGCATGACAGCTTTTAAAATATTCTTATTACTTGTTAAAATTCTTGCGACAAAAACGCGATACCTTTATGATAATAAGAGATCAAAATCATCTTGTAAAGACAGCGTACAGAGTTTATTTTAATATTTTCTTTTTTATTAGAGTATCCATATTACTTATTTAAGACAAAACAAAAGTTAACAAAACATTTTTTGACAAAAGTTAAAAAAAAAAAAATGTTTACTTTATGTATCAAACATGTAACCTTTAGAAATCAGCTGGCTTATTAGAAATATTGTCGTTCTTCCTGGTTATTAATTTATTGATATTTAATATATGAATTTAAAATTCAATCTTATTTCTATTTGAAATAATTAAAAAATAGCAATTTATGGATTTAGTATGTAACAAATTAAAAATTGTTACATTACGAAATAAAGAGAGAAGTTAAGCCCTTTCTTGAAATTAAAAATTTAAGGAAAGATTGTTTCAAATAAAAAAAAAAAAAACTTATAGACTTAGTAAAAAACTTTTCAAAATAAACGTATAAAGGTTGCAAAATAAATTTATAAACTTTGCAAAAGCATTCGATTGGATTACTTGATTTAACAAAGAAATCACAATTTAAATTTCATCTAAATACTTACTTATTCACCGTATATCATATTAAATTATTTTTTAAAAAATATGGATACTAGGAGGGCTAATTGTGCAAAACTGAAGTTGATTTTATTAAAAACAGTTTTTTTTTCAGTTTTAAAATAATTTTTTAATTTCAATTTTGAATACTAAAATTCCCGGAATTTATCGTTGCTGACTTTTAAAATTTTTTTTGAAATTAATTAATCAAATTTTGAACTTTAAAATATCAGCAATGACCTTCATGTCCATTCCCTTAACAAGAGGAACCCGAATTTCAGTAAAACCGAATTAAGAACTGTATATTTGTTTTTAAAAAGCAAAAAAATTACATTATATATATAGAGAGAGGGAGATAGACAGATCTATGCAGAGTGTGTTTTAGGCACTGGGATAATCATCTTTATAGTATATAGTTTACTAAACAATTTCATGTCTGCACCTTCCTTTATTTACTTAAATTTGATAATTACCCCCCACCCCACCCTCCAAAAAAAAATAAATTAAAACATATATCATGGCAAACATCAAATTCATATGACTGATAATTTTACACCAATTTTGTTTATCTTTATTTGCACTATCTCAATAGAATAAGATATCATAATTTTTTGAGTTAATTTTTAACTCAATATTTCATGTGCAAGATTCTTAATTGCTGTACAGATGTGTTTTGTCACCTACGTTATTACGTTGCACTCTTATTATAATTCCTTTAAGAGAATGTTATTTAACTGATTAGTTTTATAAAAAAATAGTTATGTACTAATAACATTAGTTTATTATAAATTTGCGAAAAAATAAACGTACGGATTCTTAATTGCTGTACAGATGTATTTTGTAACGTACGTTATTACGTTGCACTCTTATTATAATTCTTTTAAAAGAATGTTATCTAACTGATTAATTTTATAAAAAAATAGCTATGTTCTAATAACATTAGTTTATTATAAATTTGCGAAAAAATGAAGGTACGGATTCTTAATTGCTGTACAGATGTGTTTTGTCACGTACGTTATTACGTTGCACTCTTATTATAATTCCTTTAAGAGAATGTTATTTAACTGATTAGTTTTATAAAAAAAATAGTTATGTACTAATAACATTAGTTTATTATAAATTTGCGAAAAAATAAACGTATGGATTCGTAATTGCTCTACAGATGTATTTTGTCACGTACGTTATTACGTTGCACTCTTATTATAATTCTTTTAAAAAAATGTTATCTAACTGATTAATTTTATAAAAAAATAGCTATGTTCTAATAACATTAGTTTATTATAAATTTGCGAAAAAATGAAGGTACGGATTCTTAATTGCTGTACAGATGTGTTTTGTCACGTACGTTATTACGTTGCACTCTTATTATAATTCCTTTAAGAGAATGTTATTTAACTGATTAGTTTTATAAAAAAAATAGTTATGTACTAATAACATTAGTTTATTATAAATTTGCGAAAAAATAAACGTACGGATTCTTAATTGCTGTACAGATGTATTTTGTCACGTACGTTATTATGTTGCACTCTTATTATAATTCTTTTAAGAGAATGTTATCTAACTGATTAATTTTATTAAAAAAATAGCTATGTACTAATAACATTAGTTTATTATAAATTTGCGAAAAAATGAAAGTACGTTTTTATAATAATTCTAGGAATTAATTTTAAATTAAAAACAGTAAAGTATGAGACCATTCGATTAAAAAGACTTCTTTCTAAGACCTTAATAAAATTATGATTTTATAAACTGTATGATAATTTTGTTGAAATAAGAAAAAAGTTTAATGAAATGATATTAATTTAGTTCATTTTACTAAAAATGTTAAATACTTATGTCGATTATTGTAATTTAATGGAAAAATATTTAACATTGGCAAAAAAATGGCTAAAACGTTACAGAAAATTGAATACGTTTTAAATAACGCATTTTAATAATTATCATCGAAATTATTTCTTAAATCTGGACATTATAATATCAAAGGTCACAAGAAAAAAAACAGTGTTTTTCTTCTTAAATACTAATCGTTTAGAATAATGTGATCATAGCTTGACCCATTACTGCCAGATACATTGTTGAATAATCGTTTGGCTGTTAGAAAAGGAAGAACAAATCTTATTAGTTAAAAGCTCGAGTTTCGTATAGATAATTAATCTTCGCCCATCGTAAGCTCAAGTTTTGCTAACAGAAAAAAAAATCTCGGCAATTTTCTAGAGTAATTAATGATTTTCCACCATTCAATATTGCATTTAATCTTCAAGAAGTGTCAGTTTCTTAATTGTACTTTGATAGAATCTAGAATAATGAATAATCTTGGTTAAGTTTGGTTGTTCTAGACATTAATTTTTTTTCTATGTGAAGCAAGTATTGCTTTGGGTTTCCACATTATATAGAAAATAACAATGAGCAATATTTAAAACTATTACGCTCATATATTAAGCATATTTTCGAATATTTTTTTTCGTGTTAATCAATCTTTCCCGGAAGAATTATTTTCAATCTAGTAATAAATCGTTTCTTCTGAATAAGAAATAATTCTTTTTTTTTAGATAATTAGATAATTAGTCCAGAATATGTAATTTAGATATGTAAATAATTAGTCCAGAATTTATTCTATTAAAGGGTAATATATTCGCTATTTCAATTCTTTTTTTCCTCAAAGTGCAATGTTTTTTTTTTTTTTTTTTTTTTTTTTTAATTGTTGGAATTTCCAGACATTTATATTTACTAGATAATTCACTGCGAATTTTTTTTTATTAGAAACATAACATCTGATAAATGTTGTGTTAATTAAAGTTTATGTAACCAGTTGTTATTTATGATAAATTTTTCTCGTAACTTAATAATTGAATTGATTTTGAGCACTTATTATAAATCATGCATTTTTATAAAAGTCCCAAAATTAAAGCAAGATTTGAATTTGCCACCATTCTGGCAGTAAAGTGGTGGTAACCCTATTTAAGGAACCATTTGACAGCTGATAGTTTATAGTTAGTAAAAATGGAGCGTTACAAGATAGAACAACGTGTTAATGCAAAATTTAAATTTAATAAGACACAGTGTAATTTCCTTTAAATCATTATATTTTATTGAATCGTAAAATACAGAGGGTGGTATTTTATATTGATAAACTCATAGGGCAAATGGCCTCCAAGGCTTTGCTGGCACATATGGACTTTTTTGTCGAAATTTCCCAATATAATTTTGCATAAAAGTGGCTGAACTTCGTTGATGCAGAGTTTAATTTCCTCCTTCAATTCGCAAGTGCTTGTTGCCTTGTTGATGTAGATCTATGACTCCAAATAACTCTACAAAAAGAAATCCAATTTTATTAAATTACACGATCTATGGGACCGATTCTTAAATTTTCGAACTGTAGCCACCAGACTTTCATTATTTTTGAATTATGGTTCTGCAATTAAAACACGTTGTTCTGTCGAGTAACTTTTTGTATCATGCAAAGTGTTGGCAAAACAAATTTGAAAAAAAAAAAAGATGTAATCAGGTAATAGCCAATATTTTGTTAAATTACAGCCAGTCACTCTGTTACCACAGAACTAAGCCGTATAAACAGGGATTATTGTGATTGGCTGTTATGCTCATTAACTCCCCAAATTTTTGCATAAAAAACAACGACCAACAAAAGTTCAGAGAATCTTCAAACTGTTGGTAAACGGCTAGAAATCTTTTCCATCACTTCTTTTAATAATTTTAAAGTTCCATGGTATTGTAATATTATGTTAAAATTACCATAAGGAATCTTCCTCTAATTTCTTTGAGTTCGATGCATTTTGTTATGTGAAGCTGGACTGAACCTACTTCCTCACATATACATGTGTTGTCTTGCATTCTTCTGAATCTGAAGAAGTATTTGGGAAATATTTCATGCCCCTATATAATTTGTATTATCATTAGGTCAAATATTATTTTTTATAATTTTTGGTTCCAGTATGAATTTATATGTTATGCACCCTTTAGCTGACATTATCCAATCGGCAATTTTTGGTACTTTGGTTTAAATTTTTAATTTTTTTGTGGAATAACAATTTTTGTGTGGAAAATACTTTTTTTTTTATTAATTGACGACCAGCTGGTTATCTGAAATTATTTACATTTTAGAGTGTTAAAACTTTCATATGAAATGTTTTTTTTTTTTTTTTTTTAATCTCACCTTGTTAAACTTGACTTAAAACAAATTACTAGGCATACAATTAAAAAAAATGCGTATACTACGTAATCGAAGATAAAGTAAAAATTCTGCCTACGAGTTTATATCCAATGATGACAATATTTTTTTTAATTATTATTAATGTTAACACAAGCTTAAGAACGCGGTGCATGAATGCCTGAATGCATGAATTTAGATGCATGAATTGGATTTCATCATAATTATTAAATATAATTAAAGGTTATCTATCAAATTAAATTAATAAGCTAAGCAATAAATATGTATGAATATTCCACATTATGTCAGATTTAAAACTTATTTTTATTTTCAAGAAACTTGAACCAGTTCATTGTATTATAATAGTGAACAAATCCGAACTCGAGACTCGAGAATGTTTAGTTTATTTTAGATTCATTAACATCCTATTTTAAAACAACACTAAAGCTATTTTGAGACAGACCTCATAACTTTGAAATGCTGTCAGATGAAGAGGATGGCAATACAGGCGGCACCTTTCTCTCCAAACTACTGAACCACACCATCGGGAGGCCATTTCTATCATCTCAGATGTCGTCCTCGTCATCTGACCAAGATTCAAAATTACGAAGTCCGTCCCAAAAGAGCCTTAATGTTGCTTTATAATGGACGTTAATATAACTAAACTAAACTTTAATGAAATTTTGAGGTAAAATGTAAAATTGTAAGATTTCTGAATGTTTATATCAAACAGATTGTAAAAGCTTCAATGAAATCAAAATATACCATCTAAAGTTTAAACTCTATATTTAAAATTAGTTTTGGGTAAAAACAGTAAGAGAAAAGATGTAAAGAGATACACTTAAAGTTTATATCAAACGATTTGCTCAAGAGATTATAGATAGTTAATAAATATATTTCCTAGTTCTTTAACTACAAAAGAAACTCTCATTTCACCCAATTATTAAATACTGGGTTTCAAATGGTAAACAACGAGAAATTTTCATTTTTTTTCCCCATTGTGAAACATTTAAACAATGATAGAATGTTATTAAATGATCGTATTAGTTAGCTCAGGTAACTGACTGTATGAACAGATTATGAGCAGATTTTTTTCTTGCTCAAGAACTGCAGGATATGTTGAGAAATTTTTATACCAGATTTAAATAAAATATGTTCATTAGATTTTCCTTTGCATGTTTGTTTACTTTCTTGTATACATAGTATAAGTCAATCAACTGTCTCTCCGACCTGCCACGAAGGCACACGGATTTAAACCATAAGGTTGAATGACCGGACTTCCGGAACAGCAACACTGGCGGGAACTGTGATTGAGGTTTAAGGGTCATCACCGGCTACGGTACAACCCTCCCCGAAGGAAGTACGTCCCGTCATCGATGGGAGGAGTCAGATCCCCCACCTATTTGTGTACCTTCCAGGGTGGCGAGATCCAACCACCATACCGGAAGCATCTCATCCTCATTACGAGGATATATGTATACCCCCGGGGGTTGTATACATAGTATAAAAAAGTATAGTAATCGCTAAAAATTTGAACTCGTGATTTTGACGAATCTCCTCGTTTTAGATCTTCTTGAGTTCGAAAAGCACAATTTCAGAAAATGTACGTCTGTCCATCTGTAACAAAGATAAAAACCCTTGGATTTAGATGGATGCAGTTTGGTATACGATTTTTTTGCACCAAATTTGTAGATTTCTCTGAAAGTTTAAGCAAAATCCATTCATAGAAAGTCTGCTGTTCGTCTGTTTAAATATAATTTAACGCAATATCTACAAAACGAAGAAAGTTAGATTGGTAAATTTAGACACAAAGATTTAATGTATAAAGTATAGACACTTTTTAAAGTTTGAACCTAATATGACAAGGGATTAACCATCTGTCGGTCAGTATTTCCAGAAACATGTTAATACAATACCCGAAATCTCAATAACTTAAATATAAGAAATTTGGTAAAGAATTTTGTTGCTACAAGTATAATTTGGGTAAAATTTTTGTTTCATTCGGTTAGAAAAATGATTCTCTAACACAAATTCGGTTTTTGTACACTATTAACCGCATGCCAGCTGTTTCTCGCCAAAAAACACTTGTCAAGGATGCCACGATAGATTCAGTAAAAAGGCTAAATTCACTATAAAGGTTATTATTTCATAATTATTTTAGCCGATACCACGCAAGGCATTCTCTGCGATAACACCTTTATTAGAGAATATGCGAGAAAGTTTTAAGGAGACTACTCCCTCTGGTTTTAAGATAATTCTTTCAAAATTTAGAATTTGAGAAAACTGCATTTAAAGATATAAAATGCCATTAAAACATGCATTATTCAAATATAAAAATCTATGTAATTTCCCAAATAATAAGGTTAGAAAAAATATTCAGGGCAATTTTACGAAGAAGAATGTTCGAAAATTACTAATATTGAATTAAAAAATATTTTTGCAAAAATTTGACTTTTTAATGTATTCATCTGTCTTAAATTGTAAATGCAATCTGAAATTAACATACAAATGAACCGAACGCGAAAGAATGAGATTTAATATATGCAGAGATAAAATTCCTATTCTGAATATTCCGATCTAAACGTTATTGAGTTTCAAATAGGGAAAGGAATAAATAATGTCGGGAGCTGCTCTTCAACCTTTCAGAAAATTTACACAAAGAAAAAAATGAGTTTTTCCCTTGGCTCCCAGAAATGCTCACTGCATCATGAATAATTTAAGTTCGTTTCGAACGCACTTTGGAAAAAGAATATTCGAAATTCTTCTTTTTTTATATATATATATAAGATTTCTTACGATTCACAAATATGTGAATTCACCTTTTGCCATTTTGCTATTAAGGTAGTAAAGCAATAATTATAAATGTTTTCATTAGAAGAATCGCCCAGTTTCAAACTGAATGTTTACGGAGTTGTTTTAATTGATTTATTTATTTAATTTCGTATTTAATTTATATTTCCTGTTGTTATTTTTTTCTGAAATGGATAGATAAATATTTTACGAATATATTTAGTCTAAAATGAATAACTTAAACAATATACGCTAAAAATGTTTCATAATTCCTAGGTTTAATGTTTTAACTATTCCGTCTTCAAGCAGTGGGATCTTATAAATAGGCAAATTGAATTATTCCATTCTTATTATATGATTTCTGATGTTCCTATTTATACGGGGTGGAAAAAAGTCTGTAAAACCAAAATAAAAAACGGTTTGCAGGTTTAGCATTGATAGATCACGGGATTTTTTTTAAGAAGAAAAAAATTAAAAATAAACAGCCGAGAGATAGCGCTGGTACGAACGACTTAATGCAAATAAGGGTTGGATGTATACAAATAAGAAAAGCAATTATAAATACTTACGCCCCTGATCCAGAACCAGTTCTCCGTTGCATGCCATCTTGTGTTCGAACAAGGATGCTGGGTGGGAAACATAAAGATTTGTTTTTGAAGCTGTTTTACATGAACTAGGAATCAGGACTTTCACACTGCATAAATTCCGACTTCAGGAAATTGTGAAACTGGAAAAGGGCCTTTAATAATGGGAGTCCTTATTTAACTTGTCCAGCGAATTGAGGAATCTGCATTGCTGGAGGATCGTGTAAGATCTGACATCCAAGTCTAAGGCAAACACGCTCAGGGCGCTAGGCAGCCTAACTGGAAACATTAGCGTCAGGATCTAAATGTAGAAATGCCTTGGAGCGATATGGCTGTTGAGTGGTGATGTATTAACTGTTGAGTCTAATGCGCCTGTACCCATTTGAGTAGCGCCAAGCATTATGGCGAGCGTGTGTGGGTGAGTGGTTGCTGTTGCTGTTGGACCAAGTAAGTCTGGTTGGGTTGCTGTGTGTAGATGCTGAACACAACAGCTGTACGAAGTTTGAATTACCACGTACAGGTCACCAATGTGCCGGTTCGTTATTAGCGAGGATAAAACATGGGACCTTGTGGTTCGTAGCCGAGTAACATGACCAGAATACAAAAGCATTTGCTTGTGTAGCGTAGCAGTTAACTGGCTTATAACCTTTCACCACAGGTTTCACAACAGGGAACAAAAAATTTGCTATAATAAATTATTTTTAACGATATTTTTGTTGTTTGCCTGTCTTTTCATTCACTTAAGTACAAAACGCTTCCTGTCGGCTGTTTTTTGAATTATTTTTTTTTCTTCACCCTAAAAAAAATCCCGTGATTCATCAATGATATATCTGCAAACAGTTTTTTTTTAATTCTTTTTTATTATTATTATTATTTTATTTTATTCTGCTTCATTTTCTGGGTTTTATAAATTTTTAAAGTTTTTATGGAATTTTTCCCACCCGGTATAAGATATGAATTTTACCATAAAAGGTACAATGTTATTATTTTAATATGTATGCTTAATTATAGACCAATAAGGTTCTGAAAAGTTTACGCATGATGTATTATCTTCTACCACCACTACCCAAATAAAAGTGACTTGATCTTTCATTGCCTCATCATTATTAACCCTTAATTGTCTTGCTTTTCTGTTATCTAAATATACAATACCTTCCGTATCAAGAACATGCTATTTTACAGAGTCAATTCAGAGTATACGGAATACTTGAAGTGTTTGGGGAACACATCCAATTTTTGTTTCGAATTATAGAATCTTAAAATGATTTAATTTGAGTCAAGTTTGATACATAAGAAGCCATGATAAAAATTCAATGCTCTTCGTACTAAACCACTCATTAGATATATTTATTGAAAGAGATCCTTGATAAAAGATACTAGTTTTGTTTCTACAATAGTATTAATGAATTTTCTTATATTCAGTGTCTTATCGATTACATGAAGCCGTTCAGTGCTGTTTGCTGACATACATAACAAAATCATTACACTAAGTGGGTTCTTCATAGTTGTTTGAATGCAGTTATGATGTATGTCTTCTCCTGTTTGTCGTCTTACATATTTTCATCAGTTACTACCGAATAACAATACCTTAGATGTATCATTCCATATGACTTGTGACCGCTAATCATCTGTATAATTAGTTGTTCCGACGCCCACTACAGACTTTTTTTGCGCTGGTGTAAATTGAGATAACACTTTTTTTCAAGGAATTCTACCTCTTAGTCCAATACCTGATAATCTCCTGATTGTTTCCGAACTAACAGAAATATCAGTATTATTCAGTTCACTTCTGATGGCCGCTGATGAAATTCTTCTATCTCATAGACGTAATCTTTTTATTCCTCTAACATTAATAGATGCTATGCACCTTTTTCGAACTTCGGTTGCTTTGTTTTAATTGAATTTGTCTCTTGATATGTAAAAGAAACGGACTTCAAATGTAGTCACTTAGTCCCCCACCTGTTTTGCAATTTTAGCATAGAAAAAAACCACATTCTTGTGTCAGTAATCTCAATTATCTTTCTAAGTTCCCAATTTACAATTTACTTTAAAGGGCCATTTTTTTCTAGTCATATTATCTTAAAATATTTTTAGGCTTGAAATTAGAATAAGAAAAGTCATTCATTTAGCTTATTAGATAAATCTAATTTGATTCATTAATTAATTTGGTTAATTAATAATTAAGGAACAAATCAAGACACGTCATTTTGTCTAATATAAAGAACTGAAGCATCTAAGTTTCTGTCTTTCTAAAAAGGTTTGTCAGAACTTATGCCAACCTACATAAATTCATGCAAATATTGATAAATTTGGTAGGAAGCATACTTTCCACGGCCCTAGAAAGGGTTAATGTTATCTCTTCTTGAATAAATATTAAAAATATTTACAAAAAATCACGTTAAATATTAGAATCTTTAACAAAAATTGTACTTGTAATTCAATTGCATAATTTTTTTTTCATTCTACAGAACAAAGCAAATAATAAATTGTTCCAATTTAAATATGAGTTGTAGTCAGTCAGAACTGAATCCGCAATTCAATTCAGTTCGGACCAGTAATCAGTTAAGAGTAGCAGACGATTCGAGAGACATGAAAAGTCATGCGAAGTCCTACGAATTCTTTCTAAGCACTTTTTGCTGTTACCGTTATTTATTATTATTACTATTATTTGATGCCCATTATTACAAGTCCAGTTATTAAATATTTTTCGGTTGTATTTTGATCCCCTGTTTGTTCTTGTTTTCTTGGAGAATAAAGAATTGATATTTTCTAATGAGCTGTTGGACGCAATTTACCGTATACCTTTATTTTCGGATAATTTTTCTAGGAAAATATAAATTTTTATCATGTTTTCATATAATAAAGCTCATAATAATAATGAAGTAATTTTGTAATCAATTATCTTTATAGTAATTATAAAAGATAGAAGAATTATCTTTGAAAATAATTATCTTTTTAGTACGGAAAACCTGCTCGAATGAAAATTGAATCAAATAGCTAAAAAGAGAAGAAATAATTGCCACTCTATAATATAAAATATAAATTTGACTTTGGAATAAAATAAATATAGTTAAAACATACATAATTTATATTATATCCAAAGAATTTAAATAACAAGATACACGAATATATATATTTGATAGTAAATATATATATATTGCCTTTCTTTTTTTACATTGAAAATACCATAAAATAACTTTGCTCAATTAAATTTCACATTGGTAAAAACGTTCACAATACGGGAATCCTACTCCACATGAATATTAACTTTAACTGAAAATTTGCATAGATAGGAGGAACCAAATGGAATTTTACACACACACACACACACACACACACACACACACACACTAAGATACGGCATTCCGACCCGCCATATTCCGGCCCGAGATCCATTGTATTTCAAATGCTGCGAAAAGGAATAAATTATTCCTAAAGCTCTCCCTCCAGCTTTTAAATATGTTTATGCGGAGAGAAAATGAGCTTTGCCTTTGGCTCCTCCAAATGCTGTTTGGATCGTGAATTATTTAAGTTCGTTTCGAGCACCACAGAAAGAGGAAAAACACATTGAAATTAAAGAAGAGCTCTTTTGGGTTAGGATATGAAACCTTCCCTGCCTCCGTTTTGATACAAAAGGGGTGAATGTATTTTTTAAAATTTGAAATTTTAATAGAATACATTCATGCAGGTTGAGTAGAAAGGAGTGTGCTTGTAGTAAATTACAAAAAAGTGGAGGGGGGGGGGTATTGATGTTACATTATTTAAGGCATTTTATCGAAATTTCTAAATTGAAACTAAGGCATATAACAATATTTAAAAAAAAATCCGAATTTATAAAATAAGGGTTGAATGCATGCAGGTAGATTTTATTTATTTGGTTCTGCTTATATTTGCATCAAAGTAATTCCCATGGATTTTTTAAATCGTCTGCAAATAAGATGTAAATGCGTATTATAAATCTCTTATTTGTTCCCCAGGTGTCTTAGCTGCTGTTCTTCCATAGAATTTGAGAGTAATATAAGTGTGTGTGTTTAGATGTTTTTTTTTTAAAGGAAGGCGTAAAAGATGATGATATGTAAATTATTTTAATTGGGTATTGAAGCCAGTGATTTTAAAAATGAATTTAAACCCTTGAAAGATGAACTAATACTCTAAAAGATGAGTAAACACCTTTAAATTATTTTAATAATAGAATACCTTCAGTTGGCATGCAATGGAGAAGGGGTTGTCATTTAAATGGTTTGTAGATGATGAATGAAATCTCGCCATGACCAGTTTCAAAAAGAAAGCAACAAGCTTGTTCAACAGTGAAGGTTAAAATAAGAAAGAGTCAATTGACAATGCTATTTTGGCTTTCATTTATTTGTAATAAAAATATTTTTGAAAAAATCAGTATTCGACAGGCCATTGAATGTTGTGAAGTTAATCAAATACTACTGATAGATATCTTATAATTAAAATTACAATGGAAAATCAATGTATATTCATAGAATTAACTCTAAAACTATGAAAAAATAAATAACTTTGAAATAGGTATTATATGAATATTTTAAAATTTAACTTAAATCCCAATGAATTAATTACCAAATTTTTATCTTAATTTAGCTAATATTAACTTTATTATAAAATGTTCTCTTATTTCCTGATCCAATTCTGCCTTTTTTTTAAATTATTTTTTTGCATGGACTCTATCAAATTGCCGACTTTAATATTTTTTAACGCACCAAGTCAAGGTATAAAAGTCCCAAATCTACACGTATCAAATAAATTCCTATCAAAATCACGTTCTAAAATTACTGAAGCGAAACTTTTCGGTTTCTTTTTTGCTTTTGTGTCTGGATGTAGACCGACGCATCTTTTATGTTAGTTTGTTTCTTACACAAATTGTGTCTCCCAGGCTGAAATAAAGCGAAGTTAAAATTTTAAAAGTGTAACACACACACACACACACACACACACACACACACACACACACACACACACACACACACACACACACACACACACACACACACACACACACACACACACACACACACACACACACACTTATATATAAAGGGAGAGACAGAGACAGATACATTATCTGTATTATAAGAATTCAAATAAAAAATCATTTGCTACTAAATTGCTACATATTAAGTGAAATTCTTTAGCTTATTCTCGAAACAAATCCATTTGTTTTCTAAGCATTTGATAAATCCATGCTCAAAATGAGAGCATTCAATGCGTTTCGACATTTCTTTAACATCATGTATTCAGAACAATTTATGATTTCTGGTGGACATAAATTTTATATAAAACGTTTTTATGAATACATTGAAAGGATCGAATTGCTTCCTTATTTCGGCCGAAAACTACTTTGGTATTTTGTAGAATGTTTTGAATAACAAAGTACAACTTTCTTCTTAATTCAACTATATTTTATTGTTAATATATTTTTGATACTATTCTATAAGTTTTATGTACTATACTATAAGTTTTAATCTTAACTTTTGTTGATTAATTATTTTTTAGAATTTAACTACCGTAAGATTATGTCAGTATGAAGTAGTTATACGAGAGTAGATTTTGTTATTTTCACCTGTAACTAGTTTGCGAGGATGTCAATTGAACAGTTTTTCAAATCTTTACATTTTCGTACATCACCGATAGGATTCAAAAAGTATTTAGAAAAAAAAAGAACGCCACACCTTTAATTCAGCTACTCTCTACTCATCAAAACTTTGTGCCTCACCATCAGGATTCAATTCTCAATCATCAAACAAACATGATGATTCTGCAAAAAAAGTTAGTCTAGAATTCAAAATGTTCTCTGCTCTAAAGTCAATAATCCAACATTGTCACTAATTAAAGGAACATAATATCATATGAATCACAGATACTTTAAATGACATTTAACATTTCATATACTACAGTGAGCTAAAATGAGGGCGACTCTCATCACCGTGTAGATCATTATAGTCATTATTCTGCTATGAAAACAAATCTGCTATGAATATAGCATCATATGAATCACATATATATTGAAGGACATTTAACATTTCCTATATTACAGTAAGCTAAAATGTGAGAAACTCTCATTACCGTGTAGGTCATTGTGGTCATTATTCTGCTATGACTACAAATATCAAGAAATTTATCTTCACACTTATTAAGTGAGCATAAGATAATACGTCTATAATTATTTATGTAACTAAAAGGAACTAGATTCTTCTTTCTGTACTAAAGAGAAATGTGGTAGCCATAAGTTGTAGCATAATTATTTTGATTAGAATTATGTCATCAAATTTTTTGTAATATTTTCTATGTGCTTGAATTCTGAAATTTTGCATACTTTTGTCCTCGATGGCAGCCTCTTTTTTCATATTTTTGAAATTTAACTATCCTTTAATCGTAACTACATCATTTCGTACCAGTGACTCCTTCTTTTAATTTTTTGATAAAATAGTGATCTGAAAATTAAAAGTGATTAAGATTTAAAATGAAAAGTTTTTGTTTTTGAACGCAAGTACATTTAAAAAAAATTATTTTAATCATTTCGTTTGCTACATATCTTTATTATATAAAATAGTTTTTTTTACACGCTTACAGACAGTGCTATTACAGTTATTTCGTCTTTATTACATATTATTATTGTGTTTATTACATGTTAATTCTCAACATTCCATTTTTTTATAGATATTTTTAAATTGTCTCAATTTTTGTATAAATTTTATTCTTTTTTTTGTGTCTTGAATAAAATTGAAGTAAACCCGCTAAATGGAATTTGAAATACGTACTTCACTTTTATATTGATCAAAGCAGGATTTTTCTGTCCTAGTTTAAAAATCAGAAATCTCGATGGAATTGAAAAAATAAAATGTTTTCGTTTAAAAATTATCCTTTGGGTAAAAAAAAAAAAAAAAAAAAAAAAAAAAACGAGATAAAAATTATAGGAAAAAATTTCACAATATCTTGAAAGTAAACAAGCTATAATCAAAAAATTTTAGTTTGAAACTCACTATCACGTATATGCTGACTTTCCTGTGGACATGCAAAATTGGAAAAGCTTATAAATAGTTTCTATTTCCTACATCTTATAAATTGCTTCCAGGTATTTAAATTCTCCGAAATCTTTTGAACTATTTGATATTTTCGCATAACAGAATATAAAGAGAATTTTCAATTAGTTTCTGCAATCTGTCATCAACATGACTATAGAAGAATATCAAATAAAATATTTTCTTTTACTGCAAATCACGAATTTATTTCAAATTTCTTTTGATTTCATCTTTAGACAATAAATGAAAAATAGGAAAACTCTGATATCTTTCTAAATGGATAAAAGATCACTATTACTTAGCATTTCTGGCATGGAGGAAATAAGTCATTCCATCTGTCAGCGTAAAATTATGCGAGATTTATTCTGCAGCTGACTCCTCTATTGCTGTGAAAATGAGATGTTTTCTGCTGAAGCTAGAATCAACTGCTTTCAGATAAATAATTTGTATCTGAACTTTGTAGTGAGTTATAGTGAAGGTTAGAGTTTTGTAAAGTAGCATTAAGGATTAAAAGCTGTTTTTTTTCGCGATATATTTAATTTTGGGTTCAGACATTAATTGATGCAAGTTTAACTATGATTTATTGAGAATAAAAAAGTTAATAGATTTGGGCTTTTATCTTAATATAGTATTATTACAAAAAAACTCCTTTATGTTTATGTTCGATAAAAAATGGAACATGTTTAGTAATAGGAAATGGCGCTTTACTCTACAAGGAAACATGATCCCTATTAGTACAAACTGTCCAACAATATTGTTGCGATATCTACACTTTGTTGGCAACGTAGAGATGCATACACAAAATACAAACATGCGCTAATAGATATGAGTACACAAACCAATATTTTCAGAAATCAACAAAATAGAAGCAGCAATGTGTTATTAACCAACCACAATAACTCAATGTACTGAGAAGAAATTTGTTGACTCCAAGACAACACTCTAGATACAGAATTTACTCAGTTGCCTTCTTTCAACTCGATTAATAACTCCCCCATATATGAGCGACTTCGCTTTTTATAGCCCCCATCTTAGGGCATTAGATGCTCTGGTATAAACCCTAGAACTCAAATTCTAATAGATATATCGTCGAAATGTATTCTCTGAAATCAACAAAATGGAAGCAGGAATGCGTTTTTAACAATCACAAAAATACAAAGTACTGACAGAAAACTTTGTAAAATTTTACAATTCAAATGCAAAATTCACTCGATTAACTTCATGCAACTCGACTGACTCACTTATCTGTGAGAAATCCAATTTTATAGCTCTCGTGACAGGGTATTTGATGTTTTAGAATAAATCCTACAACTCTATAAAATAGAGATATCACTCTTAGAAATCCATAAAATAGGTAAACATAGAATAGAGATATCACCAAAATAGGTTCGGTATTATTAGTTTTTGTCGCAAAAATCATCAACTTTGCCTCCATGTCGCCCGGTTTATCACCAGAACCGAAGTTCATTTATCTAGTATTTATTTAGTATTCATTAGAGCATTCGGTAAAATACTTTATATTAGAGGAAAGCATTATTTTTTATTAGAGGAAAGCAATATTTTATATAAAAGAGAAGCAATATTTTATATTCAAGTGCAAAACATTGCACTCAGTATGCTTTTTGAGATGACGAAATTTCCTTAAAATATGAAGCCTAAAATATTATCACATTTAAATTCGCTAATGGTATCTTTTTCTAATAAAATGCGGTGGTTTAGATTTATTTATTTAATAAAAACACGGAACAAGAAAAATCAAACATAAAAAAAAAACATAATCCCATCACAAAACAAACAATTTAAAGACCGCATCGAAATCGATGAAGAACTGTTTAGCCATTCGTCGTATACAATGGACCATTGTTTGCTTATCCTACTCCCAACTCTTCTGAAAGATAGATAGGGACAGCGGCTTATCCTAATCCCCCCCCCCGCCCGGCTTCTTTGAGAGGGGGGGATTTTCAAACTTCCTTGTCTAAAACTCCGTCTTCGAGAAGAAAAGGAATTTTTAACATTCTCAGTTTATGCAAAGCCTCGACTTTCTTTGTGCGACCCAAATCTGTCTAACTTCGTTATTATGCCTGTCAATTGGACAAGCTAAGGTTTTTCGATGAAATAAAAAAACAAAACATTGTATCCCGATTAGTTAGCATACAATATTTTGTTATCTTGAGTGAAAAACAAAACAAAACTTTGTATCTTGTATCAGGGTTTGATTTATGTTAGTGTTTTCCTTCCTAACTTGGAGCCTATGGAATAAAAGGTCGTAAAATTAAACCTTTCTTTTCTAATCAGAAAGGATACTGTACCACCAGACATATTTTCTATATGAAATACTTGCCGTCTTTGGCGACCAGCTGGTTCACCGTACATGTTATTTTTATTTACTTTCAGATAGATTGCTCAGGCTTCATTTCATGTCCATGATTACTTCGATTTATCAAATATTAAAGCCAAGTGATTTTAATTATCTTGCATGTGTCTATTTATTGAGAACACGAGCTTTTCTAATGGAGATAAATCCCATGACGTCATAGCACTATTAAAAACGAAAATCTTTGACTCCTTCACTTTTTAAATTAAACAATATTATAAATGAACGTTTTTATTTGTTTTGTAATTTACACATTTATGAAATATAATCCTTTTATAGCTTTTAACACTGGAAGAAATTAATGTGATCAGATAGATGATGAAACAATGAAAACGATTAAGGCTTCATTCGTAACAATGAAAATATTGTTGCAAAATACACTTAAACCAGTGGAAATTGTCTCACCCAAACCCTCTCGCATACTCTTTAATAAAGGTATTATCCCAGAACGAAATATTAATAATAGTTTCGAAATATAACTTTAGGCGCACAATAGTTACGAAATATTAACCTTTGGCGGGAATACGGTATTTTTACTGAATATATCGTGTAATCATTGGCGAGTAATTTGGGGATTAGAGCCTAGTATGCGATTAATAGTACACGGAAGTCATATTAGTGCTTTAGAGCATATTTTTCTCGACCGATTGAAGCAAATATTGGACACAGAACTACAATTGCAGTAAATCCCATACCAAAATTTGATATACTTAAATAATTGTGTCTTTGAGTTATCATGTTTAGATGAGCAGGCGTCCTGGCATAGGGGTAGCGCTTCTTCCCCGTGATCTGAGCGTTCAGGTTAGGGAATGGTTGTTCTTCTGTGTTCTATCTGCGAGGAGTGAATGTGCCCCCCATGTAAAAAGGGGTTGTGCACGCGAATGTGACGCATGAAGTAGCTAAGTCGTACTCCTGGCCTTAGATGGTGCTACTAAAAAAACAAGAGACGCTCACTCGGCTTAAATCGTTGACAGATAACTGTCAGCGAGCTTGTCAAGTGCCATAAGTTACAACACAACAACGTTTATATATTTCTAAAAGTACAGACCTACACATGATCAATTCTTTGCCTTAAATGACTCAGAATTTGAAAGGTATCTAGACTATAGATGTTCATTCTGTGTATTGAATTCTATCTGCTTACCTCTCATCATTTTATCGTTATCGTATTAAATTGTATTCAAACAATCAGGCCAATAGTCTTTGTTTGAGCGGATTTTGACTAAAATTTGATATAATTCTACAAATTTTGTATAAAGACCAAATAAAAAATTTCACCCATCTGGAGCAAATCGTGTTTTAGTTATGTTTCTCACAGACAGACAGGCAGACAGACATTTTCCAAAAATGTATTTTTCGAACTCTGCGTGGTCTGAAATGTGGAAATTCTCCAAAATCTCTAATTAGAATTTTTGATGACTACTATACTTCCTCTTTATTACATACATGAGTAAGTAAAAAAAAAAAAAAAAAAAAAAATGTTTACAAGTTAATTAAATCTAGAAAAGAATTTTATAGAAATTAAATTGGCATCATTTAAAATGTAAATTTGGACTTTAAAAAGGTGTAAAAATCCTTTCCTGTATTTATTTCCAGAAATAATCAAGAAAAAAGCATCATAATCAAGTTTAATCTTTCATTCATTAACACTCTAATTCAAATTTTTTTTAAAAATGTTCCCAGGTGCACATTCCCATCCGTCAAGGTATATCTGTGCCAAATGTGGTAGTTCTAAGTCAAACAGTCTGGCCTATTGAACGTAAAAACTAAATACACCCGCACATTCAGAGAGAGAGAGGGATACATTAACACAGCACACACGTATTCATCTATATTATTTATCATCTTTGTTATTAGACTTATACGGTATCCTTTAAAAGCAAAATACTCCTTATTAGTTTGGATCTGTGCCAACTATTGCCAGAAATTTGGTACTTAGGTATAGCATGGGGACCATACCCAAACGCGGTGAATGCGGTTACCGTGCGCTCCCACACCTCAAAAACGGTGCAAAATGCGAAAAAAGTTTATTGATAAATTTTAGAACGTTTTCGGATTAATATTGTTACAAAATTTTTCTTCTACAACCAAATACCGCTAATCAATTGTAATAGCGCAGCACATTTAATTGCTATAGTTAAGCAGTTTGTTTGCTGTCTCATCCTCCAGTTTCTTTTACTCGTCGGCGATTCCGACCACTCTCACACACTCAACTTTTTCTTCAAAAAACGACTCCCGAGTGCCTGTCTTTTATAGTTCCGGGAGGCGGGGCTAGAGTCTTCCAGACCAATCAGGGCGCACATGGCTGTACCTCGGGTCTTACTAGATGGATCGCGAAACTTCTAGAACTTTCCGGTATTATCCATTTAGTCGCCAAACTCGCCAAATTCGTCGCCAAGTCGCCAAATGGTCGCCAAGCTCTCAGGTCATTTACGCGACAGCTGCTCAGCACAGATCTTACAACGGTCTTTCTCACGATGACACTATTCATGGCCGAGTAGCAAAATGACAGATTTGTAACAATATAAAAGGACGCCTTCAGCGCAATAATGCTAAGAATAAAACCTGTAATGAGCGCAATTGTTTGGTGACAAATTTCCAAGCCTGTGACATAACGACTAGAGATGATTCAAACAAATCATACTTTCAACAGTAATCCTTGATATATGCATTATAATTGACGGAGAGCATTACAAACACCGCAAATAAAAATATAGGCTGATAAGAAATGTTCTCTTTTATTTCTGGCAATAAACTGTCATCAGAGTGCTGATTAGCCCGACCAAACAAATGCACGCTTTACATGTTTTTTTAGCATTATTGCTCTCAAGTTGTCTTTTCATTCCAAAACTAAAACGCTCTACAATTTTTAATTCACATTTTTTTCTCGTTCCTTGCGCCATTTTCAATACAGAAAAGCTAAAACAATAGTTTGCCGCCAGAGGTCGCTGAAAATTTTTTCACCTTGCATTGTATACTCACATTACTGAACCTAGACATCATATTTTCGACTATTACTATCGCCTTTCTCAAGTGAATGTGGAATAGAAGATTTTAAGTGAATATCATATATATATATAAAAAAAAGAGTATTGCATCCTGTATATTTTCCTAGTTGGGGGAAGTACAAAAGATGTCGCGAGTTTCTTAGATTAAATTAGTTTAGTTTACAAACAATTTTTACAATAAAATGTGTTAAAAAAATATGCTTCTATGACTAAAAACTTATTTGCAACTAGCTATGAATTATAACAGCATTATGGCACGAGTCATAACTGATTTAGGTTCAAAGTATTCAATTTAGGTCATTTCTGAATCTGTAGTCCAAAGCAATTGACTAATCCGACAAAAGTTTCTAGAAATTTACCCATTTCTCAGAATTTAAGCTTCGCCAAGTCTGGGCTTTAACAAGTATTTGGCACTAAATACGGTTACCAGATCAGTAAAAATGTCTCCAAACAAAATCCGCTGTAACATTTGCGTGTAATTAGCCCACATAATTCAAAAAACGCAACAATTTTTATAAATGAAATTATATCTATTAAAATTTTAGTTCTATGCCAAATTTCTAATTAATTTCTAATTTGTCTAAAAAGTAGCCAATTTGCCTATTCATTTTTAACTGCTATACTGCGAAGTAGGGGACGCTCATGCTTACATCATTTTGAGTACTTGCTGCATGTTGTGTAGTTATTTACAATGGTAATTTATATGAATTTAGAAGCAATACACAATGGTAAATTTTGATTCTTTAAATAACTGTTTACTCTCAATTAAATAATTGCCTTCTTTCATTAACAAAGCTTAATCATTAAGAAGAGTCATTTGTGTTTTAAGTAGTATCATTAACATTTATAAATACATTAAAAAGCTCGTGATTTTAATTCTTTTTAGCGACGTTTTTGTCACTTATGACGTTATTTGCATAAGATCCAAAGAAATCTTTTAAAGTTCGAAGAAACAAAAAAATCGACTTCATTTTACTTACAAGTAAAATTAAATTTTTTGTCAGATAAAATGGATCTTTCTAAAAGAAAAATGTGAAAAAAATTCATGTTTTAGTTTGAAAATTAAAAACCAGACACCTAAATAATTTCTAACATCTTGAATTTAACGAAAAATTTACTAAGAAATTTTATATGAAAAATTTACTAATGGAGCGATATGTTTGGAAAATCGCCCCAGGGTCTGTATTTGAATAGCCAAGTTCTAGCAAATATATGTAATATATTTTATGTTGATAATTCTATTTTTGTTGTAGAATATTTTTAATACATCTCGTAAATCAAATAGTCTGAAAGAAAGATGTTAAGAAAACATTTTCGAATATACTAAGCGATATTTTTATAAAAATGTTTTAAGAGCTTAAAGTTGTTTATAACTTTTCTTTTGACTGACGTTTTATCTGTATCTTCCTTATTATTATTTTTTAATAAAGAATTTATTTTACAGACGAGATACAGGAAAAGAAAAATCAGTTTTCTGTATTATGTAAAAAATGCTTTTGCTTCACTTGGATTTCAATTTCCACAATTAGTAAAGTGTGCGCATGCGTGCGTGTGTGTACTTGTGTGCATATAGGTATTGGCGACAACGAGCTCGCGTTTGATTGCGTACCTGTCATTCTATACTCAGGTATCACCACATATTACATAATATTGTATATCAAATGATATTATTCAATATTGGACAATATTATCAATATTGTTACGAAATTTCCGGGGTTCGTTCGGATAGTGGGAGTTATATGGTGTGGAGAACACTCCATCAGCAGGCGACAGTAGAAAATGAAACAACGACGTTTATTTACACGAAGACACACAGGACAACACAAAGACGACAACTATATACAGCACACAATGATCTTCAGCCGAGACGTGCAGACAACAGCACACAACAGACTCTAATGCAGATAGTAGGACACAACTTAATTCAGCACTCATTTGACTCCGTCGCTGCTCCGTTAATCTCTGGAAGGTCAGTTTTTTCTGTCGATTCCGACTACTCTTCGACTCCATTGGTCCACGACTCAATTCACCGTCGGTTCACAACTACGACGACTCCACTGGTCCACGACCATTCTCCTCTGTCGCTTCCGACTACTCAATTCACCACTCGACTCACCATTGCCCAGCAGCTGCGGGTGCTTCCTTTTATAGGTCTCAGGAGGCGGGGCTAGAAGCCTCTCAACCAATCAGGAACGTTCGAGGCGTATCTCCGTTCCTACTGGACGGATCGGGAAAATTCTCGATGTTTCGGGTATAATCTATTTTGGCGCCAAAGTCGCCAAATTCGTCGCCAAGTCTCCAAACGGTCGCCAAGTTTGTCGCCAAACTCTGGGACCTCCCATGGAACCGACTATGCTAGGAAGCCGCCTCACAGATTAGTAACAATATTTTTTCGTAGTATAAGCAATTTTACAATCTATGTATACTACTGGTGTAGTTTGAACCATCAATCCCAGATCTACAAAGTTTGGAACAAATAAACTAAAAGGAGGGATCATGTGTCTCGAGAGCGATTTTTTTAATGAAAATTTTAGTTACAGTTTTATTTAATTAAAAATTAAACACTCTTTTGATTTTTTTTTCCGCTATTATTTTTGAAAATTTCTTATACAAAAATAATTTTTTCACGAATCTTGGATAGTGTCTTTCAAAAGATGTCAACTTAGTTGTCGTGTAATTCTTTTTTTGAATGTTGACTATTTTTTTAAAAAAAATATTTTATAAAATTTTAAACATCGAATTCGATTGGCGCAATTAAATGCAAGCGTTTTCGTTATTTCATGGAAATAAAAAAGATTCTCTGTTTGACTTTTCGTATGCATTAGAACTCTATAACGTAGAAACGCAAAGATATAATGGATAGCTGATATCCTTTACAGATTTATATGCAAAATATTACTCTGCTAAGTCAATCTGAGCAGATGAAGATAATACAAAGCGTTACATTTTATTTTCTAGAATATTGAGATTATTTTCATCTCACTTTTTATACCTCTTGCAATTGGTCTAAGTACTCATTATCCCTGTGTCTGTGGAGGCAAAATTGGTACTTTTATTTCTCTATTTTTTATTCTCTATTGTAAAACCGAAATTTCACACATTTCATCAAGCTCAGCTTAATAAATGTATCGAAATGATGCCAACTTACTGCTCAAAACAAAAGATTCGTGCCACGAATGACTCATATTTTGAAGCTTCTATGAGAATGAAGGCTTAAACGCATCATGCAATAAGAATGTTTTTGAATAGTTGCCCTAAATGAATAACCAGTTATTAAACATTTTTATATTCAAAACTATCATCCATGATCTAATCAATTTTGCATCAAAAAATCAACAATTTCATGTTGTTGTATGTTCGTTGTTCGTTGTATGAACATGTTCATCAGAATATTTGATGTATGTTCGCGATGCAACAAACATCTAATCTGTAATTAAATTCGTTCCACACATTCACATTTTCAATTTACCTTCGCATTCTTTTAGCAATTCATGCATTCTTTTAGCTCATTTATTATTTTAAGAACAAGTTGGCTGATAAGCAAAGTATTTGGTGTAACCCTATAAAAAAATCACAAGAGGTAAAATAGGGAGATGTTGTAGACCATTTGACGATGTGTAAATCAGCCTTAAATGCACTGTCAATTGAGAGTTTTGAAAGTTTCCCATTTTAGGATCCCTCATATGATGGTGTTATATCTGGTTCAAAGGTGAAATTTCTATTTTCCTCACATATTTGTAGAAATAACTATATTTTCTACGCGTCCAAATAATTGCCACCTGATTAGCACTTAAAACTTTCATTATTGTCATTTCCAACACAGGCTATGCTAAGCTTTTACTTAATTTTCACCTACCTATAACCTAGATTCTTCCTTACATTGAAAGGGTATTTTAAATTGTTTAAAACAGATTCCTTTTAGTGCTACTAATATGTCCCATTTCTGATATCTGACCAGTAAATAATTCATTAAATTGCCCTTGAAAAAAATATTTGATTTTCTCAGAATTTGCTGCGAGATATTACATTCCCCTTCACTTGCTCCAATATTAATATCTGATGTAAACACGCCTAAGCCCAATTGGGAGTAAGCTCCAGATGCCACACCCATCTGTTGTTACAAATCTGGATAGAATGTCACCACCGGTGACAACTACTTGTGAATAGATTATGTTCCGAGTGTAGGACAACTGAATTTATCTCACCTATTTGAAATTGTCGTCCCTAAGCAGTGTTTAAATGGAACCAAGTAAATACGCTTTCCTGATTATTTAAAATTTTATATGTGAGATGAATTGTTAGGAATAGAGAGTGAAAAGATGAATGTATTATTTATCACAATCAGTGTTGATTGCTGTTTTAATAAAGTAATTATTTCCTCTTGATTAATGACTTGATAGATAAAGTTTAAAGAAACCAGCGGGATTGTTCTTTCCGCAAATTTCTCGTGTAATCCTCATCCTTCAGGCTTAAAATGACTGTAAAAATAACAGTGAAAGCCAAGAACACTAAGGTTTTTATTTGAAGTTGTTAATTTAATGACCTTGAGAATGCTCATTAACAGCCAGAGCTCTTTTTATTTGACCTTGTTGACTTATATGTGTTGACCTTGAGAGTGCTCGAGAACACCGATAGCTCTTATGTGTTCATTTGACCTAGTTAAACTGCTGACCTTCAGAATGCCAGTGAGTTCCAAGAATTCTAATTTTTTAAGACCTTTTGACCCTGTTAAATTGTTGACCTTGAGAATGTCCGTCAATACCAAGAGTTATCATGTTTTTATATGACCTTTTGTCCCTGTTAAATTGTTGATCTTGAGAATGCCAGTGAAATCCAAGAGATCTTATGTTTTTATTTGTAGTTTCACACAGAAGAATTTTGTATTCCATAGTCATGAAAGCCGGATATACGTTTTTGATACCGTTGAAACCAATGTTTGACTCTGAATTACATTTATGAAAAATTACCAGACATATTTCATTTATAAAAATTGTAGCTTTATTATATCATTATCTTTATAGGCATGCGAAAGTGCAAAAAAGCAGACAGTTAACTTTCTATAGCTTTAGTTCGAAATTTGATTCATTTTAGAATTTAGAAATTGCAAATGCATACAAAATGTTATTTATTATATTGTTATTGTATATGTTCTTCAGTTATTGTGCATTTTTGTATTTGGACAGCCGAGTAGGCAGACTTTCGCTGAGAACTTTTCGTTCAAACTTCGATGGAAATCTTCAAACTGGTGGAATGGCTACTTGTCTAATATAGGTTAACGATGTTATCTCATATAGGCTAATATTTGGTATGCGGACTTATGACCAAATTTTAAAGTATCTGTCCAATATTGAACAAGATTCATTTGCAGGATATTTGTATGTTCGCGGGCCATTGAATTCTATAACTACAAAACAAAAAGAGCTATGAAAATTAAATTTGGTACACAGGTTTAGTATCTAAAGCATAGATTCTTGTCGAATTCTGCAAGCAATATGTTAGCTGGTTGGCCGTCTGTTGGTCGAAAATTTCATTTTTAAAATTTTTTTTTCGCTATTTGATTAATTTTTCAATGGTTGTCATGTCCCACACAAGAAAATCCGGTGTTTGAATTTTGGCCCTTAATCCTCGATAAAATCATGACTTCGGTTTCATTTTGTGTCCTTTTTATTACTTTTATTGTATTCATTAAAATATTTGTTTTATTTACATCGTACAATCTTCATGAAATTATTTATTTTCTAAGATGCTACTGCAATTGCACCCTCTAATCTTAATGTCTGTTCTTAAAAAAATGATTTCCATTGTTATCCGTTATTTTAAGAAGTTTATATCATTCTTTTTTTTAATCTTTAATGAATTTTTGAATTTTTTATTATTAAATTATTAATAATTAATGCATATGACTACATTCATGTTGAATTACTTTGAAAATCGAAAGTTACATTGTGATTTTTTTTTTATTTATTAAAAAGAGTTATAAGGCAGAAAACTTCTAGTTATAGGTTTATCAAATTATTTGTCCATGACATTGCAAGTTACTTCAGAAATGTATTAATAATCCACGAATTAATAGACGAGCTTCACTTATATATGCTCTTTAAATATTGATTTGCGAATAATACATAACATGGAATAGTCAACCTACACTCAAGAGCCAAAACATTATGACCACCTGTCAATAACGAGTTGGCCCACCTTTGGCTCGCAACACAGTTTCAACCTGCCTTGGCATGGATGCCACAAGTCCTTGGTAGACGGCCGGAGGCAGATTGTACCAAATGTTTAAGCAACGGTCACGCAAATACGAGATATTGCGGTCTTTGAACTCTGAGCTGCCGTCCCATGTCATCCCAAAGGTGTTCTATCGGATTGAGATCCAGTTAGTTAGGCGGCCAGGACATTAACTGGAATTCAGCATCATGTTCCTGGAACCACTCCAACACAATTTTAGTCTTGCGACACGGGGAGTTGTCCTGTTGGAACATTCCATTTCCATAAGAAAAACAGAGGCCATGTAATGGTGCAACTGGTCCGCAATGATGTTCAGATACCCTGTAGCATTCATGGTATGCTCTACCACAACCACGGGTCCCAGAGACGCCCAATAGAACGTCCCCCAAAGCATAATACCGCCACCACCTACTGTACATTGTTTGATCTACTGTACATTGAGGGAGCAACTGTTCGCCTGGAAGACGGCGTATCCTGACACGGCCATCGGCGTGATGCATGACAAACCGTGATTCATCTGACCAGGCAACTCTCTCCCACTGAGCCATGGACCAGTCGCGATGTTCCCGGGACCAGCGCAGGCGCAGTTGGCGATGACGCTTGGTCAGCAAAGGCACACGAGTGGGACGTTTGCTGCGTAGTCCCATATCCAACAGTGTCCGCTGAAAAGTGTACTCCGATACTATTCTACTTGGCCCTGCATTGTATTTTGCTGTCAGCTGAGCCACTGTCTGGCTCCGGTTTTGCTTCACCATGCGAGACAGTCTCCGACGACCTTTTTCTTTGATAGCGTGTGGACGTCCAACACCATGTCGTCTACTGCTGCTTTCATCGTCATTCATCCCCTTTGCATAAGTACTAACAACTGTAGCTCGCGCACAACCCACGAGTCGTGCAGTTTCGGAAATACTTGTTCCGAGCCTTCGAGCTATTACAATCTGCCCTCCATCAAAGTCGCTTAGATCCGCAGCCTTTCCCATCACACACAGAAGTAAGTGAAAGAATGATTCTTCAGACTCTCCAGCAACAGTTAAATACCACTTCCACCTGATCACGTGCCTTCCACGTCATCCAGGCGAGTTTATTGCAAAATGTAGGGGTGGTTATAATGTTTTGGCTCTTGAGTGTATTTCATATTGACAAACATTGAAACAATTATAAAATTCTTCTGATTGACAGATTTTTCTTGATTTTCAGATTATTGAAAAATGGTTATGCCAAATACTTATCATATATAAATATTATTATTCGTTTCATGAGAATTTGCCAAAATTTTGAATTTCTGAAAGTAGTATTTCAAAATGCAAAGCTGCACTAAAACTTAAATTATAAAATTTAAAAAATAATTCATTGTTACTTCCAAGAGAATGAATTTAAAACCAGAATTCAAATTATTTATAATTAATACTGTTCAAAAATGAAAAATATTGAAAAAAACATTTTCAATTTTCTCCAGAAATAGAGCTCTTAAATTAATCACCTATCTTATAATTATATATTCCCTCTGAAATCTAAATTCACCGACAGTTTTTTTATATATGAAATATTAAATTAAATCATATTCTATGGCTCATATAAAGTTATAAGCGAAATTTTATTGAATTGCAAACGCTGGATTGAACATCAGAAAATTGCATGAGAGGCCTAAGCCCTAAGCACTGCTCCATCTCCGACATACTTAATGCAGGTCATGTATACTTTCATGTTAATATTTACTTAAAAAAAAGTTTTTTTTCTGTGTGTGTAAAATCGAGTTTTTCAGAAAAGACACATACATAGACAAACTCAAAAAGTAAAACCTTATCTAAATATAAAATTTGATCCTAGCACGAAAGCACGTTATGCACGAAATATACGAATATATGAAATAAACTTATATATATATATATATATATATATATATATATATATATATATATATATATATATATATATATATATATATATATATATATATATATATATATATATATATATATATATATATATATATATATATATATATATATATATATATATATATATATATATTTATATATATATATATATATATATATATATATATATATATATATATATATATATATATATATATATATATAATTAAATTATATATAAAATTAAATTATAAAAATTTCTTGTTTCTTCAAGTGTTATGATAATATCAATCGAAAATTACCCGATACATCTAACAGTTTCACATTAAATTTACAACTATTGAGTTTTATATATAGGATTGCATTTTAAAAGTTGCTGAATCGCTTCGAACAAAATCACTGGTACAATCCTAAAAATCTGTATACCAGTAGACATTTCAGAAATTTAATATGCATTTCCACCCGAGCCTTGCAAATCCGTCGTGCGAGAAAGTCCATGAAAGGATTCCAAAATCGAATTCCGACTGAAAATTCGAAGTAGAAACTTTGTATCCAGCGGGCTATTTTCAATATGAATAGAAACAAACAGATTGGCATAAAATAGGCTCCAAAGAATCCTTTCCCTTTCTAGTAGAATTCCTTTTGAAATTTCACCATTGTTATATTTCGATTCTATTCCTACTTGGCGACAAAAATTGAAAGATAGCCAACGGAGACAGGTTGACAAAGTTGCATATTGATATTCAGATTTAGAATATCTGTATGCTAGGATTAAAGGATAGAGGACATATATGCATACGCTAGACGTGGAAAAAAAAAGAAAAGCGAAGGCGGACATTTGCAGTTAAAAAAAAAAAAAAACTAAAAATTCTTGAGAAAATGTTAAAGCGCTCCTTGAATCTGATAGCAGATGTTGCCTGTTCCCTACGTCTCTTCAACAATGTATTGACGTTTATATATTTTGAATTTTGAAAGAAAAAAAATGAAATTCTGAGTAGAAAATGGAGAAAAATGTTCTATAATGTTACATTTTGTCGTTTTGCATGCTTTTATCGATGGAAATTTAATATTCAATTTTCACTCAGATCTAGTATTAGCTTCATAAGAGTTCTAAAATATGATGGATTTGTTTTGTTATGATGAATCTTACAACTCATTTTTGGAATTATCGTTCTTTGTTTGTAGATATATATGCCTTTTAATTCAGTAGCTTGATTTAGATTAGATTAGATGAATAGATTAGGATACCAAATTAGGTTGTCATGGAATTTCATGGCAAATTGTTATAGCAACTAAGGAAATATGTCATAGATTTTGATAATTGTATCTCAGAGAGCAATAGAGAAAGTATCTAACGGGCATAAGATTTTATATGAAATAAAATTTGGTAAACTCGACACAATGGTTATATCTAGAAGATTATGTCATGGTTCCTATTCCTAGAAAATGAGTAATTCACAAATGAATGAAATAGTACTTTATGAGATTTCTCGAAAAATGTGAACTGCAAACAATTTAGGAATGGAGAATTGCTTCTTTATTCATGTCAATTACTTTAAATACATAGTGAAAGATAAACAACGTTGCTTTTGCAGTAATTTAATTAATGTGTTATAGGAGAATTTCCTATTTTTCTTCTTAGGCAGGTTTCTATTGGAAGACTACCTTTTACAATGGTTCTTAAGTCCAGACTTCGGGAAAATTTCTCAGTTATTTTACTGATAGTGGTCCCTAAAATCTCAAACAACCCTTCGTTCAAAAGTTTATATATATATATATATATATATATATATATATATATATATATATATATATATATATATATATATATATATATATATATATATATATATATATATATATATATATATATATATATATATATATATTTATGTATGTATGTATATGCAGGTGTTTATCAAAATAATGGAAACACCTTAGATTTATAAAGAATCCTTTATTAGTATGATGTAGGACCGCCTTTGGCATGTAATACAACTTGGCTTCGCCAAGGAATCGATTCATATAAGTATTGAATAGTGTTGAGATGAATATTGTACCATTCTTCCTGGAGATATTGTGAAAGTTCTGGGAGAGATACCGGTGCAGGATATCTATTCCGTATTGAACGTTCTAAAATTAACAAGAACGGTTCAATTATAATGAGGTCGGGCCACTGTGTGGCCCAAGGCAGATGTTTAACTTCATCCTCCTGTTCATCAATCCATGATTGGACAAGTCTCGCTGCATGGATAGGTGCATTATCATCCTGGAAAATTCCATCTCTTGCTGGAAACAAATTTTGCATCATAGGATGGACCTGGTCAGTTAAAATTTCTCCATACTTCTCACCAGTGATCCTTCCTTCCAGGGTTACGATTGGTCCAGCAGATAAATATGACATGACTGCCCATATAATGACAGACCCACTCCATCTTGACAGATGGAAGGAGACAACTACGGGCATACGCTTTGCAGGTGTCCTCCAAACGTGAACCCTTCCTGCTGTAGGGAAAAGTGTGAAACACGATTTGTCAGACCATATTTCTTTCTTCCATTTATCAATCGACCAGGTTTCGTGAGTGTGACATCACTGTAGACGACGTTTACCATTACATATGTTACAAGTAACTCGGCAATTGCTACTCTACCATAAATGTTCTGTTTATGAAGGTGCCTTCTAACTGTAATCACTGAAACTGAAGGATCCAGATGGGTATTGAGCTATACGGTCTCTTTTGCTGCAGTTGTTCGCCTTTTAGACATTGCAATCCGCTTAAGTACTTGTAGTTTTCTTTCTGCCCCCTATTTTGCTTTGCCAAGCTTGTATTACCGCTCTGTGTGTATGCTATCATGACTTTAGACACCGTACCTCTAGAAGTGTCTAAAAGCTTTGATGTTTCGGTCACACTTTCTCTAGCTAGACGAGCTCCTACAATTTGTCTTCTGATTAGTCCTATATTTTATGCTTTTGAAAAAAAATCAAGAATTACAGAACTTCAATAAAGTTATCACATACTACCAGAATATATACATTGCTATTTATAAAAAAAAAAAAAAAAAACTGGGGGCAATTATTATATTTTAATGCTTACGAAGCGCATTCAAAAATGTCACTTTTATTCACAGATGTTTCCATTATTTTGATAACCACCTGTACAATATACACGTATAACGCTTTACCCAGGTTATCTTGTGAAAAGTATATTTTGCATGGATTTTAAGTGGATTGGAATATGTTGTTTGAAATATAAAAATCTCGGACTAGTTCGTAAATGGCACATCTAGCCATGTACGAACTCGTAAATGGCTAAATCTGGTCTCGGGGTAGATACGGTGTGAGGGTAAAATTCTTATTTCGCTGTAACTTTCTTATTATTAAAGATAGAAAAAATTAAATTAATCAAATTAGTATCTCATTAAGACAAACAACTTTCGTATTTAATATTTTTTGATAACTTCATTATTTTAGAAGTTAGGAGCAGAAAAGGGATTTTCAAGCCCTAATTTTGAGGCCTTCCAATAAAAACAATTTATGTTGCCAGATGTAACTTAGATGTAATGGAATCTACCTTTGCCTCCCAACTTGCCGAAAGAATTTTTTTTTTATACCTGTTATCCAACTGTCCAAATATCAATTGTCAGGTCGAGTCTTAAATGATTTGTATTAATGAATATATATTATTTTGTTTAACCTTCAGTTCTTAAACACAGCACAAAAACTTTGCATAAAACGACATCTTATTATCCATTGTAATATTTTGTCACAGATTTCTTGGAATTTATTCAAAGTCATTTAAAGTGCTTTCGTTTAAACCCCCCAAATCCAAACTCTTATCTCTTATCTATACTATAGATATAAATATTTACATTATAAAATACATTACATGTTATACATATTTGTTGCATATACAATAGTATCAAATAATTCTATTCCTATCAATCATTCTATTTCCTTTTAATCTAATGCATCCATTTGCTCTTTTATCCGAAATCTCTTGAACAGAGATATATACATTAATTGAATGAGGTAACTTCAAGGTTATATTTTTAGCAACAATGAGATAATGCGAATCGGACATTTTGACTAAAAGCTTGTCATTCTGAAGTTAATGTGTATCATATGTTAATGCTGACAGAAACTTGTTTTCAAGAGATATTTAATGGATGGTTTCATATTGCAATTGTTGGGACATTGCCACAAAGTAGATCATCTCAAATTGTATTTAATGGGCTTTTTAGATATGTCGTCTCTTGATTTGTGTCTTTAAAGAGAATTTGTTTGAATACTATATATAGAACCTGATTGGGTTCTCTCGATTGCTTTCTTTCATATATATTTATAGAGAACATTAGAAACAAAATATTTTACTGGCCGAATGTAATTTTGAAACACATTCTTGGAATGTATTTATCAATTTAAATAAAAAAGAAGAAATTTCATATTCCACATAAAATACAAAGGGCATCCAATAGATGATATGCTCTAAGCATCTTTTTTATAATTAAAAGATGCAATCATTGTATAATTTGATTTCAGAAAAAATGTCAATAGTTTTACTGACAAAAGCTTTACTTAGAATTCTTTTAGGCCGGGATAGCCTGGTTGGTAGAGCGTCGGATTCGCGTCCCTTAGGTTGCGAGTTCGAACCCGCCGGCCGAAGATTCCCCGCGTGCTTGGTGGCTGACGCGCGTTAAATCTGTCGTGGTCACAAAGTCCTCCATGTCGAGAGTAATACCACTGGGGGTACTGGATCAGTGGCGATCGTTCTCTGGTTCAGGTCTAGATTACGATCGGTGGTTGAGTGAATGAAATGCGTGAATGAAGTCCACCCCGTAAAAAGGGTTGTGACGTGTGTGTAGCTAAGTCGTACTCTTGGCCCTAGATGGCGCTACTATTGAAACAAGAGGCGTTCACCTTGAGGCTTAAATCGGCTGTCTTCGACAGCGGGCTTGTCCATGGCAAGTGCCATTAGAAACAACAACAGAATTCTTTTATTTGAATTTTTTAAACATTTAGCTAATATTTCAATTTATATATATATATATATATATATATATATATATATATATATATATATATATAACATCCATGAATCCGTCTTAGGGACTTTATTAGCGTCACCTTATTACCCATTACATTATTATCTATATTTTCAAATGCATTAGCAAAACAAGAGAAATAATCCTCCAGCCAGGATTACTGTATCCATTTCGGCATTTTTTTCATTTCGTTCAAAATTAATAGCACCGAAATACCTCAAAAATAGTTTGCTTCCTTGAACTACTGCTCGTTATCGTGAAAATTCTAAAAGCATTATTTCAACGCCCATTCTTTGAGATAAAAAAAAAATATTTTTGACAAAGTCCTCTACCATGAGCATTAAATAAAAACCTCTATAGTACTAATTTCATCAAATGTTGTTGCATAGAAAGCGCATGGTTCTTAAATAAGACAAAATGTCATCTGCCACCTCCATTTCTATTTTTGAGATTTTTTTGCAAAATATAACTTCAAATAGCAACAACTGCACTAATTTTCGTCACCAATTAATTACAAAATTTTGTAAGCCCAGTTAACCAATCAGAATGCTCTACTATTATTATCCAATCATAATTTAAAGTAAAACTTTTGCTTTATAATATGTACCTCATCAAAATTTATTGATAAACCTATAAGGATTTTACTAATATGATCGCCGTAGGCAACTAGTATTAATAAAATGCAATTTTTCTATCCTCACTTATGAATTGTGTCTTATCACATCAAAATCAAATATTATACTTTCCTTATAATGGTAGAGCATTCTGATTGGGTAATTATTGGTGAAATCGGGATTGGCTTACTAGTAACGAAATTGTGATTGGGTAACTAGAGGTGAAATCGTTAGTGGTAAATAATAGCAAAATCATGAGTGGTAAATGATGGCAAAATCGTCATTGGGTAACTAGTGGCAAAATGTGGTGGGTAACTATTAACAAAAACATTATTGGGTGTTCAGTGGCGATATCTTGCTAGGGTAACTAGTATCAAAATGTGATGGGTAATTAGTAACGAAAACATGATTGGCTATTCAGTAACGAAGTCTTGCTAGGGTAATTAGTATCAAAATGTGATGGGTAATTAGTAACGAAAACATGATTGGCTATTCAGTAACGAAGTCTTGCTAGGGTAACTAGTAGCAAAATTGTGATTTGATAAGTTGCGGCGAAATTATGATGGGTAGCTAATGGGAAAACTATGAATGGATAACTAATGGCGGAGTTGTGATTGGTTACGTACCGAAATTGTGATTGAGTTTCCAAGAGTGAAATCATGAGTGAGCATCTAGTATGGAAATCTGTACCAATACCAGTCTCAAAGATTTATTTTGTATTATTATTGGACAGAACCGGGGTTAATGATTGATTATACTGAATAGAGATCATGGATTTTTCAATGAAACCAACATTTCTTAAAAATAGGACCAATGCTTGTGGCTGGATTCACTGAATAGACAGTTTACGATGAAGTCAATTTCTTTCAAAAAAGGCTGCTAGAAAAGAGTCAACAATCCTTGATGACGTATTTAGAAGTCATGAGATTTCATATGAAATAATAAAATGGTAAAATCGAATTATTAATTGAAGTTTGGTAGCTGTTTTATGGATTTTTCTTATTATTTTCGAAGCATAGCTGTCGCGAAATAAAATTAAAAAATACTGATTCTTTAGCATAAGACTTCTATTTTCTATTCATTCACCGTTTTGCATTAAAAAAAAAGTTAACTAAAAATCAAGTTATTTATTAACTTTTTTGAAATGAATTAAACGATTAAATTTTGATAAGAAAGGCTTTTTAACATGATAATACTAGAAACCGGGCACAATATATATAAATTGTGTGTCTGACTCCATAATTGAAGAAATAAAATATTCATCACACTAAATAGAGTCATAGCTATTACATTTGGCAGTTGATTTTTTTTTAAATACTGGAAAGCTTTTTTTAAGAATGAATTTCACGAAACTTTTTTTATGTTCTGATTAAGAAAAATCAAACTCTTTTTCCTTTTTGTAAAATTTCCGGCATAATCTGAAATATTCCCGTCGGATATACAACTGCGATATTTATTGAAAGTCACATTATTTATTTAAATATTTCTATTGTTCTTAGCAAACAGTTTTGGGTCATGATGCACCACAACTTTTAGGTAATTTCAGAAAAGAAAATATGAACATTTTAGCTTTTATAAAAGAAATATGGGCATTACAGCATTGGTGAACCGTATTCATAAAAAGATATGAGATCCATATGTGTACTCGATCCACATTCTTTGTCACAACCTTTTTTTTTCTTAATTCCAGTTCCATTTTTTGACCCCACTGTAGAATTGCTTTATTCCCATATCTTACATTAGTTACAGCATTAGTGCCCTGCATGTCATGTGGATTTTACCATTAATCATGTTTTAATCGAGTGCCCATCTTTTAATTCCTCCCGTTGAAACTTTTTTAAATCATCGTCATTAACTTTACAAGATCTGGTGGGTGAAAAATTCCACCCAAACATCTTTACATTTTTAAAATACATTAGCTTTTACACATGTATTTAATACTTTTAACTTTTATTAACGCCTGATTTTACATTGCTTCAATGTAATGGGTTTTTATACCCATTACATTACCACTGTTTCGTTTAAATTTATTAACGTTGTACGTACTAGAACTCTTTTTTTTTTGGAATTTATATACTGATAACTTTTGCTTTTATATTTCATCATGTTTTTTTGTTTTTTTTATATGGATTGGTCTATTATTTCACCATTTGCTTGGCGCAGTATAATCAAGTATGGTTCTTGCGCCATAAAACACTAACAACCAACCAACCTACAGCATTAGTTATTTACCGCATTTTTCTGTAACATTTCATTACAACAAGAGATAACCATAAACTGCCTACTTTGACCCGCTGGAATTTTCACGGAAAAATCTGAATGACCGTATCACCGCAACAGCAACACTGGCTAGAACTGTGAGTCCTAAAGGCCATCACTGGTCATGATACAACCCTTCCCTTGGGAAGTACGTTCCTTCATCGATGGGAGGAGCCAGACCCCCACCATTTTGTGCACCAATCAGGGTTAAAAGAACCAACCACCTTGACGGAAGCTTTTCATCTTCAATTACGGGATGCCCCTGGGGACTACTACAGAGGATAAATAAGAAAATATAGTTTAGCTTGAAAATGACAACAAATCTTACTTTTCATGAAGAGAAACGCAAGACACAGTTTTAGCAAACTCTTTTTAGAGATTTAATACACGTGCAATCTAGAATTATCGCGAAAAATTAATTTTTCGTCTCTACTCTAAATGGTATTAGGACAAGAGGCCTATTTCATATTTATGAGAGATAACACAATACCAAACAATTATGTAAAGAAATCAGCTAAAAATAATCTTTTTCACATCCATCCAATCAATCACTATCAAACTCTAAAGTGTTGAATGGATTTAAGAAAATTATTATATCAATTTAGGAACAAAACTTTTATACAATTTATTTATTCGTTCTTAATGGATATTCCATTATATATTAAGGGATATAAGAAAATATAATCCGATTGAAAATCTTATCTTTTACTTACTTTAGTAGACAGAATGCAATTTTCCTGAATCTTCATAAGAAACAACTTTTTCAAACACTCTTCAAGAATTTAATACAAGGTAATCTGAAATTTAACTTAATAATTTAAGAAAAAATCCATCGTTTTTCTAAATGGTTCTTCATATAATCATAAGATATTTATTTCATACTAGCCGCCTTTGGCGACCAGCCGGTTCGCCAATCTTAATGTTCGTTTAAATTATAATAATTAAATATTTTACGCTACTTTAATAGATTCTTCATCAAAATATTTAAAAACTTCTAATTTTGATAGTCATATAATTCGCTCATAATATTATAAATGCCTTCAGTCATAACGTAATATTATCTCTCTCATTTTCTGTTAGCTTCCGTAGAATTTATGCTTTAAATTAAAGTGGAAAGAATTAATCTGCAATTACTATCATAATATTTTTTACTGAAACAAAGCATTTTTTTATAATATGATTACTGATAACAGAGTCACCGAGCGTTTAAACTTTATGGGCACTAAAGAATATCTTTTTTAATTTATGTAATATCTCAAGACTTTGTCAACAAAATTTTCTCAGATTCATCATGAACAGATCGATTCATTAACAATGTTTCATTTTAAATGCATCAAACACTAAGAAAATAAAACGAATCGTTTAAAATAATCGGTCGAAAGCAGGTTTAAAAAAAGTACTTAAAAACGATGTACTTAAAACTATAAGCATATACAAAAAATATATAATTAACATAAATACAATTTACTTACAAAAGCATGCAACTAACCTAAAAATAATTTAAATCATTCGTTGGTTGTCATGACAACAGTCAGAACATAATGCGCATGCGTGAATTTTCTTCGCCAGTTACGTTAACACAAATGCGTGAATTTTTCTACGCCAGTTGGGGTAACGCTATGCAGATTATACATTTTTAATTTCCTTTATTCTGTGTTATTTTAATTCAAAAGTACTTCAGAATGAATCTGAAACATGGATTAATTAACAATGTTTCATTTTAAATGCATCAAACATTAAGAAAATAAACAGAATCGTTTGAAATAATCCGCCGAAAAATACTAACCCTAGCCTCATTACTGTTGGGAGAAAAAAACAACTGAAGCCTTACTCATTTGGCGGTGGTAAAAATGAAAGATTTTTTTGGCGGAAAAGTTGGCGGTGGGGAAAATGGAAGATTTGTTTGGCGGGAAAGTTAGTTTTTAATTAATAATTAAAATTCTAATTAAAATTTCAAAAAAAGGGACCCCAGGTGCACATTCCCGACCTCTAAGGTATACATGTACCAAATTTGATAGCTGTATGTCAAATGACCTGGCCTGTAGAGCGCCAACACACACACACATTTAGCTTTATTATAAGTATAGATTTATGATATATATAGCTTCAATAATAGTGCAAACGATTTAAAGAAAAATAATCTTCGCCATATCAATCTAGCAAAAGCAGTTTAAAAAAACAGGGATAAATAATTTTGTTTCACATTCATTCAATCAGTAATTGACCAAACTTTACAAAATGGAATAAATTTAAGAGAATAATTATAACAATTTAGAAACAAATCACTTATAAAATTTATTTTTTCGCTTTACATTTATATTTCATCACATATTAAAAGCGATAAGAAAAAGAAAATCTGGTCGAAAATCTTAACTTTTAATGACTTCTGGTGACAAAACGTAATTTTCCTGCATTTTCAACAGAAACAACTTTTCAAATACACTTTAAAAATTTAATACATGGTAATCTGGAAGTTAATAATTCAAGGGAAATTTTTTTTTCTTCGCTATTGAAAATTGTTCTTCTTATAATCATAAGAGATTTATTTCATATATATGAGATATGTAATTTAAACAACAGTGCAAACGATTGAACGAAAAATAATCTTTGTCACATCTGTTTACTAAATCGTCTGCCAAACTCGAAAGAGCGGATTAGGTTCAAACGAATCATTACTTCAACTTAGAAACAAATCCATTTGTAGAACATTGAAAATTCTCAAAGATTCCCCACTCAAAAAATAAAACACTACAGAATTGAAAATAGCGCAGGGATATCTTATTTTTCCATTAAATAGCTTTTCGAACCATCACCACAAAAAGCGAAAACGTGTCTTCTTTTGGGACAGATGGATTAAGTAGAAAATCGACTGTTTGATCAGGCCTGTTCTTTTAATAACGTGATGTTTTCAGGAGGTTTTCTGCTCTGTTGACATGTTCTCATGTCTCGGCTCTTCCATTCCGTTTGTTCTGATGATGGATTGGAAGGTTTTCCGAAGACAACCTCCGTGCTTCTGTTTTCTGTTTGAAAGAGATAAAAGACGCTGATAAAATGGTAACTATTGGTGTTTCGAGCCGGCGCTGCTCTTACGGCCTTAAATGGAATCGAGTGATTAATAGGGAAACGTGGAGAATAAGACTGCGAATATATTGGTAGTTTGTCTTTTGTGAAGAGGAAAGGCTTGCTAATCCATTATCAAACGGACAATGTATTTCTCGATGGTTAAAAATGAGACAGCTATAATAAATGTTGCCGTTGTATGGTTTGTGATGTTTCCGTATGGGCAATGTTAGTCAAGAATTGATAAGTGAACTGTGCTTGGTAATTTAAAAAAGTATAACATAAATGTCACACGAAAATAATAACTTCATTTTTATCAATTCTAGGAATATAATGATACCTCATACAGCTATTTGTAATCCTTCGTTTCGCGATATGCTTTATTAAAAAAAAATGTCCAAGACATATTAATCCATTATCAAACGGACAATATACTTCTGAATGTTTAAAACTGAGACAGCTATAATAAATGTTGCCGTTGTATGGTTTGTGATGTTTCCGTATGGGCAATGTTAGTCAAGAATTGATAAGTGAACTGTACTTTGTAACTTAAAAAAGTATAACATAAATGTCACACGAAAATAATAACTTCATTTTTATCAATTCTAGGAATATAATGATGCTTCATACAGCTATTTGTAATCCTTCGTTTCGCGATATGCTTTATTAAAAAAATGTCCAAGACATATTAATCCATTATCAAACGGACAATATACTTCTGGATGTTTAAAACTGAGACAGCTATAACAAATGTTGATATTGCATGGTTTGTAATGCTTCGATCTAGGAAAAGTTCACTGAATGTGATTACCTTAAAAATATATAACTTAAATATCACTCGAAACGATCAATTTTTTTTATCAATAGAAGAAATATAATGATACTTCATACAATTACTTGTAATTCTTCATTAAAAATAAATCCCGCAAAATGTCCCCAAATAAAGGAATATATTAAATTAATCAATTTATTGATTCACCTTTAACTGGAGACAGGAGTCAAAATGACTCCGCGTTGTTCATAAGAGCTGATTACCACAGGGTATTTTGTGCTTGAATACAATCGTATCCTCAGTAAATTTAAGTTGTTCTTTCAGCAGTATGTTGGTAAAAGTCTAAGTACGAACACGTGCGTACAACCAGTTTTCCTTTTTCAAAGTTTTTGTTGTTATTTATGGAGTCATTGACTCCGTGTCTCTGAAACTGCTTTTAATTTCAATAATGCAAAAAAGAATAAAAAAGAATAAAGAAATATTCTTAAAATAATATTTGAAAATACAGTATTCTTGATTTGTGTTTGTTAAATTCTAACAGTTTTTAACAGTATTGTGACTCCGTAATATCTAAACGAAGTAAATACTCATTAAAAGATTGTTTAGGTTTTTCTTATAACAATTTTTGAGCATTTAATATTATAACATTTAACAATTTTAATGTTAATATTTTTTATATTTTTGGTAACTACATGATTTCCAGAATGTATTGTGTTTCCAAAATAAATTCAAATGCTGTTTACAAAAGACAAAAAATAAAAAATAAAAATGGAGTCATTTTGACTCCATATCTCTGGCAGAGTGAGGAAATTCATGTCTTCAGTTACGGTTACAATTTCTGTATGGTATTGGCATTTATTATGATTTATTTTTTATTTTTAATAATAAGCAATGTTATTGCTTTCGTAGGCTTCTTTATAATCATTTGATGCTTTAAATCGAAATCAAATATAAATTACGATTTTAAATTAGATGAAAATTGCGTTTCAAAATAGATTTTTAAATGCAAAAGGTTTTTTTTTTGGGATATCAAGAGTAATGCTTTTTTTTTTAATATCCTTATAATTTTGATGATAAAATATGTTCTTTTCTTAGAGATAGAGGAAAAATACATTTTTTGAATTTCCTTATAATTTTATTGATAAAATATGTCCTTTCTTATATAATTTGTAAAATTATTATTTCTTGTCTTCCTCTTTGGTAAAATTCAACTATCATTCATAAAATTCTTCGAAATAAAAAAGAAAGTGTGGACATTTTATTCCTAAATGTGCATTGTGAAAATATTTTACAATTTTTATCGGAAACACATCAAGAGTTTGTTAAAGTAATCTCTAGAAATTGTTATGTTAACAAGAAAGTTTTGCTGAAGCATCGTAAATATAAGAAAAACTTATAAAATGGCATGAAAGCAAATCAGTTATTTGATATCTGTAGAACACACAGCCAATAAAGGCCAGGCTTCAAGACAAATCTGCTATAAAAAGTTAAAGTCATTAAAATGCTCTAGAAACCATGAAAAATGCAAAAATGTAACATCATACAGACAGAAAAGATCAAATCAAACTTATTTAAAGAACTCTCACCAGCAACTGTGGCAGCTGCAAGACATTCCACTAACGAAGCGGCCCCAAACCAAACGAAAGTCCATCCCTTCCACTCAACTCATTGTCTCAAGCCGCACACAATTTCCCCAAGACAAAAATCCACGGGAGAGTTTTGAGTTCTAAGAGAAAAGGATTCAAATAAACCGTGTCTGTGTCCTCCTCTGTCTACCCCCAGCTGATTACACTGCCATTAACGGCATTAAGACTAAGTGCCTTGAAGATCAATCCCAATCCGTGGCTGAGGGGGAGGTAAGGTAGGGTCATTGTGCCCCGGATCATTTGCATATGGGACGTTGGAAACCGAGGGGCATTAAGCCTTTTAAAAGACTTTTATCAATGCGCAAGGAGTTTTCCCTTTCATTTAGTTGTCCCACGCACAATAATACATAATCCGTCATTCCACGAGTGAGGATTGAGGATTCTTTTAAGCTAGTCCTTTGCCTGCCTTCAAATGTAAATGAAAACGCTCGGATTTGTTGGTGGAAGTGATGGGGAATGACCACAAATGAAATACATGCATGCGTAGATCGCCTTGGCTGTTAACGGAATGAAACAGGAAATAAAAATAAATTTAATTAAAGCAATTTTCAAAAACAAACATATGTCGGGATACTATTTAATTGATTTTTTTCAATATTTTATTCTGCTCCTTTTCAATTTTCTTCTTATCGTCAATTTTTGTTGTTCTGCCCACAATAATACATAATCCATCGTTCCACAAGTGACAACTGAGTGAATGACGATCCTTTAAGCTAGCAGTTTTCAAACAAACAAACAAAAAAAACCCCATTTAATTCGACCTAAACGAAAAAAACTCGATTTTGTTGATGAAAACAATAGGGACTATTCACAAATAAAATATATGCAGTTATAGGTTATACTAGTTGTTTTCGGCATAAAACATAGATAAATATAAATTGAACTGAAGCAATTTTTAAAAACAGTGATAAATGATAGGTTACATTAGACAATAAAAGAGTAGATTTTTTATTTTAATTATTTTTGCCCTTGCAGTATTTTTGGTACTGTTCAATTAGTTCCCCTGCTCATAATAATACATAATCCGTTATTCCGCAAGTTTGAGTTGTACGTTCTCCTAACCTAGTCCATTACTTACCTTCAAATGTAAATCAAAATGCTCGGATTTGCTGGTGGAATTCGCGAGGATTTTCCATAAACGAAATGTATGCAGCTTCAGATCACCTTAGATGTATTCAACCTGAAACAGAAAAGAAAATACATTTAATTGAAACAATTTTGCTTCGCACATTTTTGACTCTTTATTCTTTTTTATCTGAACGCTTGTCACTAATCGTAGCTTAAGGCCACGGTGGCCTAGTGGTAAGGTTTCAGGTTCGAGATCCGATTCCGCCGAAGAACAGTTGTGTCTGGTGCATGTTAAATCCGTCCGGGCCAAACGTCCTCCCGCTTGGTGTGGTGTGGAGAAGGGGATATCAGCTCAGGTGTCATCCTATTCATCTGACCTTGGCTCAAAATCACGAGGTCCGTCCCAAAATAACCTAAGTATTGCTTTAAAACGGGACGTTAATGTAACTAAACTAAGAAATCTTTTCAATCATCCTATAACATGCATAACCTGAAGTAATTTGGACGTAATTTGACGAAGATGCCTGTTCAGGTGTCGTCCTCGTTATCTGAACACTGTTCAAAATTACGGAGTCCATCCCAAAATAGCCTTAGTGTTGCTTTAAAACGGGGCGTTAATGTAAACTAAACTATACCAATCGTAGCTCAATGATTGATATTGAAGCAGATAGATATATATATCCTTTTAAATTTTTTTTCTTTAAAAGGCTTGAAATATATGCTCTTACAATTATGTGAGATTGTGGTGTTTTTTTTTTTTTTTTTTTCATTTTATTTAACATATGTTTTATAATTTTCCAAATTTAAGATGTTGACCCTTTCTTTTTTTATTTTACGATGTTTCTTTGCGTAATTATTCATCAATTTAATTCGATTCGGAGTGAAAAAGAAAAATTCGTGGCTGCTCTGAAAAATTCGTGACAATTTTTAGCCAAACATGGAATGTCTGAATCTATATCACGAAATTATGGAAAACATAAATCAGTCCTTTTCTGTGCATGCGCCGTCTACTCACCGTCATATAACTGATCGAGTTAAACCCACCTTAAAACTAACTCATTATATTGTTTTGAATACCTCTTTTTCTGATAATTTTTCCTATGTATTTACTTATAATGGAATAGATTATTTGCTTTATTTTCTTAACAAAATAATTATTTTTAAATTATATTTTTAATTTTTTTCCATAACTTTATTTTTAATTGCATGTTTTTTTACAATTTTTTTTCCATATATTTTACACATTGTTGAACAAAGGAAGTCTAATAAAAAAAAATTTAAAAAAAGATTGAGAACTTTTTTTCGAAATTCAGTAACGTTATAATATTTTTGGCTTAGTTAGTTTCTTTTTATTCTTTTTAATTTACACTTAACTATATAGCAATGGACATGTGACAGTTGCATCTGAATAAAAACTATATAATTCAGATGCAACAAAAACTAAGCAACTAAAATGACGAAAATTATCATTGAAAAATTACTTTGAGGTATTTTGAGTTTGTTTATATATATATTTTTTTTAAGAAATAGTAAAAGAGAATATTTAATCTAAAATAGCATAATTTTTTTTGAGGAAATATGATTAAAACGAGCTTTTGTTAATCGTAAAGAATATTTTATAAATGTAATTAGTAAATTTTAGATGGACATCATTCTTATTAAAGAACTATCCATATGATTACGTCGGTATACCGTGAATGTGTGCATGTGTGTTTGTTTGAGTGTGTGCGTGCGCGTGTGTGAGCGTGTTTTTGATGTCATGGGGCTTGACTCATTTTTCCAATAAAATTCCATTGTCCATGGATCACATTTCCATTAAAATTAGTAATAATAAATTTTAAATTAAATAAATTTTCATTAAATTCCATTAGATTTCATTCCATATTTATTTTCTACTCCATATTTCCATTAAGGGTTCCATTTAAAGTCCTATGACATTGTATTTTCATTAAGGGTTCCATTTAAAGTCCTATGATATCATTTCCATTAAAGTTCCATTTTCCATGACATCACATTTCCATTAAAATTAGTAATAATAAATTTTAAATTAAATAAATTTCCATTAAATTCCATTAGATTTCATTCCATATTTATTTTCTACTCCATATTTCCATTAAGGGTTCCATTTAAAGTCCTATGACATTGTATTTTCATTAAGGGTTCCATTTAAAGTCCTATGATATCATTTCCATTAAAATTCCATTTTCCATGACATCACATTTCCATTAAAATTAGTAATAATAAATTTTAAATTAAATAAATTTCCATTAAATTCCATTAGATTTCATTCCATATTTATTTTCTACTCCATATTTCCATTAAGGGTTCCATTTAAAGTCCTATGACATTGTATTTTCATTAAGGGTTCCGTTTAAAGTCCTATGATATCATTTCCATTAAAGTTCCATTTTCCATGACATCCCATTTCCATTAAAAAGGTATTTCTATTAAGTTCAATTTATATTTAAATTAAAAGTTCCATTAAAAGATCCATGACATCATATTTCCATTAAGATTCTGTTGTCCATGACATCAAAATGACATTAAAAGGATAGTTTCGCAATAATCGATCTTTTAAATGCACGTTGTATTTTTCGGCATTCCAATTTCACTTTCTTATTTCTCTTGTAAAATAATCAGATAAAAAAAAAACTTTTTGTCTTGGCTTTCAAATCTTTTTAAATGTATAAAAATGAACTAAAGTCGTCTGAATTTCATTTGAACACTGATAATGACTGTCGAAAATTCCACAATGAACATTTAAAAAATTTATCAAAATCAGAAAAGAAAAAAAAAAAAAAAACTGTGGGACTTTTAAATCAGTATGTTTTAAAATTGATTTGCGTTTAACAACTGCATATATATCATTTTTGAGTAATAATATGTTTTAAAGTTGTTGCAGAAGAACAGAAGTAATTAGTAATAATTTTTAATTATTCAAAATTCTAAAAAAAATAGATCCTAGGTACAGAGTTTCTCATTCCCCCTATAAATTTATTCCATATTTGATATTCTTGGCTTGTAAAGTGTCAGCGCATGCGCAGTTTCATTTACTGCTAAGAGATTTTTCAATATTTCTAATAAACAGTACTTACTGTAGCAAATATACAGGGTGTTTATAAAGTCCCGGACCCATTTTGATGTTTAATAACTCATAAAATAATAAAGATATAAACACACTTATGGCATTTATTGATGGAATAACTCATATATTTTCCTTTTCAGGTTTGAATATTTTTACTTTTGTAAATATCGTCTGCGCGTGTGGTTAATTTCAGATAATTTCATTTTCCAGTCTAAATATCTGTACTTTTCTAAATATTGTCTGCTTATTAATTGCATTTTTCTCTCTTTTGTTTTTGGCAACTATTGCAATGTTATGTTTAGCGAGCGGATATTAAGGAGAATGCATACACCACAAGAGAAAGCACAGATTTTATGGTGGTTCATAGAAATGAAATCGATAGTGCAAGCGCAGAGAAATTTCAGAAGAATTTAACAAAAAGATCCTCCATCCCAAAACAGCATCTTGAGGTGGAAAAAGAATTTTCTAGAAATTGGAAGTATCGAAGATAAGAAACGTTCCAGACGTCCTTGCACAAGTGATTTTGATGTTGAGCGTGTCAGAGAGACATTTTTACACAATCCTAGAATATCTGTGAGATCAGCGGCAACAGAATTGGATATGCCAATTTCGACGGTGTACAAGGTTATTAAAAAAAATTAAGACTGCATGCATACAAAGTTCAAATTGTTCAAGTTTTGGAACCGAACGATAGGCCTAGGAGGATGGCCTTTTCAACAGATATGCTAAGGAGGATAGAAGATGCTGCTGATTTTCTGAAGAGCATAATGTTCTCCAATGAAGCATCCTTTCATGTTTCTGGCATTGTTAATCGCCATAATGTGCGCAAATGGCTCTGTGGATGCCGACATGCTTTTCGCTACCTGGCGTGAAATTGACTATCGACTTGATATTCTTCGTGCGACGAAGGGGGCACACGTGGAAGTTCATTGACAAGGGTCATGAAACTTTTTGAGTCTATTTAACCATTTATGTTATTAATTTAAATCTATCTTTATTATTTTATGAGTTATTAAATATCAAAATGGGTCCGGGACTTTATAAACACCCTGTATTTCAATTAATGAGTATTAAAGAAATTTTCAAAAATAAATTTTGAAGTGGCTCATATTTTTAAGATCTCCGTCATAAAACCTTTTATTTTTTTATGCAATATAGTTGAAATATACTTCTTGAATGCTGGAATTAAACTGTCTTTTTTTTAAGAAAAAAAATATGACTTAACAATATGTAGAAATGCAATGACATTGAATCAACAGTCAATATCATTTCGTGTCATGAAATTGTCATATGAAATAATACCTTTGTTTTTAAATTTACTTTTTTTGCAAACAAAATTTAGTAACCGGCAGCAGTTTACACACAGCAGTTATTGATAAGTACAAAATTCCAATTTATTATATTTCTCCGTTTTCTTTGAAATCTATATTCTTGATAAATTACTGGTTAGTTTATAAATATGTTATTCAAAATCATTATTCTATTGTTTTTTCATTTGGTTGAATTACGATAAAATATTATGCATATAAAAATATTTTAAAGTAACTGCATTTATTTTCCGAGAATAAAAGCGCAATATCTTTCACATCCAGTCCACAGTTTTATCTGAAAGCCTGATTGAATGTTTAAATAAATATTTCTCTTTTCATTATTTAATTCATTCTCAAATCAATAATCTCATTCCATTCATATCTTTTCCCATGATTTCTAATTTAATAGAGTTTTTGTAATAGATTAAAAGACTCGTAAACATTGAATTTCCTGATATCTTTTGATTGAACAAAACTCTTGCACCTTAGGGAAAAGAAAAAATATATTTCCCCATCCATCTCTTGTGTGTTAATGATAACACAGTTTTATTCTCTGGAGAGTTTTTGTAATGGCAACGCTGATAAAAATCGTCTGCGAATCGTTTTTATATCTCAAATAAATTTTCAAGGAATTCGTATTATTTGCTTTTCTCTTTTTTCTTATATTTAGGTAATATATTAGAAAATTGTCTTATATGAATACATTTTTTAAAGCTTGTTATTACTTTTCAATAAATTTTTATTCAATTGTTCTGATTTTTTTTTCAAATTCTTCTCTTTAAGTATTCTTTTATTGTTTCCAAAGTCATATTATTTTTACCAAATTTCTCAAGGGACAAACGTTCTTAAGTAATTTTACATAAATAGAAACTATTTTAATTTAAAACGAAATTCCCCTATCAATATCGCTTTATTTGTAGACAATAAAGATTTTTTTTTTTTTGAGAAATTCAAACGATAGAAAACTCTGAATTTAAAAAAAAAAAATTGAACGCGGTTGTACAATTAGAAAAAGCCTCCTACACTCTGGGAATTGGTTGCTGTCTTTAAAATATTGCTGACAAAATTAAAATGCTGCATTATTCCAGAATTAATTACAATAAGTATTCGATTGTGAAATGACTTTAAGTATTCTATTTTGCACAATTATAGCGATAGAAAAACCTGAATTATAAAAACAGAACTCGGTTGTACAATTGGGAACAAATTGTTACACTTTTGGTTTAGGTTGTTCTCTTAAAATAACACAGAAAAAACAATCAAACGCTGCATTATTTTAGAGTTAATTATAACAAGTATGTGATTGTGAAAGGATTCTAAGTATTCAATTTTGCACAATTATAGATTTATTAAATATAAATACGTAGATAGCATTGATAATGCCTTCACAGAGCAGCATAATATACAAGTTATTTGTTGGATAAAATATGTAATTACTTCTGTCACTTGTTTGTGACCTCACGTGAATTGCTTCCATTGAAATTGTAATTTGTAATATTTTTATCAACGTATGTTGAATTAGCTAATGCCATTTGCTTCTAACTAGCTAAAAGTAAATTGAGTCAGCTAATGACGCTTGCTTTTAAATAACTAAATGTAAGTTGAATCAGTTAAAGAAATTTGCTGCTAATAATTAAAAGCAAGTTGAATCAGCAAATGAAATTTGCTTCTGCATAACTAAATGTCAGTTGAATCAGCTAATCCATTTGCTGATTAAATTTATTGCTTTTTAAATCATATAATGCTATTTGATTTTAAATAACTGAATGTTAGCTGAATCAGTTAATACAATTTGCTTCTAAATAACTAAATGTAAACAGAGCTATTTTAAATCCATATATTTATCCTTATTCTCAATTTCCTAAAATATCTCATATCCATTCAACTTTTCTAACTCTATACCATCAACTCGAATAGTTTTGGCCTATGAGGGAAATTTGAGTCAAACATGCTGAAATATATTGCAAGCACTGTATTTATCTAATAAACAACGGTTATCAGTTATTACGTTACACGTTAAATACAAGTATTGTTTTGACGTTCTTTTACTTACTGTTTGTAGTCTCTCAATTTACCAGCTAATTTTTTGCTTCATTTTAGAATGGCTAAAAGTAATGGGACAAAATGGAAGGTTTTGAGCACCTCTGGGATGCTTCCGGAGAGCAACTCAAATTCTCACCTTCTTTTGAGACAGTTTGCAATTTGTATTGCAATCCAGTGCCCCTGAGATTCGTCATTTGCATCGTTTACAGTACACCATTCCTGTATGAACTATAAATATTAATAAGAGCGATCACGTGAGAACTAATTTGTAATCGATTAATTTATACGGCTTTTATGCTGTTCTAACACAACGAGTACCTTAAATACTTAAATTTATGTATATTTTTTCTTGTTAAGGTGTGCGTCAGAACGCTATTATTTCTTGGTCAATTGGTTCCTAGTCTTTCGCATTCGTTTTTAGTGTAATTATTTTTTTCAAGAGCTTAACAAAAGTGCAATTATTTTTAAATATTAATTACCAACTGGAAAGATTGTATCAAATTGGTTTAGTTTGTATTGTATTTAACTGCCAGAAATGAAAGCATTTAGGTGCGAGGTCTCAGCATCATACCCGAAGGACCAGGTATATGTTAAATCCGTTGGAGAATTGTTGTTGTTTTGTTGTTGATTCTTATAACACTTGTCAAAGACAAGGCAACTGATTAAGTCAGCTATTCTAAGCGAGAGAGGGCGCCATCTAAGACCAAGCGTTCGATTTAACCACTCATGCGCCACAACCCTGTTTACGGGGCGGACTTCATTCATGCATTTCATTCACTCGTCCACAGATCGTAATTTAGACCTGAATCAGAGAACAATCACCTCTGAACCACTGCACTCAGTTATATTGTCTCGAAATGGAGGACTTTGTAGCCTCGACAGATTTATACGTGCACCAGCCACCACATACACGGGGCGTCTTCGGTCGGCGGGATTCGAACTCACAACCCAAGGGATGCGAATCCAACGCCCTACCAACCACACCATCCCTGCCCAGAAAAATCGTTCCCCCGCTTTGTATTATGAATGTTTGATAAAGAGTTTTTACCCCCAAAATTACGAGGTTCGCACTGAATCAGCCTTAGCGATGCTTCAAATCGGAACGTTAATGTAACTCAACTCATCTTTATCTATAAATGCATTTTTAAATTACGCAGTCAGAAGTGCTCAAATATTTTTTTTTATCAAATTCGTTATCAGAAGTTTCATTTATTTATTTATTTCCATATTCTTGCAAGAACTCTTATCAGTTCCCATAACAATAAAGAATAGATACCCCACTTGAACAGCAAACAAACGGCAGATAACAAAAACAAACATCCATGAAACGCGTTCGGACCGTTTTTATTCAAAACAAACTGCAAGCCATTTTTCATTTTCTAACTAACGACATTCCTCCAAAAACGCACTGAAAAGTAAATAAATTCTATCAAAAGACACTAAAAAATGAAGGCTTTTGAAGCAAGCTGCCGATAAAGAAACACAAGAATATAATTAGTTTTTTTTTTTTTATTAATGAAATTTCCTTTCGTTCTCTACATTGTTCCCTTTTATAAAATAAAGATCTGGAAGGAAAAATGCTATCTTTTGTTAAGGTTTTACTACCAAAGAAAAACGGTCATTAATTTGCCTTAACAATGGAGCTTCTTATAGAAGAATTTGGGGATATATGTTATTGTTAACAGGAGTCCAAAAACTAATATTTCCTGGAGTTCCCGATTATTTAATTCATTCAGTTTTTGTGATGGAGTTTTGTGTTGCTTATTATTTAAATCAGTTGGTGTTCTTTTATCAACAATTGAGGACCGGCATTTTTCACCTGCTTAGAAATTGAAAACAAAAACGATAATTTATAGTTTGTTTTAATATATATTTTCGTGGAATATGTTGTGAAAGACAGAATGTATTTAAAATTTCGATTTTTTTTTTGTAGTAAAAAAATATTTTGGATTTAATTATTTTTTACATATTGTTAAAAGTTTTGCACTAATTGCTTTTCAACTTAAATTTATTTTTAGTTTCTTCCATTTTGTTTATTATTTAAACCAGTTGGTGTTCGTTTATAAACAAATGAAAACTGGCTTTCTTCACTTGCTTAGAATATGGAAAAAAAAAAAAACCCACAAAATTATGATTTGCTTTAATACATATTTTAAGGGAATATTTGAAGGACAAAGTGTATTTAAACTTCCGACTAATTATATTTGTGGTAAAAATAAAATACTTTGGAATGAATGATTTTTTTCACATTATTAAAAAATTTGTCCTAATTGCTTCTCAAATTCAGATTATTTTTGCTCTGTTCCATATTGTTTATAATTTAAATCGGTTGCTGTTCTTCTGTCAACAATTGCAGGCTCGCATTTTTCATCTGCTTAGAACTTGATTACAAAATAAAGTCATGGTTTGTGTTAATGAATATTTTCGTGGAATAGAGTGTAAATGGCAAAATATATTTAAAATTTTGATGTCTAATTGATGTCTAAATAATGAAACTTTGAAGTCTGTTAAATTTAATAATTATTATATTCTAAGTAAAGATTTGTATTTTGTAATTTTTAAATGAAAATTATATTTGCTTTCTTTTATAGAACTATGTGTTAAAATGCGTAATTATGAATATATTTTTGATAAAATTTATATAATCCATTTGTTACAAACAAAGTTGTATAAATACACAGAATTATTGCTTTAATTTAAGGGGTTTTATTAATCTTAATTTAATGGGTTAAATTAAATCTTAATGCTTTTTTTAACTACCTTTTATTCGATTACTTGAGAGTTAACTACCCAATGTACATAAAATCAATTATTTTAAATTGAAATTCTATTCTTATGTATTGAGGTGTTGAATTTAATATGCCAATTATAATAAAAAGTGAAAATAATTTCTTTTGTTACCTTGGTACATCAAATATGCGGATTAAAAGAATAACTCCTGTTGTGAAAAAAAATTGATAGTATAAAATCTTTTGTACAATCAGTCTTACATGAAAACCTTTATATATATATATATATATATATATATATATATATATATATATATATATATATATATAAAGATAACATTTTTAGATTGTGAAGTAAAAGAGGCGAAGTCCTTTACATCCTTTTAAAAAATCTCGAGATTCATTTGAACTTTCCAATTTGTCATTGAATTATTTTAAACTTAACTTAAATAATATGCCATCATCATCAAATCATATGGCCACAATTAATCACAATTCAACTGTTTCTGTCTATGAAAACTGACAATTAAAACATGAGAAGAAGAATTTTATCAAATTTATTTAATTACCAATTTTTAGAATTTATAAGGTATATTTTGGGACATATTCAGTACATAAGAAAGAATATCTGATAGCCTTTTAAACTTTTACGTTGTATCAAAAATATTTATTTTCTAACTACAATTTATTTTATTCTGTACCGATATTGTATACATAAGCTGAGTTTTGTAAACACAATTGTGGAATCCATTCATTTACATTATCGAAATTAAGACTAATATCAGAAAAGGCGAACTATATTTTCTGCATAGAACTACAATTGATTACATACTGTGCTATGACTTACGATAAACTAATTTACTTAGGATACTACTATAATTAAATTGTAAAATTGATTTAATATTTTACATAATTCATAAAATATAGAAGTCCTATTATTATTCAGTGTAATCTGGAGGACTAATGATCTGATATTTATTTGGATATTGTACATTCATCGATGTTCAAGGTCTAAAATAAATAAATAAATCGGATAAAATAAATAATCTATACTTATAATAAAGCTCAATGTGTGTGTGTGTGTGTGTGTGTGTGTGTGTTGGCGCTCTACAGGCCAGGTCATTTGACATACAGCTATCAAATTTGGTACATGTATACCTTAGAGGTCGGGAATGTGCACCTGGGGTCCGTTTTTTTGAAATTTTAATTATTAATTAAAAACTAACTTTCCCGCCAAAAAAATCTTCCATTTTCCCCACCGCCAACCTTTCCGCCAAAAAAATCTTCCATTTCCCCCACCGCCATATGAGTAAGGCCTCCGTTTCTTTTTTCTCCCAACAGTAATGAGACTAGGGTTAATATTTTTCGGCGGATTGTTTTAAACGCTTCTGTTTATTTTCTTAATGTTTTATGCATTTAAAATTAAACATTGTTAATTAATCCATGTTTCAGATTCATTCTGAAGTACTTTTGAATTAAAATAACACAGAATAAAGGAAATTAAAAATGTATAATCTGCCTAGCGTTACCCCAAATGGCGTGGAAAAATTCTCGCATTTGCGTTACCTAACTGGCGAAGAAAATTCACGCATGCGCATTGTTCTGATTGTTGTCATGACAACCACTTTCAACGGATGATTTAAATTATTTTTAGGTTAGTTGCATGCTTTTGTAAGTAAATTGTATTTATGTTAGTTATATATTTTTTGTATATGCTTATAGTTTTAAGTACATCGTTTTTTAAGTAGTTTTTTTAACCTGTTTTCAATGATTTAAATTATTTTTAGGTTAGTTGTGTACTTTTGTAATTAAATTGTATTTATGTTAGTTATATATTTTTTTGTATATGCTTATAGTTTTAAGTACATCGTTTTTTAAGTAGTTTTTTTAAACCTGTTTTAGACCGATTATTTTAAACGATTCATTTTATTTTCTTAGTGTTTAATGCATTTAAAATGAAACATTGTTCATTAATCGATCTGTTCATGATGAATCTGAGAAAATTTTGTTGACAAATTCTTGAGATATTACATAAATTAAGAAAGATATTCTTTAGTGCCCATAAAGTTTAAACGCTCAGTGACTCTATTATCAGTAATCATATTATTAAAAAATGCTTTGTTTCAGTAAAAAATATTATTATATTAATTGCAGATTAATCATTTACACTTTAATTTAAAGCATAAATTCTACGAGGGGTAACAGAAAATTAGAGAGATACATATCACGTTATGACTGAAGGTCTTTATAATATTATGAGTGAATTATATGACTATCAAAATTTGAAGTTTTAAAATATTTTGCTGAAGAATCTACTAAAGTTGGAATTGCGTAAAATATTTAATTATTAATATTTTAACGAACATTAAGATTGGCGAACCGGCTGGTCGCCAAAGGCGGCTAGTAAATAAATAAAAATGAAATTAATTTGTAGAATGCTCCAGAATTTGCAAACCGCTCGTTTTCTACCTTGTTTATTCAGAGCTAGTTTATAGTATTTCGTATAGAAATAATCGGTTACAAATATAAACAATTAATTATCATTACATAAACGACGTGATCATTTTCCGTCGAAAAATAAATATTTGTTTATATTGAATGGAAAAAATTGTTTCAAAATTGAAACAAATTCTTTTTTAAAATAATCGTTTTATAAACATTAAAAATCAATTATCATTTAACAACAAATGATATGGCGATCATTCATCGAAAATCAAACGTTTCTAGAAATATTTCCATCTTCAATTTCCTTCAAAATGAAAAGCAGTTATAGTCTGCTGAATAATCATTTAATAAATATAAAAAGCCAATTACTATTAAAATATTATTATATTTTATATTATTTAGTATTTCCATCTTCAGTTTCATTCAAAATGAAAAGCAATTATCATCTGCTAATTAGTAATTTAATAAATATAAAAAGCCAATATTATTTAGTATTTCCATCTTCAGTTTCATTTGAAATGAAAAGCAATTATCGTCTCCTGAATAATCATTTAATAAACGTAAAGAACCATTTATTACAAAAATAATTATTTTTTAGAGACCAAATTCTTCGCAACTGCAGCATCGTCTAAAACAATTGTTTTCCGTAATGGAAAGCAATTTCCTCGTTCAAAATAATCGTTTGGTAAATATAAACAATCGATTATCACCAAGAATCAAATCTTATTATCATTATTCTTTTAAATTCCACATATGCAACATTCATTTGAACGAGTTTCCTCTCTTTTGGAACATTTATATCTCTATTCCAATCCATTATAATCCATCCTGTCTTTCAACCAGGCACTGCAACAAACCCATCAACTCTTTCTAGGCCACATCCTATGTATTGAGATGCAAGGGCGGCGTCACGCAGCCTTAAAGCCCCAAGCCTGAACAGTTTTCTGCCCTTTCTTTGATGAATGATCTACGAGCATTTCCGTGATTATTAAATTCGTTACGTGGCTTATTAGTTTATTGCTGTGCTGGGGCGCGAAGGATTACTCCTTCTGTAAAACGGGGCTCAAGCTGAAAGCCCCTGTCTGGAGGTCTTCTGGAGACTGCGAAATTGAGACTGAAAGGGGCGCAAGGACCTGGAATTGGCGGAATTTAGTGATTAAATTTGCTTTTATTTTCTTCGAGCTTAAAGTGGCGAGGTTTGAAAGTGATGAATACATGATGTGATTTATGGTGGAACTACGATTTAATGCGATTTTAATATTTTGTTGCATGACATAATGGGATGGTTGTTTTGTTCTAATTTTCGTTAGCGAGGAAGGATTCTGTTAACGTGTGAGCTTTCATTTAAAAGTGAATAATTTTTGAAATTTTATTCTGGTCAATGTAGTGTTTCACCTGGACATTCTGTGAAATATATGTGCAATATTTTAAAATTCTTTACCCAGGGTTTTCTTATTTCTTCATGCAGCCAATGAATTCAGAAAGGATGTGTAAAGGGGTATTCAATTTCTAATGAATTGAACATTTAAAACTTCTTTAGACGTAAAACAAGGGAATTTTTCTAGTTGTTTAAAAAGTTTCTAGTCTAGTTTCTAGTCTTAAAAGTTTATAGAAATCGTTTATCATGGAATAATTTTAACATTAATAATTTAAGTAACATTATTTTCTTTATTTTAACATTAATAATTTAAGTAAAATTATTTTTTTTCTGAAAACAATTACTTCTTTTAAATTCAGAATACGAAAATCATGATCTTGGGGAAAAAATAATTACAGAAGTGTAATAACATTAACAAAAATCCTAATCCATATTTAATCTAATTTACAAGAATTAAATGCATATTTTGCTTATAATTATATGACACATTAATAATTATATGGTTAATGAATAAAAATACCTTTCTTATAATCCAAACTCATTGAACAAGCTTTGAAGAACGTATTACAAATATTTACCGAGATTAATTTAACAAACATTGGATAAAATAAAAGATTATCGTTTGGTGAATTCTTGGGCAGAAAATAATTTAATACTTTAAATTTATTTGCTTTATGCAAATCGTGTTTTCCAACTAATTAATTACAGACTGGCGAATTTTTCGAAAATTTCCGCTGTTGTTATTTTCTCCTACTGAAATCGAAAACATGTTTTAAGCTAATGTCGGATAATGTATTTTTCTGCTCGGATTGTCCAAAAGTGTATAATAAAATGATTGATTACATAATTAATATTCTTCCGTTTTGCAGCTGAAGTTTGTTTTTCTGATTGGTTGAATGCGATTAATTTCAAAGGCATGCTACTGTGAGAATTGAATTTCAGCTAGTTTATATCAATAGTTTTTTTGTTTCGTTTTCAGCAGAATCTCGTTGGTTTTGTGAAGCTTGAATGATTTCCTTCTGTATCGGTGCGCTTAACTAGATATTTTACAAATAAATGAAGTGTGTAATTGAACAAAAGAGCGAAAAATAAAAAGACAGTAAGGAGTAAAATTTAAATAAACTTAAAATTAAATATCTATTCTAATTAGGAACTCCTTTGTTAATTTTTTCTTAATCGAAGATATATTTTCTTAAGAATAAGGTTGTTTATTATGCTGTTTGGTATTTTTCGATTTTGGTTATGGCTAGGGGGAAAACTATCGTAAACTATCTTAAAGAGGCAAAAGGTTTTTTTCTGAAACATAATATAGTAAAATATGAATAAATTATATAAATATCTAACTGAGTACAATTAAAATAAATACGCGATTTCGTCTCAAAAAATTTCAGATACAGCTGTTTCCATTTAGCAGCTAAAAAACGTGAAATTTCAACCCGCCTCAGGACCTCGGTGGCCTGCTGTTGAGGTTTTATCTTCACGACCCGATTATTTCAGGTTCGAGACCCAAGTCCACTGAATATCGTCGTGGTCTGGTTCACATTAAGTCCACCCATGCATTTGCGCTGATGCCCTGATGAGATGTGGAGAGGATGGTTGGTACCAGCTCAGGTATCGTTCTTGGCATCTGATCTTGATTCAAAATTAAGAGTTCCGTCCCAAAATAGCAATAACGTTGTTTGTATAACTAAACTAACTTAACCTAGTTTCAAGCGAAGTTAACAATTTATATTTACAACTAAAATGAATCAAAATGTTGACCTAGTTGTCTTCTTTCTTGATGACTAGTCCAAGATTTTTTCATAATTATCTACTATATGAAAGATATATTTTTGGTAATTGAGGAGACGCTATTATTTAGAAATCTGATCTGATTTTTTTTCTTAATAAATACATTTTTCTTTTCGTGCAAAAAATTTCTATTCCTTGTATGCATAACACTATAATTTTTTTCTCTAAGCTTTTGTTTGATATTGATGTCACACATGAGCATGCATTTAAGGCACATGTCTTGTATTTCAGTCAATTTAACCGACTTAACTGAATTAGCTTTTTAGTCATTCATTCTTTAGCTGGTTTGCTTATGTTTTTAGTTGAAGTCGAAGTAAAGGCTTTTACGTTCGTTAAGAAATAATAAAAATATTTTTATTTCTTTGATTCCATTCCTTGAGCCCCACTGAATTTTCTATAAAATTTCTTCCAAAAGTATACATAGCTTATTCTTAAGGGTTATTTGTAATATTTTCAATCGAGCTGCGCTGGCCTGGTGGTAAGATCTCTTCTTCGGAACCGGATGGTTTCAGGTTCGAGCCCCGATTACATCGAAGAATTGTAGTGTAAGCGAGTCTGGTGCATGTTAAAAATGTTCGGGCCAAACGTTCTCCAGCATGGTGTGGCGTGGAGAAGGGAATAGCAGCTCAGGTGTCTTCCTCGTCATCTGACCATTGTTCAAAATCACGAGGTCCGTCCCAAAATGATCTAAGTATGTCTTTAAAACGGGGCGTTAATACAGCTAAACTAAGAAGTCTTTTCAATTATTCTATAACATGCATAACCTCACGTAATTTTAAAGTTTATGAGAAAACTTTTAACTCATTCGGTACAAATTATTCCACTATTATATCTTTGAATTTATCTTTTTACTCGCCGCCCCGAAGCTGTGGTGGCCTGGTGGTAAGATCTTGTCTGTGGGAGTGAAGGGTTCCAAGTTCGAGACCTGATTCCACTCCCTATAATCAAGTTAAGTGCACGTTAAATACATCGGGACCAAATGCCCTTCCGCTGGTGTGGTGCTGAAGCTTTTAGAAGGGGATATCAGCTCAGATATTTGCCTCGTCATCTGACCGCGGTTCAAAATTACAATATTCGTCCCAAAATAACCCTAGTATTGTTTTCACACTGGGCATTAATATAACTAACTAATTTTCATTCACCCAAAATTAAAGCAGATAAAATTTTGAAAAACCAAATAATATATAAAATAAAACAAACATTATCAGCCAGGAAAATTTATAGAACTTTAGCCTTTACAGAAATCAATAAATATGTACAATTTATTTGTTAAAATGTCGAATTAATTCGAATAAAATCTTTTTTGTCAATAACTCTTTTGGTATAAAGATAAATTATACATTTTTTTTTTTTTTTGTAAAACATTTTACCAGAGATCTACTACTACACAATTCTAATAACACTATTTCAATAACTCAATTCATAAATATTATTTTAGTGAGAATATGAAAGAAATTTTTAAGTTATTCAAAACACAATTTAATAAATCTTCCGAAAGCTTTTAACCTATACTTTATTGTTGCGTTATTAATGTTTTCAATATGATAATAAACAAGATTCAAATCTCCTACTTTGAAATTTTTGTGTAAAATATAAATTTATTATTCCATGAAAACACGAATACAATAAAGGAAGTTTTATATTAACTATAAAATATAAATTCATCTTCAAACAATACTTTCATTGTGTTCCTACTACTTAATTGAATTCTATTGAGGCAGAATATGTTGTTCATATATTGATTTTGAAGCTATTTGAATAACTTTGTATGTGTTCCATCAATTTGCAAGAAAAATTAAATTATCTGAAAGCAAATTATATAGTTTTCATTTAATACATTCTATCATAAATTTTATTAAGTTTTTGTCTCCTTAGAAATGCAGTTAATAGAATTTGGCAAATTCCTTTACAGTAAAGATTTATTCTAAAATTGAATTTCAAAAAATACAAATTTCTTTGTAAAAGAGATTTAATCTACATATAAGTTTAAAAAATACAAATATCGTTTTCAACGAGATTCGAATGAACTGCTTTATTTGTGTATTAATTAATGTTATTGACTTAATAAAATATTCGCTTTGTTTAAAAAAATTATTACTCTCAAATTAAAATAACAGAATTTTAAAATACCCGTATTATATTTGGGTATAAATTAATCAATACGGCAAGCAGCATAAACTTTATTGCATATTGCTTTAATATAATCTACAATTTATTAAAAGCAATTATTTTGTAAAGTAATAGACAAAAGTATTTGTATTAAAAATGACTTCTAACTATTATTCGTTTTTCATATTTTCAATTAATAATTTTGTACAAATATATAACATAAAAAATTAAAATTTTATTTTGATACTAAATGTACTTTTCTTCTGGATACATTTGGCATCATTTTTATGGATTATTGCTATTATAGTGGAATGGTTCTATTTTTTGGCAAACATGTGCTCGTTAGAGAGATGTACTGCATTTCTGCAGGGTACACGTTTTCCTTTTTATGATAAGCACTTTCTATGAGAGTGCAAAACCCTTATTTGAGGAGCGAGGTAAATTTTTTGTCAGACGCCGCAGAAGTAAAATTTGAAAGTTTATAATGTACATAGATTATAAGCAATAAAAAAACACATTTTGCAGAATTTAAAATTCCTTTTAATTTACGAATAACTATTAGTTAAAAATTAATAAACAAATATTAATGTTCTAAATTCTTCAGCCAAAACCTTTAGATCTGTGTGAGGAATTAGGATAAAACGTTTCATGTTCGGATAGATATTAATTCAAAATTAATTATTATTAAATATTAATTATAAAAACACTTCAGTTATAATTTTCTGATCATTATGTTAAATTTCAGTAAGAACTATTTGTAATTGTTCCTTAAAAGTCTTTAAAAAATTTTGATTACTTGCGAATGCGCAATTATTAATTAAAAAACGCAATTTACTTAAAATGTCTAAAGCTGTTGCTAAAGACAACTAATTGCTAAATCAAGGTGTTTCAAATAACCATGAAATCTTGAAAAATAATATCCAAAAACCCTTTTTAAAAAAAACCATACAGACAATGGTCAAGATTTTTAAAGATATTATTTACAATTACCTTCTCAGAATTAAATCAGATGAATTTTAAATATTCTTTAGATTCGATTTTATAAACAAAAATCTGGAATTCAAAATTTTCAAATTCACTCTGTTCACTTTCAAGGTTAAAATAATTACAAAATTAGCTAAATTTTCTCTTAAATGATGATTAAATTTTGAATATTAATTATAAATTTTTTAAAAAAGTTGCTAAACACATTTTTCAAGGTAATCCATTTATAAAATTTCAAACTTTTCAATTTTTATTTGATATATATATATATATATATATATATGATAAACGATTAAGTTTCAAGTACAATTTTTAAAAAAAATACTTCAAATGAAAAATGTATTTTTTATCCTTATTTAGACGCAATGATTGCTTGTTTATGACAAAGCTATCATATGGATAATTGAGGAAATTCCTCAATAAAATTTCACTTTTACAAAAAAATAAAAAAAATAATTAGATTTTGTCTCATTTCGAATATACTTTTTATATTTGAAAAACCAGGCCACAACATATTTCATTCGCCGATTTCTCTAAAACGCTATTTAAATTTAAAGTACTTCTTTCGACGAACTATTAAAACTAAAATCTTTAAATTCTTTTTTTCAAATACTCACTTGATAAACTTTCCAGTTTTTTTTTCTTTTTTGAATTTGAAAAAATAAATGGTTTTTAATTCATTTTTCATATACGAGAATAACTTATTTATCGCAAACGATTCCGAATATTTACAGATAAAAAAAATGTCACTTTTTCAAAAAGAGAAAAAAAAATATTAGAGATTGTCTGGTTTCGAATATAATTTCTACATTGGAAAAAAGGCTACCACCTATTATATTCACTGATTTTCCTAAAATGCTATTTAAACTTAAATTATTAATATTGAATTCTTAATATCGAAATACTTAAATTCTCGTAATATGAACTTGAAACTCTTTTGCTTTTTGAACTACAAAAAAAAATATATATTTTTCTTTTCCCTTTTTATACACACTAGTAACTTATTTATGGCAAGTCATTTCGAATACTTACAGATAAATCTCGACAGTAAAATTTCAATTTTTATAAAATTCATTCATTTTAGAACTCCTTTTATCTGAATTCATTTTATGTATTCATTTGACGAGAAATCTGCGAATACATTTTATTTGCCAATTTTTAAAGGAATACTCAGTAATAGTGAAATTTCTTGCATTTTTTTCCGAAACAATAAAAACCGCATGAAGCTGGTTATATAAATCCTTTTTCTTTTATCTTTGGGGACATTTGAGTTTATTTTATATCGCTTCGGAAATCTAGGCTGAACAGAGGAAATTTGAATTTTGCATATATATGGAACTGTCAGATGCAATGCTGTTTTCTCTTTTTATGAATGAAAAAAAAAATTCTTTCTGGAAGCATAAAGCTGATTTTGTGACATAAAAATTCAAATTTAAGAAATAAATGCCAATCGAAAAATAGTTGCTTTTCATACATTTCTTTATGTGTTATAACTCAATTACAGAAAAGCAATAAAAGTTATTTAAAATACTGAAATAATTATAATTAGGAAATACACTAAATATCAACAAAAAGAATATGAACCATTTGGAAATGTATGATATTAAATATTCGGGATGGTTTAGGATTTATTATCATGTGAGAACATGATGTTGTTCTGGCTAGAGGGTTTTGAAACTCGAAATCACGTAGGGAATGAATAAAGCATAAATGGCAATTTTCATCATAATCTTTTAATTGCATTATTTTTTTTACCTGCTTTTTTCCAGTATTGCTATATTATTACGTATGCTTCTTTGACAGCAGATGCATTTTCAAAAGGCTAACTAAGACATCGTAGCTGTTATTTTCATGGAATGCAATTTTTTTCCGGAGAAAATTAAATAATTTAATGATTATAATATGTTCAAAAAACTTTACTCGCGTTTAATAACAGTTTTAATAAAAGTATTTTCACTTTCCCCCAATGGGGAAATATCACTTCGTTCATTATTAAGTGGGAAGCATTAAAGGATTTGACTCCTATTCTAAGATTAATCCATTGTGAACTGTTTTATGAAAACAAATTAGAAAATTAGAAATTGCAGTTTGTGTTTACAAAAATATTGTTTTCATAAAAATTCTGTATAAATTAATATGTTCAAAACTTTATTGGTAAATAGTTTATCATTTGGAAATCGCATTGTGACGGAAACGATAGTTATTCAGCTTCCAAACCGTGGCATTCCTTTTTACTGATAACATGATGTTGTTTTGGTTAGGGGGGTTTTGAAGCTCGAAATCGCGTAGGCAATGAATAAAGCATAAATGGCAATTTTCAATTTTCTCTTGGCTGGCAAAAAAGTTGTAGAGCTCTCATAAACCGGTTTAAACTGGTTAATGACTTAAATTAATTAAGACAATTAATGACTTAAAAACAATAAATAATCTTCTCACATGATAACTTGAAATTTGCTGTCATAGATTTAATTTTATTTTTAGTTCTATTTTCTTAAAATTGAAAAATATTCTCTTGAATGGGTACTGGCAATGAAGAGTAAATAATGTTACACACAATATGGTAAATCATCCAATTCTACTATAGAGATAGTGTCGCCGACTGGATAGCCACGTTCTGATTGAATTTGAGGATAAATAATCAGAACTTTTTATTTCTGTAATATCGCTATTCAGCACGTGTGGTTCAATCACTAGACTGACTGTTTTACGATCAGTATCGAACAGAGCTGATCGGATGCCGAATCAGTGATCCCAGGGCTTGGTGACGAACTTGACGACCGCTTGACGACTTGGTGACAAAATAGTATTTCCAGCATTTTAGGGATTTAGCCAATAGGAACCGATATATGCCTGATTGTTTCAGAACCTTCTCTGCCCACCTCCGCGAACTATAAAAGACCGGCAGGCCCAAGCCGTAGTCTGTCGGGAAACGAGTATTAAATCGTGGAAAGAGATGGCGAATAGTTGGATCAGCCCGGAGAAGTGCAAGCGTTGTGTGGAGCTCAAGCGTTTGCTAAATTGATCTGTGTGCCATGTTCTGGTGCTTATTTTCGAAGCTGCATCCAGTCGTGTAGTAGTGAGTGGGCAGTTGGAGGCAGCTAAAGCGAGGAGACAGTGGAGAATTGCGGACGTCAAGAGGGATCGTTGAAGGAAGATACGCAGATTCCCTCTTCCTGCTAAGTTCTGTCTGGCCGCTTTGTGTGTTGTTATTGTTATTACTACCGATTCCTACTTGTGAGCTACTGTTTTTTGCCTCTGTTAGTCTCGGCCATGCATTTGTCGTCTGAGTATTCTTGTCTTGGTGTTCAATAAAAGTCTTCCTCCGCTACTAAAGGATTTTCTTCTTCATCGATCCAACAAATCGCAAAGAGACCCTCCCCCCCTAGTTCCGTAACAATAATATCAGGTCATAAGAAACGCTTGTGCCCGATATTAATAAATGGTGCCAGTGAGTATTTTATAAAGAAATACCGATACATTGTAGGTTGTGTCGCTTACAATTAAAGGATAAAGTGGTTTTTTTGCATTAAATATTAATAAAAAATAGATCAATTTTTGAATACGACAGACTTTATTTTCTCGTATACGTAGTATAAAGCAATTGTATCAATCGTCAAAAAATTCGAACTCGACATTTCGGCGAATCTAAACGTTTTAGATCTCCTTGAGTTCGAGAAACACATTTTTGGCAAATGCGCGTCTATCACTCTATCTGTGATAAAGATAAATCAAAAACGTTTTGAGTTACATGGATGAAATTTGGTATACAGTCATTACATCAAATTCGCAGATTTTTATCGATATTTGATTTATTTGTCCGGCTGTTCGAATATAAGTTAACATGATAACCACAAAACGAAGACAGCTAGATGAGTAAGATTCGGTACACAGATTTAACATTGATAGTGTAGACACCTATCAAAGTTTGAGGCAAATCCAACAAAGAGTCGGTTTACGCTTTCAGATATGAGAAAATGCGATAGTTTAAAAATTCAATGACTTAAGTATATATATTTTGATATGTGATTGTGTGACTATACGTACTTTTATAGGGGGGGGGGTCCAAATCGTTTGAGAAAAATGCTTCTAAAACACAAATTCAATTTTCGGATGCTATTTATAGCATCTCCAAAATTAAACCGTCTATTGATCATCAATCCACTCTCCCAGAATGATGCGAAAGATTTATTAAAAGTGCTAAATTCATGCCAAAGGCTAATATTTCGTATCTATTCCATTCCAATTCCATTAAAGGCTTTTTCTGTGGTAATATCTTTATTAGAGAGTATACAAGAAAGTCTCGGGGAGACAACCCCCGATTGTTAAAAATGGGTAGTGAAAAGATTCTTTTCCTACATGTAGTGTTTTATAGTTTTCATTAAATTATGAATGTAAGAACTGCATAAACAAAACAACAGTTCGGCTGCTCATTTAAATCTAACCAATTGACTGCGAAAAAGAGTGGCTTGGTAGATTTAAGAATAATGTTTTTACATTGGAAGACGACGGGCTTGAGGAAATTTTGGTAGAAGAAAACTTTGGATTAATAACTGAAGAAATTTTGGGGAATAATCCTACACTTTTTTATATTTTACCTAGAGATAGTGATCTTCGAAAGGTTCTCGCATGCTTTCTAATGCAAGTATTTTCATCCTTAATCCGCAGACAATTGAGCACTTTGGGTAATGCCACAAATGTATGGCATAATTGGACGAAGGTTAACAAATATATCTTTGGAATGAATGCACCATTTTCACTGAATCTATCGCATGACTATGTATTTTGGATGCCTTTTTGACAGCCAACCGACAAGAAAATTTGATAGGAAATTATAGTTGTAATCACAAGATAATATACCGATGTAAGATAGCAGTGCCAAGATTAAGACTTGATCATATAATAGTTTCAATGTTCTTATTTTTAATCAAATTTCTGTATAAAGTTAATTAAAACTTTAGCCCACCAACTTACAACTTAACAATTTCACAAATTTCTTATCATAATCTACAAATTAATGATACTTTAAGATTTAGTTTTTTCACATTTATGGCTGTGACAGTTATTTCCAAGAGTATATACTTTTGATTTTTTTTAAAAATCAGTCTTAAAAATATGTAGTGTATCAAACAAACTGTGATGCCATTATTTCTACTCTATACAAATAATTAATTTGAAAAGCTGTAAAATTTAAAATCTTATCAATTAAATTCGAAGTGAGCATCACGTCCTTCGCTTTGCTTTTTGATGATCTCTTGGTCCCTTTAAGACGTTCCTACAAGTAGGATGTTTGACAGTCTTATTACCACAAAATACCCACAATGCATAGGTTAATGATATTGTCTAGCCTTCAAAATATTGAAGAGCGGTATGGAAGTATCGTAAAATATCATGTACTGATAAGAGCATGCTATGATTTCTCATTTGGCATTGTCCTCGGCGTTTGGATGTTCCATATCAAAATAAAGATATATTTTTTGCCTTTGATTTGCCAATCAAATTGCAGTGCGTTATTTGGAAGCCAGCGGAAAATTATGAAATGATTTACGTACAAATGCAAAAATTATATGTAATATAATTCTAAAATCTGCTTTATTCTTGAAATAATTAATCTCTGGGCAATGCATAATTTTTTCAATAACATTTGTTATTTTTCCACTATTGGTTTGTAGGTTTTACATCTTACTTTTTCATATTCAAAATATAGAGAAAATATTATAAGCGCCAAAGAATTCAAATTCGAGATTTTGATAAATTTTTAAGTTTTAAACACATTTTTGGAAAATGTCTGTTTGTCACAAATAAAAGTCAAAAAGGCTTTCAGATAGTACACTGACATTTGATAAACGGTTTCTACATCAAATTTATTGATATTTATTTTTTTAGTTTTGAGCCGTTCGGACAAAATCCATTCAGATGAAATCACTCTGTCCGGATGATAGAATATAAATTAAACAACTACAAAATGAAGAGAGCTAGATAAATAAAGTAGGGTACAAAGATTTGTTTATAGTGTAAACACTTATTAAATTTTGAACCAAATCCCACAAAGGATTGACCATCTGTCGGTCTGCGATTATCTCAAAACACAAAGATTTAAATGTATCAAATTTGTTATGGTATTTTGAAATTGCAAGTGTCATTTTATATCAAATTTCTGTTTCAATTATTTGAGCAACACCCAAAATTACAATTCCACCACCACAAATCCGAATTTGATTTTTGGATATTTTTAATCGTATGCTGGTGAGTAATAGTCGAAAAACACTCTAAGGTTCAAACGATATATTCAGTAAAAATGTTAACTTCAAGCCGATGATTATATTACATAACCATTATACGCCAATCCGTTCAAGACATTCTCTGGATTAGCAGCTTTATTAGAGAAAATGCGAGAATGTTTTAGGAAAACCACTCCTGCTAGTTTCTTGCTCTGTACTATATCATTTGCATTCTTAAAATTATTACTATTTTTCTTCATTTGTGAAAGTTAAGTTTTTCTCATTCTATAATCTTTATTACGTTCATATGTAAACCGACATAAGAATTTTAGAACAGCATTTTACACCGAAATAATCAGTTCTTAGAAACATATTGTTACGAAATTTCCGCGGGGTTCGTTTGGATAGTGGGGGTTATATGGTGTGAAGAACGCTCAATCACCAGGCGGCATTAGAAAATAAAACAACGACGTTTATTGACACGAAGACACACAGGACAGCACAAAGACGACAACTATATACAGCACAGAAGACGATTATCATCAGCCGAGACGTGCAGCATACAACAAGACTCTACTGCAGACAGTAGCGCACAGCTTAGTTCAGCACTAGCTTGACTCTGCCACTGCTCCGCTTATCTCTGGAAGGCCAGTTCTTCACCGTCGGTTCTGACTACTCTTCGACTCCACCGGTCCACAACTCTCTTCTCTGTCGCTTCCGACTACGACTCCTTGCACTCCACTGGTTCACGACTCGACACACCGTCTACTCCCCGGCAGCTGCAGCTCCTTTTATAGGTCTTAGGAGGCGGGGCTAGAAGCCTCACAAACAATCAGGAACGTTCGAGGCGTATCTCCATTCCTACTGGACGGATCGGGAAAATTCTCGATGTTTTGGGTATAATCTATTTTGGCGCCATAGTCGCCAAATTCGTCGCCAAGTCGCCAAATGGTCACTAAGCTCTGGGACCTCCCATGGAACCAACTATACTGGAAAGCCGCAGATTCGTAACAATATATAAAAAATGTTCCTTTCTTCAGCATGAAAATACGCCATCAGGAAATTTCTTCCAAGAGCCTTTTAAAAAAGATGCAAATATAAACATATCATTTACATTCTTAAAATTATTACTATTTTTTTTCATTTGTGAAAATTATGTTTTTTTTTCTCTTTCTATAATCTCTATTACGTTCATATATAAATCGACAAAGCAATTTTAGAACAGCATTTTAACTCCGAAAAAACCGGTACTTAGAAACATATATAAAAAAAAGTTCCTCTCTTCAGCATGAAAGCTCACCACTAGGAAATTTCTTATGAGCGCCTTTTAAAAATGATGCAAATATAAACATGAAAAAGCAGGTTTTCATCGTTCCTCTTCACAATAAACGGCATGCAAAAACCTTTAATAAAACAAGCACAAGATACGAGAATCAAATATTTCACATTTTATCTTTCACTCTTCATTTTAGCATCTAGCTGTTGCTTCTCTGATATAAAATTTTATATTCCTCTCTTATTTGCTTCTATGCAAATTGGAAATGCAACAACGTTATTTTTATTACATTTATAAAAACTTGCAAGGAAAACTAGAATAAAAAAAAGAACAACAGCAAAGGAATAAACAGAAATTGTTTGAAAGCAACCATATGTTCCAAAAGGTATGAAGATTCTTGTGTGGAAACAAATTTTGTTTGCTTCTGGAATTCTATTTCGTTTGAAGTTTCTGCTTGTATTGTTGGATATAAAACTGGATAAAAAGGTGACAAGAAATATATAATTCCCAAAAGATGAAAATATTCAAGGTAAGTAATACATAAAAACTAACTAATGTTCTTGGAAGACTGGAATTTTATTTCACTTTTATGTATTTTAAAAAGTAATTTCAATGTTAGATATATTATAAATATAAACATTTTTGTTAGCTAAATTTAAATTCAAATATATACAATATAGGTAATATTACAATGTATTGTATATATAACGACATTTTCCTAAATTGGTAATTTGATGCTTTACATTATTTATCCTACAATATTGTTCGAAATTATATAATATTGTTACGAATCTCTAATGCGGCTTCCCAGCATAGTTGGTTCCATAGGAGGTTCCAGAGCTTGGCGACGAATTTGGCGACTTTGGCGCCAAAATAGATTATACCCGAAACATCGAGAATTTTCCCGAACCGTCCAGTAGGAACGGAGATACGCTTCAAACGTTCCTGATTGGTTGAGAGGCTTCTAGCCCCGCCTCCTGAGACCTATAAAAGGAAGCACCCGCAGCTGCCGGGAGTGGTGAGTCGAGTGGTGAACCAGTGGTGAATTCAGAAGTCGGAAGCGACAGAGAAGAGTAGTCGTGGACCAGTGGAGTCGTCGTAGTAGTGAACCGGTGGTAAATTGAGTCGTGGACCAGTGGAGTCAAAGGGTAGTCGGAAGCGACGGTAAAGAACTCGTCTTCCAGGGACTAGCGGAGCAGCGACGGAGTAGAGCTGCTGTGTATACTGTTGTATGCTGCTGTGTATGCTGCACGTCTCGGCTGAAGATAGTCGTCTTCTGTGCTGTATATAGTTGTCGTCTTTGTGTTGTCCTGTGTGTCTTCGTGTAAATAAACGTCGTTGTTTTATTTTCTACTGCCGTCTGCTGATTGAGTGTTCTTCACACCATACAACCCCCACTATCCAAACGAACCCCGGAAATTCCGTAACAATATTATATGGTATTGTACATTGATATACAGGATAATGCAAATACTATTCAATTTCATTTAATAATGTACAATACATGTGTGCCACTGGGAAATGCCATTACAATTTTTATGCTATTATTTATTTTTAAATAATTAGACACACTTTTAAATTTACAGGGTTTTTTTTAAATCCGAACACTAACTTTAAGAGCAATCGTACCAAAGTTTTCCGTGTTATATAATATGGTGTTGAACAATATTGTACAATTGTGCGGCAATTTTTCAATACCTTGCAATATTTGTACACTACTAGGGAAGGTCACAGGACTTTTTTAGTAAACAATTTGTACAAAGTATTATGCGATATCAACACTGCATTGTACAATTTTATGAAGTATTTAAAATATTTCTCGGACCAAATATGCAGATTTGTGTCAAATTTGGAATTAAATTCATTCATAGAAAATATGTCTGATTGTTCAAATGAAAGTGAACCCGACAACCACAAAAAGGATAGAGATACGTAAATATAATTTGGTACACAGATTTAGCATGTAAAACATGGACATTTATCAAATGTTGAACAAACTTCGTTAAATGTTGACTACCTATCAGTCTGAAATTTTGCATACATGTATATGCAGTAGCTCCTAATCACAATGATGCAAATCAATAAAATTCGATGCGTTATCTTGTGAGAGCAGTTGGAGTTTTGTGTCAAATTTCTGTATTAATTGGCTGGTAAAAAGGCTTCTAAAATACATATTTATAAGATAAATTATGTAAAAATTCAAGATTTCTCATCAAAGATTCATATGTCGCAATTATTGTTTACTAATGACATTCAAGTAATTATCAAACTAATCCAGGGTTCCCAATTTGATGCAGTGGCAATAAAAGCAAAAAGGCAATAAAAAATGTATAAAGGCAAAAAGAGCTTTATTGGAGAGTACACGAAAAAGTTTTAGGTAAACCATTCCAACTGATTTGTTAAGTGATCATGTTTATAGAAAATGCCCAGTGTCCATACCTTAATTACGCATTTAAATTTATTCCCTGGAAGAAATTTATTTCCTAAGAATTATTACTCTACTTGTTTTCAATCGACATAAAAAAGTATGCTTTAATCGGCTCACTATATATGTCAAATACCATATACTTTCAGACATACAAGATCTGTATATGCTTTCAAACATACAGCATCTGTATATGCTTTCAAACATACAACATCTTTCTACTGTGCTATCATATAATTCCAAGCATTACAGCATTTTTCTACAATGCTATCATATGCTTTCAAACATACAACATCTTTCTACTGTGCTATCATATAATTCCAAGCATTACAGCATTTTTCTACAATGCTATCATATGCTTTCAAACATACAACTTCTTTCTACAATGTTATCATATGCTTTCAAACATACAACTTTATATGTTTTCAAACATACATATCTTTCTACTGTGTTATCATATGCTTCCAAGCATTACAACATCTTTCTACAATACTATCATATGCTTTCAAACATACATCTTTCCACAATGCTTTCGTATGTTTTTAAACATACATCTTTATATTCTTTCACACATATAACATTTTCTACAGTGCTATCGTATGTTTCCAAGTATACAACATCCTTATGCTTTCAAACATAACTCTTTCTACAGTGCTATCGTATGTTTCCAAGTAAACAACATCCTTATATGCTTTCAAACATAACTCTTTCTACAGTGCTATCGTATGTTTCCAAGTATACAACATCCTTATGTGCTTTCAAACATAAGTCTTTCTACAGTGCTATCGTTTGCTTTCAAGCGCACAATATCTTCTTATGCTTTCAAATATACAATATCTTTCTACAGTGCTATCATATGCTTTCAAACATACATTTTTCAACAGCATTTTAAATTAAGAAAGAGATGAAATGTAGTTGTAATTAAAAATGAATATTATCCTTTTGAATTTGAGAAACACGAAAACACAAGGAAAAAATAAAATAATTTCAAAACTTCTGCATATATTAGATCAAATTAAATTTTATGTAAAAGCAGACTGTGGTTTAACAAATGCAGAACACAAGCATAAAATATTTCACGCTTTATCTTTCCCACTTCCTATTTACACTTGCTGTTATTACTTGAGTACAAAATTTCATATCATGTCTCGTATTCACTTCTGTAATACTTAGAAATATAATGGTTTAGTTTTATAAAATTTATAAAAATTTATAAGAAAACAAAAAAAGAAACAACACATAAAAAAATACAGAAAATTCTGTTTCAAATCCGTCGTATATCTCAAAAATATAATAACTCTTGTTTTGAAATATGTTTTCGATAGTCACTAGAATTCTATTTGCTCTCAAGATAGTGCTCATAACACAATATATAAAACCCGATGAAAATGCAGCAAGAAACGTACAATTCCCTTGGGATAACACTTTAAAACAAAAAAAAAAAGCAAAGCGAGTATATGGAAAGCAATGATTTTAGTTTTGCTTTAGATATTTGTTTTATGCGAACACTTCAAAAGCGAAGTTCAAAATTATATGACGAATATCAAATTTTCATATATTCCAGAGAAATAAAGTAAGTTTAAACTTAACACGAGAAACACTATTAAAATATGGTTGTCTCTTTTTTTAGTTCCGCATAATACACGTAACTTAACGTATACGTGGTATAGATACATTATAATAATCGTCAAAAAATTCGAACACGAGATTAAGACGAATCTCTATGCTTTAAACCTTTTTGAGTTACAAAAACACATTTTTTTTAAATGTCCCGAGTTATCTTATCTGTTTGATTAAGATAACTCAAAATCTATTTGACCTAAAAGCTTGAAATTCGGTATTTTGTGTTTATACCAAATGTGCAGATTTCTATCGAATTTTGAGTAAAATTTGTTCAGAGGAAGTCCGTCTGTTCAAATATAAGTTAAAACGATAATAACAAAACGAAGAGAGGTAGATAAAATTTGGTGCACATATTTAACCTCCATAGTATAGACACTTGCTAAATTTTGAGTTAATCAAACTGCGGGTTGTCTATCTGTAACAAGTTCTTGTGACGGACCGACTTCTTCAGAAATAAATAAGTTCCGACTTAACTTGTTTCAGAAATTAGTAATCACGTTAATTCAAAAACGTAAAGACTTAAGTACATCAAATTTGGTATGGGATGTTGTGACTACAAGTGCAGTTTTGTGTGAAATTTTTGTTTCTATCGGTTGGGAAAAACGCATCTGAAACAAAAATTAGATTTTTCGTATACTAATAACCGCAGGCCAGGGATTAATCTCCAAATAACTCACCAAGGTTGACACGATAGATTTAGTAAAAATGTTAAAAATGACACTAGAAGTTAATTTTTCTCGCAAGACGTAATGTTGAAAAATATTGTAGAATAGTGTGAAATATTCTATTACTATATTGTACAATATTCAACAATATTATCCAATATTGAAAAGATTTTTAAGATCGTATAGTCATGCATTTTTTAATACTGAACGGTATATGTTTGTAAATAGAGAAATTCGGTTAATCAAGGCTAGTATAATCAAAATCATACTATGTCAGACATTTTAAAACGCATTTACCAATGAATTCGAAAATCGATACCATATCATGTATTGCACGATATTATATTACTATATTATACAGTATTCAATAATATTATAGAAAGCTGATAATTTTTTTAATATCGTAGAGTTATACATTGTTTAATATTGAAAAAAAAAGATGTTAACAATTTTACAATACATTAACAATGAAATCGAAAATCGACAACACATTATGTATTGTGAGATATTACATTATTATACAATACAATATTCAACAATATTATACAATATTGAGACAATTTTTATTATTTTACAGTTATGCTTAGTTTGATATTAGACAATGCATATTTGTTAACAGAGATGCAGTTAATCGTGGATAAGATAATCGAGATTATTTAATTCCAAAAATTTTCAAATACATCTAACAATTAAATCGAAATTCAACACCATATCATGTATTATGCGATATTATATTACTATTTTATACAATAATGAGTTTTTTACAATAGTGCAGAGTTATACATTGTTTAATATTGAAAAATATGTGTCTGCTAATAGGTATTCAGTTATTCGAGGATAAGATCATCCAGATTATATTATGTCCAAAATTTTAAAGTAATTTAGTAATGAAATTGGAAATTGAAACCATATCATGTATTGTGCGATATTATATTCATATATTATACAATATTCAACAATATTATACAATATTTGGAACTTTTTTTAATATTGTAGAGTTATTTATTGTTTAATATTAAACAATATATGTTTGATAATAGAAATTTAGTTAATTTAGGATAGAATAATATATCTTATTCTATATTAAACTTTTAGCGTACGTACTGCAATGAAGTTGGAGAACGACAGCAAATCATGTATTGTGAGATATTATATTACAATATTATACAACATTCACCAATATTATACAATATGATGGAATAATTTTAATATCTTACAGTTATGCTTTATTTAACATTGAACAATATGTGTTTGATAATAGAGATTCAGTTAATCGAGAATAAGATAATCGAGACTGTACAATGCAACAAATTTTAAAATACGTCTACTAACGAATTCGGAAACTGACACTTCTCACAATTTAGCCAAAAAAGAAATCAAATACCTAATGCCATCCATATTTGTACATTTTAAAACCGAAAGCGTTCGGCAATCGAAACATGCGTTCGATTCAGATCACTTTTTCTCAGAACCTAGATTTTTTTCACAATTGAAACTAATATGTGAGATGAAAAAAGTCAGTAAAAAAAAGTAAAAGAAACGCCTCGGAGAGGTAAGAGCAATTCGGTATCGGGGGGCGACCACCTACCAGCTGGTGGCGGCTTTTGACTGAGAACAAAGCGCCTTATCAGTCAGTTCGAGCCAACCCCAAGAAAACCACTTCAATGTTCCATCTTTTTCCACTTGAAGGAGGAAATGTGGACAGATAATATAAAAGGATAGACAAAAGAAGAAGAGGAAAGAAAGAAAAAGTGAAAAAGAGAAGAGAGTAGGATAAAAAAAATAATAAAAGAAAAATGGAAGAAAGTACGAAAATGAAGGAAGAGGAGAAGAACTTTTCAATTCTTCTGGCAGAGATACATTATGGGAATCTTATGGGGGTGGTTGAAGATCGGACGAATTTTGTGGAAGATGAATGCCAGCGTCGTTTTATGCCATCTACTACCACGTAGATGTAGGGGCGGGAAGTGTTTTGAAGAGTGTTCTGGAGTAGTTTCTTGGGGATGGGAAAGGGTGGCAGGATTGCGGCAAGTAAATCGTTTGGTAAGCAGTCGAAAGTGAGCTGCGGATGGGTGGCTATTGAAATGATGAATTCGGTTGACCGGTGCCAAACCGAGTGATTAAATATGAGGAGCTGCTTTGTGATGAACACTATTTCTACTGTGAAGTAAAAATCTGGTGTTTTATGAGAAAATAAATGTTTCAGAAAAATTGTAAGCTGTTTAAATGGAGATACTTTCATCCATTTTTAAGAAAAAGTAAAAGTATCAAAACATTTTGGTTTTGCCACTGTTGGCTGTTAATACATAATGGAACAATAGATTTTTATAAATATATTTAAAATATATTTATTTTTAATTGATAATTAAATGACTAAATCATTGTTTAATAATATTTTTTTTAATAAAAGAAAGCAAAAAATTTATGTAATCCGGATTTCTGGAAGAAAAATTTAGAATTTTACGATTGAGATTAGAATTTCTTCTAAAATATTTTTTATAGAATATTAATATTAGTGATAAAAATATATTTCAATTTTTCAAATGCATTTTGGTATTGGAGTAAGAATTTGGCCTTCTTAGCATCAGTGAAATGATTCAGAAAAATTTAAGCTTTTTTATTTATGATCAAATAATTTTAATGGAGCTATTTTAAAGAGTACAGTAAAAGTAGCAAGAGAGAGTTCAGAGTAAGTAGCTATTTAATTAGAATAAAAAAAATTGATTTTTTATAATTGTTTTAAAAAAATAATTGTTTTTAAACTAATAATATAGTTTTTAAATAAATGAACGTAACGTTTTTATGCAATCCGAGTTTCCGAATATAACTTTTAAGACCACCAAGGTTAGAAGTTCCTTCTAAACTATTTTTATAAAATATTAATATTAACGAACAAAAATTATATTTCATTTTTTGAACCCTATTTCTATTGTGATGCAAAAATCTGGTATTTTCTGCAAACTATAAATTTTTCAGAAAAATAATAAGCTGTGTAATTTATCAGCATAAGATTTTAAATGAACTATTTTAAAGAAAACGACAAAAGTAGTAAAATATTTTAGCACAGAGTAAATAACCGTTTAGGCAGAAAAAAAGGATATATTTTTATAAATATTTCGAAAAATAATTCTTTTTTAAACGGAAGATTAAATTACTTAATCATTGTTTAACAATGTGTTTTTTTAATAAATAAAAGATATATTTTTATGTAATCTGAATTTCTGAAAGAATAAATTATTCTTTAATTAATTCAAATCCTAAAATCTGAAATTTTTTAAGACCAATTCTTAAATTTTTTCTTATTTCTGGTTATTAAATTGATTTTGAATACTCGAATACCCATTCGAATCCTAAATTCTTAAATTAAAGATTAGAAGTTATTTCTAAACTATTTTTATAGAAAATTAATATTTATGACAATAGAATGAGTTTCATTTCATTTTTTAAACAATATTTCTACAGTAAAGTAAAAATTTGCTGTTTTTAGCAAAATAAAAATATTTCAAAAAATCATGAGCTGCTCTATTTATCATTGGAGAAATTTTAGCTGGAATCATTTTAAGCAAAGTAGTAAATGTGGCAAGAGAGGTTTGCTCAAAACAACTTGCGATTTAAGTAAAACGCAGCATCAAATTTTTTTTTAATATTTGAAGATATATCAATTGTTTGTTAAACTGGCTATTAAATAACTTACTAAACGTTTAATAATATTTTTAAATAAATGAACGCAGCATTTCTATGTAATCCTAAATTCTAAAAGAATAATTTAGGATTTTTCTTTTCTATACGTTCATAGCATATAGTTCATGATATGTTATTCATTTGATAATTATTTGCTGTTGTTTAAATTTAAAAAGTTTAAAATAATTCTGTTTACATTCAAATTCAGTTTCTTCCCAAATTATTTAAATCATTAAATCCTAGATTATATCTTAGTAAAATATATTTAATTATCAATTCTTCATTATAGTATAAAAAGAATTTCATTAAAATAGCTGAAGATAAAATAAAGCTTACATTTCCAGTTTAAATAAAAAAAAATCTTTCATTAAAAACTTATTTATTGATTCTGGGAATGAAAAACGTTGATTTTACTGAGAAGCAACAAATTTCCTTCAAATATTAAAATTTGTTATTTATGTCTTTGTTTAAAAAGATATTACTAAATAATATTAATCGCATTTTATATACAAATCGTACAAAATATTAATTAAAAAACTTTTATCCTAAATATTGAAGAAAAAATTGTGTAACTTTTTGCGTAAAAAATTGTACGGATAAAATTTTTAAAACATTAAAATTTAGAAATTATTTTATTTTCTGTTTTTTTTCATTGACATTATAATTATTTATTGTAAGATAACAAATAAATATTTGAAAAAAAAAAACCCTTGATATTTATTTTAAATTGACTGAAGTACACATGTGATTCAAATTCAAATTTTATTGAAACATTTTTATTAAAATTTACTTTCAAATGTTTTTTTTCAGTAATTCTGGAAATGGACAGTAAATATTATTCAGAGCTGTTAATTTTCTTTTAAATAATTTTACAAATTCTTTTTTGGAAGTAATTTTTAAAGTGGTTTTAAAAGAACATTAACAATAGCTACAAAAGAATATGTTTTTATTTTATTTTCTACTAGCCGCCTTTGGCGACCAGCTGGTTCGCCAATCTTAATGTTCGTTTAAATTTTAATAATTAAATAGGTTGAACCGGAGTTTAACCCCCTTCTTCGCCAAGTTGCGATAACGTGCTAAAGCTGGCAATCTTTATTATGCACTATAATTGAACATCTGCTCCTTTGCTTTTGAACATTTCGCAAGGCCGTTGTTTGGCGATTTTTAAAAATTTTACCAAGTAGGGGGTTAGACTCCGGTCGTACCATTAAATATTTTACGCAATTCCAACTTTAATAGATTCTTCAGCAAAATATTTTAAAACTTCAAATTTTGATAGTCATATAATTCACTCATAATATTATAAAGGCCTTCAGTCATAGCGTGATATGTATCTCTCTAATTTTCTGTTACCCCTCGTAGAAATTATGCTTTAAATTAAAGTGCAAATGATTAATCTGCAATTAATATAATAACATTTTTTTACTGAAACAAAGCATTTTTTTTTAATAATATGATTATTGATAATAGAGTCACTGAGCGTTTAAACTTTATGGGCACTAAAGAATATCTTTCTTAATTTATGCAATATCTCAAGAATTTGTCCACAAAAATTTCTCAGATTCATCATGAACAGATCGATTCATTAACAATGTTTCATTTTAAATGCATCAAACACTAAGAAAATAAAATGAATCGTTTAAAATAATCGGTCGAAAACAGGTTTGAAAAAACTATTTAAAAAACGATGTACTTAAAACTATAAGCATATACAAAAAATATATATAATTAACATAAATACAATTTAATTACAAAAGCATGCAATTAGCCTAAAAATAATTTAAATCATTGAAAACAGGGTAAAAAGAACTACTTAAAAAACGATGTATTTAAAACTATAAGCATATACAAAAAATATATAACTAACATAAAAACAATTTACTTACAAGGGCATGCAATAACCTAAAAATAATTTAAATCGTCCGTTGGTTGTCATGCCAACAATCAGAACACAGTGCGCATGCGTGAATTTTCTTCGCCAGTTACGTTAACGCAAATGCGTGAATTTTTCTACTTCAGTTGGGGTAACGCTATGCAAATTATACATTTTTAATTTGCTTTATTCTGTGTTATTTTAATTCAAAAGTACTTCAGAATGAATTTGAAACATGGATTAATTAACAATGTTTAATTTTAAATGCATCAAACATTAAGAAAATAAACAGAATCGTTTGAAATAATCCGCCGAAAAATGTTAACCCTAGCCTTATTACTGTTGGGAGAAAAAAACAACTAAAGCCTTACTCATTTGGCGGTGGGGAAAATTTAAGATATTTTTGGCGGAAAAGTTGGCGGTGGGGAAAATGGAAGATTTTTTTGGCGAGAAAGTTAGTTTTTAATTAATACTTAAAATTCTAATTAAAATTTCAAAAAAAGGGACCCCAGGTGCACATTCCCGACCTCTAAGGTATACATGTACCAAATGTGATAGCTGTATGTCAAATGACCTGGCCTGTAGAGCGCCAACACACACACACACACATTGAGCTTTATTATAAGTATAGATTAACAAATTAAGTCCATTTTTTATAATCAAGAATTCATCTAAAAAAACGTGGAAATATCGTCTGAAGCATTTTAATTGCATCTCAGTTTTATTCAATCCACATGTTTTTATTTCCTTATGTGAACTTTTTTATAAGAATGATTTTTCGCAACAGTTCTGATTTTTTATAACTAAATCTTTATTTCTTCCATTTAACGAATATAAAGTATAAATAAAATCGTTAAGAATATATATTTTTCAAATGTTTCTTTTATACATGTTTATTGCATTGATTAATTCATATTTATTCTTAATGCAATTTAAAGTAAATTATTAGTACGCTTTAAAAAGATCGTGTTAATTTCAATTAATATTTTTTTATGAAATTGTTAAGTGAAAATAAAAATACTGAAGAAAAGTATTGGAGTGAATAAATTTTTTCAACGAGTTTAAACTCAAAAAAAAATTATGAATAATTTATCTTTTACTATTTTTTATTATATTTTAATATAATCATTTTTAATTTAATTTTATTCACATTCATAGATTTACATTTTCATTTTAAAAGAAAGATATTTTTAGCAATAAATTATCCAACAAAAAATAATAAAAACACACAACCTGTTGTAATCTGATCACTTTTTATATCATATTCAAGATATTCATTTTATTTCATATTTTTTATGAAATTCAGTTTGGTTTTCTAACCGATAAAATTAGAAATATAGTAAAACTCCAGCATCTATTCATTCTTTGAAATTTATTCAGTTTGAATTGAATAATATCGTTTGGAATTTGTGAAAATATATTAAATTCTTTAAAATTTCCTGTTAAAAGCAAATTGAACAAATTATTTTTTATATATTTAATCAAATTAAAATATATGTGATATTATTTATAATTAATTATATATTATTAATACATACATCTTCAATAAGCGCATTAAATTGGGAAGCATAAAATATATATTAATTGAATGTTTTTCAGGTTACTTTTTTGTTTTTTTCAGTAAAGGAAACCAGTGGGCGTAATCTCCTCCAAACTTTCTTGTATGGTCTCTAATAAAATTGTCATGCCAGGAAGCAGCTTACATACAATATATTTGCTAAATACTAATTACGAATTTAACATTTAAGTCTCATACATTTTTTTTTTTTTAGTTTATCCTCGTTATCTATGATGATTAACCAGCAATAACAAAAGTTTATAACATAACAAAACATATAATATAATAAAAACTTAAAAGTAATAATAAATTATGCATAACTTAAATACCTTCACGCACCTCTTTATACAGAAAATATATTTGTTAAATACCAGTTAAGAATTAAGCATTTAAGCCTCATACAGATTTCTAGTTTATCTTCGTTATCTATGATGGATTAACCAGCATCATAATTAGTTAGGTAAAGTTCTCGGCTTATAGTCTTATTCTAATGATGTTAATATAATAACTAACTAATTCCAGTGCAATGTTGAAATTAACGAATAAATTTGTAAAGCAGTGAAGCTGCAATGTTTTATGAAATTTGCAATAATGCATATTTTTTTTTCAGATATTTTTGCCCATTTTAAGCTTTTTCTGCTTAGTTTTCGATATCCAATAAAATATTCATTTATTTATGTATATAAAATGGAGTATAAATTTCAAAAATAAAATTATTTTTACAAATGGTAAATAACTTTTTTTCATTAAGATTAGTTAGAAAGTAAGTTTATATATTTTCGGATTTCGGATTCCGTAAACTCATTCCAATGATTTTCATAAAAGAGATTTGAACCAGTAGAAGTGGTCTCCCAAAAACTTTCTCGCACTCTCTCTAATAAGCTTGTAGTGTCATGTCGCCTTGCATGACTTTAGTGTATAATAGTTAGGAAATATTAACCTTTGGCACGAATTTAGCTCTTTTATTGAATCTATTTTGTCACCCTTGGCGAGTCACTTGGCGATTAATTTCTGGCATGCGTTAATAATATCCAAAAATCGAATTTGTGTTAAATATCTTCCACTTGAAGGAAAGTTTTAAATTCATGTGATAGCAAGCTAAGTGTATGCGCAGTATTTATTTTAACTAAAAACTGTTCGGACTAATCACATGACATTTTTCATTTCTTACTGCGTGGAATGGTATAATTCGGTATCTGGAAAACAATTAAAAACTTTATTTAATTGACTATGTTGTAAATTAAAGATTAATTGTAACTCAATTTCGTAAGTTATTTCACAGAATAAACTAATAGTGTTCATTGGTAATCAAAATGGAAATACAAACTTCTACATGCCATAAATTCGAGGGAAACTATCGCAAATCCCACCTTTATTGTAAAATTTTAATAAACCAATGAGATTGCAGGGAGGATTTTCTTAGTTTTTGTAGCATTCTAGATAAGTTGTTTCGCTTTTCAAATGATTCTATTACTCCAGGTATTTTAATTAAATGCAAATTTCCTTAAAAGGCACACAGTACTCTAATATTTAACTCCTATAGAAGTAAAACTACATATTAACAAACTACATTACTACAGTTAAAGCTACATTATTAGCAGGTCCATTAATTAAATGTACAATTCATTAAAGAGTACGCAGCACCCGAATATTTAACTCCTGTAGAAGTAAAGCCACATAATAACAAACTATATTACTATAATTGAAGCTACCTTATTAGCAGGTCCATTAATTAAATGTACATTTCATTAAAGAGTACGCAGCACCCGAATATTTAACTCCTGTAGAAGTAAAGCTACATAATAACCAACTATATTACTATAATTGAAGCTACCTTATTAGCAGGTCCATTAATTAAATATACAATTCATTAAAGAGTACGCAGCACCCGAATATTTAACTCCTGTAGAAGTAAAGCTACATAATAACAAACTATATTACTATAATTGAAGCTACCTTATTAGCAGGTCCATTAATTAAATATACAATTCATTAAAGAGTACGCAGCACCCGAATATTTAACTCCTGTAGAAGTAAAGCTACATAATAACAAACTATATTACTATAATTGAAGCTACCTTATTAGCAGGTCCATTAATTAAATATACAATTCATTAAAGAGTACGCAGCACCCGAATATTTAACTCCTGTAGAAGTAAAGCTACATATTAACAAACTATATTACTATAATTGAAGCTACCTTATTAGCAGGTCCATTAATTAAATATACAATTCATTAAAGAGTACGCAGCACCCGAATATTTAACTCCTGTAGAAGTAAAGCTACATAATAACAAACTATATTACTATAATTGAAGCTACCTTATTAGCAGGTCCATTAATTAAATATACAATTCATTAAAGAGTACGCAGCACCCGAATATTTAACTCCTGTAGAAGTAAAGCTACATATTAACAAACTATATTACTATAATTGAAGCTACCTTATTAGCAGGTCCATTAATTAAATATACAATTCATTAAAGAGTACGCAGCACCCGAATATTTAACTCCTGTAGAAGTAAAGCTACATAATAACAAACTATATTACTATAATTGAAGCTACCTTATTAGCAGGTCCATTAATTAAATATACAATTCATTAAAGAGTACGCAGCACCCGAATATTTAATTCCTGTAGAAGTAAAGCTACATATTAACAAACTATATTATTATAATTGAAGCTACCTTATTAGCAGGTCCATTAATAAAATGTACAATTCATTAAAGAGTACACAGTACTCGAATATTTAACTCCTGCGGAAGTAAAGTTACATATTAGCAGACTACATTACTACAAGTAAAGCTACATATTAGCAGACTAAATTACTACAAGTAAAGCTACATATTAGCAGACTACATTACTACAAGTAAATCTATATTACTAGCAGATTCATTAATTAAATGTACGATTCATGAATCAGTACACAGAACTCTGATATTTAACTCCTATAGAAATAACGCTACATATATATATATATATATAAGTTATTACTGTAAATTAAAATATTTTAATATTGAACAGCTTAAGATTCTTCATTCTTTAGAACACTGTTTGTAATCAGCAAAGCTATTGGTATTTTATCAAATTAAATGCCTTTTAGCAAGATTTTAGCTTGAAATTTTATTCACATGTTCCCCGCGACTTAAAAACTTTGAATAGAAGATAGCTGCACATTAAAAAGCAATCTGCGGTGTAAACAGGTATCCAAAGACTGGAATTATAGCCTTCGTTGCTTATAAAAACACAATAAACAGCCCTTAGTAAAAAAAAAAAAAAAAAAAAAAATCGAAGTGGTAGCAGTCAGGTTTTATCTAGTAAACGGACAACTTTGAGCTAAAGATACTAAAGCATTTTTTTTTCCCTCTTACGAAAACAAAATTGCTGTTTTTCGCAAAACCTCCAAAGTAAAAAAAAAATAATAATTTTTTTTAAAGATATTTACTATAGAATTTTTGTTAGCTTGCTAGAGCTGAAAAAACATTAGAGGCTGTTGCGCCATATAAAACAAGGTTCATTATCTTTAAAAATTAAAATTAACCGACGTATTAATATTAACCTTTCGGGCAGAAAAAATGTAAGTGTCCATAAAAAAAGCACTTACTGGATTATTAAGCAGTATTAATAACACTTAATCAGATTAGAAGTTTAAAATTTTACTTTGGTCCCCCCCCTTTATGCGTGAAGATATTTTAATCACTGTAAAATCAGCTAAAAATGTCGTTTTTATGATCACTTTAATGAAATATTTAAAAACTGTTATTTTTTCATGTAAAACAAAAAATGTTTTTTTAAGCCAAGTTTTAAGTTGAAATTTTTTGAGCATGTTTTTTTAGGGACTTCTTTAATGGCTATCGATAAAAAAAAATTGACTTAATCATCTTATAAAGTATCATAAGCATAACACCACTGAATATTTTAATAAAACGAAAAGTTGTTTTCAGATGAAAATATTGATGAGTTTTTATAGCTCACAGTCTCTTCTAATAATAAAAGAGCATGTGTGTGTGTGTGTGTGTGTGTGTGTGTGTGTGTATTGGCGTCATACATTACAGAATGTTTAACTTAGAAGAATGTTCTTTTCTTTTAATTTATTAATTGCTATAAGACCCTCTCCTCTGTTACAGCGTTTTCTACTTTCAAACAAAAGTTTTTTTTTTGTTCTTTTTTTTACTGACGATTTTTTAGGATATTTTTAAAAATAAAAATGGAAGAGAAATCATTTTATGTATATCTCAAGCGCATAAAATGTAAATTATTTTTTTAAGAATTCAAAATATATAAAGCTATTATTAATCATAAAAGCGATATAATGTATGTTATATTTAGAAAAATATTGTAAAAACTCTAGGGACATGCAGTTTATAAAAATTTAAATAGTAGTTTTTCTGTTAATTTTATCCTTATTTTTATAAACTAATTTAGTTTTAAAAATAATTTTTCTAAATTCACATATCCTTATTTTGTCTTATATTCGTATTTAAATGCTCATGGCCAGAAGAAAAAGACATTTTTAATTTTGATTTACTTCCAAATTTAACAGAAATTTTATGTAACGGTTACATATCTTCATATATGTACCTAGTTGGCTGACTGGGTTATCGTTTTAAAATATAGATAAATAGTCAGATAAATTTATTTAAATGTATTTTTCAGATACAAACACGAATGAAATTCAAAGATTCATCAAAAATCTCGAAGATGAATTTTTAATTGTTATAATATATTTTCTTTTCACACTTCATATATAAGACTTGATCTTCGATCCTGAAACTATACATCTATATCAAACTATCAAATAAATTCAGGAAATAGAAGAATTCTAATACTTAATCGAATTCATTTTCCATGTGGAAAAATCTAAAGGAAAAAAATGATAAAATATACAATTATATGAAAAGTGCATTAATTATTACAATGCTAATATCGGTCTTCATAATTTTCTTGGGGGTCGCGGTGATCTGGTGTTAAGTTTCCGGCTTCAGAAGCGGAGGTTTCCAAGCTCGAAACCTGATTCCATCGAAGAATGACTGTGTAAGCTGATTTAGTGCACGTTGAATCCGTCGATATGCCCGAATGTTTTCTCGCTGGTATGATACGGAAAATTGGAGAGGGAATTACCAGATCTATTGACCTCCTCGTTATATGAACACGGCTTAAAATTACACGGTCCGTCTCATAAGGGCTCTAACATGTTGCTTTAAAATGTTTTTAAGCGTTTAATGTTGCTTTAAAATGTAAATAAACTAAGTCAATCAAGAAAGTTGTTTACTAAACTATTCTTCTAAGTGATGTCTGATTCAATATGATAATAAATTTCGTCATTTTTCTTTCAGAAAAAATTGAAACAGTGATAGCAGTGGAAGGTGGCAAAGTGGACCTCCAGTGTGATATCACACCCCCATCCCGAGACGATGACGTAGCCCTGGTGTTGTGGTACAAAGATGAGAGCACGACCCCCCTCTACAGCCTCGATTCTCGGAGGCGGGGACTCTATCAAGCAAAGCACGCCCCAGGACAAGAAATAATGGGGAGAGCGTTTCTGGATATGTCCACTCATCCGACTGTTCTGAAGCTCGAGAAGCTGAAAGCAGAGGACGAGGGCGAATATAGGTGTAGGGTGGACTTCAAAATAGCAAGGTCCAGGAACTCCCTTGTGATACTGGAGATTATTAGTAAGTAGCCATTATTATTGTGCAGTAGATGAATTTGAATTTCTATAAAGACATTGGTTTTCTGTACAAAGGGGACCCATTGCAAAAGAATAATTAACCCAATGAGCTGTTTATCTTCTTTTAATATAAATGGATAATTATGATTGGATCTGAATGGCTAGAATCGGAACAACATCAGCAGGGGCTAGGATTAAATTTTAAGAGCCATCACAGGCCTCGGTGTAACCCTTCTAGTTGGAAGCACGCTCCGTCATCCATAATAGGGAGTCATTTCCACACCTATTCTGTGCTTAAAAGGGAGGTGAGAACCAAGCACCAAACCGGAAGCTTCTCATCCCATTTTTATGTGCCATAATTTTATCGTTTATTTAGTGTGTAACCCTATATCAAATCTAATCGCTAGAAACTGAAAGAAAGAAATAATGATCTATTATTAAGAAAAAAAAATCCAATGCCAAATACAAAAATTAATAAAATGCCGGAAGGAAGTATTCACGATAACTTCAAATAGCCCATGAGGAAGAATACATTGAATCAGCATAAATATAAAATGTTAAAAATAGCAGACTTCAGAACTTTATTGCGATCTAGCATAAAATAATGCAAATAAAACTTGAAGTTTAGAACCCCATAACTAATTTATATCCATGCTTAGTTTTATTCACATTTCAATAAATTCTCTACATTAAACTTAAAACAGAGATGGGAGATGAGCATTCGATAATGAAGCAATAAAAATGAGTTGGTATATTTTTAAACTCTTCCCAGTGTTACAGTTGTGCTAGATGATTTTATTATAAATTTTTATTTATAATGCCGGGCTTACACTCGAGCCAGTTATAAGACGACCTGTAAGCAGTGCATGGTTACAAAGGGACTGATTTATATTTACCACAATCTCATAAGATATATTGAGGCATTCCATGCTTGGCTATAAATTGCCGTCCTCGTTTTTAGCCTCCCTGAACTTTTCTTTTTCATTATTTCATTATTCATTTCGTATTAAAATAATGAATATTTACACAAAGAAACATGAAAAAAAAAAAAAAGCCTAACATACCTCAATTTGAAAAACTATAAAAAAGACAATTAAAGTGAAATAAAAAAAGATTCACATTAGAAAGAACAAAGAATAAAAAATGTCTTAATTAATCTATGATAAGTGATAAATTTTTTTCACGCCAAAAAAAAAAAAAAAAAAAACGCCAAATTCTACCAATACATGAGCAGTAAGAAAAAAAAGGCAGTACAGTGGCATGTTGTGCCGTCGGGACAAGTACATGCCAGGAACTCAACAGCATTTTTCAGCCTTTCTACGCATGCGCTGCCTACTGGCCGTCTTATAATTGCCCGGGTGTAAACCCAGATAACTGTATGTCTTATGAAAATTGTCAAAAAATTAAATAACCTACAATTGTGTGCGATAAAAATGTATAAAATGTTCATTTTTTTTTTTAGTTCCTCCAAAAAAACCAGTGATAAAAGACATTAACGGAGAAATCCTGCAAAGGGTCTCCGGAGCTCATAATCTTGGATCCAGACTTGTGCTCATATGCGAAGTGGAAGGAGGTAATACAACTTTATTTTTAATTAATATACATTTATTGTATTTTATTTATTTTAGTATTATAGTTTGTATTTTCAAAGGCAAAGGAAAGATTCGAGGATAAGGAACTAATGAAGTTTCTGTTTCTACAACTAATCGCTATGTACCGAAGACCACAGTTCGGATTTCTGAAAAGATTAATTTATCTTTCATAAAATTGTTTTAATTGTATATTTAAAATTAAATACTCTTTGTAATTTAATTTTGTTAAAACTGTTTTACTTTTGTTGGGATCTAATTACGACCCTTTTTGTTTCTGAAATGTGCTCTACTGATTTAGTTAAGCACCAGTAGAATACTTGAAGCGATTGCTGTTTAAAAACAAAAGTTGAATTACATATAAAGTTCTTGTAACGACGTAATTTCAGTTTTGAGAAAGGTATATTCAATGCCTATATGACGCTCAGATACAAAGGTTAAGAGGTTATTACATGATGTATTTGCTACAAGGACAGAATTCCCATACATAATTGTAAATGATTTCCCAAAAAAGACGTGACTCAATCAGGATTTTTTCCCTTCTTCTAGAATTAAAGCGACTTCAATTTACTATAATGACCGAATTCCCATACATAATGGTAAATGATTTTCCAAACAAGATGTGACTCATTCTCGATTTTTTTTTCTGCTTCTAGAATTAATGTGACATCTATTTACTATAATGACAGGATCCTCATGATTTTCTTTAAAAAAATTTATTAAATCTAGAATTTTTCTTCCTCTTCTAGAATGAACACAACATTTATTTACTATAATGACACAATTTTCATTCAGAATTGCAAAAGATAAAAAAAAAAAAAAACAGATTTGAGCCATTTTAGATTTTTTTTCTTCTTCTATAATTAATACAAGTTCTATTTACTAGAAGGACAGAATTTCCATTCAAAACTGCAAATGATTTGCCAAACAAGAAGTGACTTATTCTAGAATTTTTCTTCTTTTATTAGAATTAATTCAAGATCTTCATATTATAATGAGATAATTTCCATTGAGAATTGCAAATTGTTTTCTAAAATAGAAATGAGTAATTCTAGAATAAATACAAGATCTTCTTATTATAATGGTAGAATTATCACACAGAATTTTAAGCGATTTTTTAAACAAGAAGTGACACATTCCAGAATTTTTGTTGTTCTGGAATTAATACAAGATTTATTTATTACAATATCAGAATTTTCATTCAGATTTATAAATAACTTTCTAAAATGGAAGTGACTCATTCTAGAGTTGTTTTTCCTTCTAGAATAGAATAAACACAAAATATATTTATTACTATGACAGAATTTCCATTCACAATTGTAAAAGATTTTCCAATGAAGAAGAGGCTCATTCTCGAATTTTTTCTTCTTCTAGAATAAATACTAAATCTATTAATTATAATGGCAGAATTTCTATTCGGAATGACAAATGATTTTCTAAAATGGAAAGTACATATTCTAGAAATGTTTTCCATGATTTTTTAATTGTTTCTGATAATTATAATCAAGTCATAGAAATGATTAGCAAGGTATTTATTTGTGCTTTTGCGAAGTTATAGTAATAAAACAATAAATAGAAGGCTAAATATATTAAAGATATTTACTTGCAACATGCTGAAATGATGACCCTGAAAACTTTTCGTATAATCTCTAATAAGTGTACACAATTAATAATACGAGAGCATTATTAATTGCATGGAGCTAAAGAAGAATAGTAATGAAATTATCTTTTAGTGTGCGATCATTGGCATTTTTTGGCGATTAATCATCCGAATACAGTTGATACACAAATACTAGAACTTCGAATGTGTATTTTGTAGGCTCTTTTTCCGGCCTATTGAAACCAAAATTTGACATAGAACCATAATTGTAGCCACAAAGTCAAATACTTTATTTCATATATCATTATCATTGCATTTCCGTTTTATCCAGTTTATACTTGGGAATGTGCAGGTGTACAGTAGATCAATTCCTTGACGGATCTAATCTGTAAAAGTTAAATCTGTTACGAAATTTTATTCTTAGCTTCCATTGTTTTGTTTTCATCATGTAACTTAGATTCGGACAGAAAGATTAATAGATTTTTACTGCGCATATTTCTTTCAATATTTGACAAAACACCAAGCATTTAGTGTAAAAATAATACAACAAAATTTTTCTATCTAGCCCATATTGTTTCTGAATTGTCGAATTCACAAACAAAGGGAAATAATTCTTAAAATGTGTTTTCCGGGCTCAGAGGGGCTCCTGAATATGGTAGAATCTCTCTTTTTTTTCTTTTTTTTTACTATTAGAATACATTTCCTTTGTATATTTCGTTTTGAGAAGGTAAAAATTAAAGATCAAGATATTATAGACAATAAAAGACATATGGCCAGAGAGATTGCCGTGTCTAAAATGAGACACATTATAGATACACTTTATTTGCAAAGTTTTTAAATGATGTTCTTACAAATCATGAAATCAGTTCAATATTAATTCCAGAAGGAAATTACTTTCTTGAGTTCACAAAATTTGACTCTACCTTTATTCAATTATTAGCAAATTTTTTTAAAAAAATTGCATTTCATAACATATATGAATAATATTTTTAAAAATATTAAGGTGATTTGTAAACTGCTTGAGAATAAAAATTCAACTCGTATTTTAAAAATGTTCTAGAATTTAACTAATGGTATAATTACATTTCTAATAATGTTGTTGTTGTTGCTAATCTCCACGGTCTGATTTAGTCAGACCAAATCCAAAAATCCGTTGACAAGAAGAAAGTCAAAAACGAGAAAGGGAGAAGAATAAATTTCTCCCCAATGAAATCCTAAACAGTCCAGAATATGTTCAGCAGAGGCCTGATGCTGGCAGCATTTCGGGCAAAGAGGGTAAAATTTTTCACACTGAGAAAAGAAAAGACATTTAAAGTGGCCACTGGCAAGGAGCGACAGGCAAGTGTTGGTGTTTCTATCACAAGGAAGATTTAAGGACTGCCCCGGCTTATTGGCTCTATACCATTCATGAGTAGAAGGAACCATCCAATTCTTCTTATTTAAGAATTTCGCCTGAGAGAACAGTTCTAAGTATGTGAGCTCAGCAGAACATGATGTCACTAGGCTGCTTCCTTTCTTTGCAAGCCTGTCTTCTATTTCGTTACCAATTAAATCCACATGAGATGGGATCCACTGGAAATGAATATCATGTTGAAGTGAAATCAGCTTCAACTTCTGAAGAATAGCTAAACTTGCTTTATCTCCAACATAGGTTCAATTGTTAAGGTGTTCCATTGAGCTGCGGCTATCAGTAAGAATCCAAAGGTTCTTATAATTATTGCTAGAAGTTCGCTTCTAAAAACGTAACAGAAGTCTGGATTTCGTTGGCCTAGAGCAAAACCAGACTGAGGAGTTACAATATAGATGCCACTACCTGCAGAATTGTCAATTTTGCTGCCATCAGTATACAATTTAATGTCAAATTTAGGGATTTTATTAATGACTTCCAAGGCCAATTGTCTAAGGTATTCTGACGCATTTTCCTTTTTATTTCTAATAATTTATACATTTATTACTAATTTAATGAAGTTTCGTTATCTTATAGTTACATTTCTTCGTAATGTATACACTAACTATTACTTTAATGGAGTTTAAAAATCTTATAGTTACATTTCTTCATAATTTAGGCATTTATTATTAATTTAAAGGAGTTTCATATCCCTTAATTAATTTTAGAATACATTGCAATTTAGTTAATAATCGAGAAAATTATACAGAAAAACTATTAAAAATAATCAGGGTATGATATGGGAAAGCGAATTAACTATGCCAATTTTCATTTAATCCATTAACTAATTCATTCATTTTGAATCTTTATGTTTACTTAAATAAAGCATGATTAAGATTCCATCAATTTCCAAATAATTATCCAAAATTTATCTTCAAAACTCGCATAACAAGACGTCAGCTGAAAAATGCGCAATTACACTTTTGGAGATTGGGTACTTTTGTAAAATAACCTCATTACAGCATATCAAATTTGTCAGAAAAAGATTTTTCCACCGAAATGACCACAAAAAGAAATAGAACGGAAAAAAAAAGAGGGAAAACTGCTGTTTAATTAAATTTATTTAAAGTAAGACGCAGTTCTTCTCCGTTCTTTGTTAATTAGCATCGAATATCTCTGGCGTTTGTTTAATTTATTTGTCTGGCTCGAAAAAAAAAAGATTTTTCACAGGAACTGCTGCAAAATTAATGAACTTTTATACTTCTTACGTATGCTCAAATAATTATTACTCAAGATAAAGGCTTTCTCGGGAAACTATCTCAAGACAAAGAACGGGAAAAAAAAGATGACATTTGGGAAATTTTTACTAGAAAAAGATCAAAATTAGCAAAAACAATCATAAATATTGTCCGTGTGAAAAAATTATACTTATTCTACTTTAATTAGATTTTTGTGTAAAAAAAATTATAATGAGACCCACATGTTTTTGAATGACGTTGACCAAAGTTTTTGAGCTATGTTATTTAAACTGAAAATGGAGTATATAAGATAAAGTTTCGCGTGATACAGTGAAATATATTTGACTTCTTTCATTTTATTTTGTGCAAATTATATAGAATATAGGTAATCATCAGGCAATTCTACCATTTGTTTACTGAAGTGCAAGAGCTCTTACAAGGGCTAAAACAGCAGAATCATTAATAACGGCTGCTTTTGAAAAAGTGCGTGTATTTGAAATTCTCGGATAGTTATTGAAACAAGTGGAAGGAGTGTCCTGAAACTTTCTCGCCTGTTCTCTATTAAACTTGTTGTGCCAGACAAAACCCTTGAATGGCATTGGCGTACAATAGTTACGGATCATTATCTTTTGGCGTTAATTTAATATTTTCACTGAATCCATAATGCCGTTACTTGGGGAGATATTTGGCGATTGGCCCTGGCATGCAATTATTATACGCAAATTGAAACAGTATTTTAGACTAGTTTTTCTCAACCGATTGATACAAAACTTTGACACAAAACTGAACTTGTAGTCACAAAATCGCATACCAAATTTGGTATATTTAAGCCACTGTGATTTTGAATTATCGTTTATTTGTTTCTAAATGTACAGACGTACCGATGGCCAACACGTAATTGGATTTCGATCAAATCTAACCACGGACACACAGATATTATATACACAGTCGTACTATCGATACACAGATTTAACATCCATAGTGAATAATGACAAAGGATTTTCTAAAATAGAAAGAACATATTCTAGAAATGTTTTCTGTGTACCCGAATCTGTTTACCCACTTTTATATATCTAGCTCTCTTCGTTTTGTAATTATCTTGTTAGCTTGTATTTGAACAGCCGGATAGACGGACTTCACCCGAACAGAATTTACTCAAAATTTGATAGAAATCAGCAAATTTGATGTGAAGATGGTTTACTAAATTTTAACCGTCTAGCTTAAAATGCTTTTGCGTTATCTTTGGCACAGACAGACAAAATGACAGGCATTTCCCAAAAATGTTTTTTTTTTTTCGAACTCATAAAGGTCTAATACGTGGAGGTTCGTCGGAATTTCAATTTCGAATTTTTTGACGATTACTATACTTCCTCTTATACTATGTGTGCGAGAAAGTAGAAACATAAGCTTGTAGTCAATAACTGAAAGTTTAGAAAGAATTATGAAGCTATTGCTACAAACTTGTAATGTCCATTCCTTTTCAAGCTATTCTCATTGCTGTGAAAAATATTTCTGAGGAGTCTTAATGGATGCCAGATCAATGACCCTTGGCCTTGGTGCAGAATTTTCGGCCATGTGTCCACAGATGTATTGCCTTTGCCGATGAAACTGAAAGTCTTGAATCACCCGAATTATGGTCGTATTTCTTTAAGAAACCGCGAGCTGAAAAATCTTCTAGAAAGTCCCATGTGACATCATGTACTATCGGCAGAGCTGTGTCATCAAAAGAAGATGTCGTGTTTTCAAATTTCTCTCTTTGAAATTATCGGTTGCTGAGCAATCTCTCTAATTGTTTATGTCTGTGTTGTTATTTATGGCACTTGCAAAGATAAGGCCGTTGACAAAGTCAGCGATTTAAGCCGTGTTTGTGAAGTAGCTTCTGAGGGTAAAGACCTCTGAACACCCGAGGGCAGAAGTTTGATTTCTAGTTCATATGAAGATGACACTCACACACTCGCTTGCACAAGCCCTTTTTGCAGGGGGGCTATTTCACACACCTCACAGATAGAGCACAACGTACAGAACAACCATACCCGAACCAGGACTCGAACCCGAGATGCCCACGGGGAAAATGCGCTGCTCCTAGGATAAGACGCCGGCCTAATTGTTTAAGTTGAATATCTTGAATACTATTACTGTTTTCCGTTTCAAGATTTTTTTGTCTGCTTGTGTTGTGAGAGTCTAAAACTACTGTTCTTCGTGCATATTTTGGCTGTGTGTTTGTTATTTTGTTCCCTGTTTTCTGGAATTTTAGTAATATAAGTTTTCCAGTGTGTTGCTTTTGTTTTACCATACCACAACGAACGATTTCTGTAACGATATAACGAATTGTACACATTGTTTGCATTCCTATTTACATTATATTAAAAGATAGGCGAGTTTAAATGTAAAAAATTTACTCTTTTTACATGAATTGGCATTTCTGGTACTAACTGATAAGAAAAATTAATTAAAGTAAGATGCGTTATTCGGCACCGTTGTAAATGAATTTCATCATTAAAATTTCCAACTGCATATTGTTAGGAAAGATCTAAAATCTGTCCGGTGGGTTAAATGGTGAAAAGACCAAAATCCTCAGCTGCAAATTAGGGCCCATTATTTCACACGAATACACAGTAGCAAAATACAGTCAGAGTGTGCACACGAATTGCAACGCACTAAGCAATTTCAGCAACACAAAACACTCAGAGATAATTCTCTTAACTACTCACTTCATCTCAACTCTTATTGACTATTCATTTACGGACTGACTCACGTCTGAACACCTTTTATTTTTACAGGTTTCAAGCATGGACATCAAATGTTCTAGAAAAATCATTGTAACTCGAGTCATAATACATTTCACCAAGATTCTAAAATATTCTGGATTCTTCTTTTTATTTTTTATTTTTGGACAAATTTGTGGTTAAGTCTCAAAAGTATTACACTCGCCGGTTTCATTGACTTGGCATCTTCTCAATACTTCTTATTACTAGTTTCTTGAAATTATCACTCCTGACATTGATACTTATGTCGAAAGGAAGCAATATTACAAAGTCATAATAATATGGAAATGCGAAATAGCTGAAACTGCACATATACCACTTCAAAAATCTTCACCTTCATTGTTTCTGCTCGCGAAGTGCCAGATGGTTCTGAAACATTTTTTTAATCCATGCCCCGGCACTGTGAAGCATTTGTAAACGTGAAACTTTATGCAATGGTTGTCATAATGAGTGTATGTATTTTCTATCCAAGAGCAGTTTATCGCCAAACAAAGAATTTCCATTCATTATGTAATAGCATCTTGTACAAGTCAGCTCATTAGAGAGATATTTTTAGCCCTTCATTCTCCTGCGTTCTACATTATATTTGTGTGTTCTATTTCTGTTAGCAGTTTGTAATTCTGAATTTTGTACTATCTTGTTATAATTTAAAATGTTTCAAAATAAAGTTAGGCTCAGTGAATTAGACAAATGTTTAAATATCACAAACTGTCAAATGAACTTTGAAATTATGCCTTTCCATTGTTTGCAGTCAAAATTTGAGTCCTCCAACTGAACTGAGAATTTGATAAACTCGGAAGATTATACAGGGTGTTTATAAAGTCCCGGACCCATTTTGATGGTCAATAACTCATAAAATAATGAAGATATAAACAAGCTTATGGCATTTATTGATGGAATAACTCATATATTTTCCTTTTCAGGTTTGAATATTTTTACTTTTGTAAGTATCGTCTGCGCGTGTGGCTACTTTCAGATAATTTCATTTTCCAATCTAAATACCTGTACTTTTCTAAATATCGTCTGCTTATTAATTGCATTTTTTTCTCTTTTGTTTTTGGCAACTATTGCAATGTTATGTTTACTTTTGATGTGTTTGTTCTATGTAGTACCTTTGTATGTGATGTTTTATTCGAGCGGATATTAAGGAGAATGCATACACCACAAGAGAAAGCACAGATTTTATGGTGGTTCATAGAAACGAAATCGATAGTGCAAGCACAGAGAAATTTCAGAATTTACCAAAAAGATCCTCCAACGTTTTCAGGAGGAGATTGTCGAAAATTGATGACCTAAAAGCCAGAATTACAATAGGCTCTGTGGATGCCGACATGCTTACCGCTACCTGGCGTGAAATTGACAATCGACTTGATATTCTCCGTGCGACGAAGGGGGCACACGTGGAAGTTCATTGACAAGGGTCATGAAACTTTTTGAGTCTATTTAACCATTTATGTTATTAATTTTAATCTATCTTTATTATTTTATGAGTAATTAAACATCAAAATGGGTCCAGGACTAAATAAACACCCTGTATTTCGAAATCCGGAAATTCACTATAGAAGGTTGATATACCTTGTCTTTTGAGAAGAGAAAAAATACATTGTATTTATAAAAATAGAATACTGATATTGATGTTTTTAATAAAAATAATGGATTTTTAATTACAAGAATTTCCAATTTCTTCTTCCTTTATGAGTTTATATATAAATTAAAAATACTTAACTTACTATGAATTTTTTTTTTAATTCTATTAGCACCAATCATACTTCTTAAATCTTGAATTGCATTTCCAAGTGGTATTGACTGAAATAATTTTTTTGAGGTTTTGTTCCAATTGAAATATATTTACCCTTTAAAAGACCTTCTTTTTTTTGTCTATATTAAAATACCTTTAGGTTTGAGATGGGCTTAAGAAGAGTGATTCATTTAGCTTATTTGATAAATTTAATTTGATTAATTAATTAATTTGGTTGATGGAAAATTAAGTAAGAAATAAAATTAGGTAACCATTTTGTGTGAGATAAGAAACTAAAGTTTCATCTATTCATTAGAATATCAAAGTTTCTAAGTATGAAAAAACTGAATATCTATCTATGCTTCTAAGAATCATCTAAGTTTCTATCTTTTTGAAAAAAAAATAAAAAATTAGAACTTATGCCAGCCTACATAACTTCATAAAACGATTGAGAATTTTAGTGAGAAACTTACTTCCCATTCCCTAGAAAGCATTAATATTTAAGGCAAAAAGTTTTTAAATTAAAAATATGAATACTTTTACCAAATTATCGAATTTTAAATTTTTTTTCCAAAATTTTGCCTATTTTCTTTTGTTATGTTCTGAATTACATTATAACTGTGTGTATTTATTAGCTTTTCTATTATTATATGCGATTACGCCATGACCTTATTATATTACCAAAAATAAAAAGCATTTTTATTTAAACGAAATCTTTACTCTCAATAGAGGAAGGCACAACAAAGACTTTTGATCTGCATGCATGCATCATCGTTTGTACTGATATTTTGTCTTTATCCCCTCTTTTCCAGGAAAACCACCTCCATCAGTCACGTGGTGGAAAGACTCAGTTCTGCTGGACGACACATTCCAAGTCCACTCCCACGTGGTGCGCAACGAGCTCGTAGTGGACTCGCTGGACAGAAGTGACCTGCACACGAGCTACGCTTGCCATGCCTCGAATAACAATATATCTCTACCCGCTGTTACATCTGTCATGGTGGACATGAACCGTAAGTCTTCCTAGATCTCCCGGACACTATTTTTTATTTGGCCGGATCATCCGGGGATTTCTTTTCAGGGTGCATTATCCGGCATCAATCTAGGTTTAGGAGGGTATTAACTGGCGGCACGATGGTACAAGAAGCGGATATGGGATATCTCACTCTTTTTTTTCTCTTCTTTTTTTCCCCTCTGTTTTGGCTCTGTTGGGATTTTATATAAAAAGAGCTTTCATGCATCTAGTGATTCTGTATCTTTGATGGTAGAGAAATCGCATTTGTTGAATACTTTTAAAATCAACATTCATCGACATTTTCAAAATTGTTGACTATAAATGATGTTCACTTTCATGAAAATATTTCGTTTAGAATTTAATACTCTTTGATTGACTATTTTTTGTGGGTATATTTTTTTCTTTATCGAATTTATAGAAGATTGATTGAATTATCAATTATTGCTGATTTATAGACTGAATTTTAAATTTTGGAAGACAGTATTGATACCATGATTGCATTTTACGTTACATCTGTGAAAAAATACATTATTTTAAAAGAATAAAATTTAAAAAAAATACATTGATTTCTTACCTCTTCATAGAAGTTTTTAGTTTTAATTACAAAGCTATATTTATATTCTAATAATATTTAGAAAAATATAGGCATAATTCACTTTTTTTTTTTTGCTTATATGTTCTAAAATGCTAATAGAATTTTTTTAATCTATTGAATTTCTATAAAATAATTTTATTTATGAAGAACAAATTTAGCAAATTTCACAAAATGAATCCAATTGATGTCACAAATTATTTTAAAAGAATAAGTATTAATAAAAATCTATTAATTTCTCTGTTCTTCGCAGGAAAATTCGCAGAAATTAAAAACAAACTAAAAATCCTCACACCTGTTTATAATGTATGTAATGTCGTATAGGATCCTTTTTTTTAATTTCACTTCTATAATTTACATTACAAAAAGTCTTTATTATTTTGCGAAGGAAATTTCTAACATAAAATTCCTTATAATTAATTTATTACGTCAACCTCATTATTGTCATTAAAACAAATTTTTCCCAATTAGTCTATATCCAAATGCAAAATTAATTCACGAGAAAATAATTAAAAACACAAAATGCCAAAGAAATAAAAATTCTCATAATAGTGAATAAAGTCGTATAGAATCCTTTGTTTTGAGTTCACTTATATAATCCATATTACAAAAAGTTTTTATCGTTATATGATGGAAATTACTTACATAAATTTCTTATAATCAATTTATTACATCAACTTTATTACTTCCATCCATCAGCGTCATCTGTTCTTCGCCATCATCCAAGACTGGAAAACTTAACCAATTAATGAGCAACAAGTTTTCTATTCCATAATGCTTGTGGGTGAATACTTGCATTAATTAATCATTACTCTCCTATTGACCCTTCTTTATTAACAGCCTCATCATTAATTTTTGCATTAATAGTTGAGTACCTCTTATCTTCTCCTTCAAGTAGTTACTAGAAATAAAAGTAAGCCACTCTTCATTTTCCAGACTGGGGTAAAGGATAATATATTTATGCAGCGTATATATAAACCTCCCAAACTTCCCATTCTCATCCTCTTTCTTCCCTTTCTAGAAGACTTATGTGGGTAAACAACATTTTTCAAACTCAGTTGAAGCCTTTGTAACATTATGCTAAGATACCATGAGAGAAACGTCAAGGGAAAAAAAATTGAGTTCAACTGACTTGAAATTTATGGCCTAATACAGTAATTTTGTAAACTATACTGAAATTGTTTCATGGTTTTCTTATTGCCAGGCACTTTGTTTTAGAGGGATTTTTTTTCCTACGTTTTATTCGTGGGAAGTTTTCTGGACGAATTTGTCATCTGTTAAAAACATTGAACTTTAAACCCATGTAACAGTATAAAACGATTTTATCTAAATTATTTTCGGTTTTTTTTTAACTATATATATTCAAGCTATTGCGTGACTTCAAGATTTTAAGTTTGTTAATTTTAAGTGTTTTAAAGTGTGAAATAAATGGTTAAAAAGTTATATGATATATATCATCAATTACTAAAACTTTCCGGTTTTTCATGTTTTGTCCTTAAAATAAAGTTTAAATATATAATGTTATCAAGTACACGCAATTATAAAGTAAGTTATGGTTAATTTATAAATTATAGTAAGACGAGTCTGAAAATATTAGGAGAATATATCAGTCGAAAAATTACTGAGTTATTGATTTTTAATTTATTTGATTATTTCGCTGTATTTACTTTTTTTACTTTTTGTCTTCAATTCTAAAGTTGTACTTTAACTATGTTATTTCTCTGCATTAGATTCTTACCACAGTCTTTTTTAATACTGATTTTTCTGTTTTAGAGAGGGCACCCAATTTTTTATCTTGTGAGAACGTGATGTTGTTTTAATATGGAGATTTTGAAGCTCGAAATCGTGTGGGCAATGAATATTGAAGCTCGAAATCGCGTAGGCAATGAATAAAGAATATCACATATATTTTTTACCTGCTTTTAATCACATATATTTTGTACCTGCTTTTACCAGTATTGCATTATTATTTTGTATGCTTCTTTGAAAGAAGGCGCGTTTTTAAAAGGTTGACCTGCTTTTACCAGTATTGTTTTATTATTATCACGTATGCTTCTTTGACAGCAGATGCGTTTATAAAAGGTTGGCGTAGAACTATGACATCATAGCTGTTATTTTCTTGGAATGTAATTTTTTATATTTGTTTATCATTGTGAATAAGATAAAAAATACACAAAATTAACATTGACCTACTTAGTCTTTTTTTTATATATGTAATATATAAGATATAGTGCTAAATTTTCTCATTTGTTTCATTATACATGATAGTTAGGATGTTACATTAATTTTAATATTAGATAAATTAAGTAAAGATTGCATTAATTTTAATATTAGATAAATTAAGTAAAGATTGCATTAATATTAGATAAATTAAGTAAAGATTGCATTAATATTAGATAAATTAAGTAAAGATTGCATTAATTTTAATATTAGATAAATTAAGTAAAGATTGCATTAATTTTAATATTAGATAAATTAAGTAAAGATTGCATTAATTTTAATATTAGATAAATTAAGTAAAGATTGCATTAATTTTAATATTAGATAAATTAAGTAAAGATTGCATTAATTTTAATATTAGATAAATTAAGTAAAGATTGCATTAATTTATATACAAGAACATCTTTACGTAATAAAGATTAGCGAATCTGAAAATATAATTTGAAGTAAAAATATTTATATTTGAAAAAGTGACAAAGAATTTAATAAAAGGGAATACTTAAAGAAAATTAAACTAAACAAACATATTAAAATTTTTACTTTCTTTTCTATGAGATTTTAATTGAATGATAAGTTGCAATTCTATCAAAATATTATCAATAATAATTGGAAAAAAAAGCAGGGGTGGTCTCTACAAAACTTTCTCACGTACTTTCTAATAAATTTTTCATGCAGAGAATTGGTTATATGGCTCTGGCGTATAATAGTTACGAAATATTAACTTTTGGCGCAAATTTAGCATTTTTATTCTTTGGCGAGATATTTTGCGATTAATCCTTGGCATGTGATTAAGAGTATTCGAAAATCAAATTTATGTTTTACACGCGTTTTTTTCAAGCGGTTGAAACAAAAATTTGATACATAGCAGCATATGTAGTCACAAAATTCCACCCAATATGATTTATTTAAGGAACTACGTTTTTGAATTATCGCGTTTATATGTATCTGAAATTACTTACTGACAGACAGTCAACCCGCAGTTGGATTTGGCTCAGAATTTGACGAGCACCTACACTATAAATGTTAGATCTATATACCAAATTATATCTATCTAGCCGTCTTTGTTTTGTAATTATCGTGTTAACTTATATTCGAACAGCCGGACAGACAAACGTCCTATTTGGTGTTAAGACGGTGTACCAAATTTCAGCAGTCTATTCCAAAGCGTTTTCGAGTTATATTTGCCAAAACCAAACATATGGAACATTTTCCAAAAATGTTCCATACTGTATGCCGAATGGAGGTGTAAGTATATCGAACTCAAGGATATCTAAAAGGTGAAGGATTTTCAAAATATCGAGTTCTGAGTTTTTGACGTTTGCTATACTTTCTCTATACTGCGTAAAGGAAAAAGTAAAAAGGAGTGAAGATAAAATTCTGAAACATGGATTATAGGAAAATTCCTTCAAATTAGTATAATTTAAAAGTTTATTGAACACCAAAACCATACATACTTTGTACAATTAGCTGTTGTGTCTTGATCTAGACTGATCAAATAACGAAGCAGAGTTTCCAGACAATTCTTTATTTTACAGCCCTATATATACAAAAGAACAATTTGTTCTAATTTTGGTAAAATAAACAGTTATTTACACTTGTAGTAGGAGACACAACAGTCAAAGTCGTAGGCTTTCTTGAAACTCAGTTGGTTCTCGGACTCCGTACTCGTGGGAGTAGTCCAACAGTCCGCCTGCAATTCGTTTCTTCTCTCTACCTAAAAAGAAATATCTGCACTTTATTTCGGTGACAATCTCCGCCTCTGAATTTACATTGGTCATTTTAGCTCTCTTTCGACCAATCGCGGTTCAGCAATATGCTCTCTCAGCGGCGCCAGTGTGTCGTGGAAAGGTCCTTTCACAAAGAGAAACATCTAGCATCCAGATGTTTGGACACCCCTTTCTCTTTAAAGGTACTATCAATACCTCTTGGACGAGGAATTCCACATGTGGTATTTCACTGTAGGCGCTAATGAACAGATGCGAGACCACCCAGGTGAAAATATCCACCATCTGGCTATCTCGAGGAGTTTAGTAAGTAACAGCGACGATACAGCTGGCTGTAAATGTCTTATCAGTACTGGGAAACGGGGAATGTTACACTATTAAATATTCTCCTTCAAAATTACTAATTAATATTTTGGTAAAAAGATTCTTCTCAAATGACTTGTAGTAAATATATTAATGATTTCAGTAATGAATAAATTTATATTTATTTATTTATTTATTTTGCATTTTGATATAATTTATTGAGTAACTGAACAGAGTACTATAATTCCTTCCAATGTAGAGTATTGAAAAAGTTTCATTTGGATCGCGTTTGGATCGAGTTTTTGATCCAGTTTCATTTTTGCCATTCAACAATTATCAAAAACAACGACAATCTCTGCAATACCATTACGTCTATCGCATAACTTGAGAACAACACTTAAATCTAACTTTCAATGCTCTGACTATCCAAATATATTTCAGAATTATATATAAAACTAGAAAAATCAAAATGTAAATCAAATAAGATATCAAAAACACATGTAGATTATTCAAAAACGGTTCTGAATCAAGTTTTATTTTTGCCATCCTACAATATTCCAATACGACGATAACCTCTGCAATGTTAGTGTGTTTACGTATAACTGCAATACAACACTTGAACTAAAATTCAAATTCTTTAACTACTCAACTATATTATAGAATTATACTTATAACTCAAGAAAATCAAAGTACTAATCAATTAAAATATCAAAAACAAATATAGAGTATTCAAAAAGGATTATGTATCAAGTTTCACTTTTGCCATCCTACAATATTCTAATACGATGATAACTTCTGCAGAGTCATTGCATTTACTGTATAACGGTAGTATACTTGAATCTAAATTCCCATTATTTAACTGTTCAGCTATATTATAGAATTATGCTTATAACTCAAGATAATTAAAATGTAAATCAAGTAAAATATCAAAAACACATGAACAGTATTGAAAAAAGATTCTGGATATATCTGGATCAAGTTTGATTTTTGCCATCCTACAATATTCCAATACGACGATAACCTCTGCAATGTTATTGCGTTTACTGTATAACTGCTTGAACTAAAATTCAGATTCTTTAACTACTCAACTATATTATAGAATTATACTTAAAACTCAAGAAATTTACTTATCAAGTAAAATATCAAAAACAAATATAGAGTATTCAAAAAGGATTCCGTATCAAGTTTCACTTTTGCCATCCTACAATATGTATAACTGCATAAGTGCATGTAAATACATGTATAACTGCAGAAAAATTAACCTAAATTTCAATTATTTAACTACTTATCTACAATATGAATTATACTTAAAACTCAAGAAAATCAAAATACTTATCAAATAAAATATAAAAAAAATACATGAAGAGATTGGTCCAAATTTCAATTTTGTCATCCAATAATTATCGAAAGAATATTCAATACCATTGCGTCTATTGTATAACTTGAGTATAATGCTTAAACCTAAATTTCAATTTTCTATCTATTCAACTATATTACAAAATTATACTTAAAACTCGAAAAAAATCAAAATATAAATCAAGTAAAAGGTCACAAACATATGTAGGGTATTAAAAAAGGATTCTGAATCAAGTTTCATTTATGCCATCCAACAATTATCCAATATGACGATAACCTTCGAAATGCCATTGCGTCTATTGTATAATCTCAATACAAAACTTAAACCTAACTTTCAATGCTTTAACTACTCAACGATATTGTAGAATTATACTTAAAACTAAAGAAAATAAAAATTCAAATTAAATAAAATATGAAAACTCACTTTGAATTATATCATTCCTGCGTAATGGATGAGAGTTTCATTTATGCCATCCAACAATTATCCAATATGACGATAACCTTTGAAATGCCATTGCAAAGTTCAATAAATAAAAAAGAAATAGTAGAGAATATTTCAAGTTTCAATCCTTAATAACTGCAATACAGGAAACAAGCAATAAAAATACATGTTCAAAAGTCCCTTTAAGCGAATCATCAGTAGTAAAAGCAAAGGACAAATATTTTCTTCCCCCCCCCCAAAAAAAAATCATCCGTCAGACGATAGAAAGTTGTCAATCCCACTATTATTTCCCCTTTTTGAGATCTACGAAGGCAAGAGTATTTACTTTTATTGACTTACTTCGCCCACACAATGCAATTTTCCCTGAAAATACCCAACTTCTTTATCTGCTTGGTCTGCTGACATCTTTGCGGGCTGACTAGCTCTCCCGGTCTTGATCCATTCCGGGATTTTGACACTGATGGAAAAATATTCTGATAATGTCCAATAGCATCTCCGGTACATTCTTATAGTGGGAGTTTTTTTTTTTTTTTTTTTGGTATTGATTCGTAGCTTTCGTTGATTCATTGCGTTTGATATTTTTCTTGCTACGGTTTGGGAGGAGTGTACTGTCTCTCATAGTCTCCGAAAAAAATATTTTTTTTCCTGGCATTCCTGTTTCTGGGAGACGGTTCTGTCGATTTTTGGATCTCGGATATGACTTTTTCCAAATCTGATTATGTCATAACTCGGTCCAGGTTGTTAACGAATGGGAAATAGCCAAGGAAAGATTCGTTTCTTAGTGCACTCTATTTTATTATTTATTTATTATTATTTTTTGCGACATCATCCTATTTGTGTGACTGCTTAGAGATCTGAAAACCCCATGATCAGATTTTCAGATTTTCCAATAGAAAAATGTTTAAAAATACTATTGATTCAAAATTCACTCTGAATTCAAGATCTATTTATTGTATATGTCGCTATGCTTATGAGTGGGAATACATTTTCTAGAACTTCCTGAATTTTAGTTTAAATTTTAGTTATTTTAATTATTTATTTAAAAGTAAATATGCTGATTATTTAATTGTTTTTTTATATTGTTCCTTTATTTTGTTTTTACCCAGATTTCTATTTGATTTCGCTGAAGATGAATTATTCTGCTCTGTTACTTTGTTATTGTTATCCCCGCATATGTTTTATAATCTTCCCCTCTAACTCAAATTTCTTCCCTAATAGATTTAGCTTCATGTCAAGCATTCTGATGTGACGTCTTGTCGTTATTAATATTTCCAGAAGTATTTCTTATAATTTCTTTCCCCTGATTTAAATCCCACTTTTAATATGTATGATTTGATTTATAGGATTCACAAAGCATTTATTTTTTTCTTGATTCAATTTTTTTCGATTAGTTGATTTGGTTTGATGTCCTGCATCCTGCTGTGATTGACTGTTCATTATTAATATTTTCAGAGATGTTCTTATAATTTCTTTGTTCTGATTCCAAAACTTCATTTAAGATCTATGATTTGATTTACAGTATTAACAGCGCAAAAGTGTCAAAACTAACAAGTGGATAGAGTTGAATTGGGTTAAGGCCCATATTGGGATATATGGTAATGAAATGGCGGATCAATATGCAAAGTTGGCGGCACAGAATGAGAGTGTTGATATGGTTGTCCCCAAATCAAATGGTGTCTTAAAATGGGAACTAAGTGAAGAAATAAAGCTGCAATGGTTTGACAGATGGTATATGTCCAAAAACGGAAGAGTAACTTTCGATTTTATTCCTAATCCAGAAATAAAAATAAGAAGATGCCATCCACTGATAATTCAAATTATATCAGGACATGGGAGATTTCCTGCATATTTCCAAAGATTTGGAAGAATGCAGGACAATAAATGCATTTGTGGAGGAATCGGTACTGTTTACCACTATTTAAAGGAATGTATTGAAATCTCGGAGTTAAGAAAAAATTTGAAAATTATAAATAATGACTTAAGTACAGTACTGATGGTACCAGGTAATTTTAAAACTCTGAAGGACATGATGTCTAAAATTGTCGGTTTTTTACCAACTATTTGAGAGTTTGTAGATAAAAGAGAAGGACAGTAATTGACCACTTTGTGGCCAATTACCTCGAGGAGAATCTCAGTTTGACAAATCGGTCAATGCAAGGGTGGACAATGCTCAAGATAGCAGTCGGCCACAACAAATCTTGTCGATACTGCTAAGTTCAGTGGTGGCGGGGTGGTCGGCTGTACGCAAGAATATAAGTATTAACAGCGCATTTATTTTACAAATTTTTACTTCTGGTTAAATTTCTTATTTCCTACTGTGATGCCCTGTCAATATTAGCATTTCCAGAGATCCTTTTCTTTCATTTTCTTCAGATATCAATCCTTCCTTTGATATGTATGATCCGATTTAAAGGATTAATGCTTCGTTTTAATCCTCTTAATCTATGTTTTGCCATGTTACACACGTACGCACGCACGCACGCACGCAGAGACACACACACACGTACGCACGCACGCACGCACGCACACACACACACACACACATATTATTTAATACATTTTTTTAGTTTCAATTTTTCTATCAACCAAAAATATTTCAAACTCGAACAATTATGTGATGGGGGGGGGACCATTATTTTTCGAAAATTTAAAGATTGTGCAATGTAGTGGGCATGTGTTCATTCCAAACCAGGTTAAACCTGACTTTCGACAAAAAATATATTCTGTCCTCGAGATAAAATTTTGGAGCTGGAACGATTTTGAAATGGAAAAAAAAAATTCTAGCCACGAGAAAATAAAAAAAATGGAATTCGATTGAATTTGAGATGGTCAAAAACCATCGTCTTTTTAAATGTTGATGATTGCGAAATTTGAGTCATGTGAGCACGTGCTGTTTCTCTTTCGGATTGATACCACGTGACTTAAAAAAATAATATTCTCTCACGATGACTTGAAATTTGCGATAGCAGATTTCAATTTTGTTTTACTCTTATTGTTTTCTCCAGGTGCTATTTTTTCTCCTCATAATAATTATATTATGTATCTAATGAAAACATTTTGTAGCCTCAAGTATAACCAGGGAGGGGTATTGTTTTCCTCGAAACTCTCCCACATGCTCTCCAAAACATGACTTATTCCACTTCCTCTGTACAAAATTGCCAACCTTGTGTAAGGCCATATATAAATTGAATGGCAATGGTGAACAATAATAATCGAATTTAAATCATTGCAAATAATCTAGCATATTTACAGAATCTAATGTGATGATATGTAGTTTCAACGCATGTCTACAGGTCAATTAAATCCAAAAAAATATAAATCGAAAAAATTGGATACGAAACTACAAGTGTAGCCATGCGTCGCGGTGGCCTGGTGGTAAGGTCTCGGCTCTTGAATCGTAGGGTTTCAGGTTCGAGACCCGATTCCACCGAAGAACCGTCGTGTAAGGGGGTCTATTGCAGGTTAAATCTGTCAGGGTTAAACATCTTCCCACTGGTGAGGTGTGGAGAGGGAGGTGCCAGCTCAGATGTCGTCCTCGTTATCTGACCGTGGTTCAAAATTACGATATCCGTCCCAAAATAGCTCTAGTGTTGCTTTACAACAGGACATTAATATAACTAAACTAAACAGTTGTAATCATAAAATAACATATCGATTTTCTTTAATTCCACTTATTGTGTTTACCACTTATAATGTTTGCATACAAGCGGAAGTACAGATGGACAGATAATCGACCGTTCAATGGATTTGGTTCAAAAGTTGATAAGTATGCATATTTTAGATGTTGAACCTGTGCACCAGATTTTATCTACTAGTATTTTTGTGTTTTGTAATTATCGATTTCATTTCTACTCGAGAAAATCGAACAGATATATTCAGATTGGAATTCGTTCAAAATTTGATAGACATCTTCAGTTAAAATCGTAATGTACCAAACTTCAGTTGACGAGCTCAAAGAAGTTTAGAATTATCATATTCACGAAAGAGATAGATATAACCCCAGAAATGATTTTTTCTTTTGAAACTAAGAAACTTCCTGAAAAATAAATATTAAAGTATTTTTATAGAAGCTGAATATACATCGGTGAATCAAGAAAAAGAGATAACATAGTTAATGAAGCATATCTGATAGAATTTTCTGAAATAAGTTAATTTCATGATAGTAGAGATGAAATTGGAAAAATTAAGTCAATAAGACTTATACTAAAGATTATAAAGTCTTAGACATAGACTAAGAAATGAAATTAACTCCTTATACGAAGACCTATCCACATTAATAAACACTTAGGTTTAACTTCCTTAAAGGGCACAAGCTATTTATATTTCTCTATAAAAACAATTTTAATGAGTATATCTGGAAAACCAAGTTTCCCTCGGCCAATTTTTTGTAAAATCGTTTGGTTTTATTTTACAAATGCGATAATCAATACGATTTTACAAAAAAAAAAAAAAAAAAAAAAAAAATCGTGCAAATCGCATACTGATTACATATGAATATTTTTCAATCTTACCTCATTTCATGTCCATCAGCGCCATCACACGAAATTTTGAGGTACCAGTAGGTTATAATTCTATAAAACCGATGTAAGTATCAAAAAATTTACGAAATGGCTCCATATGACATTTTCAGCATGAGAGCAGATAGAAAAAGGCTCTAATAGTTAGTTATAAAAAAACGGTTTGTGTCTAAAATCGCGTTTTTTTTCTTTTCTTTTTCAGGAAAGACACTTATACAGATAAACTTAAAAAGCAAGACCTTATATCTAAATATAAAATTTGATCCGTTAGATTTGAATCGTTAGAGCCGTTTCCGAGTTGCAAGAAATATATTAAAGAATACAGGAATATATACAATAATTGCTCATTTAAAATAAGAAGTAACTAAAATCTATCTGAATTGCAAGCGCGGGATCGCTGGGATTGTCTGTTAGTCCGAAGCCCTAACCACTTTTTTCATCTCTGATAAGATCATGTAGTTATGTACAGCCCCATGTCAATATATAGTTCTAAAAAAAAATTTTGCAAAATCGCGTTTTCTCAGGAATAATATAGTATACAGATATAGGATATAGGATATAGGATACAGATAAGAAAGGGAAATAATCTATATACATATACAAGAATTGTTCGCATAAAGTTATAAATTAAATCCATAAGAACAAGTACAGAATTTGTGCCGCCATCTGTTTTCTTTGTCAAATACTAAAATATCTTTTTTTTGTGTGTGTGTGAAATTATCAAAATACGACTACCAATATGAAATAACTCTTAGAAAAGAGCTATTTCACAAAAAATTAAAGCTTATTCATTATGATATAAAGGAAAACTTTATTTGTAAAAATCGAAATTAGATATAGAATTGAAGTCAAAATTTTATCAAGACCTGAAAAGGAATACAATTTGCTAAAAAGAAAATATTATTAATAGAAAAATAGAAAAAAAAAATCCATTTACTTTAATATTATTATACACTCTGCAAAGGTTACAAAAAATTCTTAAATGGTTCCAAATATTAAAATACTAATTAGAATTTAAACAAATAGGATTTGTTACAAAGCAAACGAATTTTAAAGACATCCATTATATTGAATTTTCTTATGACATCGATAAATATTCTTCCTTTTATTAAGATAATCTATAAAATACTTATGCAGAAGTTAAAATAAAATTTGATTAAAATTAGAAAATGCATATAATTAAAAAATATAATTATTGCAGAATATTAAAAATAAAAAAAATCATTTGCATTAATAAAATTAAACATTCTGCAAATGTTACGCGTAATTTTTAAATGACTCCAAATAATAAAAAAATGACTAAAACGTAAGCAAATAGAATTTTCCATAAAGTAAACGATTTTAAGACACCTAATAAATGGAATTTTCTGACGAAATCGATAGATATGTTTCATTTTTTTACTCTGATTGATAGAGAAGTTAAGGTAAAATTCGATTAAGATCGGAAAATGAATACAGTTTGCTAAAAAAATATAATTAACATAAAAAAACCGAAAATAAAAAAAAGCATTTACTTTATTATTATTATAGATTCTGCAAATGATATATAGAAATTTTAAATGACTCCAAATAATAAAATATTAATTAAAATTTAAACAAATATAGTTTTCCATAAAGCAAACGATTTTGAAAGATATTCATAAAATGGAATTTTCTTCTGAAATCAATCATTGTATTTCGTTAAACGATTAAATACTAATTTAAAGTAAAATTTGATCAAGATCAAAAAATGAATACTATTTGGTAAAAATAAAATATAAATAATATAAAAGAAGAAAATCAAAAGGATCATTTACTTTGCTATTTTTGTACACTCTGAAAATGTTATATAGAGTTTTTAAATGGTTCAAAATATCAAAATATTAATTAGAATTTAAACAAATAGAATTTCCCAGAAAGCAAACGACTTTTAAAGACATAGATTAAATGGAATTTTTTTTATGAAATAAATAGATATTCTGCAATTTTTGTGCTAATCGATAAAATACTTATACTGAAGTTAAGGTAAAATTTGTTCAAGATTTGAAAATGCTTTTGCTAAAAATTTGCTAAAAAGAAAACATAATTAATGTAAAACACTGAAAGTAAAGAAAAATCATTTGCATTAATATTATTAAACACTCTGCAAATGTTACATAGAAGTTTTAAATGAATACTATTGAAAAATGAACAAATAATAAAATATTAATCAAAACTGAAGCAAATAGAGTTTTCCACTAAGCAAACGGTTTTAAGGCCTCCGTTATATGGAATTTTTTAATAAAATTGATAGATATTCCTCAGGGTTTTTATGCACTAATCTTTTAAGTATTTATATAGAAGTTTAAGTAAAATTTGATCAAAATCGGAAAAGGAATGCAATTTGGTGAAAATAAAATTAAAGTAATATAAATAAGAAAATAAAAAAAGCATTTACTTTAATATTATTATACACTCTGCAAATGCTACATAGAATTTTTAAATGGCACCAAAAATAAAATATTAATTAAGACGTAAACAAATAAAGTTTTTCATAAAGGAAAATACTTTAAATGGAATGTACTTATAAAAATCGATAGATATTCTTCATTTTATTACGCTAATCGATTAAATTCTATCCTTTTAGCAAACAATGCCTTTCAAAATGGCTTCATTTTTGAACTTTAAAGCAATCTTATCATATCTTTCAAATAACCAAACAACTGTTGACAGAAATTCCTTTGAACTAAACTAGAAAAGCAAACAAACTAGGCGACTTAATTATTGCTAAGCCTTACATAATTTACAAGAATATTCCAATGATCGTTACGAAAGATGATTTCGATTGTGGTGAAATACAACTACAGTTTTAGGCAGTATAATGCATAAATGAATAAGATTTATTCCAAATTCGTGGATTTAATTTAGAGTTCTAGGACGAATAATCAATTATTTTCGCCCTAGGATCCATTAATTATAAAGATTATAAGTCAGCAAGACTTGAAATTAGTCCAATTCAAAGAGACAGAAATTGTACTAATCTTCATTTAACTATTGTTGAATTTTGTGGAAATCAAAGCTTGTCTTGAGATTTAATAACGTTTGATGAAACATTCCTTGTAATTAATATGAAACCAAAGTTTTCAGAAAGTGAGGGAGCGCATTAATTATTCTATTATCTTTTCGGATTCTTTGTATAAAATGGAGCTTTGTCAAGTTTCATCTTTCAGATTGCATTTCTGGTAGGTATTAGTCAAATTACCTAAGTTAACAAACAGTCACTAACAAGTTTTCATGGAGTTCTTGATTAGTAACTGATCATTTTAAAGCGAATTAAAACAGTGATTGGTAGGTGATTTATAACTGTGATTAAACAGTGATTTATAACTGTGATTTATTGGTGATATTTATAATATCAACTATATCAGAGTTCATCTTTTAGCTTGTTATTTAGTGGGTAATAAATAAACAATAATTTATCATTTTTTGGAAAATTTTGATTTGCAACTGATTATTTTAAAATTAAAAACCATGATCGAAAAGAGTGATTGATAACAGTAATTTATTCCAGTTATTCACAATATCGGCTTCTACTAAGATTTGAAGTGAATAACCTGTAATTTTCTATTTGTTAAGCTTGATTCTAAATATCATAAATCAAGGTTGGAATAATTTAAATTGTATTCAATGAAATAATATTGATAACCGATCACTTGGCTATAGTTAACAACAATGATTTATTGTGATTGAATTTTAATAGAGATTAGTAGCCTTAGACGACCATCTATTTCACAATATTGGTTATATTTCATTTCATTAAAATCATTTCAACATAATTTAATGTCCATCATTCTATCAGATATTCAAGCATTAAAATATTTCTATTTTAATAGTCCTACATATATTCTGTTCATTTTGTTTATGAACTTACCAAATGGAGACCAATCCCATGACATCACAGTTTTATTGAAAATGTAAATGTCCCATTCAGCTCTTATCTGAATTCCCATTCAGCCCATTCAGCTCTTATCCAAATATTTAATATTATCTACACTTTAAAATTTTGCCATCTGTCTTATAATTATAAGCATTTATCGTAAAAACCGTAAATAAGAACACTCGGAATTATTTAATTTTAAAAAAATTGAATTAAAATAATCTCCATTATATGTGTTTGAAATTATATAAGGCTAAATCCGATATGTGACTTTAAAAATTTTATCGAAAACTTAATATAAACCCAATGGGGAAGGCTATAAGATAGTTAATTGAATTTAAAAAGGCAATAATTCAAAACTGTCGTACAAAAGTGAAAAGAAGATAAATCTGATATGTAACTTTAAATACTTTTGCTTAAAACTTAATATTAAACCAATGAGAAAGGCTACATGTTATTTATTTCAAAAGCAATTGTATAAAACTGAGGCGAAATACTGTCTGTAACTTTATATATCTTGCTTAAAACTGAACATTAAACCAATGGAAAAGACTATATAATAATTAATTGACTTTAAAAAATAGTCACACAAAAGTGTGAATCTAAATCCTACCTGTAACTTTAAATATTTTGCTTAAAACTTAATGTAAAACCGATGAGAAAGGCTATATGATAATTAACTGACCTTAAAAAATAGTCGTACAAAAGTTTAAAGATAAATACTATCTGTAACTTAATATTGAAGCTAATTGACCTTCAAAAGCAGACTTAATATTGAACTAACAGAAAAGACTATATGATAATTAACTGATCTTAAAAGGTAGTCGCAAAAAGCGTGAAGCTAAATACGGCATGTAACTTTAAATATTTTGCTTAAAACTTACTATAAACCCAAAGGGAAAGGCTATATGATAGTTAGTTGACCTTCACATGTTGACTTAATATTGAACAAATGGAAAAGACTATATGATAATTAATTAACCTTAGAAAGTAGTCGTACAAAAGTGTAAAGCTAAATACGGTCTGTAACTTTAAATATTTGGCTTAAAACTTAATATAAAAGTGATAGGAAATGATATATGATAGTTAATTGACCTTCAAAAGTAGTCGCACAAAACAGTTGAGTCGATACTTCTCTTTTAGTTTGATATTTGTATGGTATTAGTAAGCAGTCAAGCAATCCGCTTTCAGGAAATGCCTGATTGACATCTGATAAGAAGAGGAATTAATGGGATAAAGTGAGAAAAAAGTGTTGTTATGTTTTCTTACTGATGGTGTAATCCTTTTGTTTTTCTGTGTCAAACTTCGTCAATGCACTAACGACATTTTTTTTTCCTTCGTTACCATGGAGTTTTATTTGTAGTTAATCTACTCTCTATCTCCATAACATTCTGACTATTCTGAAGAATTACGAAAGAAGAAATTAAGAAAGAAAGAATTAAGAAAATTATCTCGATTTATTGTAGATTTTGATATCAATAGTTTACTTCTTTTTTAATTTCACAACGATGTATTGAAAGAAAAAATGATATTGTTAAAATGTTTACTCTTTATCTACAAATCATGAAAACAATTCTTCTCATGTGTATAATTAGGAAATACAATTTCCAAACATTAGACTCCTGGAATGTTTTCAGATCACTCTGTTATAATAGTTAAGTATTATTTCTTAAAAACATTGGAACAAGTTCTTGAAGTAAATTGACTAATACTGTCACTATCTTGAAATTACTAAATTACTATCTTGAGAAAACCTTAATTGGGGAGTATGCAAGAAAGTTTTATAAAGATCTCTTCCGATGGTTTTCATCGGAATCAAAAGATTTTAGTACAAAATGCTCTGAGAAATTATGTACAATATTATGATAATACGCTAGAACTAGTAATATAATAGAATGGTCATAGATACATTTAGTATAGAGCAGATTTATTTCTTCAACGAAATCAAATCGATTATAAACACAAAAATCCGACGAATAGTTTCAAATCTTAAAGTATGCAATGTACAATCACTCGTGAAGTTGTACAGTGGTCTTAAATGAATTTAATGATAGTTACTTTTTTCAGAGGAGTCAGTTATATAAAGCAATTACTGCGTTGAATACTAATATCCTGCATGATACCTGACATCATATTATCAATATATTACAAGTAATTTAGTTAAATGCTCTTTAAGAAATATTTATCTTACACTGTTTTTTTAAAAAAAATCATGATATTCACAGGAAAAATAACCTTTATGAAGCTTGTTATTCAACTGAAAGTACCGTATTCAGTTTCCAAGGAGTGCATGATCCTCATAGAAAAAATATCCTTTATGGCATTTGTTATTCAACTGAAAGTAGCGTTATCAGTTTCTAAAGAATGCATGATACTCATAGAAAAATATCCTGTATGACACTTGTTATTCAACTGACAGTAGTGTTTTCAGTTTCCAAAGAATGCATGATCCTCATAGAAAAAATATCCTTTATGTCACTTGTTATTGTACTGAAAATAGCCTAGTAATGTTTTATGAATATATAGCATCATATTTTTAACTTTGTGGTATATGTTGTATAAAGGAAATACAATAATCAAAAAATTCGTACTCGAAATTTTGATAATTCTCCACGTTTTAGCTCGAAAAACAGATTTTTAGAAAATGCCCGGCTGTTTGTTTGTAATAAAGATAACTCAAAAACTCTTTGAGATACACGGTTGAAACTTGGTAAAGGCCATTACACTAATATGCAAATTTCCATAAAATTTTGAATAAAAATCTATTCAGAGGAAGTCCGTTCATCCAGATGTTCGAATATAAGTTTAGAACATAACTACAAAACGAAGAAAGCAAGATAGGTAAAATTTGGTACACAGATTTAACATTTGTAATGCAGACACCTATCTAATGTTGAGACAAAACGCACAAAGAGTGACTTTTTGTTGGTCTTTACTTTCGAAAACATGTTAAAGCGATAATTTATAAACATAATGACGTAAATATATCAAAATAGATATGTGATTTTGTGATTGCAACTGAAGTTTTGTATAACATTTTTATTTCAATCGATTGAGAAAGAAGTGTCTAAATCCCAAATTTGATTTTTAAATACTATTAAACTCATGCCAAGGATTAATTACTCGCCAAATTACTCGCCAAACATAACAGTAAAAATTCAAAATTCACGTTAAAAGCTCATATTTCGTAACTATAGTAAGCTAGTTTCATGCAGAATTATTTTCTTAATTTGTTGAGTGGTACTTTTCCAACACTGCACAAAGAAATGTTTATTTTACTGCAAAATAGTTAGAACTTTCTTTCAAACTTTAAATACAAATAAGTATTTAAAACTAAGAAAGAAACTATATAATATTAGTCAAAATTTTAGAGACAAAAGTATTAAAATATGCCAGCATGGTACATAAATCGAATAATAATATGGAATGCTCATATCAACTAATTATTTCACAAATTAAACTAAAAGTTAAATGCATGTCTAAAATTAATTATGTACTTATTTTTGTTCATATATGTTTCACTGATGGATCATTATATTGAATATTCTATTTTGAACTCGAAATGTTAAAGGTAGCTAATAATCTTATTGCTTTTAATATAATCATCAGCTGGCCTTATAATATCCATTTAAATTGTTAATCCATTTAATTGCTATCCATCTAATATCCATTTATAATTGCTTGTTAATTCATTAACACATATTATCCAACTTCTGTATAAATAATAAATTGGATCATGTATTTAATAATACATAAAGAAAGCTATCCATTTCGTCTTTTTCATTACCTCCCACTCCAATTAGATAACGACGACATTTTTTATCACACTCCCCTAATATCTCTTTCCTAATTCAACATCTGCCAGGAAATCACGTGATTATATGTATCGCCAACTTAATCAGTGGTTTGTAAAAACCACACGTTGTCCATTCCACCTTGGTGTTATCAGTGGCGTCGAGACCAGTGCACACCTAACCCCTAACGAAAGCACAGAAGCGTTAAGCAAAGTTCACTCATTAATATTAAACATCGTTCATGCATAGCAATGAAAAGAGGACGATATTAATTAAGTTCTTTGCTGGCGGCTGTACTGGCCAGATATCACGTTGGCGAGCTTGGAAGACATAAAAAAATAGCCTCGACAGAGGAGGATTTTGTGACGGAATAATTCATTTTGCGTCTGTGCTGTGTCCAGTCGCTTGGAATATTTGCTGACGGCTGAAACTTAGTTTGTCATTATTGTGCGATGTGTGGACCTTATTTTTTTGGTGACAGTTCAGAGTGACTTATTAAACGAGTAGAAAGCAAATGATTGGAAAGAAATGAATCATATATTCTGAGGTAATCAGTTTCTCAAACATATAAAAAAGGAACTTATCTCCTAGAGTGATCACTGGAAAGATACTGAATTCGTTACTTTGAGATGCAAATATGATTATAAATCTGCGTATTAATACAGTTATAAAAACATCCTGTTCCTTTTGAGCTTCATTATAAATGTTTTCTTATATTTGGAAGTAAAGAAAGCAAGGAATTATAAAAAATACAATTTAGTTTGAGTTTCAAAATTTAAAAAAAAATCTAATTCATTTGTGAAGCATAAAATTTTGGTTTTCTTTCGTAGATCTGGTCATATTTTCGGAGGTAATCAATTTGTGAAATGTATAAAAAAGAACTTTTCTCCTAGAGCGATCATTGGAAAGATACTGAATGCGTTACTTTGAGATGCAAAAATGCTTATGTATCTTTGTTAATATAGTTATAAAAATGCATTGCTACGTTCTAATTACATTATAAATATTTTTTTTATATTTAAGATATAGAAAGCAAGGAATTATAAATATCAACACTTTAGATTGAGGTTCAAATTTTTTTGAAAAATTATTTAATTTGCGAATCATAAAATCTTTTTTTTTAATTGATCTGCTCTTATTTTCCGAGGTAATAAGTTTGCCAAACATGTAAAAAGGATCTTATCTCCTAGAATGATCATTGCAAAGATACTGTTCCAGTTGCTTTGTGATGCAAAAATGCTTATGTATCTTTGTTAATATAGTTATAAAAATGCATTGCTACGTTCTAACTTTTTTAAAAAATATTTTTTTTTATTTAAGATATAGAAAGCAAGGAATTATAAATATGAACATTTAGAATGAGGTTCAAATTTTTTTGAAAAATTATTTAATTTTCGAATCATAAAATCTTTTTTTTTAATTGATCTGCTCTTATTTTCCGAGGTAATAAGTTTGCCAAACATGTAAAAAGGATCTTATCTCCTAGAATGATCACTGCAAAGATACTGTTCTAGTTGCTTTGAGATGCAAAAATGCTTATGTATCTTTGTTAATATAGTTATAAAAATGCATTGCTACGTTCTTACTTTTTTTTAAAAATATTTTTTTTTTATATTTAAGATATAGAAAGCAAGGAATTATAAATATGAACACTTTAGAATGAGGTTCAAAGTTTTTTGAAAAATTGTTTAATTTGTGAGACAAAAAATCTGTATATTTTTCATTGATGTGCTCTTATTTTCCGAGGTAATCAGTTTGCCAAACAAAAAAAACCATAAAAAGGATCTTATCTCCTAGAATGATCACTGCAAAGATACTGTTCTAGTTGCTTTGAGATGCAAAAATGCTTATGTATCTTTGTTAATATAGTTATAAAAATGCATTGCTATGTTCTAACTTTTTTTAAAAAATATTTTTTTTTTATATTTAAGATATAGAAAGCAAGGAATTATAAATATGAACACTTTAGAATGAGGTTCAAAGTTTTTTGAAAAATTGTTTAATTTGTGAGACAAAAAATCTGTATATTTTTCATTGATGTGCTCTTATTTTCCGAGGTAATCAGTTTGCCAAACAAAAAAAACCATAAAAAGGATCTTATCTCCTAGAATGATCACTGCAAAGATACTGTTCTAGTTGCTTTGAGATGCAAAAATGCTTATGTATCTTTGTTAATATAGTTATAAAAATGCATTGCTACGTTCTAACTTTTTTAAAAAAATATTTTTTTTTATATTTAAGATATAGAAAGCAAGGAATTATAAATATGAACACTTTAGAATGAGGTTCAAAGTTTTTTGAAAAATTGTTTAATTTGTGAGACAAAAAATCTGTATATTTTTCATTCATGTGCTCTTATTTTCCGAGGTAATCAGTTTGCCAAACAAAAAAAACCATAAAAAGGATCTTATCTCCTAGAATGATCACTGCAAAGATACTGTTCTAGTTGCTTTGAGATGCAAAAATGATTATGTATCTTTGTTAATATAGTTATAAAAATGCCATATGCCACATTTAAGATATTTAAGCCATCGCATTTTTCAATGTTCGTATATACATGTTTCTGAAAGTACAGACCAAAAGACGGTCAACCCCTTGTTGGATCTGCCTCAAAATAAGAAAGGTGCCTACACTATGCATGTTAAATGCACCGAGGTTTATCGATGCAGCAATCTACATTTTGTAGTTTTAGTGTCAATGTTCATTCTGACAGCCGGATAGACTGACTTATTTCCTCTGAACGAATTTGATAAAAATCTACACATTTTGTGAAAAGACTGTGTACTAAATTTCATCTATTTAGCTCAAAATAGTTTTGAGCTATAGACAGATTGACACTTTCCAAAGATGTGTTTTTCGAACTCAGTGAGTTCTAAAACGTAAAGATTCATCAATTTTTTTTATTTATTTATTTATTTATTTATTTATTTTTTTTGACGATTGCAATACTTTTTTTGTATTTTATACACGAGAAAATAGAAAATTTTCATTTTCAGATTTACTTGAACAATATTACAAATGACTTAATATTAAAAACTAATTAATTTTCAATCCAAACTGTCCTTCCCAAGAACAATCAGCGTCAATTAAAGACTGAACCCTCCCCAATTGGTATTCTTTTCCCAGCTAAACCTGTCCACCAGACTTAAGCCCCTTCCTATTCTCGATTCATCCCCGTAATCAGGGGTTCTGTGTCTGAAGTCTGTTTACCAAGGTCAGCGTTGCTTCATCCACCACCCCGGAGCTCAATCTCATCAGCAATTCCGAAGAACAGGACTAGATTAACCTTAATCCAGCTTAGATTGAGCTTCCCATTCGAGTCACGTGCGATGGCGGAAAACCGAATTGTTCACGAGATAGTCGTTAAGTGTCTCTGGATACCATTCGGGAATGGCAGTGAGGGCCCATTCATTGCTGGAAGGGAGGGTGCGAGGGATGGTGGAATATTATTGGATTGAAATTTCTAGGTGTTCAGAGGATGTTGTTCTATCAAAATTAGGATTCACGCGCATGAGATAAAAGAAGGTGTCAACATATTTTTTTAAAAGACCGCCATCAATGATTAAGCAGCTCGTCCATCAGATCAATACCAATAAATTAATTATATCAATTGAATTTGAAATTCACAATTTATTTCTTTTCCGGTGTAGGAAATTTATTTATTACAATAAAATATTAAGAAAAGAATATATAATACCAAAAAGAACCGAACAAGAAAAAGGTTTTTCCCAAAAAACTTTATGAAAATATCTGAAAACTGAACATTAAAGTTAAATTAAGACCACCATGAACGACTAATTTGTTCGTTCCATGAGATCAATACCATTTAATTAATAATATCAATTGAATGTCAAATTTAATTGATTTTATTCACAATTTATTTCTTTTCTGGTGTATGAAATTTATTTATTGCAATAAAATATTAAGAAAAGAATATACAATACAAAAAAGAACTGAACAAGAAAAAGGTTTTTCCAAAAAAACTTTATGAAAATATCTGAAAACTGAACATTAAAGTTAAATTAAGACCACCATCAATGGCTAACTTGTTCTTTCCCTGAGATCAATACCATTAAATGAATATTGTCAATTAAATTTGAAATTCACAATTTATTTCTTTTCTGGTGTGTGGAATTTATTTATTGGAATCAAGTATTAAATATAGAATATATAATAATAAAAAGATTGAACCAGGAAAAGGTATTTTTTTAACAAAAACTTCATGAAAATATCTGAAAATTGAACAGTATAATTAAGATTCAAATATGATTGCAATCAAGTGGAATTGCTTGAAAATATATTATAAAATGGTTATATCTGAATTTTTTGAGATGAAAAATACGGTTATAGAATTAAAATATATCAATAAATATCAAAAGTGGATTGAAAATTAAGAAAATGTGGTCTGGTTTTAAGTTAAAAACTTATAAAAGAGATTTAAAAAAGTGATATAGTGAAAAGTGATATAAAAGAGATTTCTAGTTTATTATATTATCAAATAATTTGCTTTTACCTTCGCTGATTATGTTATAAAAAGCTTATATTTTTTTTTACGGAAAATGTATTGAAATATTATGAATACATTTATACGGTACTATACCGTACATTTCTGTAATAAGTAAATAATTCTTAACATTCAGGTTTATAAGGTTAATAAGTTAACTGTGTTCGGTGTCTTCAGAAAATGCGTGTCTAAATTGTCATAAACATACATATATTACATAAATATAATAGATAATTAATTATAAATATAATTATTGTTTTTTAATAAACTCATCATAACACAAATTGTACTTTTTCCAAGTCGAGTATACTCATCAAAAACATTAACTGGTTAAATCAATAACAACAAGATTTTAATTAAATAAAGATTAGTTATCGGATAATTGTGATCCATTAAGATAAAGTTCTCTGTCAAAAAAAAAAAAACATCACTGGTCTGTCTAACTTCTGAATCTGAGAAACTAAATTAATCATTTTCATTGTCACCTAGAATCGGTTTTTCTAAACCAATAAAAATGATGATAAAAATGGAAAAATAATATCAAAATCTTTGAATGCTACAAATTTATTTATTTCTTACTATCCACAATATGAGGTGCATCTATAAAATTTTAATCCTTCAAAAATTGATACTCTATTGACTTTCTAATCATAATTCCAATGATATTATTTCATTGAATTTAAAAAAAGTAATTCAACCATTTGCATTGTTACATTTTTATTGTTCTAAATATTTTACATCGAAACATAATATGATTAGCATAAGGCATAAATTCGGAAATACTGCAACATCTCACTTCCCCAGAGCTGGAAATGAAATATATCTCAATTTATGGGAAACACCAAACTAGTAAAATGTGATACATATTCCAACATATTTCACAATTTTCAAAACCCGAGTACTTTTTCCGGCACAATATCTCACCCGCACATAAATGCAGCCACCATTTCAAAGATCTATTCTCTGTTACAAAACACTCAATAAATCAATTCCACTTCGATTGAATTTGAAGTAGCAGAACTATTTCGTTGATGAGACTCTCTCGCCATAGAATGACACTCCAGCAAATTTTCCTGGCGTCGATGCTGATTCATCTAGGGAGAGAGTGAACAAAATTTTCTCTATCTCATTTGACTCTAAATTCGAGAATCGTGTCTTGATTTTTGAGCAGTAAATTCCAAATAGAAGATACTGCGTATTGAATATTTTTCACCATTGCAACTTCCACCGTAGATATGATGGGACTCATATCTCGTAGAAAACGTGACATGGCGAGAAAGGGCGAGAATTTCTGGAAAACTGGAAGTCAGCTGGAACCATTAACCTTACGCGTGTTCTTTGATGCACGCTGTTGGCCTAATGCGTTTCTATTTCAAACCGGAAATTTAAGATTGATAAAATCTTGGTTCGAAAAGGGATTCTGATGTTCGTTCATTTTGTTCGATTGCTCAAATGATAGTATTTAGCATAAATTACTACATTGGTGTAATTCATTGATGCGTTATTCTGAAATATATTTTACAAATGAGCCAATTTAAGATTAATAAAATCTTGCTCTGAAAAGGGGATTTTCGATGTTCGTTCGTTCGTTCGTTCGATTGCTCAAATGATAGTATTTAACATAAATTATTATATCGCTATAATTAATTCATTGATCCGTTATTCTAAAATATATTTTACAAATGAGCCAATTTGAGATTAATAAAATCTTGCTATGAAAAGGGATTTTGATGTTCGTTCGTTTGATTACTCAAGTAATAGATTTTGAATACATTACTACATTGGTATAATTCATAGATGGGTTATTCTGAAATATGTTTTACACATGAGACAACTAATTGAGATTGTAGTAACAACAACAAATGATAATTAATATTGGGCAATGATTAATACACCATAAATATAAATATGTGGGACACATTTTACGAAATATATAATCATAAAATTGATATTTTTGTAAAGTAAAAAAGTAAAAACTATGCTTGATTCTTTAAATTCTCGTTCGTTAGATTGCGTGCAAATGGTGGTATTTAACATAAATTGCTATATTGGTATAATTAATTGATGCTTTATTCTGAAATACGTTTTACAAATGAGACAACAAATTGAAATTGTCATGCGCAATTACCATGTGATTGCTAATGTTGAGAAATAATTAAAATAAATATTGTTACGGAATTTCCGGGGTTCGATTGGATAGTGGATGTTATATGGTGTGAAGAACGCTCAATCACCAGGTGGCAGTAGAAAATAAAACAACGACGTTTATTGACACGAAGACACACAGGACAGCACAAAGACGACAACTATATACAGCACAGAAGACGATTATCTTCAACCGAGACGTGCAGCAACAACAGCATACACAGCAGCATATAACAAGACAGACAGACAGTAGCGCACAGCTTAGTTCAGCACTAGCTTCACTCCGTCGTTGCTCCGTTTATCTTTGGAAGGCCAGCTCTTTACTGTCGATTCCGACTACTCTGCCCTAGCAGCTGCGGCCGCTTCCTTTTATAGGTCTCAGGAGGCGGGGCTAGACGCCTCTCAACCAATCAGGAACGTTCGAGGCGTATCTCCGTTCCTACTGGACGGGTCGGGAAAATTCTCGATGTTTCGGGTATAATCTATTTTGGCGCCAAAGTCGCCAGATTCGTCGCCAAATGGTCGCCAAGCTCCGGGACCCTCCATAAAATGATTTTTTTTGTAAAGTAAAATAAAAATAGTGTTAATTATGCATGATTCCTAAAATTTAGCGGTGAAATCATATCACTAAAAAGTTAAATTAAAAAGTAGAAAAGATTTGAGTCCCCTCTTTTCTCAAATCCCATTAAGTTATTCAAAAATGAATCAGATTTCTCTGAAGCGAAAATCTTGTATCTCTTAGTAAAAAAAAAACTTCCAATCAAATAGTAATCTATCTTTCTTTCTCTCTCTTTTTGATGATTGCAAAATTTTCTGTCTACATACTACTTCGTATTGGTTCTGTGCCAGTAAATCTATCAAATGAAATTTGACAAATCAATCAATGTGACATGTAGCATCAAAATTCAAAATGCTTGTCAGCTGCAACCAAAGGTCACTCCTTTATCAATATAGACCTACAAAGTTATTTAAAAACGAAAGTGTCCAGTTAATCTTATCTTCCTTAGTGTCTATATTTCTAGGCAAATAATAATTTTTTTGATGATTACAAATATTTTCTCTTCACATACTTGGTATATGAGATGATACATATTATTATTGAGCCAATAATGGTCATTAAATTAAATCTGAAAAATCAGTCAATGTGCATTCTAGCGTAGAAATCCGAAATGATAGAATTCACTCTTCTATCAAATCCCATTAAGTTTTTCAAAAACTAATGTGATTTCTCTGAAGCGAGCCTTGTACCTCTTAGTAAAAAGACTTCCAAGCAAATACTATTAACTCTTTCTCTCGTTTTGATGATTGCAAAATTTTTGATTTACATACTACGCCAATAAATCTATCAAATCAAATCTAACAAATCAATCAATGTGACATGTAGCATCAAAATCCAAAATGCTAAAGGGCTGCAACCAAAGGTCACTCCTTTATCAACAGAGACCTACTAAGTTATTTAAAAACGAATGTGTCCAGTTAATCTTATCTCCCTTAATGCCCATATTTCCAGGCAAATACAATTTTTTTGAGGATTACAATTGTTTTCTCTTTACATACTTCGTATATGAAATAGTAGAGATTATTATTGGGTAGTAATATCCATCAAATCAAATCTGACAAATCAATCAATGTGCATTCCAGCGTAGAAATCCGAAATGCTAGTGGGTTCTAACCAAAATTCTCTCTTCCATCAAATCCCATTAAGTTATTCAAAAACTAATGATATTTCTTTGAAGTGAACCTTGTATATCTTAGTAAAAAGACTTTCAAGCAAATACTGATCTCTCTTTCTCTCTCTGTCTCTTTTTGATGATAGCAAAATTTTTGATTTACATACTGCGCCAATAAATCTATCAAATCAAATCTAACAAATCAATCAATGTGACTTGTAGCATCAAAATCCAAAATGCTAAAGGGCTGCAACCAAAGGTCACTGCTTTATCAACAGAGCCTCACTAAGTTATTCAAAAACGAATGATATCTCTTTCATGCGAGCCTTATCTCTTCTAATACCCACATTTCCAAGCAAATGCTAGGCTAGGGAATCGCAATCGTTAACAAAATATGCAATTAGTTTCACTAACGCTTCGGTCGGTCCGGTGTCCCCTGGGGTTGTTATTAACGGACGCATTTATTAATCTGAAACGCCTCGGATATAAAGTTTCAGAATTTTGGGGAAAAGCCAATAGATGCTATCAATGCGATGTTGAGGGGTTATAGCGTCAATAATACGTCATTATGCGTCCAGAGGAGGGAAGGACATTATTTATAGAGAGGCTAAAGTTAATCTTCATTTAGCAGTCGGTTTTGACTCGCGGAGGTCGTTTGTTCGTGGGTTAATGTCAGTCTCCAACGATGATTGGGCAGTTCTGGAACATTTCAGAATAGCCTGTAGAACAGGGGTATGAATGAATTAAATGATGGTATAAGTTGTTTTGGGGGGATTTAATAATTGAATGGATTATGTTATATTAATAATTTGTTCTTGAAGGAAGCGATGCGTGTAATTCTGATTTTATCAGTCGGGGAATAAGGGAATTATTCAGAATAATATTTTTCTCATATATTAATTATACAGAGATGGCGTACTATGTTTGTCACGATATTTGATATTACATTTTTTATGTTACACATATTGATACACAAATATTTATATTACAAATTTGATTCTTAGCATTTATTTACTCCAAAAATAATCTGTAGAAACGGTCTCCCTGAAACCTTCTCGCATACGGTCCAATAAATATATTTGTCTTATTTATCCCATGCCTTTGGTGAAAGATAGTGTCGAAAGATCCTATTAATGATTGGAATGGAATTATAACACAATTGAATATGTACTTGGAATAAATATATATTACAATACCAATTTACAAAGAAATTTTTAGAATTAAAAGGGGATAGTTAGGATCAGAAAACAATATAATAAATACATTCTTTAACCCTTTAAAGGGTTATTTTTTTCTAGTCATATTATGTTAAAATATTTTTAGGCTTGAAATTAGAATAAGAAAAGGGATTCATTTATCTTATTAGATAAATTTAATTTCATTAATTAATTAATTTGGTTAATTAATAATTAAGTAACGAATCAAGACACATCATTTTGTGTAAAATAAAGAACTGAAGCATCTAAATTTCTGACTTACTAAAAAAATTTGTCAGAACTGATGCCAACCTACATAATTTCATACAAATATTGATCAATTTGGTGGGAAGCATACTTCCCATTGCCCTAGAAAGGGTTAAATAACTCACAATTATTAAGAGCAGTTGCACAAATCCTTTTTTGCACTTTCTACACGATAATAAATTTTCACTTGTCTATCGCTAAATAACTTTGCCAATTATCTGGTTCACTAGTAACAATGTTTGAGTGTGGCTTTAATTACATCTATTAATGAACAACATTAATGTCACGTTATGCATGACATATATTAATACATGTCTATATTCGTATAACTTAATATCCGTGGTCACCTCAAAAAGGTATTTTCAAACATCAAATTGTGATAGACATAAAATCCGTGTTACTTTATCCTTTTTAACCCTGTTATGCTTATTGTGATCCTGAAACTTTTTAATATATCGAGGTCTCATTAACTCTTTCATTACTGTTCCAGCCCAACCGTCTGTGCATATTTTATCCTGGAAAGCCAGTTTCTGTCCAAACCAAAGGTACAGAATGTTAAGAACATCCTTAGTGATAATTTATTTTACATCCTGCACGCCTCGTTTGAAACAGAAACAAGCCTACCAGGATAAAATTTGTACGGCCGATTGGGCCGGAACAGTAGTGAAAGGGTTGAATCATAATGGTATTAAGAACTTCTTTTTATTCATTAAATCAAGGGGACATTAAAAACTATATTTAAAATTATATATGCCTACAGCATGTATCCTTATTATTTTATAATCAATCATAAAATTTTCATGTCAATTTACGTTTGTCACGTGATTGTAATATCCCAAAATCTGTCTTTTTTTATATCTGTCTTTTAAAAAAAAACAGAAAAAAGGATGTCGAAGAATAAATGACTCACCTAAATGCTTCAAATTTAAAAGAATTTAAATCTGGAACCATTTTATGTATAAGGTGACTTATAAGAATTTCAGATTTTAATTACTTATGAATGAAGATTGATTTGAATTCGTAAAAGTTGAATTCCCACTTTAAATATGTGCAAAAAATAAAATAAAAAATAATTAATAAAATATATTATAAAAAGAAACTTTAAAATAATCTTTTCATAGTTTAAATATACGCGTGCAAAAAATTTATACTATTCAAAACCAAACCACAAAGGTATTAATTAGAGAGCTGAATGAAAAAACTAGTAACTATCATAACTTATTTTTCAGAGCTTTGTTGTAATTTTTCAAAGAAAGGAAAAAATCTTCAAAAAAAAAAATTCGCAGAATAATTTGAAGAGAAAAACCACGGGAAATATTTTCAGTTCATTTTTTTTCAATAAATTAAATAAGAAATATTAAAGTAAGCAGAAAAATTCCAGTACTAAATATGAAAAAATAATGTATTTCTACTTTTTAAATTAAAAATAACAAAAAAGAAGAAAATATGGAATTATTTACTTTGAAAAAAAATGAAATCGAAGTGTGCTATTTAATAGAAATAATTTGCAATAAAAAATATTTTAAATAATTATGTTAGGGATGAATTTTTAGAGGTTTAAATCATTACTTATATCTATAAAAAAGATGTTATTTTTAAAAAATCGAATTTAAATTTATAGTTATCAGCTTTAGGATTAAAATATTGAAATAATCTAATATGAATGTTCACAGAAAGTTCTAAATAAGACAAAGTGGTTTTGGAAGGCTCTATCTATAAGCCACTTGTCATGCCAGAGAACGCTTTAAATAGCATTGGCGTACAATAGTTACGAAATATTAACATTTGGCGAGAATATAGCATTTTTACTGAATCTTTTGAGTCCTCCTTGGAAGGTTATTTGGCTATTATTCCCTCACACATGGTTAATAGTCCGAAAATCAAATTTGTGTTTTAGCCAATTGGAATAAAAATTTGACATGAAACTACAATTGTAGTCTCAAAATCTCATGCCAAATTTGCTATATTTAAATCATTGCGACTTTTCAAGATTACATGTCTATCAAGATTTGAAAGTACAGACTGATAAATGCTAAATCTCTTGTTGGATTTGGCTAAAAATTTGAAAGGTGTCTAAAGTATAGATGTTAATTCTATGTACTGAATCTTATCTATGGATGCAAGAAAATCCATCTTAAGAAGATGGATTGTCTTGTACAGTGCTAACACTAAAGGGACAGTCGAACAGATACTGATTAAATCATCAGATTTCTACCTCAAGATTTCTACCTATCAGATTCTATTCTATTCGATGAGATTTCTACCCATCAGATTCTATTCTATTCTATTCTATCAGATTCTATTCTATTCTATTCTATCAGATTTCTACCTATCAGATTCTATTCTATCAGATTTCTACCTATCAGATTCTATTCTATTCTATTCTATCAGATTTCTACCTATCAGATTCTATTCTATTCTATTCTATCAGATTTCTACCTATCAGATTCTATTCTATTCTATTCTATCAGATTTCTACCTATCAGATTCTATTCTATTCTATTCTATCGGATTTCTACCTATCAGATTCTATTCTATTCTATTCTATCAGATTTCTACCTATCAGATTCTATTCTATTCTATTCTATCAGATTTCTACCTATCAGATTCTATTCTATTCTATTCTATCAGATTTCTACCTATCAGATTTTTACCTCAGATTTCTACCTAGGTCGCCCAATATTGCTTAGACCGAAAGAAAAATTTACTTTTCAATCACCGATACAAAGATTTGGACCTTGGATAGACCAAGGAGAGATAGAAATATCACCATACCATAATTTATAAATGAAAACTAATAGAATCAATGCCATGTTCCTAAAATATAAAACATATCACATTTGCTAGTAGATCGTGGTTTTCAATTATACTAAGATTGTGGGCAATATTAATATAATTTTCTTAGCTCTCAAGATTCATTTAATAACATGAATTGTCTTGGAGAATGCTTACATTAAAGCGGCAGTCGAATAGAGACTGACTGAATGATCAGATTTCTATATGCTACCTACGTAAGCTCCGACCAAAAAGAAGAATCTACTTTTATTAAATTTTAATCATTGATGCATAGATTTGACTACAATAAGGATAAATCGAAACATAACCATTTAATAATTTTTAATTGAAAAGGGATTGAATGAATGTCCTGTTTCTAAAATATGTAGCATATAAAATTTGTGATAGGACTGTGATTTTCCACTAAACTAAAGTGGGCAATATTAATATATTTTCCTTGAGCTCTCAAGACACGTTTAATAAGATGGGTTTACTTGAAGTGGGCCAACCCTAAAGCGAGAGTCGAATAGAGACATACTAAATGATCAGTTTTCTATTTCAGGTGATACCTAGATGGCCCATTACTACTTCAGCCAAAATAAGAATCTACTTTTGAATCATTGATGCATAGATTTGGCCAGACCAAGGGGAAATAAAAACATAATCATACCATAATTTATAGATGAAAACTAATAGAACCAATACCGTGTCTCTAAATTATGAAATATATCACATTTGCTGTAAGATTATGATTTTCCCATACTAAGAATGTTGGCAATGTAATATAGTTATCTTTAATCCTCAAGAGTCATTTAATAAGAAGGATTATCTTGGATAGTACTAACACTAAAGCCACAGTCGAATAGAGACTAAGTAGTCGCCACACCACCACAGTCGAATAGAGATCGGATTTCTACTTCAGGTGCTCTCTGGGTCAGCCTAAATGCTTCGACAAAAAGAAGGATTTTTTTTTTCTTATTCGACCTTTATCACTATTGAATATATTTGGCTAGATCAAGTAGACATAGAAAAATTATCATATCATAATTTATAATTCAAAACTGCTAGAATAAAAGTCAGGTTTTCAAAATACATCATATGCATTAGGAGATTGTGATTTCTAACTAAACCGAGAAAATTTGCAATACAGCTTTCCTTATTTTACAAAGCTGTCTCAAGATCAAAATACAGCATCTTAATTTAATAAAACTTTCTTTAAAAGGCCTTCCTACACATCCGTGCATTCCACCTAAGCTTTTAAACCTCCACTCCCTTAAATGACGATCGTCTGAAAGTAATAAATTTATTATCACGCGCCACTTTCTTCTTTATTTCTTCCGGAAAATTTACTCTTAAATTTGAGATCAGGATGACCTTCTTTGACCTTCAATTTCCAGAAGCTGAAGAAGAAGAGGTCTTCTCAACCTTATTCCATTAAGAATTTGAGAGAGAAAGAGAGAGAGAGAGTCGAAGATTGTTTTCGGTTCAGTGAAAATAGAATTTGCATAAATCGCGAACAGAACACTCGTCATCCAAAGGTCCCTTGCTTGTTTTACGAAGCACTTCGCTTTCGAATAATTAAAAGTTCCACCAAGTTCTTTCTTTGAAGCAGCCTTTTACACGAAGTTTTGCTTGGAAAGCGAAGTTTTGATAGCGGAAATTGGGGGTAAAATTTTGTTCGTCAGCGTGCATTGGAGGTTCTAGCGTGACATCAAAGCTTCCGTGATATGCATTTAGATAGCTTTAATAAATATTTTTTATTTATTTCAGAATGAAATTTTTAGTAAGTGTTTAGGTTCTAATAGTTTACGATGGAGATTTTTATTTAAACTATTAACTGGAGCCCTTAATTGATGTGCTCGAATGCAGGTTGCCAAGATTTATTTGTCTTATTGCAAACTAATGTAAACTAATAATTAAGAATAATAGCATTTCTCAAATGCTGCATATAACTAATATGCCTCATAAAGCTTTATTTCGCAAAATTTCTATTTCTCAGAATCCGACAGATGGCGCTATGTGTGGATTGATGTCGATTTAATGAGAAAATTTCTTCTAATAGTCAATTCCTATTATTTTAGAAATTAAGTTCCTTAGAATTTTTTCACGAAGTGTTATTCGAAGATTGCATCTATCAAATATATTGCAGTAATTTTTCAGGATTTAAAGCAGACTATGAAAATTGATGCACAAGTCATAACTCCTGAAGTGCTTTCATGGTGTGCAAATAAATAACGCTTGAACAAATTATGCACATTCAAAGAATCTCGCAATTGCAAACTATGACAATTGACTATGGTTATTCAAGGGAGCTCCTAAAGTTGATAAATTTTGAGGTTTACTAACTTTAAAAGTTCTAGTGTAAGAAATTAAAGAAATTTTATTTATATGATAATAATTTTTTGTTTCAGAAAATAATTTTTCAATTAGTCCAATATTTCTCGGATAACTTGTATTACCATGTCTCATATTTTTATTGTAAGACCAACATTTATGCAATATTTAAAAATATATAAAATTTTTGTATTCTAAAACGATTTTTTTAATTGAAATGATAATGGCATCAAAGTTTTTGTCCTATGCATTTAGATAGCTTTAATAAATAATTTTCATTTATGCAGAATGAAATTTTTACATAGTGTTTAGATTCTAATAGTTTACGATGACGATCTATTTTCAAAACTTAATTGATATGCTAGAATGATTGATATAATTGTTTTCCAGAATTAAACGCAGAACTAAATGCATCAAAGTTTTTGTTCTATGCATTTAGATAGCTTTAATAAATAATTTTCATTTATGCAGAATGAAATTTTTACATAGTGTTTAGATTCTAATAGTTTACGATGACGATCTATTTTCAAAACTTAATTGATATGCTAGAATGATTGATATAATTGTTTTCCAGAATTAAACGCAGAACTAAATGCATCAAAGTTTTTGTTCTATGCATTTAGATAGCTTTAATAAAAAATTTTCATTTATGCAGAATGAAATTTTTACATAGTGTTTAGATTCTAATAGTTTACGATGACGATCTATTTTCAAAACTTAATTGATATGCTAGAATGATTGATATAATTGTTTTCCAGAATTAAACGTAGGGTATCAAGAATTATTTGCCTTATTACAAATACATGTAAACTAATAATAAGAAATAATAGCATTTCTTCGATGCCACATATTTCTAACATTGCTCATAAAGTTTTATTTCGCAAAATTATTATTTTTCGGAATCCAATAGACGGCGCTATATGTTGCTTAGTGATGATTTAATGAGAAAATTTTTCTTAATAGTGAAATCATATGATTTTTAAAAATAAAGTTTTTTAAAATTTTTTTCATGAAACGTTATTCAAAGATTGAGTTTATCAAATGCTTTGTAGTAGTTTTGCAGAATTTAAAGCAGACTTTTGGAACTGATATTCAATCTCTAACTCCTTAAGCAATTCCAAATGCATGAATAACGATTTGAAAAACTGTACACATTCAAAGGATTTCACAATTCAAACTATGATAAACTATAGATCCCAAAAGAGTTGCTAAAGTTAATAAATTTGAAAATTTATTATCTTTAAGAATTCTAGAGTGAGAAATTAAAGATATTCTATTTATAATTTTTGTTTTAGGAAATAATTTTTCAATTTCTTTAACATTTCCTGGATAACTTGTATTTTCATGACTGATATTTTTATTGTCAGATCAACTTTTATATAATATTTAAGAATATATAAAATTGTTTCATGTCCTGAAACGATTTTTAATTGAAATGATAATATTTCAGTTGAACCAGACAATTTTTAAATCATCTGCATTGATTAAATAAACTTTAGAATTTTTTTTAAACCAATAAAAAATCTTTGTTAAATAAATCTTAAAAAATAAAACTGAAATATCAAAAAATAAAGATGTAGATGTTGAATGTCTCATCGTCGACCAGCAACAAATATCTATAAATCTCCTTATTTCAAAATTGTCTGCAACATTAAAATATTTTTTTTTTGGAAAACTAATAAATATTTAAGGTAGAAAACTAAATAGAAATAAAATGCATATTACTGAAAATGTAAAAGTTTGAATTTATCATTAAATGTTTGAATTTATCATTACTTCATTAGTAATTAATTGAATATTTAATTAACTTTTGACTTTGAAGAATAGTCATTATTTATCTCTTCTTTATTAATAAATGTGTGAAGTTTTATTGAATTCTGCTCAGCTGTTAAAACCGAGATGTGGATGCATGTATGGAACTTGCATATAGTAACGATAATTCTTAATTTCGTTTAAATCTTAAATATTGCAATAATTTTTATTTTAAATTGCCCAATATTGCTTTGTTCTTGTATTTTCTCTGTTTTTGTGAAAAATATCCCACATTTTATTCATTTACTTCTAACACTCGCTCTAAATATTGGTGCGTTTGGAACTAATGACGCTCCGGCCGAACGAATAAAAATCCCTAGTGCCTAAGTATTCTTTTGAAAGATACCTAAGATTCCCTTTCCTAAGTCTACACATATCAAAGAAATTTCTATAAGAATCTATCAGTAAAATCACTAAACGGAAAAAATCTCTTCAACGTCGCTCTTAAATCCCACCTTTCAAACAGATATATACAAACAGACGTGTTCTTCTTTTATCCCCGTGTAGAAATTTTTGCCCTCCCATGGAAAAATAAAATTGAAGTTTGTTAAAAAAATTTTCTTCCTTTTGGTCATGTATTTGCAAAATTTATGCTACACACACACGAACGAACGCACGCACACACACAAACGCGTGCGCGAGCACACATCCAAGCATATATCTAGGTCTAATGACTTTATTTTATCAAAATAGGGTTTCAAAAATTCTGAATACAAATGCTTATCTTATGTAAAGATAAAATTGCAAATACGCAAACTTTAACAAAGTGTGGACTTTTTCCGAAGAATATAGTTTCGGAAAATTTTCGGTGGCTGTATGGGGAGATGTTCAAAATGTCAGTAATGGATAAAGGCATTTTATTCTACGCGGAAACGCGAAATACAAGTAACAAAATACAAAAGAGGTAACACGAAAAAGCATTACTAGAAATCAACAACACACAAGCAGAAAATAGTCATTAAATAATTACAACGGTAAAAATTGCACCAAAGGTTCATCAACACTTTACTGAAAGAATTCTTTCTACTACTCATTTCTCCCGAATTGATTAACCTCTCTTGTCTGTGCGTATCTGCTTTTATAGCTCCCACGATGAGGCATAGAATGTTCTAAAACAAACATAAGAGCATGATTTCTAATGGAAATATAGCTAAGAATCGCAAATATTAGAGAATAACCATCTTTGACTTCCATCGCTTTTTTTTCGCTAAGCCCGAGGATCCCAGATTCCACTCAGGATTTGTTGGAGCTATATGTAACTAATAACTGCACGGTGAAACAATGTTACAAATTCGTACCATTATTTACATTTTCCAGTTTCGTTCTTTCATAGTAGTATACATTCTTCTTATTATTATTCAGCATTAAAACTTGAATTGATTTATTTTGTTCAATTAAAAGTGACATAACTTTAGCAGAAGGTATTTGTCCATATTAAATTGCTTGTATCGAATGGAATGTTCAGTAACTCAATAAATATTGCAATGCTAATACAGTATTTTGTAAATTACCTAATCTATCTTTCCATATTGCCTTAAAGATGTTGATTATATTACGAATTCCCCGAATTAACACAGAATAGAATCAATTTACCGTCAGTATCCAATTGAGAGTGTATTCTAATTTGGATTTTAGCATAAAAGGAGAAAAATGATACTGCTTCTAATTAAGCATATCTTAGTTTATTAAATAAGAATTGCATTTGTATATAAATCTAATTCAAAAGTAACCATCGTTAGAATGTTTCTAATTACGTCAGCTTTGATATTTTCCGTAAGAGTAAATAAAATAATATTTCTGATTCTAATCATCTAGTTTATTTTACACTTCCAAAAATAGTTCAAAGAATTACGTTTCTAATAGGTATTTATTTATAATGAAACTCCCTTGATAGGAATATTTATTATATTTCAGATATTTCCAAAATTACTTACAGTGCCAGCATTGTTGTAATTCTTTACAAAATTCCGGATCCTTAAAGCATTTTTTACGTTTACGTTTGTTTTCGTTCGTTATTCGTTGCGTTTCTTTTCATTTAAAGCTAAAATAAATTTATTCCATGATTTTAATCTTTTACTATGCGCAATATATAAAGTTATTATATTTTAATCGTCGAAAAATATGACCTATAGATTTGATGAATTTCCATGTGAGCATTAAAGGAAAAACAAATATATATTTCATTACATTTGTCTGTTCGTACGCATGGGAATACGATACTAAAAAATGCAGCAAAGTAGTTGAATAAAGACTGATATGTTGTTTTTAAGGAAATTTGATGAATAAAGACTGATATGTTTTTAAAGGAATTGGATGAATAAAGATTGATATGTGGTTTTTAATGAAATTTGAACAATAAAGACAGATATGTTTTTAATGAAATTTGATGAATAAAGACAGATGTGTTGCTTCTAATGAAATCTGGTGAATAAAGACTGATATGCTTTTTTTAATGAAATTTGATGAATAAAGACTGATACATTGTTTTTAATGAAATTTGATGAATAAAGACTGATACATTGTTTTTAATAAATTTGATAAATACAGACTGATATGTTATTTTTAATAAAATTTGATAAATAAAGACTGATATGCTTTTTTCAATGAAATTTGATGAATAACAACTAATATATTATTTTTAATCACATTTTATTTAAAACAGTTTGATTAAATCTAAAAAACAGTTTGATCAAATCTATCAAAAATTTGATTTAAATACATGAAGGAGTATCCTACCATTCGTTCATCTATACTTTTATTTGTATTAATAAAAATTGAAATTCCTATCGTAATAGATGAACAATGTTATTGTATTTGAATTCTACATAAAACTTTTAAATATTATTAAGCTTTGAACTAAACTAATAATGTCGTATTTCAAAATGTGTTCTTCGGTACGTATATATGTAGACACGAATCTGATAGCAAATAAAGCAGCAAAATTGAATGAAGACTGATAATATTCTTTTTAATTAAATCTGATCAGCATCAAAAATTTAATCAAATACATCAAATAATATATTTTCCAAGCAGATTCCCTATCTCTATATATGTAAGCAATAGTTAATGACTAAAATAAGATAGAAAAATTAGGTTTTTGAAAGTGGTATTTATATCAAAATTGCAAATACATATTAAATTTTGGATTAAATTATGTGTAAATGGCATTATTCCAAAAAAAATATATTCATCCATTTTTATTATGTGGCGAACTTAAACACAAAGCACCTTATAATATAGAAATCTACAGTAAAATTTAGGGGGAAAACTACTGACTTCTTACTTTCTCGTAAATGAAGTATACAATAAGAAAATATTGTGATTGCCAAAAAGTTCGACTTTGAGATTTTGATAAATCTTCTCGGTTCAGATGACTCTGAATCTGAATATGACCTTTTGGAATGATGCCTACCTGTCTATCTGCGAATTCAATAATTAAAAAAAAAGATTTACGAATAGACACATGAAATGTGGTAAGAGTTATTTACAGTAAATTCGTAAATTTCTCTCAAATTTTGAATGAAATACATTCAGAAAAAGTCGGTGTGTCTGGCAATGAAAATACAAATGATAACTACAAAACATAGAGTTGGATAGATAAAAATTGGGGCATAGATTTCATACCTAAAATATAGATTTGGAACCAAAATCATCAAATCGAACGTCTATCAACCTGCAGTTTCGTATGCATATAAGCGCGAAAATTTAAAAAAAGAAATATCTTAGATAAATAAAATTTGTAACATTATACTGTTACTAAATTTGTAGTTTTGAGTCAAATTTTAGTTTCAAACAGTTTGAAAAGAGGGTGTTAAAATGCACATCCTATTTTCTTTACTATACCATGAAGTACATAATTCCCATGTGCGAGACACCTAAGCTAAAGATTTGAGCATTTTTATGGATCTACCTAATGTTGTTTACAATGCGTATAGAAGGAGATGGTCAACTCATATATTAGAGAATATTCGAGAAAGATTCTGGGGGATTGATTTACCACTGATTTACATTATTATATACTTTTCTTTAGAGATTCCATTTCGTTAGTGTCACCTATAATTTATATATATGCATTATATTTCATTATACTATAAAGACAAAACCAAAAATATAATGTTTCATATATAACAATTCTATTCCGTTAAAATCGCAGACGAATTTCAAATTTCTTTTCAGAATACATGCTTTTCACTACACACAATATATGTGTGTGTGTGTGTGTGTGTCTCTCTCTCTCTCTCTCTCTCTCTCTCTCTCTCTGTGTGTGTGTGCGTGTAACATTATTTTGGTTGAAGCAGAATGCAGGTTCGAAGACGTTGAAGAGACGTGCTATATTTTTAAAGTAATTTTAATATCCGTTTCGTGAAAGCAAAATTATTTACAAGCAGAGACGCGGACAAGGCACGTTCGCCACAGTGCGACACAAAAGCAGAAGTAAGAAAAAGCGTGAAACAAATGATCACTTAGGATTTCCGGCCACGTGCCGATGGAATACATGTGTTGACCTTTGACAAGGGCAACGGAAGTATCACTTTCATTTGATACGTAGTATTGATGCCGCATTATTTTTACAAAAGAATTAATTTAGCCGAAAGTGGAATTAGATCAGGAAATAAGAGAATATTTTAATATTTACTATGGCCTAAATTAAGATAAAGTTTTGGAAATTAATTTGGATTAAATTAAGTGTTTAAAATATCATTACAAATATATATATATATATATATATATATATATATATATATATATATATATATATATATATATATATATATATATATATATATTTATACATAGAGAGAGAAAGAGAGAGAGAGAATGAAACTAAACAGGTGCACAAAATATATTTTTGGCAGCTAGTGGTGCACGTAAAATTCCAAAATCCCCAACTGGGGATGGGTTTAATTAAACTTAATATAAATGTTAACAATTAAAAAAACTACAGACGAATTTGAAATTTGTTTGCTTGTTGTGAAAAAAATGAAGCACAGAATACTTACTTTCTATAAAATATTTCTATTAAAATATAGATTGAAACTAAACAGACGGGCGTATGAAATATATTTTTGGCGCCGAGTGATGTACTTAAAATTTCAAAATCCCCACATGGGGATCGTGGCAGCTAATGGGTTAGTTAATCTTATAATATAAATTTTACAATCAAACGATTTGCAGATGATTTTCAAATTTCTTTGCTTTTGGTAAAAAAACAAAACCCATAACACTTCTACTACTCAGAAATATTGTCTAATATATGTAGAACGAAACTAAACAGTCAGCCACACGAAATGTATCTTTGGCGCCCAGTGGTGTACGTAAAATTCCAAAATCCTCAAATAGGGATCATGGCAGCTAATGGGTTAATTAAACTTGTGATATAAATGTCAGCAATTCAAGAAACTACATCTTTTTCCATTTGGCATCTAAAATCCTTTTTTATCGTTGTGAAACTTTAAAGATCGCTGAAGTATCCTTAAACGTATTGAATTTCTAACAACAGTCGTCTACAGCCCTCGAACATCTCATAACAGAATGCCCGTCTCTCTAATTATCCATATACTAAGCCAGAATCCTCTCCTTGGAACAACAATTCACAGAATGGCAAAGCCAGGAAATTAGCTGGATATCGCCATTATTACACTCTCGCCAACTCAGTTCGCCTTAATCACTCTCGGATATTGTGTACTCTTTGATCCTAATGAATCACTGCTCCGCATTAAAGCCGTTTCATTACCCCTCTAAGAGAGAAATTCAAGAAGCATTCTACCTTCGCTACTTGGGGAAATCAAATCCGTGACAACATCCATGACAGTCCGGATTGCATTATATTCAATATTGCGCTGAGTCAATGGTCGTTGGACGAGATGATGTTTGATGTTCTGGCAGATTAATTAAAAGATACCTTTCAAAGGTCACTTTCTCAATGTAAGGTCTTCAGTTGACGTAATAGAGATGAAGTAATGATGTCCATTGTCCGTGTACACTGAATTGCTCATATTATGTAAGCCGATGTGGTAACTAGATTTCTTTGTAAAGATTGATTTCGTAAATTACATGGTTTATATTATTGGTGGCGGATTTTATATAATTATTCGTTAAAGGATGGTCGTTATTTTCCTTACAAATACAAAACACATCAAAATAATATTTTTTCGATTTTATATATTTTTCAGGTTTATTTTTAAAATTACATTATTTATAGCAGATTTTATGCAATTACTCATTGAAGGGTGATCGTTATTTTTCATTCAAATATAAAACGCAACAAAATACGATTATTGTTTCTATATTTTCCAGATTTGTTTCGTAAATTACAAGATTTAAATTATTAGTGGCAGATTTGATATAAATATCCATTAAAGGATGATCGTTCGATTATTATTTCTATATTTTCCAGATTTGTTTCGTAAATTACAAGATTTAAATTATTGGTGGCAGATTTGATATAAATATCCATTAAAGCATGATCGTTCGATTATTATTTCTATATTTTCCAGATTTGTTTCGTAAATTACAAGATTTAAGTTATTGTTGGCAGATTTCATATAAATACGCATTAAAGGATGATCATTATTTTCTGTCCAAATACAAAACACATCAAAATAAGGTTATGTTTCTATATTTTTCTGATTTATTTCGTAAGTTACATTATCTATGTTATTTGTAGCAGATTTTATATAATTACTTACCGAAGTGTGATCGTTATTTTGTTTAACATTAATTCAATAAATTTGAAATTCAGTTACACTGAAATATATTTAATACAATGGCTCAATTTTTATTTTTTCGGACCCATTTAATCATGAAAATAACATTTTTTTTATTATTATTTTTCCTATCCTTTTTTTTTCAGAAAAAGAAGAAATAAAGAAATATATAAATTCAATTTTTTTTTCTCAAAATGCGCAAAAATATTTTTAAAAAACTGCAATTCTTGTTCACATGTATCACGTTTTGCTTTATTTACGCAGCTTGTAAAAAACAAAAAAGAGGAAGAAGACGGAGAAAAAAATTGTGCCAAACGATTTTTAATAATAAATGGCATAAATGCAAAATAGACGGTAAATAAGAAATGAGGCAATCAAAATTTGGAGAAATGTAAATAATTTAGGAAACATTAAAAGCAATTTTACTTTTCCAAGTCAGAATCTTTATTTAAGAATGATATTTAATACTTCATATAACCTGTAATCCAAGAGGCCTTATAGAAAAATATTTTAATTTTTAATTTCCACATCTAAATGACATTTGAAATCTTTATAATTGTTTGATGTTTATTGTTATTTCTGCGAGTTCGCAAATTGTACAGACTAAGTCTATGGCAAAGGATACCGACGTGCTCTGATTGGTTTAAGCCTTGGCATCTTTTTGGCACTGTTTTGCACTCATAATAGTGTAGTTTTCGCTTATTTGGCTCAAACATTGTACCTTTAATTAGTTTTATGGAAGATACGAGTGAATATCAACACGATCTAATTTTTATTAATATAATTGTTTTCTCTAAATATTACTAGTAATACTACTAATACTAATTAATAATCATAATAATAAATATTACTAATAATACTAGTAATACAGGTAATTAATGTTGTTTATGCTCAGAAGTATAAAAACTAGATGAAAGTAATTACTAAACATATGATGCAGCAATTAGATAATTCTTTTTTTTCTATGATTTTCGTGCCTTTATTAGATAATTTATGCAGTCATTGAAACTTGTTGCTGAACGTTTGTTACTTTCCCATCAACTGCATATGGGGAGATGATCACTTAATGCCCAAAACGTATAAATATGTAAGCTTTAACGGAATATGTGATTTCGTAGCTAATTTTTTTAGTTATATCAAAATAATATTAAGAAGAAACACACATAAAAATAGTTTTAATAAATTGTAATTTTTATATTTCCTGAATTTAGGTTTCAGGATTTAATCTTTTCTGCTGTATATGTGTTCCAGATTAATATTACATGTGAACCGTAAGAAATAGGGGCGGGGGATAAATTCACATATTTTATTTATTTTTATATAAAAAAAAATTTTCGGTATGGCATCTTTTTGGCGAAACATTGCCAAAAAGATGCCAAGGCTTAAACCAATCAGAGCACGTCGGTATCCTTTGCCATAGACTTAGTCTGTACAATTTGCGAACTCGCGTTATTTCTTACAAGAGAAAATAATTCATATTTATCACACGTGTGCTTAATAAACTCTTAATCACTCTTAATAAAAATATATTTTTCAAATTAAAATTTCTTCTAATTTTTTCAATTATAATAATCAATTGTCAGTCTTTGACAAAAACACGTTTATCATAAAATTGTGAATTAGGAAATTATTGGTTATTTTTAGAGTATTTCAACTGGTGGGCGTTTTCTCCGATATATATTCACAGCTTGAATTATATTACAGTAGCTCAGCCTATTGTATTCGGTTATTGTGTAGGTTTTATTAATAAAATTGTGACATTTTCTAGGACTTCATGAAAGCAATTCTATTTTCCTATTTTCTAGGAATATATTTTAAGATTAGTTTTGCTTTTTTTAAAACATTTTTTTTTTAATTTCCCAATTACTAAACTTCTTTACTTGTCTTTTCTTCAATAAAAGAATCCATACACAAAGATTTTATATTAAATCTCGATTGACATTATACTAGAATTTATACTAAATCATATATGTGTTGTTGATTTAATTATATTTGTTTAGAATATTAATTTTTATGCATAATGCTTTATGTATGGGCTATGTAATATTTGTGTCATAGTATGAATTGTTTTTTCTTTTATTTTCCCATGAAAGATTTATACAAAAAGAATGGAATATAATAGTTAAAAAAAAACAAAAAAAACGTAATTTTTATGAATTTCCATATAGAGCATTCACAAACATCTTCGGAATTATATATATACTAGCCGGCTTTGGCGACCAGCCGGTTCACCAATCTTAATGCTCGTTAAAATTTTAATTATTAAATATTTTATATAACTCCTATTTTAATAGCTTCTTCATCAAAATATTTTAAAGCTACAAATTTTGATAGTCATATAATTCATTCATAATATTATAAAGGCCTTCAACCATAACGTAATATGTATCTCTCTAATTTTCTTTTAACTCCCGTTGAATTTATGCTTTAAATTAAAGTGGAAATGATTAAATTGCAATTAATATAAGGAAATTTTTTACTGAAACGAAGCATTTTTTTTAAATACGAGTACTGAAAACAGAGTCACTGAGTATTTAAACTAAACCTTATGGGCACTAAAGAATATCTTTCTTAATTTATGTAATATCTCAAGAAGTTTTCTACAAAATTTTCTCAGATTCATCATGAACAGATCATTTAATTAACAATGTTTAGTTTTAAATGCCTGAAACTCTAAGAAAATAAACAGAATCGTTTAAAATAATCGGTTGAAAACAGGTTAAGCCTCCAAAACGTCCGCATCCGTTGTCAACAATCAGAACACAATGCGCATGCATGAATTTTCAATGCTAGTTATGGTAACGCAAATGCGTGAATTTTTCTACATCAGTTGGGGTAACGCTATACAGATTAGAAATTTTTTTTTATTTCCTTTATTCTGTTTTATTTTAATTCAAAAGTACTTCAGAATGAATCTGAAAAATCGATTAATTAACAATTTTTAATTTTAAATGCATCAAATATTAAGAAAATAAACAGAATCGTTTGAAATAATCGGCTGAAAACTGTTAAGCGTAGACTCATTACTGTTGGAAAAAAAAACTGAAGCCTTACTCATTTGGCGGTGGGGAAAATGAAAAGATTTTTTATCTGGAAAGTTAGATTTTAATTAATAGTTAAAATTCTAATTAAAAATTCAAAAAAATTAACCCCAGGTGCACATTTCCGACCTCCATGGATATACATGTACCAAATTTGGTAACTGTAGATCAAACCGTCTGGCCTGTAGAGCGCCAACACACACACACACACACACACACACACACACACACACACACACATTGAGCTTTATATTAGTATAGATATATCCGTCTATCAGTCTATGATCACGATAAATTAAAAATACTTTGAGTTTAGCGGAAAAATTTTGAAATATGTTCTTTGCACCAAATTTGTAGATTTCTAATGAATTTTATACGACATTCGTTCATTCATAAGGCTATTTGAATATATTCTAAGGCTTGATGTTCGAATAATTTAATTAAAAATAAAACTACAAGGAGAGTAAATACGAAAAAAAAAATTGCACATATGTGTACCATCTCTAACGCTGATCTATGTCACATTTTAAACTAAATCAATCTAGGGGTTGATCATCTGTATCTCTACAAGCATATGAATGTAATAATTAAGATATGCAATGACTTAAATACGTGAAATTTGATTTATGATATTTTGACTTTATTTATAGTTTTGTATCAAATTTTATTTTCAACCGGACGAGAAAAGTCGTCAAAATAGACATTCGATGTTCTGATGCTCGTGATTAATCGCTATAAAAATCGCCAAAGATAGCACGTTAATCAGCACTTTAGCAACAATTAGTTAACAATATAATTCCTTACTAGAAAGTATAAAATAAAATTTCGAAAGACCACTCCCTCTGAATTTTGTTTATATATATATATATATATATATATATATATATATATATATATATATATATATATATATATATATATATATATATATATTGTTACGAATCCTTGATGCGGCTTCCCAGCATAGTGGGTTCCATAGGAGATCCCAGAGCTTGGCGACAAAATAGATTATACCCGAAACATCGAGAATTTTCCCGATCCGTCCAGTAGGAACGAAGTTACACCTCGAACGTTCCTGATTGATTGAGAGGCGTCTAGAGACGTATAAAAGGAAGCACCCGCAGCTGCCGGGCAGTGGTGAACCGGTGGTGAATTGAGTCGTGGACCAGTGGAGTTGAAGAGTAGTCGGAAGCGACAGTGAAGAACTCGTCTTCCAGGGACTAGCGGAGCAGCTACGGAGTAGAGCTGCTGTGTATACTGTTGTATGCTGCACGTATCGGCTGAAGATAATCGTCTTCTGTGCTGTATATAGTTGTCGTCTTTGTGCTGTCCTGTGTGTCTTCGTGTCAATAAACGTCGTTGTTTTTATTACTCCACACCATATAACCCCCACTATCCAAACGAACCCCAAGAAATTTCGGAACTATATATATATATATATATATATATATATATATATATATATATATATATATATATATATATATATATATATATATATATATATATATATATATATATATATATATATATATATATATATAATTATATAATCTAAACAAATAAAATCCAGAGGGAGTGGTCTTTCGAAATTTTATTTTATACTTTCTAGTAAGAATTATATATGTATATATTTTTCGTACAAACTTTATCTTTCCAAAGAAATATTTATATTATTTTTAAAGCAAAGTTTCCTATATTGACTATTCTTATCTAATTACGTGTGTTATTATCCATAAAGCAATGAACCATTGAAACCAATAAAATGTCTTGTAATAAAAAACAACAGGAAAATATAATAATCAACTACAATACTAATTTAAAAATAAAAACCAATTGAATTAGATATAATTATTAGGATAATTTTAAGGTTATCTTTCAACTAAGTAAAAAGAATTTCCTTCTAAAAATATTTTTCAACTGAAAATAAATTTCCAATTAATTTTGCCTAATAATATCGAAAAATGCTAATTCCAAGTTGTGAGTACTTTTGGGACTGTGTAACTATAATTAGAATCACTTACGTGTAGAATTAGTACTCTCTAGTTATAAATAAATCAATTATTTGAAGCAATATGGGAACAATATTGGGGTAGATATATCTTCTTTCTGACCCACGATCAAGCAAAAATTACTTAATAAATAACTCCTTTTCCAAGTTTCTACACCACATCATTGGGAAGACATTTAACCAATAGAGGAATCAGCTTATGCCGTTATTGTGTATATAGCAAATATTGTTAAAATTAGGACCAGAATCCTTTATTTTTTCGAATTTCTGTTAGAGTAACTATGCTAATGTCACAAAGTTTTTAATAAAAAAAACTACAAATAAAGTGATATCCAACATTTCAATCATTCGACATGTTAAAGCGAAACAACACATATTTAAAATGTAAAATGCCATTACATTACCTATGGGTCTGTGAATTTATTTAACCTCTTATAAGGATGTTAAATTCTTTTTTAAGTAAATTTTAGGAATTCCCTGTTGATATAAGGACATAAAAGACTCTTGAAAAACTGAAACATCTCCAAGCTGTTTATGTTTTTAGAAGTAATTATTCCTTGGACTGAACGTTGATTTACTTTTCAAAAATTCTATAATTGAATACATGTGTTCAGACACGTGAACGCTTATGAAGAAATTTATACAGAATGTATCAAAACAGTGTAATATATCGAACAACTAGTTAAGACTTATTAATTTATTATTTTGTAAACAGAAACTCCCAACTCTACTTTGTTTATGAAATATCAACTATGTTGAAAAGCAAATGGAAAAAATAATGCGGTAATGCAGCTGAAATAACAGCTTTTCCCAACGGCCAGTCGAAAATAAAGTTGTTTCTGTCTTTAGAATTAATTATTCCTTGGACTGAACGTTGATTTACATTTCAAAAATTCTATAATTGAATACATGTGTTCAGACACGTCAACGCTTATGAAGAAATTTATACAGAATGTATCAAAACAGTGTAATATATCGAACAACTAGTTAAGACTGATTAATTTATTATTTTGTAAACAGAAACTCCCAACTCTGCTTTGTTTGTGAAATATCAACTATGTTGAAAAGCAAATGGAAAAAATAATGCAGTAATGCAGCTGAAATAACAGCTTTTCCCAACGGCCAATCGAAAATAAAGTTCTTTCTGTCTTTAGAATTAATTATTCCTTGGACTGAACGTTGATTTACATTTCAAAAATTCTATAATTGAATACATGTGTTCAGACACGTCAACGCTTATGAAGAAATTTATACAGAATGTATCAAAACAGTGTAATATATCGAACAACTAGTTAAGACTGATTAATTTATTATTTTGTAAACAGAAACTCCCAACTCTGCTTTGTTTGTGAAATATCAACTATGTTGAAAAGCAAATGGAAAAAATAATGCAGTAATGCAGCTGAAATAACAGCTTTTCCCAACGGCCAATCGAAAATAAAGTTCTTTCTGTCTTTAGAATTAATTATTCCTTGGACTGAACGTTGATTTACATTTCAAAAATTCTATAATTGAATCCATGTGTTCAGACACGTCAACGCTTATGAAGAAATTTATACAGAATGTATCAAAACAGTGTAATATATCGAACAACTAGTTAAGACTTATTAATTTATTATTTTGTAAACAGAAACTCCCAATTCTATTTTGTTTATGAAATATCAACTATGTTGAAAAGCAAATGGAAAAAATAATGCAGTAATGCAGCTGAAATAACAGCTTTTCCCAACGGCCAGTCGAAAATAAAGTTGTTTCTGTCTGTAGAATTAATTATTCCTTCAACTGAATGTTGTTTTAAATTTAAAAAAAAAATTGTATAATTTAATACAGTATCAGACACATAAACGATTATTGAAAAATTAATATAGAACATATCAAAAGAATGTAATATACCGAATAAAAAGCTACGACTTAATAATTCATTCTCCTCTGCTTCTATGTAAACATGCTCATATGTAATTCCTATAAACACAAGCTGCCAATTCTACTTTGTTTACGCAGTGTCAACTCTGATGAAAAGCAGATGGAAAAAGTAATGCAGTAATGCAGCTGAAATAACAGCTATTCTCAACGACCGACAGAAATAAAGTCTAACGCTTTAACACAAACAAGGTAGGAGGCTTTTAAAGCAGCTGAAAATCAAAAAGCACTGGATGTACGGTTGGGAAGAAAGCATGCTTCGGATTGCGAGAACTTTTCTTCTAAAAAAAAAATAATCGATTTCTAGTGGGAATGCACAGGTGAAAGTGGTCGAGAGTAGGGATTGGGGGGGGGGGTAGAAATTTTTGAAAAGAAGTAAGAACTCTTTAGAAAATGACCTTTACTGAGGAATGGTGGGAGGAGAGGGGAAATGCCAGGATTGCCTCGGCTGCTATTAAAAGGTTTGCGTCATTAAAGTCGTAGAAGTTACGCTTTTCTGGCGTTTAACATGAGCGGTGTGGTAATTGGGCAGCTGAGGGTAATATTCATGGCAGAAGTGCTTTTGTTTGGTTTTGTTTTTGGGAAAGTGGAAATGAAATGATTGGAGTTGAAACTGTGCGTATGAGATTTGATTTTTTTCCCTTCTTCTTTAAGTTGTTTTTGGGAAAAGTTATCATTATTTGGGAAAAATTGGATTTTACGAAAAGAAGTTATAATACCAGAAGCTAATATTGTAGTCATAATTTATTTTACTATCACTGACCAAAAATGCTGAAACTATTAGAAAAGTATGTCAGAAATTTACTTGTAAATAAAAGGGTTTTTATTTATATCTTTTTATTTTTCATTTTTTCATTTTTATTTTTTTAATTATTTTAATTATATGTTTATTTATTTATTGCTTTTATACATACAAAATACAGAAAAAAATATATTGAGTAACCGTCTAAAAATTTGAATTCGGGATTTTGAAGACACCTCCGTTTCAGACCTCCTTAAATAAAAGAAAATCACAGTTTACATTTATCTGTCTGGTTTTGTACCCGATAACGCAGAAATATTTTGAACTAGGTGGATGAAATTTACTATGCAGTCTTAATACCAAATTTAGAGATTTCTGTCAAATTTTGAATGAAATTCATTCATGCAAAGTCTTGTCATTTGTTTGCCCGAGTGAAAGTGAATACTGCCGTTACAAAAATTAAAGCTGGATAAATAAGTTTTGATACAACACGGTTTAAGCATTTAAATTACAGTTGTGTAACAAATTTTATGCCAGATCCATCAAGAGGTTGCCCATCTGTCGGTTACTACACACACGTGTAAATGTAATAACTCTCAGAGATTTAGATCAATGAAATTTGGCTTGAAGTATATTACTAAAATTCTAATTTTGTTTCATATTTTGGTTTCTATCGATCAAAAAGAGATGCCGAAAATTCACAAATTCTTTACTATGTGACTAGAACATAATGCTCATGTTCAAGCTCCAATATATATTTCAAACTTTCATGGTCACTCAGTTTTTATGGGGAAAGACGGAATTTTCGAAAAAGACCACTCCTATTGGTTAAACAAATACATATTTTATACGATACAAAACTGAGTATACGTAGAATACGTAGAGTATACGTAGAATTAAATATAGAATATAACATCCCATTGCAAACAATTATTAGAATTTCACCTTGCACTATATTAACTTTTATTCATTATGCTACGTTTACCTTTGAAAATATTATATTTTAATACCATTTATCTCTATTTTTATAGTTCCACCTGTTGAGGTCCAAATAGAAGACAAGAGGAGAGCGCTATCAGCACAAAAACCAGTGGAGTTGGTGTGCCGAGCAGGAGGCTCACGACCTCCAGCTAACATTACGTGGTTCATTGGCAACCAACCCCTCAAGGGCACCAAGGAGAAAATATCCTCAGAAGGCAACATCACAACAGGGAGACTCATCTTCATCCCAACCATAGAGGACAGGGGAAAGAACATATCCTGTAGGGCAGAAAATATGTTGATTCCGGGGAGCGCCATAAAGGATGAGTGGAAAGTGGATGTCCATTGTAAGTTTATACAATTTATTGTCCTCGTTTCCAATTTCTTGTGATTATTCGTAATTGCAACATCTGTTATGTTGGATTATAACGATAGAAATGTCTTTATCCTCGCAAGCTAATGGATAGAAATGTTGTCTTTATCCTCACAAAATGGATGGAAATATTGTCTTTATCCTCACAAAATGGATGGAAATATTGTCTTTATCCTCACAAGTTAATGGATGGAAATGCTGTCCTTATCTTCAATGGATATGTTGTATTTATCGTCGACAGAAATGTTGTCTTTATCCTCACAAAATGGATGGAAATATTGTCTTTATCCTCACAAGTTAATGGATGGAAATGCTGTCCTTATCTTCAATGGATATGTTGTATTTATCGTCGACGGAAATGTTGTCTTTATCCTCACAAAATGGATGGAAATATTGTCTTTATCCTCACAAGTTAATGGATGGAAATACTGTCCTTGTCCTCGATGGAAATGTTGTTTTTATCGTCGATGGAAATGTTGTCTTTATCCTCCATGGAAATATTTTCCCTATCCTCACAAGTTAACGGATGGAAATGTTGTCTTTATCCTCGCAAGTTTACGGATGGAAATGAGTCTTTGTCTTCTATGGAAATGTAATCTTTATTCTCACAAGTTAATGGATGGAAATGTTGTCTTTATCCTCGACCGAAATGTTTTCATCCTGTTTAGGTTTTTTATCTCATCTTCACAAATAGGGATGAATTAAGACTAAATTGCAAATGCAGAATTTAAAATCATAAGTTTTTTAATCACTTCATCTTTCAATATAGATATTCTGTATCATATACCATAAATGGGACGTTTAACCACTTCGCAAACGGAAGAGAAAATATTAAATTGGCGATCATAACCACTTAACAGAATTAAGTTCTGAAAATAGTTTTCATGAAATCTATAGACAAAAAGTGTCCAAATAACCAATATAAGTGTTCTATAATCACTAGTTAATATATAAAATGTCAGCTCTAGTTATGCGCCGATTGTTCATTTCTAAACCACTTAAGATAAGGAAATAGTTCAATTGACACATTTTTAATTTTTTGATCAATAATGTTACAGAAAAATTAAGAAATCTAAATCTTTATAAACAGTCCCCCGAAATCTACATTTTTATATACAATACCCCGATCATATTAAGTAAAATATTCCTGACTTCATAGCAACTGAAACAAAAAAAGTACTATTTTTTTTAAATCCAAATAAATTGGGTTATGAAGTTTTGAATATCATTATTTAAGATTAATCAACAGCCTATGGGAAATGATGTCCTGGATTGTCTTTCTCGAAGTTGCTCGTTGAAATAATTAAAAATAGTGACATTCAAAAGTCTACAACTATTGGCCGTAGAAAAATTGAAGTTTTGTTCACGGTGTTAATGCGACAAAAATATTTAACTGCATGCAATTCAAATAACTAGCTAAATTCATCGAAGCACTCGTTAAAATGATTTTAAATAATGACATTCGAAGCTGGAGCCTTATGAGTCGAAAAAGAGTGGATTTTTTTTTTTTTTTTTTTTTTTTTTTTTTTCAAAATGCTAGTGCATCGAAAATATTTTGCTAAATATGATCTAAAAAAACTGATTGAGAAAAATTTTGATTTAAAAAAGACTTTTTCGGCTATATATTTGCTAATTAAAATAAAATTTAATTTAATTTCTTGCATCATTTGAAACATTTAATTGAAAAACATTTTTTTTTGTTATAGTGGTTGAGAAATTAATTGCAGCGTCACGATTGGGATGAGTGCGCCCTGTAGATATAAAATTAAATTGAATGTAGTGTTGCTATTTCAATACGGTTCAGAACTTTGTTTTCGCATTTTGAGCTTTGGGATACCATTAGATTCAATTTAAGAGATTCCACAATCTCAGGATGAACGTAACTAAGGTGACGTCACATCCTTTTTTCCTCCAGCTAGATGCCCAATGAATTTCAAAATTAAATTTTAGAAGCGCCCCTAATCCTTTTTACTTCAGCAAGTTTTTTTTTTTTTTCAAGGTTTTGAAAATGCATGGCGAAATATATCGTCGTAAAATATTAGGCGAAACAAGTGCTCCATCTGCACACGATATTGTAGAATGTTTCCACGATTTTGTTCGATATTGCAGGACAAAAGAGTAAAACTGTCGCTGTTGCCAGTGTAACTCGAAATTGCTATTGGTCATTTTTGTATCTTTTGCTACTAATAAGGTGAAACTTAAACCACAGGATGAAAAATTCACTGTAATCCTTTCGCTGACCAGCTGGCATGCTAACTTCTCTAATAAAGTGTTAAAGTTAGCAAAGTTTAATAACACTATGAAATATATTTATTAAAACATTAATCTTCTAATTTCAAAGAAAATATTGCTTTCAAATTTATTAATATGCAAATATTATTCTTTAACAAATATTCATTTATAAGTAATATTTAATGAAACTTTAATCATATCTGTAAAATTAAGGAATCCACAGTTCATGTATTTTTAATTTTAATAACTGGAAAAGTAGAAAGATGGATAAAGTTTGAATTATACAATATCACAGAGGACGTATGATTAAAACTCAGATTTTAAAAATAATTTAATATTCAGTTACATTATATATCTCAATGCAGCAAAAAAAATATATAAACATTGAATTGATGTAAAAATCATATGTAAAATTGTATGTGAATTTGAAATAAATTAAAAAAATATCGCTCTTGAGATCAAAGTAACGGAGATACGCAACTGTAAAAATATATTCCATTAGAAGAGTATTTAAGAATCTTTAATGATTAAAATGAAAGAATAAATTACGAAAATCTTCAAGCCCTTATATAATTAATACCATTTCTAATCATATAATTTTATCAAGTATCTAGAAAAAATCTGCCAAACTTAAGTAACATTCATTATTTATTTGTTACTGAATACTGCTTGAAAAACGCTAATTGCGCTTTAATGGATATCAAATGCCACATTGAATACAAAACGAGTTTTAAAAATCTCCACTAAAATAAAAGGGCATTTTCAGGGGGATAATTAATTGGATTTTTCAAATAATCAAAAGAGAGATGCTCAAACCTAATCAATCTCCCATTACTTTAAAGAAATTAACCATTAAATGCGGATGGCTTGTAAAATCATCATAAAAATTCCATTTATTTTAAGTCTAATTAACCAATTACGATATTTATTGCAAATAATTTTTATTTCGTTAAAAATTTGCTAAAGAATTCCTCATTAAATCTTATTTAAATGTATTTGGTCTGTAATAATTAATTACAGCGAATCTTTTATAAACTTAACTAAGACTGTCATTGTTTTTATGCTAAAGGTGCATCGAATTTCGTATTTATTTTTAAATCCAATTCCAATTATTACATTCTATAGGAGCTATATTCTTAGATTTTCTTCTAGAATCAAATTCTTTTATCATAAAATATTCAAATTCAATATTTTCCTCATATTCAATATTATTTGAATAAATTATAACGATCTATAAGTATTTGCATATACTTTAAAAATATAATTTTTAATCGATTATTTTAAAACTTCAGGTGATTTCAAGATGGTACAGTATGAATGCAATGAAAATTTGATGACATTAATCGATTTGCTGGTTGTTAAGTTCTTGATATATTACATCAGCAGATTATCATTAAATATTCAGTATTATTTAAATAAATTATAATGATCTATAATTTGTCTGCATTTTAAAAATCTAATTTTTAATCAAATAAAAATAAATTTTTAAACTCAAAATTTATTTTAAGATGGTACTAATGATACTTGATGGTGCAAGATGGTACCTTCTGAAAGGAATGAAAATTAAATTATATCAATCGATTTACTGGCTACTAAGTTCCAAATTTTCATCAGTACATTCTCATTAAAAGGGCACAAACATAATTTCAAAATCCTGTTCAACCATTAACGACAGAATATTTATTAGATCCTTCCGCTCTTGCAAACACGAAACACGAAACAAACCACAAATAAAAATGAAAGTGTTCGAACATTTTAAATTCTATATCGAATTTTACCCTATTTAAAATGAGAAATCCAATTATAATAATCTATAAGTATTTGGGTTTTAAAAATCTAATTTTTAATCAAATAGAAACATATATATTTTTTACTCAAATTTATTTCAAGATGTTACTAATGATACATGATGGTACAAGACGTTACCTTCTGAAAAGAATAAGAACTAGATTATATTAATCAATTAAGTGGTTATTATGTTTCAAATATATTACATCAGTGCAATATCATTAAAAGGACACAAAGATAATTTTCACAATCCTAGTTGACTAGAAAAGAGGATTAATTAGAACAGTTTGTACTTCAAACATGGAACAAACCAATAAAAATGGAAGTTAGTCGAAAATTTTAAAATCCATTCCGAATTTTACCTTATTTAAACCGAGAAAAAAATCAGAATATTATTTCTAATCGTCTTGGACAAGAGCGTAATTATACGATAAGATCAACAAACCTGAGTATTTTTTTAGCGATACGCCACAAAATGTGGTAACCCATTTAAAAATATCAGGACGATATTTGGTGGTTGTTAAATGCTTCGAGAGATAGAGGAAAATAATTTGAACACAATTTGGTTTTAACAGCAATCAAAAAGCGCCAAGAAAAAATTTCGCCACATTATAGAAATATACTCAAGAGATTGTTTGTTACGAAAAATTTTAAACTTGCGAATCACGTGCTAATATATATAGTTTGACGATAGAAATCGCCAAATTGGCGACATTTTTTCTTGTAGTTTTTTGGTCGCTGTTAAAACCAACTTTTCATGAAAATTTAACTTTTTTCTCGAACAACTTATAATTTCGCCGTTGATTTTTTTTTTTCAGTTGTTCCACAATTGACACTAAAACTTGGCAGCAAACTTCGACATTCGCATATACAAGAAGGAAAGGACGTGTATCTAGAGTGCGCCATCATCGCCAACCCTTCCGTCTCCGAGATTGGATGGAAGTTTGAAGACAAGGAATTGCACACCAATAAGTCGGCTGGAATCATTGTCAGCAATCAATCATTGGTCCTACAAAGTGTGAGGCGGAGCAACAGGGGAAGATACACATGCACTGCCGACAATTCAGAAGGCAAAGGCGAAAGCGCACCCCTTTACCTGAAAGTTCAATGTAAGTAATTTTGTTTCATTCTTTTCAAATGGAAAAATAAAATCAAGGCCAGATGGCCAAATTCTAACGATAGCATCGTAGCATCTAATTTAACAGGACGTAGTGTTTCACACTGAATTGTTTTCTCTACATTTGATCATATGGTGAATTTTTATTACATTTGAACGTTACCTTCCGATGTGCGCATATATATATATATATATATATATATATATATATATATATATATATATATATATATGCGTTCATCACAAGATAGTGTTATCTTGGGAACAATATTACCAGAGTAATTTTGCACGTATTTTAACGTAAGTTCATAAATGACCCATACGGCTCAAAGGGGGGGAGGGAATGGAGGGTGGTAAAATTTTCATTTCGTTATAACTTTCTTAATATTGAAAGAAAAATAATTCTAATTAGTCTAATTAGCCCTTCGTTAAGACAATAACTTTTGAACTTAAAGTTTTTCGATAATTACAATATTTTAGAAGTTAAAGTCTGAAAAGTGATTTCCTTGCCTTAATATTGACTGCTTCTAACATCGACAATTTTTTATTGCAAGATAGTATTTTAGATGTAGACTGTTTGTTTGTTTGTTTCTTATGGCACTTGCCACTGACAAGCCCGCTGTTACAAAGACAGAGATTTAAGCCTGAGGGGGAACGTCTCTTATTTTTTATAGCAGCGCCAACTAGGGCCAAGAGTATGACTTTGCCACTCACGCATCACTCATTCGCTTGCACAACCCCTTTTTACAGGTGGGCACATTCACAAATCTCACAGATAGAACATCAGAAGAACAACCATGCCCGAACCGGGACTCGAACCCGGGACGCCCAGATCACGGGGAAGACGCGCTACCCCTATGCCAGGACGCCGGCAGATGTAGACTAATATACCTTAGCCTTCCCGCTTGACGGGATGTTTTTTTTATAGTGTTTCAAGGATATTAAAATTCTAAAGCTGGCATGGTGTCTATAAAATAAGACTAGATATGTTTTGACTTCAAATTGGGTATATTACTTTACAGAACAAACCATTTCGCACCAAGGCTAAAAGATTTAATGAGTCTTTGCTTCTTGGAGAGATAACTCATTTAGAGAGGGAATTTATTTTTCACAAAATAAGTTTATTGTTGTAAATCTATTCATTGTTAAAGAAAACGCTTCTGAAACTGTAATTTATGCAAATATTTGTTTAAAAATATGTAGAGAGAAATATATATGGTAAGCAGAAATATCCTGGTTTCAATCTTGGAAATTCGATGTTGACAAAACATTAAAGCCTTTATTTATATGTTTGTGGCGGAGTGACGATGAGCGAACCTGGGACCTTGTGGTTCACAGATGAGTAACATGACCACAATACAAAAGCAATTGCTTGCGTAGCGTAATTTGTAACTGGTTTATAAGCTTTCACTACAGTTTGAAGTGAAATACAAGAAAGAGGCACACAAATTAAATCTTGCTACTTAAAATCCTTATTTTAGCCATATTACTGAAATAAAATCGAATTTTCATCGAATTACTGTAAAGACACAATGAAATGAAATTTATGTCAATAAGTTTTATTATTTTATTTTTCGAAATTTAAATATCAGTTTTCACGATTCTGTTTATTGTTTTCTTTCCTATTGGATTTTTTTTACTCTGTTATTCTTTTTTCAGTATAAAAACATAAAAAAAAAAATCTCGAGGGTTTTTTTTTTCCCCATGGGCTTTAGTGCAAATTTTGAAATTCACAAGGTTTTAGAATCCTTTTTTTCCAGTGCAATCATTGCCATCAACACATCAGATGAGGATTTGTTTTTCAATCTGTACTACCTAGACATCATATTAAACAAATCTATATCTATTTGTTTTATCTAGATCGATACATCTTATCCATAGCTGTATTTACCTATCCTTCCCAGCAGTGATATTTTCATATAACTTAATCCCTTAGTTTTCATAATGGTTACAGATACGAGGGTATGAAACGATATTCTATCTATCATGAAAGATGTAAAAAATACTTCTAGCCTTAGAAACATTCTAAGTATCTAATATTAACTTTGTTTTATATTTATTTATTTGCAAATATTTACTTAATTTTATATATATTGTATTCGATATTCCATATTTTTGTCTTGGTGTGCAAATCTGGCCAGAAGTTATTGTTACTGAACAGAAGTTACTCAATATTTTACAGATGCTCCGGTGTGCAAGTCTGACCAGAAGCTACTGTATGGCGTTGCAAGACACGAACCGGTTAAAGTCACCTGCGAAGTGGAAGCCGATCCTTCCAGAGCGAATTTCACATGGAAATTCAATAACTCGGTCGAAAGCATGGACATTCTTTCTTTTGCAAGCGAAGAAAGCATCAGCATAGCCACTTACATACCACGGACCGAGTACGACTATGGGACGTTATTATGTTGGGGGAAAAACTCTGTTGGCACGCAGAAGGAACCTTGTGTATTTACAGTCATACCAGCAGGTAAGATTATTTGTCTATTACTTCTGTTCAGTCATTTTGTTAGATTCAGGATTTATCAACGAAATATGATTCCAACCTTAACTATCTTTAATCTTTGACCCAAAATTTATAAATTTCTTAATACTAAGGAATCAGGAGGCGGTGTTAAGAACCAAGGATTACCGCCTCTCTCATTGTGAGATATCAATATGACATCACTACTTATTCAACAAACCTGAGTTGATTGTTCGTACATTAAAACGGTGTTTTAAAGTTTATACTGTTATTTTCTCTCAAACGAATTATCCAAATAGAATTGTCAAAAGATCTGAGATCTAGATTTTAAACAATCTTACTGTTTCAAATCTGACTGAGTCTGAAAAATTCACTTGTAGTATTTATTACGTTTGTACATCTGTCTTTCCGTGAGCAGATGATTAAAAATGATTTGATCAAGTTGAATGGAAGTCTGTGTAAGGTGTCTACATGTAAACATCATATACCAAATTTCAAATTTTAAACGAAATCCGTTTTGAAACATTTCGTCTGTCTGTCAGTTCGAATGTAAATGAATGCGATAACTATAAAACCCAAAGAGTTAGATAGATATAATTTGGCACACAATTTTAGCTGCTAAAATGAAGATCTATGACAAATTTTGCGCCAAATCCGCCAACCCGTTGGCTACTTGGCAGTCTGTACATTCGCACATGTAAACCGGTTACTCAAAAACGGAATAAGTTAGATAGTATATTAATTTTGATATGTAATATTGTAGCACGTTTTATGCCAAATTTTGGTTCCAATCGAGCAAAAGGAAAGGTTTATAATCAAAATATTTATTCCTTACTTTTCACTATAATATGAAGAAAATAACTGTCAGGTATAAAATTCTGAAAATAGTTTTTTTAAAACAATGAGTACTGGTGGTATTCAGAGCCTTTTCCAGTTTGCCTAATTTTTATACCAGGATAAAATAGGCTAACACCCTTATTATTGAGTAAACGAAATAATTTCGAACGGACCATACTCGCTTGTTCGTAGAAATCATCTGCTCGTTCTTGAGAAAAATCTATATCTCCTGGTTTGAAAAAGTCTTGACGGTTCCAATCAATTTATCATTCGCATCAAAGCATTCGAAAGTGCAATTTATCTTGTACCTTTTCCTTCCCTTTAGATCACTTTTAAGAAGTATTCTTTTAGTCTGGACTATATATTTTTGAAATTAATTTTGCGATATCACTCGCTTCATACATTAATTTATTAGGATTAACTGGTGTCCTGTCATCAGGAGCCTTCCAGCCTTCCTTTTCTTCTAACCAGTTGTATCGTATTTGAATATATATAACATTTTGATGAATATTTAGATACTTTCTTTATTTTATTACATTTGTTTTTGCTTAATTAACTCAACATATTGTTTATAGTGTCCGACAAATTTAAGATATTGCTTTGATTTCAATTCTTTGTTTAAAAAGTACGTTTCGACTTCTCAATACTCCAATATAAGTGATTTTTAAAAATTAAATCAATTATATTCTTCATTACAATCACTATCAAATAAGGCTTTCTTTTTGGAATCGGGACGAATTAAAATTGTTATTACCTAATACTGGAGATCTTGAAATATTAATATGTTGTCTTGCTTTCAATAACACACAACTGCAATGACTCTCATAATATGAGTATGTCAAGATACGAGAGAAAAGCCAACTTCAAAATTTCATCTCTAACATAAAAGATGAATTTTTTAAAAAAACTGAAAATGTAATGTGAGAAATAAAAATAATATCCCTATAAAATCTTTATACTGCTATAACATTACCAATCTTACCTTCATAAGTTAAGATAGTACTTTTTTCAATATTGTGCCAAAAGTTCATGTATTTAAATATATAAGTTGAGAGTGATTAAACAATTACGAGTTTATACTACAAGGGTTGTTCGTATTAAAAGGTACGAAACGATAGTGTGGATATAAATGAAGACTTTATTCAAAGTATACGCCATGGGCATGAGCACAACTTTCCCAATTATTAACGAGCCGAAGGATTTCTTGATTTCAGAATTCCTGTGGCTGTGACGAGACCCAGTCCTGCACAGCATCTTTGAATTCGTCATCCGAGTGGAAACGCTTTACTTTCAGATGTTTTTTCAGGGGACAAAACACATGAAAATCGCAGGGTGACATGTCCCAGCTGTAGGGTGGATGGTCGAGCTGTTTTAACTTAAACTTGGCCAGTTCTACGTGTGTGATCCTGGAGACGTGTGGACGCGCGTTATCATGGAGCAGATCCACACCCTCCGTGAGTAGCCCTGGTCTTTGGTTCTTGATGGCCCTGCGTAGACTTCGGTGTGTCTCGCAGTACACATCAGAGTTAATAATTCTTCTGTCTCATGGAATTCAATAAGTAGCGGACTTTGGACGTCGAAAAAGACGGTGAGCAACACTTTGCCTGCTGACGACATGACTTTGAACTTTTTAGGGGGAGGTGAAGATGTATGCTTGCACTGCATGCTGTCCCGCTTTGCCTCTGACTCGTAGTGAGGGCACCAGCTCCCATCATCTGTGACGATTCGCTCCAGAAAAGCGGGGTCTTCATGATACCGAAACAGATGTTGAAGTGCTAGCCCCATATGCAGTTCCTTGTGCTGGTCGGTCAGCTGCTTCGGAACCCATACGCGCACACCTTCCGATAAATCAACCTATCGTGAACAGTTGTCCATATGGTTCCAACCCTGCCATCCACCTTCACCGCCAACTTCTGAATGTAGCACTGCGATCACTTCTCACTAGGACGTTTACCTTGTCGAGGAAATCGGCCGTGATGACTGTGTTTGCCTGACCTGGTTTAGGATCATCGAACAAAATCTCACGGCCTGCACAAAAACAGGTACTTTATTTTCTCTCTGACTTGTCGCACACACAGTTTTCCCCGTATGCGATGAAAATCCGGCGATGAAAAGAGTCCGGTGTAACGCATGCACTGCCGCGTCAATTGGAAGGCGCTCTTTATAAAAGTCTCAGCTGTCTCTGCACATGCGGGTGGCCGCGCATGCTCCGATCTACGCCGGAGACTCCAATCGCATTTCTTGATGCCTCGCTACGTTCTCCCATAGCGGCATAAGCAAATATGCTAATGGATACGTTGTTACGACGTTTTGTAACTTTTCATCTGAACACCCCTTGTATTACAAAAGAGGGTATTTTATCATTTTACAGTTTTAGACGATAACATATTTTAGCAAAAAAATATTAGGCATTTGCTTCCAATATAGTACATCTTTCAAATTTATTTTATATAAAACTAGAAATAATTTTCGTAAATCCAATCACATAAGATATCTCGTGCTATTTCCATGTGTATTTTTTTCCAAATTAGTATCCTTTCCATTAGTTAATGGATGGCGCCAAAAAACGAATAAGCTCAAGACTCGCCTCAATGCTAAACGCATTCTTACGCATTAAAGATAAAAATATTTTTATTATTTGTGTATTTTTATTTCCCATTTATATTTTACATTCATTTGTTTACTTATTTTATAGATTGTATCTTACAATTAGTCGGTCAGCATTATATTAAAGCAATTGTATTATTCTAAATATTGAATTTGTGTAATATACCAAATGGACCTGCAACAGTTCTTGTGTAATTCTTTTATCAGTTTCATCGTTGAACAATTTATGATCAACTTTTAATCAATTTTCCTACCAAACTTATATTTTTACAGAAAAGATTAGATATTCTAATATGAAAAAGAAATCTAAAATTTTATTTTACAAGAATTTAAATGCAGTATTTTATTTTTAAATCCGTTTTGATGCATTCTACTTTTGTGTTAAAATTAATTTTTCTATTCCTTTTTTTTTTCTTCTTTTCCTTTTTTTTACGAATTTGGGCCCACCTACAGAGACTAAGTTTGAGAAATGCTGACAAATTAATAAAGAATAGAAATTTTTTGAAAATGCGAACAACCTTTAACAAATACAAACCTAGTTTTAATTTAAGCCGAAGAAAAAAATTAAATATTAGATGTCATATTACTAAGATAAGTCTCAAAGTTCAATTTTTCTTATTATTTAAACAAATATTTCGAAAAAAAATTATGTTTTATTTTTATTAGCTTTTGTTTTCAAAATACCAATAAAACTTTACATTATTCTTTTATAAAAAACGTAAAATAAAAATCTTTTTATTTTCAGCAAGGCTATGAATAATAAAATTTTCTATTTTTAAACTAACTTTACTTTTGATTTGAAAAAAAAAATGTGGAAAAATATTTTTCCAGATTCCTAAAGGAAGAAATATTGGGAAAAAGAAAACTTACAGAAAACATCCAACTCAAACCTGCTAAATAAAAAATTAATAGTTGTAAACGGTCTTTCACTTTTTGAAATGAGAATAATACGGAACAGAAGCTAAAAATAATTCTTTTTTACGTTGAAAAAATATGAAAGGAAAAAAAAAAAATAACTGAAACCTTGTGTTCGAGGTGTTCCTTTGACGAATAGCCAAACGATTTTTTTTTCTTTCTGTTGCCAAATACGGCACATTTTCAAAAATATTTGAAAAGCGGATAGATCATTGAACGGAATACGAAATATATAAAAAAGAGTTTTTTTTCAAGGTAAAACAAACTAATGTGCTTTCGTTCTTTCGTTCAATACGTTTTTATAAAAATAAATTTATTTGTTTTAGAAAGAGAAAAAAAAAGCGAGATTTAGTGGGAGGTTTTTTCAGTTTTATAAAATATTATAACAAAAACTAAATGAGTTTTGTTTCACTTCTAGATTTAAACTTTGTACTGGAGTTTTATTATTCTTCTGATAATATAAAGGCTTATGTTTCTGTAAAAATTGTTTTTCTCGCATCAAAAAATTTTCTTTTCTTTCCACTTTAACTGCAATTTTTATTTTATATTATTAAAATTAACGTTCATTACACCAATAAAAATATTTTTGTAACATGTTTAAACTTTTTTTTATAAAAAATTATAGTAATTTTATTCCTTCTTAAACATTTCAATTTTTAAAAAATATTTTTTATTTCTATATTTTAAACTTAAAATAGTATTTTTTTGCAAATTTTTAATACGTTAAAATAAAGTATATTAACAAACCATTATCGAATTTATATTACTTAATTTTTATAAGTAAGTTTGTGCATTGTCGCTGGAATTATTGATCAATTATATCAGCTACATTTATTAATGTGTTTATTTGCTTAACAAAACAGTTATGTGCGACATGATAAAATACTTTTAGCGTCATATAGCAATAAACTCTGAGGTTATAATTCGAATCTCGGGAACAATAAGCAATGCGACCAAATCTTTAATACAAAAAAGTAGATTATGAACGATTTAATAAAAAGAAACTACAATATATATAATACGATAAAACTATCTTTTGCAGAATCCGTATTTTTTTAGGAATAAAATATAGACATTATTTTTATCTCTAAAATTCAAATTTCTTCAAAAATGAAACAATTAAAATATCGTTTGCAGATTCCAATTTTTTTTTAATGAAAGATGGACAGTTTTTTTTTATCCTCTAAAACTCATATTTATCCAAAACTGAAACTATAATATTTTGAAATGAATCTAGTACATTTTTTTTTTCATATCAGAAATTATAATATACAAATATAACGTGATTATTTTATCTGTTACAAGTAAATAATTAAGTCACTTTTATCTGCGAATTCGAGCCTCTATGATTTTAATATAAATGGTCGTTTGCAATTATTTATTTTGCTTAAATTGCAACTAAGGGAAACTTTTCCTAAGCATTGATAATTATTATTTCTTCCATAATATTTAAACTTCAATAGAATAAGTTAAAACAATTAAATTTCAAGATAATTCTTAAAAGTGTCCTATTTTCTCATATTACAGTTTTTATTATTTTCACTATCTTAAACTTGTCTTTTTCACAAAAAAAATTATGCTATAATAAATTGTTTAAGTATTCAAGTATTTTAAGGTTTAAGCATCTTAAGGAAACATAAATATCTTCATCTTAGGTTTTTACTTGAAGAAAACCACCTGTATATTCTCTCAAATAAGAGCCTAAACAATATCAGACTTTTCCGTATTCAGCAAAAATATTCAGTTTTTTTGAAAATATTAAAAGCTTTTAAGCAAAGGAGTGTTTTCCTCTAAGGAATATGAGGCTTTTAAACGAAATGAAAATATATAGCCTATCTTATTTCTAACTTTCTTTTGCACTCACAGTTATCCAAAATCGATGAAAGATTTCTGCAATAGCTTGTATCAATTTTTCCTAGCGTTACTTCTAAATAATATATGCAATTTATCATTCAAGCAACTTGGAAGTATCTAGAAAAATTTTAACTTCCAGATACTTGCGGTATTCAATCATAATGAAAGTTAATATGGGATAAAACTGCTACAAAGCATTTCACCTCAACACTTCATATTTATTTTTCACTAATAACAATACGTATAATATCACTGCCTTCACAAGGTCAGAATTATCAATGCTCAAAAACTCAACAGAATAATTAATCATAATAATCAAAATTTTCAAGAAAATAATGCATTATTACTCCCAAAACCTTTGGTCACGAAAGTTCAACTATAGTATTTTTTAATGATAATACATAGTACTTTCACTATCTGAATTTCATCTAAATTGTAAATATTCAAGTATCAATTAATTAATCCTTATTTGTAGGAATCAAAAACAAATCCCTGAAATATATCTATTATTCCATCAAGTCTATTAATTGAAATAACTATGTATTATTCTTTAATGCTAATATAAAGTCATGACACTTTTCAGGACATCTCAAATGTCGTTGTTTAAAGATCAATCAATTAATCATTTAAACTCACTGAAACCTGTTGGAATTAAAAGTAAATCGCTCGAAGATATTCATTATTACCCTCAAGTCTCTTGATTAAACTAGTTAATTTAATGATAATGCATTGTAATGACACTTTTCAGGACATCTCAAATGTCGTTGTTTAAAGATCAATCAATTAATCATTTAAACTCACTGAAACCTGTTGGAATTAAAAGTAAATCGCTCGAAGATATTCATTATTACCCTCAAGTCTCTTGATTAAACTAGTTAATTTAATGATAATGCATTGTAATGACACTTTTCAGGACATCTCAAATGTCGTTGTTTAAAGATCAATCAATTAATCATTTAAACTCACTGAAACCTGTTGGAATTAAAAGTAAATCGCTCGAAGATATTCATTATTATCCTCAAGTCTCTTGATTAAACTAGTTAATTTAATGATAATGCATTGTAATGACACTTTTCAGGACATCTGAAATGTCGTAGTTTAAAGATCAATCAATTAATCATTTAAACTCACTGAAACCTGTTGGAATTAAAAGTAAATCGCTCGAAGATATTCATTATTAACCTCAAGTCTCTTGATTAAACTAGTTAATTTAATGATAATGCATTGTAATGACACTTTTCAGGACATCTCAAATGTCGCTGTTTAAAGATCAATCAATTAATCATTTAAACTCACCGAAACCTTTTGGAATTAAAAGTAAATCGCTCGAAGATATTCATTATTACCCTCAAGTATCTTGATTAAACTAGTTAATTTAATGATATTGTATAGTAATGATACTTTTCAGGGCATCTCAAGTGTCGTTGTTTAAAGATCAATCAATTAATCATTTAAACTCACCGAAACCTGTTGGAATTAAAAGTAAATCGCTCGAAGATATTCATTATTACCCTCAAATCTCTTGATTAAACTAGTTAATTTAATGATATTGTATAGTAATGATACTTTTCAGGGCATCTCAAGTGTCGTTGTTTAAAGATCAATCAATTAATCAATTAAACTCACCGAAACCTGTTGGAATTAAAAGTAAATCGCTCGAAGATATTCATTATTACACTCAAGTCTATTGATTAAACTAGTTAATTTAATGATATTGTATAGTAATGATACTTTTCAGGGCATCTCAAGTGTCGTTGTTTAAGGATCAATCAATTAATCATTTAAACTCACCGAAACCTGTTGGAATTAAAAGTAAATTGCTCGAAGATATTCATTATTACCCTCAAGTCTCTTGATTAAACTAGTTAATTTAATGATATTGTATAGTAATGATACTTTTCAGGGCATCTCAAGTGTCGTTGTTTAAAGATCAATCAATTAACCATTTAAACTCATCGAAACCTTCTGGAATTAAAAGTAAATCGCTCGAAGATATTCATTATTACCCTCAAGTCTCTTGATTGAACTAGTTATTTTAATGATAATGCATAGTAATGACACTTTTCAGGACATCTCAAATGTCGTTGTTTAAAGATCAATCAATTAATCAATTAAACTCACCGAAACCTGTTGGAATTAAAAGTAAATCCCTCGAAGATATTCATTATTACCCTCAAGTCTCTTGATTGAGCTAGTTATTTTAATGATAATGCATAGTAATGACACTTTTCAGGACATCTCAAATGTCGTTGTTAAAAGATCAATCAATTAATCATTTAAACTCACCTAAACCTTTTGGAATTAAAAGTAAATCGCTCGAAGATATTCATTATTACCCTCAAGTCTCTTGATTGAACTAGTTATTTTAATGATAATGCATAGTAATGACACTTTTCTAGGACATCTCAAACGTCGTTGTTTAAAGATCAATCAATTAATCATTTAAACTCACCGAAACCTGTTGGAATTAAAAGTAAATCGCTCGAATACATTCATTATTACCCTCAAGTCTCTTGATTGAACTAGTTATTTTAATGATAATGCATAGTAATGACACTTTTCAGGACGTCTCAAATGTCGTTGTTTAAATATCAATCAATTAATCATTTAAACTCACTGAAACCTGTTGGAATGAAAAGTAAATCGCTCGAAGATATTCATTATTACCCTCAAGTCTCTTGATTGAACTAGTTATTTTAATGATAATGCATAGTAATGACACTTTTCAGGACATCTCAAATGTCGTTGTTTAAAGATCAATCAATTAATCATTTAAACTCACCGAAACCTGTTGGAATTAAAAGTAAATCGCTCGAAGATATTCATTATTACCCTCAAGTCTCTTGATTGAACTAGTTATTTTAATGATAATGCATAGTAATGACACTTTTCAGGACATCTCAAATGTCGTTGTTTAAAGATAAATCAATTAATCATTTAAACTCACTGAAACCTGTTGGAATGAAAAGTAAATCGCTCGAAGATATTCATTATTACCCTCAAGTCTCTTGATTGAACTAGTTATTTTAATGATAATGCATAGTAATGACACTTTTCAGGACATCTCAAATGTCGTTGTTTAAAGATCAATCAATTAATCATTTAAACTTACCGAAACCTGTTGGAATTAAAAGTAAATCGCTCGAATACATTCATTATTACCCTCAAGTCTCTTGATTGAACTAGTTATTTTAATAATAATGCATAGTAATGACACTTTTCAGGACATTTCAAATGTCGTTGTTTAAAGATCAATCAATTAATCATTTAAACTCACCGAAACCTGTTGGAATTAAAAGTAAATCGCTCGAATACATTCATTATTACCCTCACGTCTCTTGATTAAACTAGTTAATTTAATGATAATGCATAGTAATGACACTTTTCTGGACATCTCAAATGTCGTTGTTTAAAGATCAATCAATTAATCATTTAAACTCATCGAAACCTGTTGGAATGAAAAGTAAATCGCTCGAAGATATTCATTATTACCCTCAAGTCTCTTGATTAAACTAGTTAATTTAATGATATTGTATAGTAATGATACTTTTCAGGGCATCTCAAGTGTCGTTGTTTAAAGATCAATCAATTAATCATTTAAACTCACCGAAACCTGTTGGAATGAAAAGTAAATCCCTCGAAGATATTCATTATTACCCTCAAGTCTCTTGATTAAACTAGTTAATTTAATGATATTGTATAGTAATGATACTTTTCAGGGCATCTCAAGTGTCGTTGTTTAAGGATTAATCAATTCATTATTTAAACTCAACAAAGCTAATTGGAATAAATAGCGAATCCATCGAAGACAATCCTTATTCAAGTCTATTGATTGAAATAACTATATTATTCTTCAATGAAAATGCGTTGTAGTGACATTCCATAGTGCCTATCAAGTGCCGATGTTCGAGAATTTAGGGATTAGTCATTTTAATTCATCAAAGCTTGTTGGAATTAAAATACAAATCCTTCGAATAATTTCATTATTATCATCTCGTATGATTCTTTAATGATAATGCAAGATCCATCAAGTCTATTGATTAAAACATTACCTGGATTATTCTTTAATAATAATACATAATTGTATCAATCTACAGGCATCTCAAGTGTCTTTGTTTGAGGTTTCGTCAATTAAACATTTAAACTAATCAAAGTTTACAGGAATTAAACCAAGTCTTTCGAAGACATTCATTATTAATGCCCAGTCTATTAAATGAACTAGTTACTTTAACGATAATGCATAGTAATATGCATAGTCTTTGTTCAAGGATTAATCAATTAACCATCTAAACTCAACGACGCTTATTGGAATAAAAAGCAAATCACTCGAAGATATTTCTTATAGAAATCTATTCATTAAAATAATTATATTATTATTCAATGATAATGCTTAGCAGTGACACTCTGTAAGGCCTCTCAAGTGTCGATATTCGAGTATTAAGGAATTAGTCATTTTAACTCATCAAAGCTCGTTGGAATTAAAAGACAAAACATTTGAAGACTTTCATTATTACCATCTTGTATGATTCTTTAATGATAATGCAAGATCCATCAAGTCCATTGATTAAAACATTATCTTGTAATATTATTTAAGGATAATGCACAATTGTATCACACTGCAGGGCATCTAAAGTGCCTTTGTTTGAGGATTAATCAATTAATCATTTAAACTAATCAAAGTTTATAGGAATTAAAACCAACTCTTTAGAAAACATTCATTATTACCCACAATTTTATTGATAGAAATAATTATTTTCATTATTCTTTAATGATAATGCATATTAGTGATACTCTGTATGGCATCTGAAGTTTCGGTGCGCAAGGATTAATCAATTAATAGTTTTAATTCATCAAACTAGTTGGAATTAAAAGCAAACCCCACAAAGACATTAATTCTTAGCAGCAAATCAATTGGCCAAAAAAGCTCTCTTGTAGAATTTTTTGATGATAATGCGTAGTTATATCATTTTTTGCGTCGCCTCAAAACTGCCTTTGCTCAAGGATTAAGCAGTTAATCATTTAAACTAAAGAAAGCTTGTTGGAATAAAAATAAAATCGTGAAGGCATTTATTATTGCCATCAAATATATTGACTCAAAAAGTAACGTATACTTTTCTTTAATGATAATGCATTGCACTATCACTTATCGAACCTTATCTAACCTGTCGATGCTGAAATACAATCGATTAATCATTTAAATTAAGAATTAAGAGAATTTATGGGTTAAAAGAAAATCTACAAAATTCATTATTACCCACAAATCTAAGATTTTATCTGTATAATTTTTTTTTAAATTTATCGTATTATTTATTTATTTTTATTTTATTAATATTATTCTTGGTACTGTATCCAAGCCTCAAGAATTAATAAATTAATTATTTAAATGTATCACTGTTTGCTGGGGACAAAACTGAAGCTCTAAAAATATTCATTATCCTCCATAAGCAATTGACTTAAAATGTTCGATTGTATTATTCTTTAGTAACAATACGTAATAGTATCACTATATGCACATCATTTCCACATCAGCCCTCAAGGAAGTCAGCGATTTTAAGTCAAGGGAGAGTCTCTTGGTAACTAGCCAACTAGGTATCAAGAGTACGTCTTAGCTCCTCACGCATCACATTCGCTTGCACAACCCCTTTTACAGAGGGGCACATTCACACATCTCACAGATAGAACAGATAAAGAACAACCATGCCCGAACAGGGACTCGAATCCAGGACCCCCCCTATGCCAGGACGCTGGCATTAGAGTAATTAATTGAAAGAATTAAAGATGTTCGAAATTTTCATAAAAAAGACTCTGCATGAATTCCAGAAAACAGACTAAAGAAGCTACTTAAAATTACAGGAATTAAATTTTTAAAAAAATCGAATGCACATGATTACAGAGAATCCGCTAACTGATAATTGCATCAAATAATTTTCATAAAGTCATTCTTTAAGCATTCTTTTTTTATAAATTAGCATTAAAATATGAAAGAAACCATTAAATAAATCAAACTAATTTAAATTTCGAGACCAAAATCTCAACATTAAATATGAAAGAAACCATTAAATAAATCAAACTAATTTAAATTTCGAGACCAAAATCTCAACGTTAAATATGAAAGAAACCATAAAATAAATCAAACTATTTTAAATTTCGAGACTAAAATCTCAACATTAAATATGAAAGAAACCATTAAATAAATAAAACTAATTTAAATTTCGAGACCAAAATCTCAACGTTAAATATGAAAGAAACCATTAAATAAATCAAACTAATTTAAATTTCGAGACCAAAATCTCAACGTTAAATATGAAAGAAACCATAAAAGAAATCAAACTAATTTAAATTTCGAGACCAAAATCTCAACATTAAATATGAAAGAAACCATTAAATAAATCAAACTAATTTAAATTTCCAGACTAAAATCTCAACGTTAAATATGAAAGAAACCATAAAATAAATCAAACTAATTTAAATTTCGAGACCAAAATCTCAACGTTAAATATGAAAGAAACCATAAAATAAATCAAACTAATTTAAATTTCGAGACCAAAATCTCAACTTTAAATATGAAAGAAACCATTAAATAAATCAAACTAATTTAAATTTCGAGACCAAAATCTCAACGTTAAATATGAAAGAAACCATTAAATAAATCAAACTAATTTAAATTTCGAGACCAAAATCTCAACAGTAAATATGAAAGAAACCATTAAATAAATCAAACTAATTTAAATTTCGAGACCAAAATCTCAACGTTAAATATGAAAGAAACCATTAAATAAATCAAACTAATTTAAATTTGAACTCCAAAATCTTGAAGATAATGATAATAAGCAACAAAAGAAGATCCATCATTAAAATTTTCGAATACCATTTCTATTCCTTTTTAATATTTGAAGTTTAAGATGAAACCAATAATCAATCAATCAATAAAACTAATCAAAATTTAGTTTAATTAGAAGTAAAATTCTGTGAGATATAATTAATTACCCGCAAATGCGGCATTATAACTTAAAATATATTGCACATAATTCATTCTAGGACCCAAATTACTTCCTAATTGATTAATTCTTGAAACTTCATCAGGAACAAAGACAAACCCACGCAGTCAGTATCTACGTATCAGATGACGGACAATAATTGTAGTGGCCGAACCCAATCAAGCCAGCCAAGACCAAAAGTAAACAGCAATATCAGCTGGACGTTTATAATGGTCATTAGCAGAGGGAACCTCACCAATTGTGATCGTGGCCAATCAATAAACTAATGAAATGCTTCAGTGCAACAGAATTTGGCAGTCAAATTATGAATCCAGTAAACTTCGACTGGTCTTTCATTAAGGCGAAACCCGCCTCGTGGGGTTGTTGGTCGGGATGTCAGGTCAGGCCAGGATGGGTTGGACAAATTGCAGTGTTGGCCAGAAGCAGGTAGGGGCAATAAGTGTGGGTTTGGAGGGTGTGATGGACAGTGGGGGTTGTTGTTTGCTGGGAAATAGGGCTGGACTGAATGAAGATGATTAATGTGAGAACAAGTGTTTCAGTTTGGATGTGAAGGAATTCAGAGGTATGCCCAGTGTGGAAGTGAAATTAAAATGAGGATTCATATTTTTGCATCAATTTCCGAGTCAGGTTTCTGCGGTGCATTTTCTTTCATCTTTGTTATTGTACTTCACAACTGTTCCAAAATTAATTAATCAGAAATAGTATTGAGATGTAGAAAATATTCGTCTAATTGTTTTTCATTTTATGAGTGGGGCAAATACTAGGACAAAAATTGACGATTGCATTTATCATTTAATTTATTTAAATAATTCTTAATGTCAGATTAGTAATTATATTTTGCTTCTAAGAGATATTAGGTGAAATTTGATTCATGAATGATATGAAAATATATTATGTATGCACCATACGTACTGCGATACAATAGACAGGAAATAAACATACCGTTCAATCAGAATCACAGAGCTCCTATAATCCAACTATTCAGAGAGTAATGTAATAGGCATAGGGAATAAAATTGTTTTCAAGGCAATTACAACCTTGCACAGATAAGCCCAATAAGGAATTATAATTTCATGCAAGGCAAGCAGTAATTCTGTAAAACTCTTGTCTAAAATTGTTATCTGCAATTTAATTGGCCATAATATAAAAATTAATTAATTTATTGTTAGGAATATTTTTAATAATCTCATTATAGATTTAATATTAAGACAAAACTAAAGTCGAAGAACGTAGCTTTATTGTAATCAGTTCACAAACATATCATAGATTTGTGCAGATAATTGAAGTCAGCTGTGATACAGATACTAGACCTACATTAATATCAAACCGCATAACATTTAGAGAAATTTCCACAGGTTTCGATGTCACATATTACACCAAACCATTTCACTGCCATGCTCTCTTTCCGGAAATGATAATCAGTCTACATTAATAACTAACTCATATAAAACTTTACATTTAATTAAACACAAAATCGATATAAATGAGTCAGTTCAATACTAAGCTGTTGCGCATTTACATAGCCCATCATTCGAAAGGAAACTGCTTCGTTTACTATCTAGGACAGTATTACAATCAATCACTAGTTGTTAGTTCAAATAGTTACAAACTTCATTTGATTTTATAGTTGAGGATATTTTATTACGGTTTCGTCTGTTTTGATATTCAATTGATATATTTCAGTTCCCATAGATTCATCACTTATCTTTGGGAATGGTAAAAAAAGATTTTTTTCTGTCATAAAGTTCATTTTGATTTTACAAAAATTAGATTGCTCTTTCTAGATGTTATATCATATTTATATATAACTTTGTATAAATATCTTCCTGTGTAATCTAAATTTCGTAAACAAAATGTCTAAATGTTTTAAATTTAACTACATGCATTAATATTATAAACTGTAATCTTGATAGTGAAGGGATATTGATAAGTAAACTAATGGAACAGTCATTATAAAACTTTATCGTATTTTCTCTAATAAAATTGCTATTCTACTAACCCACATTAGAATGAACTTTGGATCAGGACTTTAGCTAGCGATAATTATGAAATGTTGATATTTGGCGGGATTCTAGTTTCTTTTTGTTTTCTCGTATACGTAGTATAGATTAAGCGCTGAAATCGTCAAAAAATTAGAATTCGACGAATCTTCTTTTAGATCTCTCTGATTTTGAAAAACCGATTTTTCGAAAATGTCCGTCTATATGTCGCAGACAAAGACTATTCAAAAACGATTTGAGGTAGACAGATGAAATTCGGCATACCGTCTTTATACCAAATTTGCAGATTTTTCATCATATTTTAAGTAAAATCTGTCCAGAGGAAGTCCGTCTATCCGGCTGTTCGATTATAAGTTAACACGATAATTGTAAAATGAAGGGAGCTAGAAAGATAGAATTCACTACACAGATTTAACATCTATAGTCTAGACTCTTTTCAAATTTTGAGCCAAATCTAACAATGGGTTGACTGTCTATCCGTCTGTACTTTCAGAAATATATAAATGCGATAATTCAAAAATGCAATGACTTAAATATATCAAATTTGGTATGTAATTTGTAACTACATACAATAATTTTTGTGTCAGATTTTTGTTTCAGTCGATTAAAAAAAACGTATCTAAAACAAAATTCGGTTTTTGAATACTATTAACGCTTGCCAGGGATAAGGTTCAAAATAACTCCATGGAGGGCTCGTTAGATTCATAAAAAATATTAAATTCATGAGAGATTTTAATATTTCGTAGCTTTAGTACGCCAATTTCATGTAAGGCGTTCTCTGGCATGATTATTAAAGAGTATGTGAGAAAATTTGGTGAGATAACTCCCTACGTTTTTTTAGCTTTTTTGTTGAATTTAATGTGCTGTCTTTGACGATTAATTCCTGGTATACGGTTAATACACAAACACAAAAACACTGATGTATATTTTGACAGCTTTCTTCGGAGCGATAGAAACTGAAACTTGACACAGAAGCACAACTGTGGTCATAAAATCACATTCCAAATTCCATGTATGTAAGTAATTTCGTTTATGAGTTATCGAGTTTGCATGCTTGTGTAATTACAAATCGATAGATGGCCTTGATAGATTTGTTTGAAAACTCGATAAATATTATTAAAACGAGTTTATTTAATTTAATTAGTCTCATTATCTTTGTTTTGTAGATATTACGCTAATTTATATTCGGAGAATTGTACAAATAGAATTAATTCCTGTTAATGGGTTTTGTACAAAATTTCATAGAAATCTAAATTTTTGTAGATTAAGGACCTTTGGTCTAGCTCAAACAGGTTTTAAGGTATTGTAAAGTCTCGATCCAAAAACAGGTAGCGATATGATCAAATTTTTTTATTTACAGCTTTATTACATAAAAACAACTCTTTCTAATCTAGGTTAAATGAATGATGCTATTTACAACACGAAAATTACACAAGAATAGTTCCTCGAACCATTTCGAAGGAAACAACTTTACAAGAACAGCTAACAGGCTGTTGGCGTCTTAGGCTACTCCGGGGGTAGCTCTCGGAATCCACCGAATTTTCTTCGGGTGGAATTCTACGCAGAAGTCCGATTCACACGAAGCTTCTCCTCCTTGGTTCACACGAAGCTTCTCTCCTTGGTTCACACGAAGCTTCTCTCCGTCTTCTTCCGAAAAATCTCCCCTTTTATTTTCCTCTCAGACTCCCTGTTACCCAATCACCGTTCAGAACAACCTGAATCGTCTCTGGTCGCCCGTTTGAAATCATGGAATTCATGAATAACCTTAAGCCGAATAAATCGCCAGGATTGGATTTAATTACAAATCGCATGATTAAAAACCTCCCTTTTAGATTTATTTTATACTTAACTTTTTTAATAAATAAATTAATGGAATTGTGTTATTTTCCCGACTGCTGGAAAACAGCTGTGGTTGTCCCTATTCCAAAACCAAACTCTGATTTGACTTTACCTCAAAATTTCCGTCCCATCTCGCTACTTAGTAGCTTGAGCAAAGTGTACGAATCTGTGCTCCTCAAACGCCTGAATCAATTTCTCAGCGACAAAAATATTTTAATTTCCGAGCAATTCGGATTTCGTAAAAACCTGTCGACGAATCACCAGCTAATTCGTGTTACAGAATTGATTCACAGTGGCTTTGAGAAGTCCCAAACCACAGGTGCACTTTTTCTGGACGTAGCCAAAGCCTTTGACAAAATTTGGCACGAAGGGCTTTTATTCAAGTGCATGCGACTTGGATTTTCGGCGCAATTTGTCAAAATTTTACGCTCGTACCTACTTTCTCGTAATTTTCGGGTACGAGTTAACGATGTAATTTCTTCCCCCAGACCAATCCGAAGCGGTTGTGCGCAAGGAAGTTTACTCTCTCCAACTCTTTTTAACATTTATGTTAACGATCTACCTAGAGCTAGCAATTGTCACTTAGCAATTTTTGCAGACGATACCGCCATTCTTACACAGCATAGGGACCCAAACATAGTCATATCAAACATTCAACAGTACATGACCATTTTGCAGTGCTGGCTCATCGGCTGGAAAATAAAAGTCAACCCAAGTAAATGCGCGTGCCTCCTGTTTACTAAAAAAGTAAATATGCCTGACCTAGCCCCTATCCAAATTTTTGGCCAACCCGTCCCCTTTGTAAATGAATACAAATACTTAGGGTTAATTTTAGACGCAAAATTAAGCTTTAATAGTCATATTAAAGCAGCCCTCACCAAAGCTACTAGAACGAGTGTTAAACTCAACAGCTTAATTTCTCCTAGGAGTAAGCTATCGATTAGGCTCAAGCTTCTGCTCTACAAAGCTGTTTTAAGACCAATAATGATGTACGGCTCCCAAATATGGGGGGCGACATCAGCCACAAACATTAAGAGGTTGCAAGTTTTTCAAAATAGGCCTCTGATGAAGATTGTTGACGCCCCCTGGTATATCAGGAGAAAGATCTTACATGACGATCTCAAAATTGAACCTGTTTCGGAATTTATTAGAAGAACATCAATAAATTTCTTCGAAAAACTGCCCCAGATTCGCAACAAGTTACTTAATCTACCTGCTTATGATCCTGCAGTACCCAGCTCTAGGAAAAGACCTAGAGCTGCAATAGACAATGTCTATGTAAATTTCCCCTCAGTTAAAAAACTGAGAATTAATTAACTCTGTTACCAATCTGGTGGATTAAATTTTTCAAAATTATTTGTTTTGGCCTCAGATAGCTACGATGAGCTACACGCGTGAAATTCCTTGAAATTTTTCCTTCAGAAAGTTTAGTTCCAAAAAAGCCCCAATAGTTAAGGCACGTGCAACGTAATTCCACTAAAGTTCTATTTTACCCCATAAATAATTTAAATATTATTTTTAAATTAATTAATTGTATCAAAAATTATAATAATATGAATTAAATACCAAATTTCATGACGTTAGAGCTTTATTGCGCTCGTCCAAACTAGTTCAATTAAATTTAACTTTTCCCTAAACTAACAAATTAAAGTATCTATTCCAAATTATGATGTGGAGGTGCTCGTGACCACTTTGTCACATCGCGGAACTCCGAAACATCACGACGTTGCCGTTGCCGTTGCCCGTGGGAAAATGTCCATTGATGATTCACCCTCCACCATGGGAAAAATGCCGGACATCTGGAGTGTTTGACACTGTCGCCTTTCGAAGACACGATTTATTTCCCTGGGAAACGCACGTGTGGTTCCTTATCTGGATTAGCACTAAATGGCCAGATGACCGTACTTAAAAGGAGGGTCTTCCATTTGGCAATCTGGAGGCACTTAACACTGTGGGAGTTTCGTTGATGAAGAATGGCCCGGAATGTACATTGTCGAGTGTGGGAAAAAGGAATGTCACAGTGGTCACCCAGGAAGAAGCTGATTCATTACAGTATCGTGTTCTAAGGTATCGGTTGTAAGTTAAAAAAGTTGTTTTCCGAACTAAGAGAAATCTAAAATGTTCCGAATAGCACACAAATATTGTATAGTATTGTATGACATTGATCAATATTCGAAATATTGTAAAATATTGTGAAATATTGATTAATATCATATAATATCGCACAATATTGTATAATATTGTGAAATATTGATTAATATATAATATCGCACAATATTGTATAATATTGTGAAATATTGATTAATATCATATAATATCGCACAATATTGTACACTATTGTGAAATAGGCAGTGCTACAAATTTTGATTTCAAATTACTTGATGATTAGAATACTGTCTCTTCGTATACTTTCCAAGCGAGAAAATAAAAACTCATTTGTGATTGAGTATTTAAAACAAAGCCAAACACTACACATCATCCGTTCTAATATTAACTATCTCATCAGAAATCGTCTATTTGCAGATATTTAACTTTGACTTCTATGAACCACACACACTAATGCTTTGCAGTTCCAATTACTATTTCAAACTAGTGTCGATTTCCTAATGAATGAGTAAGCACGAAAAGTGTAAATTGCCAGGCATTTGTGGTTTCAAAGGGAACATTTTAGTAATCAAGTTGCAGTAGTATGTAAATAATCTATGAAGTAATTTTGAGTCAGTGGCTCATTAACTTTGTTTACTGTCATTAGCGGAGTTTGGGTATTATGGACAAGTTATTCGTAACCACGGAGCCTTGAAATATCAGATAATTGTTCAGTCGTTGCTTGTAGATTAACTGTGTGGGCATTGTTGTGTGAGTCATCCATTTCAGACGCTATTGTTTTAAATTATTTAATAATGCGATGCAATTTTCTTAATTTATTGTGACTATATTTCTTCTTAATCTATAAAATTAGTCAGTTTATTTTGAATGTATATTATTAACCAAGATATATATCTTATTATTGCAGTATAGTTGACAATTTGGTTGGTTTAAGCTGGAAATTATTTTCTGTGATTATTCTTTCAGCAACTTTTGCATAAATGTTAAAATATCGTCTGCAATTCGAACTTAATTTTGGTTAGTTCTAAAACAAAACTGAATGTTTTATCTATTTAGTTGATGCGTGCGTATTTTTTGTCCATTGTGGCAATATATTTAACCAGAATAGAAACCAAAAAAAAATCATTCCTTTTTTTAAAAGCTTTGAAAAAGATTAATTCATTTTGAAACGTTATTTGACACAATTGTTGTGTTTATAAGGTTATATATTACTTATTTACAAACAAAACATATTAATACAATTATTATTATTATTATTGATAATTTGCATATAATTTTATTTTTTATTACTATCGCATAATTTATTAAAATTCCCTACATTTTATATATTTATCATATTTTGCTATAAAATTTTTCGAAATTAATTAGTTTAAAAAACAGGTTTTAAAATCCTTTTATTAATTAGTTTACAAGAATAGATTCTTTTAAAAAAATATTTTTAGCCTTTTTTTTTCCACTTTTTGCTTATTATTAAAAATATTATAAAACTTTAATATTATTTTTTCCTCAAATTCTATCTTAATCGGATCTAAGATTTAAAGAATGAAATCTGGAACTGAATTAATTCATTAACCAGTAAATTATGAACTTATCGAAATAATGCAGAGTCTTCGATATAAAACACACAGCTATAAAAAAATAAATTAGAAATTATGTATGTTCAGGAAGTGAGTAAACAATAGTTTGCAATTTTAATCTTAATGAATATAAAATATGTAAACTTAAATAAAAACGTTTGAAAAAAATAATTTACTGCAATATGCATCTTAAAATTTGATGTTTATTTTTGTATTTGGGTTTTGGCAACAGCTTTAATTCTAAATGAATTTTTATTATTGTCAATCACTTCAGAATTAGCTAAGTTTCATTCTATTTGCAATAGACAAAAACAGTAAGGTGTAGTTTATTTCTGTAGGATAAATGTAAACGGAATAAATATTGCTAATTGAAACAACGAGTGCTGTCTAAATACTAAAGGAATTTTTTTCACCTAAAACCTACAATTTTTGGATTTATGTAAATACCATTCATCTGGCACATTACAGCAGCATTTAGAAACCGCGTAGACATTTACAAAAATAATATTTAAACATTTTAAATTTGTTATCAAATAATTAATGAAAGTAAAAATTGGTATTTCATCTGCCTTCTTTCTCTGCATTTATGAAAATATCGTATATCTGGCATATTATAGAAAGGTTCAGATGTCACCAAGACATGCTGCACAGGCATCATATTTAGACTTTTGAATCTATTGTCAAACAACGGCTTGCTAACAGTAAAATTTGTAATTTTACTTGGAGATCCTATCTCAATTAATGATAGCATTCCATATTTGGCAAATTATAGAAGGGTTCAGATGTCACCTAGGCATGCCGCACATAAATAGCATTTAGACTTTTCAATCTATTTCGAACAACGACTTGCTCTCAGTAAAATTTGTAATTTTACTTGGAGCTCCTTTCTGAATTAATGGAAGTATTTCATATCTGGCATATTGTAGAGGGTTTAGATGTCACCTAGGCATGCCACACATAAATAGCATTTAGACTTTTGAATCTATTTCAAACAACGACTTGCTCTCAGTAAAATTTGTAATTTTACTTGGAGATCCTATCTGAATTAATGATAGTATTCCATATTTGTAATTATAGAAGGGTTCAGATGTCACCTAGGCATGCCACACATAAATAGCATTTAGACTTTTGAATCTATTTCAAACAACGACTTGCTCTCAGTAAAGTTTGTAATTTTACTTGGAGATCCTATCTGAATTAATGATAGTATTCCATATTTGTAATTATAGAAGGGTTCAGATGTCACCTAGGCATGCCACACATAAATAGCATTTAGACTTTTGAATCTATTTCAAACAACGACTTGCTGCTCTCAGTAAAGTTTGTAATTTTACTTGGAGATCCTATCTGAATTAATGATAGTATTCCATATTTGTAATTATAGAAGGGTTCAGATGTCACCTAGGCATGCCACACATAAATAGCATTTAGACTTTTGAATCTATTTCAAACAACGACTTGCTCTCAGTAAAGTTTGTAATTTTACTTGGAGATCCTATCTGAATTAATGATAGTATTCCATATTTGTAATTATAGAAGGGTTCAGATGTCACCTAGGCATGCCACACATAAATAGCATTTAGACTTTTGAATCTATTTCAAACAACGACTTGCTCTCAGTAAAGTTTGTAATTTTACTTGGAGATCCTATCTGAATTAATGATAGTATTCCATATTTGTAATTATAGAAGGGTTCAGATGTCACCTAGGCATGCCACACATAAATAGCATTTAGACTTTTGAATCTATTTCAAACAACGACTTGCTGCTCTCAGTAAAGTTTGTAATTTTACTTGGAGATCCTATCTGAATTAATGATAGTATTCCATATTTGTAATTATAGAAGGGTTCAGATGTCACCTAGGCATGCCACACATAAATAGCATTTAGACTTTTGAATCTATTTCAAACAACGACTTGCTCTCAGTAAAATTTATAATTTTACTTGGAGCTCATTTCTGCATTAATGGAAGTATTTCATATCTGGCATATTGTAGAAGGGTTTAGATGTCACCTATGCATGCCACACATAAATAGCATTTAGACTTTTGAATCTATTTCAAACAACGACTTGCTCTCAGTAAATTTTGTAATTTTACTTGGAGATCCTATCTGAATTAATGATAGTATTCCATATTTGCAATTATAGAAGGGTTCAGATATCACCATATAAATAGCATTTAGACTTTTGAATCTATTTCAAACAACGACTTGCTCTCAGTAAATTTTGTAATTTTACTTGGAGATCCTATCTGAATTAATGATAGTATTGCATATTTGCAATTATAGAAGGGTTCAGATATCACCTAGGTATGCTGCATATAAATAGCATTTAGACTTTTGAATGTATTTCAAACAACGACTTGCTAACAGTAAAATTTATAATTTTACTTCGATGTCCTTTCTGAATTAATGCAAATGTTCCATATCTGGTACTTTATATCAGGATGCAGACACCATATAGACATACCATAGATAAGTAGTGTTTAGAACTTTGAATCTATTTTCAAAGAATTGGTCACTAATGATAAAAAGTGAAACTTGATTTACCATCCATTTCAAGACAATGAAATATTAGTGTGCGATTCGACAACGTCAATCAATAACTCTGTAATGTTTAAATTTCATTAAATTCTATTGATTGTTCAATGCTGTTTTTTCCAACAATCCAACAATTTTATTTGTATTTCACGTTTTAAACAATAAAGTGAGAGTTTGCATCTTTGAACTCGAAAGTGTCAATTTTTTTTTATGTTAATTGCATAGTTATGTTCTTCTATAATACAAATTTTTGTCAAATTTTTATTATAGTTTTGATTAAATGTTTAAATATTTTGGCATTTTAATGCAACTTGTATTTAACTTGTATATAGACGACATAACATGTTAAATCTACCATACTGAAAGAGGAATTAAAAATGTTAAAATTATTTAATTATAACTCCAACATGCGTGAAACTAGAAGGATAAAATGTGGCACACGTGTTTAGTATCTAAAATGTTCACTCTTATAAAATTTTGAATCAAATCCTTGGAAGATTTGCTAGTCTATCGATCTGTAATTTCTCATACATGTAAACGGAATAATTTAAATGAATGAAATTCGGTATGTTACTTTGGTTATGAATTTAATGAGCTTTAGTTCCGTGTAAAATTTTTATTACATTTGATAGACAATTTGATTTTCAAGATACGTATTCACTCGTTAAATTCCTCAAAAATGTTGAATTCATCTGAAAGGTCTATATTTCTTAATTCTTGTTTGCTGATACCATGCAAGAGTTTTGTAGTATTATTTCCCAAGATCCACAATTTCATAGCGTATATTCAATAGCGTATCCACAATTCAATAGCGTATTGTGTGTGTGGAATAAGAATATGAGAGAATGTCACAAGGAGACTCTTTTAATAGAGCTATGATGTTATGGGACTAGTTTCCATTAGGAAGGTTCAAGAACACAATGAAAATATTTAAGACAATTAAAATTACTCGACTTTACTGTCTGACAATTTGATGGAATCTTGAGTATGAATTTATAACCAGCATTCCTGGCCAACCATCTGGTCGCCAATGGCGACTAGGTATAAATAATTAATATAACTTATTCATCACCAAACATTCACAAAATATCATCACCAAAAGTTAAGAATCATTGATCATACCACCCCCGCAGTCACACAAATTCAGTTTTAATTTATCCCATCCCTATCGCAATCAAATGCATCTTAATCAATATAGTATCGAATAATCACTTCTTGGCGCAATATTAATGCCCCAGTAGGTCCGTACGCAAGCTCCTGTTACTAAACGCGCGCAAATAGCGCCCCATCCCGTGCAAGCGTAACAATCCCGTACAGTTTTAATCAGAATCGTAGCTTGATTTATGACATTTCCGCTATGTATCTATTCATTTAGCGTATTGATTTACTGCAGCTAGATGCTGACGCGCATTCAATTTCTGGAGAGGTTACCGGTTTGTAATTGAATGTGCGTGAAATTCGAGCTACCAGGTTAAATGAACTGGCTGGCAGTGCACACACTCCTACCACTGGAAAAGCGGAGGCGCTCAGTATGGGCGATAGTGGCATGGTGTAATAGTGATTGGATTAGGTTATTACAGTGTTCTTAGAGTTATAGATGTATAAATAGATATACCAGGAGTGAGAAGAAAGCGCAAAGTGATACCAGGAGTGAGTGAAAGCGCAAAAGATTGAAAAAATGAATATACAGGATGTCCAATCTTACTGTAGTCCAATAGCTATTTCTATATTGCTAAATATTGACATATATTTCTAATGGAAAAATTCTTTGAATGATGATATTACCATGTAGGAAAATGACGGTTTTGTTTATTTGGGGGGGGGGTGAAGCCTCGAAATACGCTGGCATAAAATAAAGGGCAGGGAGTCGTGGGAAGTTATACCCGAAGAAGCACAAAGAAGAAAGCGGGAATCAAAGCGAAAGAGAAAGGGGAGGTATCGAAAAGTTATCATTATAAATTGTGTGTGCGTGTGTGCGTGCGTGTGTGCGTGTGTGTGTGTGTGTGTGTGTGTGTGTGTGTGTGTGTGTGTGTGTGTGTGTGTGTGTGTGTGTGTGTGTGTGTGTGTGTGTGTGTGTGTGTGTGTGTGTGTGTGTGTGTTGGTCAGGTCCTATCTATGTTTAATTACGTTCATTACAATTCAGTTAAAAATTGTAAAATTTATAAGCCCTAAATCCATATACAGGTGATTCAAAAATCCTTTAACATTTTGAAAATTCATTAATTTACCGAATAATGTAGGCAGAGAGGTAAAAATTGAAACACATACTTGAAATGACATAAAGATTTATTGAAACAAAAAAAGTGCAAAAAACGGCCAACAGATGGCTCTTCATATGATAACAGAAGCAATAACCAGCATAACAATAGGCTTTTAGCAAAGGCTATGTTCTTTATAGAAAATACTCAACATGTCGACCGTCATTCGTGTACAATATCTGTAGTCGAAGAACCATGTTGTGAACAACACTATACAGCATATCTGTAGTTATGGCTAGAAATTGTCACCGGATGTTATCTTTTAGTATCCCTAACGAGGTTGGATGATCGCGGCAGCATGAAACTTCAGATAACTTCATAACTAAAGTCATGTAATAGGATTACCACGACAGTTTTAGGAGTATTTTGGTGGCCCAAATTCTATAGTTTAGGGCGTTGACAGAACCTTGGAGTGTGAAATGGACTTCGTCGTTCCGCAACACTTTAGAAAAACAATCGTCATCTTACCCTGTTTCTTGCACACTCTTTATATATATATAATTATATACAGGGTGTCTTAAAATCCTTGACAGCGGCTTTTATTCCTTAAATATTGATCGTAGATATATACTGTAAATTACAAAATTGCGTAAAAAAAGATGCAAAATGTTATGAAATCGATTAAAACTTTCAAGGGATTAAACTTTAAAGCAATACAAAATTTAAATTTTTATACGGACCCCGTAAAAATTTCCAAATGAGCAAAATGTGCCCCATCCTCTAGTAAGTTCCTGTACAAAATTTCAGAATTTTATCATGAAAATTCTCAAAGATATGTTAAAATAAATTTTGAAAAGGATCCATAGCAAATTAAAATACGAATGTTTACAGCTTCAGTGCAAATGACGCGACGCAGGAATGCATCATAAGAAAATTAAATATGCTTCATATCTTTAGTTTTAAATAAAAATGTTAACAACCATGCTTCCTGAAAAATACTTTAAGATTTTATATCCTGAATTACATCATATAACTTAAAAATAGCACAGTTCGTGAACTTGTAAAAAATCTTATGTAATCTTTCATTAAAAGTAATCGTTTCTTGTGTAATCTTTCATTAAAGTAATCTTTCCTTGTGTAATCTTTCATTAAAGTAATTTTTCCTTTAAGTCATTATTTATTCCCATTTTTAATACTTTTGAACCAATAAAGAGTAAAATTATTATTTATTTATTCAATCATTGCTTTCTTTGTTAATATGTGTACGACCCATAAAGCACGAATATCCGACATGGATTTTTCTCCTTGGGAACTCATAACTCTAGACATCGAAAAGTGGTTTAAGTCAACATTTTTGTAGTTTCATATCTTTGAGAACTTTTTGTAATAAAGTGCTGAAATTTCGTACATGATCTTATTAGAGCATACGGCACATTTTACTCAATGAGAATTTTTTGTACTGGGCCCGTATAAAAAATGAAATTTTGTATTTTTTAAAGTTTAATCCACTGAAAACTTTAATTGATTTCACAGCAATTTGCACCTTTTTTTAGGCAACTTTGTAATTTACAGTAAATGTCTACGATCAATATTTCAGTATTAAAAGCCGCGGTCAATGTTTTTGAGACACCCTGTATATATAATGGTTTCAAAAAACTCCTTGTCATTTCAAGCATGTGTGCAGATTTTTACCTATCTGCCTACATTACTTCGTGAATTATTGAATTTTTAAATGTTAACGGACTTTTGAATCACCCTGTATTATATAGAAATATAGATGGTTTATGGGGATATTCTTAAGCTGCGTTTTTAAGACTCAAGAACACGTAAAGCGTGAAACTTCTTTGAATTCTCGCATTCGAATTTTTCTCGATTAACAATATATTTTCTTTGTATACTTCATATATGAGAAAATAATAAGTAAAACCTTTTATTCAAAATGTTTCTTGCTAACACAACAACTAGTACGATACGTTAACCTTTATAAAATCTAGCTTTTGAATATATAACATATAACAACATATTTATAAAAAAAATCACTCCATATTAAACCCAAATACTTTTTTTTTTGCATCTTCTGAAATAAGAACTGAAAATCATTCAAATAGAAATATTCAACCAAAAATAGATATTTTGACGTTTTGAAATGGATGGAGAAAAGGTCAAAGAGTTTTTCGAACGCAATGTCTTTCTGGAGCTGATAGGGAAGCTATTAATATGCAGCATAACTAGATACTTCTCGGGTAGTTTGATGGCATGTGTCGCATTTATATGTAAATTTAATCATAGAAGTAAAAATTGTAATCGGCAGAAGTATTAAATTAAGATACTCTCCCCTGATTCATGGAAATTCAGATGATTCTTTTATTTTTAGCCGACGAAATTCATATAAAAATATAATTTATTACTCCTTGTATGGTTCTTTGAAGAAAAATGTACGTATATCCAGCATGATATAAATTTATCACTTATATCCAGCATGATATAAATTTATCACTTATATCCAGCATGTATAAATTTATCACGTATACCCAGCATGACGTAAATTTATCACGTATATCCAACATGATATATATTTATCACGTATATCCAACATGATATAAATTTATCAAGTATATTCAGCATGATATAAATTTTTCACTTACATCCAGAATGATATAAATTTATCACGTATATCCAGCATAATATAAATTTATCACTTATATCCAGCATGATATAAATTTATCACGTATATCCAGAACGACACAACTTTATCACTTATATCCAGAATGATATAAATTTATCAAGTTTATCCAGCATGATATAAATTTATAACGTTTATCCAGCAAGATATAAATTTATCAAGTTTATCCAGCATGATATAAATTTATAACGTTTATCCAGCATGATATAAATTTATCACGTATATCCAGAACGACACAACTTTATCACTTATATCCAGAATGATATAAATTTATCACGTATACCCAGCATGATGTAAATTTATCACGTATATCCAACATGATATATATTTATCACGTATATCCAACATGATATAAATTTATCCAGTATATCCAGCATGATATAAATGTATCACGTGTATCCAGCATGATACAAATTTATCACGTATATCCAGTAGGATATAAATTTATCACATATATCCAGCATGATATAAATTTATCACTTATATCTAGTTTGATATAAATTTATCACGTATATCCAACATGATATAAATTTTTCACTTATATTCAGCACATGTGTGCTTATTCGGAAATAATATTTGTTTTTAATCTTTGTCATCATGTCATGTGGTCTTCCCCTAACTTCCTGGCATACTCATTTATAAAAGTGTTATTCTCACTTCACTCCGTTGAATAACATTTGGAACCTCAAGAAAGCAAGGAAAACTCATTTTTTTTTATATTCAGACTATACACATGGGCATTTCGTCCCTATTAGTATTAAGTACTAGTCGCTTTGACAACCAGCAGGTTTGCTGGGATTTAAGGTCGCTAAAATTTTAAAATTATTTATTTTATGTGACTTTCTATTTATGCCTTCTTCGGCTAAACATTTGTGAGCTTCAAACTTTGAGATTCATGTCAATCCTACTGTTTTAGAAGCTTTACACCGTCCTATTCAGTGTGTATTAATTTCCTTACTTTTTCATACTAGCATAAAATGTTTTTTTTCTCTCTAATTTTATAATATTGAGTGAAATATATTGTTAGAAGATATTTTAATAATATTCTTTAAAAAAATTAATTTAAAATTTAAAAATAAATTCTAGCACAAAAAAAAAAAAAAAATAGATTTCAGTGAAGAAATAATATTTTGAATTTTAAGATGAAGTCCACGTCATTTTCGTACTGTAATAATATTTGACAGTTATCGAGGAAAAGTACCGAAACTTTTGTTTCATTTTTAATTAAAACTCTAATCGATATTTTAAAAAATGACACTTTGGTGCGGATTCCCAACTTCTAAAGTATGTATGTACCAAGTTTAATTGCTATAGGTCAAAAAGTCTAATTCCAATCTAATCGATTGCTTGGAGACATGTTGGCCATCTCTTTCTCCTGATCTATCCCCATTGGATTTATTTTGGGGATTAATGAGGCAACTGATATACGAATTATTTAATGACACATACAGAAATCACGTTTAACAAAACTGTGTTATTTCTTGCAAAATTGACACTATACAAGGTTCTTCGAAAGCGTTGCCAATGAAACGTTTCTTTCTTGCGATTCTATTTTAGTACGGAATATTTTAAATTACTCCAGAATGTGAAAATAAATAAGAAACTGAAATTTTATCAATGATGAATCGATTGTTGTCAAATAATTGTTCAAATTTATCTTTAATTACTTGTTCATCAAATAGTATTTTGTAGATCAAAATGATTTTTTATTAAATTCTGCTCATAAATAAAAAAAAATATAAAAAATATAAAAAAGAAGAAGAAGAAGCGGAACTATTAATATTAAATTAATCTCTTGTTTTTTCTATAAATTTCTCATCATAGCAAATAGTTATTATCTTTTTTTTTTACTTTTCTTTTCACTTTTTTTAGCGAAAGGATCCATCGGAAAGTATGAAAAGCTTTACGAAAATTAAAATTTAATTCTTTATATAATGATCTAATTGTAGCTTTTCTTACTTGCTTTGGTTATCACTTTTTTATCTGCCGCTGTTTACCACTCTTTAGAAAGCCATAAAGTCTATGAAAATAAAATGTGAAATTACACTTCATTCTGAAATGTGCTTTAAAACAGCATTCTTTGCATGTAGAAAATGTGCCATAAAACTATTTCATTGATCAATTCCTTCTTCATTTTTCAGGACCTCCTGATCCTGTCCAGAACTGTAGCGTCAGCAACCACACGGAAGAATCACTGATGATCAAATGCCAAGAAGCTTACGACGGCGGCCTACAACAGAGTTTCATTCTGGAGACTTACGACGCTGACCATGTCGTCATGCTGAACAATATGACCAATCCAACGCCAGTTTTCACAGTATATGATCTGACACCAGGAACCAGTTTCGTGATAATAGTGTATGCCTATAACTCCAAGGGTAGAAGTGAACCTAAAATTATAAGAACGAGTACGTTGGCAACGCCCGAAAGCCTTACACAAAGAGGTAAGAGTTGTGATCAGTAAATAGCTTATTAATTTGATTTTGTACAATCATATCCTTGTACTGGAACTCAAAAAGATGAAAGTTATGCATCAGGAGATCGCCATAATTCATAAATACTTGTTAGTAACATTGAGGGCGTCCCGGGTTCGAGTTCCATTTTGGGCATGGCTGTTCTTCTATCTGTGAGGTGTGTGAATGTGCCCCCCCCTGTAAAATGGCGTTATGCAGGCGAATGTAACGCATGAAGTAGCTAAGTCGTTCTCTTGGTCCTAGTTGGCGCTACTGAAGAACCAAGGGACGCTCACTTTGCTTAAATCGCTGACAGCTAACTATCAGTTGACTTGTAAAGTGTCATAAATCACAGCACATTAACACTGAAGTTCAAATTTTGTAATTCATAATTATAAATTAGATCTTGAATTTGCAAGTTTATAAGAAAGAAATGTAATTTTTTTTCCATTGACAGTTGGATATTTTTTTTTATGTCATTACATGTTTCAAGTAAAGAGATTTGGTTATAAAATTATGGTGATTATTCCTACAAATCTTAGCATAGTATTCAAGTTCATGAAGACTCGCGAAAGAGGGGATATGTTCCTTCTTCTGCTATTTACAGGAAACTTGAAGCACTTTAGTAGCCTTTGAGAAAAAAAAAAATTTGACTTAGCACCTTTTCATGGGTTTGAGATCTGATTTCACTTCTTATCTTCTTGTTTTCATGAGATGAGATCATATCAGTTATTGATTTTCATGAGATGAAATCATCAATTATTGATTTGATTTGATATGTGATCATCAATCTGATTAAACTCATATTTAAAACGTATATCAAATTTTATCTCATTAGCTTCTTTTATTATTGAGTTTTTATATTCACATACACATGAATGAATGGACAATGGACAGAGAGAAAGATTTCTTTTATTTGGAAAGAAATATATATATATATATATATATATATATATATATATATATATATATATATATATTGTTACAAAAATTTCCGGGGGTTCGTTTGGATAGTGGGAGTTATATGGTGTGGAGAACACTCAATCACCAGGCGGCAGTAGAAAATAAAACAACGATGTTTATTTACACTAAGACACACAGGACAGCTCAAAGACGACAACTATATACAGCACAGAAGACGATTATCTTCAGCCGAGACGTGCAGCATACAACAGTATACACAGCAGCTCTACTCCATTGCTGCTCCGCTAGTCCCTGGAAGACGAGTTCTTCGCCGTCGCTTCCGACTACTCTTCGACTCCACTGGTCCACAACTCCAATTCACGACTGGTTCACCACTACTCTGCTCTGTCGCTTCCGACTTCTCCTCAATTCGCCGCTGCTCTGCAGCTGCGGTGCTTCCTTTTATAGGTCTCAGGAGGCGGGGCTCCTCTCAACCAATCAGGAACGTTCAAGGCGTATCTCCGTTCCTACTGGACGGACCGGGAAAATTCTCGAAGTTTCGGGAAAAATCTATTTTGGCGCCAAAGTCGCCAAATTCGTCGCCAAATGGTCACCAAGTTTGTCGCCAAGCTCTGGGATCTCCTATGGAACCCACTATGCTGGGAAGCCGCCTCACACATTCGTAACATTATATATATATATATATATATATATATATATATATATATATATATATATATATATATATATATATATATATATATATATATAATCGTCTAACTCCGTCTGTAAGGCTGGGCGTACTTTCGTAGTTTAAAATATAACCCCGGTTCGTTTAATTGCGTCATTACGGGATTTGCAGGTCTTAACTTTTGTTTTGGCATCAGTCAAATCTGCGAGGACGTTTTCCTATGCATAAGGTGACGGAAATTTTGTTGGGTGAGTTTACTTAGACATGAATAAATAAAATGTATGTCGATTCATTCTATTTTCTCTTCACTGTCAGCATTGAAGGTTATGCCCAATATATTCTTTCAGCCTTTTTTTTATTTTGTTTCCAATATTACATTATTTTTCTGTTAGGGCATCATCATTTGCTTCAATCCTATTTTGATGTCAGTGACAGTAAACCTTACAGGTAGAAAAAATCCTATTACAAAATTTTAAATTTTAATATATATTCACACCTAAAGTGTATTGCAGATATATATAAATATAATATGCCGTTACGCATGAATTTTTCTGGAACAACTTTCTTTAGTTAAGCTATGACGATTAAAGCCGGGCAGATATTCTAATTTTGCAAGGGATGGACAATATTTATTCAAAGATATTATTATATTAACTTTTATATAATTACTTTTTAAGCTTTTAAAGAAATCTCGTTTGCCGAAACATCAACACATATAATTCCAAGCATGGGTTTTTTTTTCCCGTTAGAGGAAATTTTTACTCAGATTTATCAACACTTTGCGATGAATTTTTTATTGATGTAAAGGTTTCTTTTTTACTTCCTCCTAAATAAACTATATAAAAATAAAATATAACAATCGGCGAAAAATTCGAAATCGCAATTTTAATGTATCTCCAGGTTTCTGAACACCTTGACACTGAAAAAGCTCATTTTTGTCATTCGATCTCCCTGTCTGGTTTTTTGTCTGTCTTTTAGTAAATCAAAAATGTATTGAGCTAGCTGAATGAAACTTGGTATTTAGTCTTTACTTATTTGATTTCCAAATTTATCGATTTCTAGCAAATCATAGATGAATCCATTCAGAAGTGTATTTCTCCAATTGTTTTAATATAAGTTAACACACCAACAGCAGCTAAACGCAGAAAGCTATAGGGCTAAATTTGGTACACGGATTCACAACCTAAAATGGTGGTGAATTGGCACCAAATGATTTGATCTATCAATCTGCAAATTCACAAACATGCATACACGATAACTCATAAACGTAATAATTTTAATATATGAAACTTAGTATGTGTTTGTGTTTTTGAGCTACAGTTGTAGTTAATTTGATTTTAATCGATCACAATTTGGATTCGTTATATTAACGCTCCTTTTTAGAGCAATCCTAGAGCTGTTTTGAAAAAGATCTCATAGTTTTGACCCATGGTCAGATAAAGAGGATGTCACCTGAAATGTCATCCACTTTTCCAAGCTTCCACACCATACCAGCGGAAAGACATTGAGACGTGATGGATTTAACGTACACCAGATCGGTTTGCACAACGATTCTTCGGTAGAATCGGGTCTCGAATTTGGACCCTTCCGGCTCGGAGGCTGAGAGATTACCTCGAAGCCACCGCAGGCCGTAATAAAAGCAGTTTCCAAAATACACGTTCGATTTTCTGATATTTCTGTATTAATAGCATCTCAGTGATTCGACACCAAAGTCATAAGCATTTCAAAGAACACTTTAGCATAATTCATACAGAGCAATTGTGCGAGAAAGTTTTGGGACGACCACTCCTGCTGGTTATATATTGCGTATGATAGTAAATAATATAAACGCAAACTTTCATTCAAGAAGCAAAAGAGTTTCAATTATTTATATTTATTTTCTATCTTTTCATTCTAAGTCCCGATTTTGTTGTAATCTTTAATTCCACAAGTGTGCTTTCAAATAACCTTTAAATAGTAATCCTAGTAATTGATTAAAAAGAAAACTTATAAGAAATTATTTTCCACTAATTGGTTCTTAACTAAATTGTTGCCATTTAATTCAAATTCCTTTTTCTGGTTATTGTTAGTTAACTATCTAATTATTCTTACTTTTTTCGGCAGAAACAAAACATTTGGTGTCTGGTTTCGGTCAGATTAGATTCGTTTTGAGAAAACAGTAACTTTTTACCCATTAAGCTTTTGTAGTTTTGTTATAGAGAAAATACAATTTAAGTGTCGTAATTTTTCTGTTTAAATGGATTACTTTCAATTATTATTGCAGTTCATAGAAACGGATTTTCTGATTCTAATTACTGATTATTTTCTAATCTCTCGAATAAATTAAAATGAATTTTAACTTTACTATACTCAGTTAGTGTTGGATTTTAATTTACCCATTGCAGTGGAGAATCAATTCTCTTATTCCTTAGAAATGTAATTAATTATCCAAAAGATTCATGCACACCCACACGTGTCATAGAAATTCTAAATCAACACGTGTCATAGAAATTCCTATCAAAATCTTACAATAAAATCCCTGAAGGAAAAAATTTTGATCTCTTCCGCGCTTGTGTCGCGATGTAGACTGACATATATGTTACCCTTATTCTCTGTACGCAAATTATGCTTCCCGTGGTAAAATAAATGGTTTTAAATGTTTCTTCTATCGGCCACGTAAGTTGTGTGTGTGTGTGTGTGTGTGTGTGTGTGTGTGTGTGTGTGTGTGTGTGTGTGTGTGTGTGTGTGTGTGTGTGTGTGTGTGTGTGTGTGTGTGTGTGTGTGTGTGAGTGTGCGTGTGGGTGTAATTTTCCGAAATTTTGGTTTGGACCAAAAATGCAAGAGTCAGTTAATTAAGTCAATGCTTTATTATGAATTTAACTTCTATTTGGCAATGCATTTCAATTTCTTGTAAATGAAGTATACAAAAAAATAAGTAAATTCTTACATACTATTAAAAAAAATTAAAAACTTCAGCAATGAAAATGTGAGTAATCTTCTTGTTTTAAATTTTTCTATGTTTCAAAATGTTTTTCTTTAAGTAACATTTCTTTGCTAGTGAACCCGAAAATTTTGGAACCAGCCAAATCAGAAACTGATAGAAGATGGGAAAATAATATGACTCTTAAAAACTTGAATGTTCCCGACATATTTCAAACTTTGAAAGAAAGGCTTGTTAATCCGACCGTCTTTCCATATGAAAACTGAAAGGCAATTCTAGCGATATAAATGAAATTGGGAATATGGTTTTGATGCAATAATCAATATTTGAATACAACTGTAAATCTACATCAATTCCTGAAGCAGTTTATGACAGCAAAATAGCCTTTGCGTTCCTTTGAAAAAAAGGCTGGCATTGGTATATTGTACAATATTGTGCGATATAACATTATTTAACAATAACAATATTCAACAACATTATATAATAATATTCAACAACATTATATAACAATATTCAACAACATTATATAACAATATTCAACAACATTATATAACAATATTCAACAACATTATTCTACACTGTGAATATTATTTAATAACATACATTTTTGTATAAATATTGTACTTCTAGACAGTTAATACAACAAAACAAAGCGAAATCAAATCATGAATATTGATTTTTTTTGTCGATATTTTTTTCGTCTACATATGAGCATGATAAATCCACAGAAGATTCCAAAAGCTTAAAGGATGAATTTTAAGGCACGATTCCATCATAAATTCGTAGATCTGTGTTTAATATTGGACTTAATCGGTTAATAACGTTGCAATTACAGTAGACTCCCGATTATCCGCGGGCGGGTTATTCGCGCCTCCCGCACTAAGTGTTTTTTTTCCAAGCAAAGAGAAAATGCTTCCAAAGCAAGAAGCCAACACAAATGACTGATTTCTTCAAAAAGCTGTAGTTTTACAGTTATGCTTTTGTAATTACATAATATATGACAGTATTAAAACAGTACATATGTATTCATTTTTCTGTGCATCCTTGAAGCCTCTCGTAAGTACAAAACACTTTTCTGCTTTCATTAATAAAATGAATTTTAAGTTAGTTTTGAATGATATACTAAAATAGTAAGCGTTAGTTAAACATTTCCTGCTGTTTATTTTACGTTTTATTGTACATAAAACGATTTTTCAAAGTCGGAATGACTGTTTTCTCTTTAGCTCTTTTCGGATTATCCGCGGCGGCCACGCCACCCAATTCCGCGGATAATCGGGAGTGTACTGTATTACCACTAACTACTATAACATCTTAATGTTATCTCTGTTGGTAAAAGCAAAAGTGTTTCATGGTGAAAACTTTGGTTTTCCTTGAGACGTTGGCATTTTTCTTGCAACATCTGCTTAACATATGTATGCTATCTATTTTTTATCTATCTGAATCTTCTAATAACTATCCTTTGTTACAAAACGATTTTGTGTTTGGTGTTGGTTATAATTTTAACAATGTTCTGCTCTTAATCTTCAACCAGAGTATAGCATTAATCGCAATTAACTGATTATTTACTATTGCATGTCCTTTTAATTTGGAATATCATTCATCAATATTTATAATGGTAACACCTTTTTTTGTTTAATCTTAAAAATATAACTGCCTAAAGCAAAGTAACCAATCTAACATTTCATCTTTATTCCAAACTGAACTATATACTTCGAATTTTGTGCCAATGAGGAACAAGATCTTGATAATTTCAATTGCCCAATCACTCTTCGAATAAGTACAATGAGAAATATGTGGAATTTTCATCTAATCTTGAAAACATAATTGATTAAAACCATAGAAACCAAAATTAAATTTCGATTTCATTCTAAAATTAGTTATCTACGTCAAATTCTGTACCTGAAAGATCAAACGTTGGAGAAAGTGAATTAAATTGAATCAGAGGCAAAGTTATACATCAGAAAGCTAAATTAGGAAATATTTGTTCTGCCTAACCCAGAATCAATAGCTCAAAAACAACCCAATAAAGATAAATAAAATTTGGATACCAAAGTTTGATAATTGCATCGAATTTCAACCCAGAAGGTCAAAGAAACAAATCCAGAAATTTTCGCCGTGACTTTCAAAAGTGTATGAATCTAAGCTCAAAACTTAATGTGTAAATATAATAGAAAATCTAAGGCAAAGAATTTTCTTCATAGTTATATAAATTTTAGCACCATTCGATGATGAAACAATATTTTAATTTTAAAAAAATGTAAAGTAAATCTTTTTTTATCTGTTACTTTATATATATATATATATATATATATATATATATATATATATATATATATATATATATATATATATATATATATATATATATATCTTGTGTTTGAAATACTCAGCATTTAAACTCCATTTTTTGCATTTTTTTAAGTAGAAAAAAAATTTGAAATCAATTTTTAACATCTGCAAAACATTATATATCAGTTTAACTGAAACCAACTATATAAACTAACATTTCATAAAAAATTGCTAATACTGACAAAATATGTTATTAAAAATTCTAAATGAAGTCACTCTTCAAAAAATGTAAACATAAAATACTAAAGTAAAATCCCTTTTTTTTTCATAAAGTTTCAATACCGAAACTAAATATTTCAGCTAACACGAATTCCCCAAGATAACACAACCACTCAAGTACCTACAGGCACTGACAACACTTTCTTCAAAGAAATACCAATTCGATCCCCTCTTCAGCAGTGAAAATATTAAAATACCAAACCGAAATCCATTTTTTTCAATAAGAAAGCAAAGCACTAACACCAGAACCTTTCCAGAAATTTCATAAGAACCTCATCCTATTCCCAGTGGCCCTTTTCTGGCATTCATTAAATGCAGTAAACCTTTAATGCTGTCACATTATCAGTAATGGTGGTCTAGCATTGCTATTAGCCACTCTTATAATGCCGCCTATAATTCAGAGATACTTTGACATCAATGATCTCCGGTTCCTACCACTAGGGGGCGCTACTGCGGTACTCGTAGGCGAGTCGCCGACAAGGCTTCATGTGCGGAAGCATTAAGGCTCCTCAATAAAAACATATTCACTCTCTTTAACTATGTGCCGTTATTGCAATGATTTATTGGACTGAAATGGGGTTGGCGCGGGGCTCGAAGCATCGTCTGGAGGCTCCTACTGAATAAAAAAATTGTGCAAGGAGGATAACGGCCGTCATTGAATATATTTTTTGGAAACGTTTCCTTTTATGAAGTTATATTTTTCTTAAGTGCGGATGGTTATAGTTTTTGGTCGATGATAAGTTTTTGGATGGATTTCAATGCATATGTGCTTTCTTGTAAATGAGATTAGAAGCATATAGTTTATTTTTGACATTAAACTACTTGTATAGGCCTAAAGTGAAAAGTATTTCTTCTGAAGAGTATGTGGTGTTGAAAATCGCTTTTTTCTACAAAGTAGGACGAAATAAACATAAAATTTATTTTGCTCTTATTTATTTATTTGAAGCAGAACTTATACATTTTTCTTATTTATTTTTTAACAGACCCTCTAAATTATGATTATTTCTTATTTCGCTTAAAGTTAACTTCTATTATTTCACTCTCCTGATGTATTTTAAAAGGAGAGGTGTTACATTAAAAAGAAGGGAATTTTGTAAAAGGTCTTCCAAATCGGTTTTTCAGCCATTCAACGAAAAACCCGACCATATTTTCATTTATTCACTTCTTATATTTTGCACAAGGATTAGACATAATGAAAGTTTTTGATTTGTTTAAATTGCTTTGAATGAAAAAAAAAAACTTTAAAGAATATCAATTTTTATTAATCTGATTTCTGGTAACTTCATTTTTATTCTTGAGACTCTTGAAATTCGGTATTTCTTGATTGGAATTTATGTTTCATAATCGTTTTACTAGCAGCCTTTGGTAACTAACTTGTCAGCCGAGAATCTTTGCAGTGATTATTTTAGTTAAATCTTTTCAGAATAATTTGTTTATGATCCCATCAATAAAATATTCTTAATCATTAAGTGTTATAGATAAAAAATATTTTAATTTTAATAATTTTTCATCGGTTTCGTTTTTTGTATGCATGTATCCTCTTAATGGTGTCAAGTCTCATGATATCAAAGTGACATTAAAATTATACCTCTGCGATTTATTCAGTTACGCATTGTCTTCAGCGCTTTCTAACTTCATATTTTTATTCTTCCAGCAAACTGGACAAAAAAATGAACAGAATCTTTGTTTCTTAACTTTCAGCAATGGAAGAAAACCAGATTTATTAAATATTAGATGAAACAATGAAAATCATTTGAACTTCATTACAACAATGAACTTATTTACTGACAATTATGCAAAAGAAGAATCCTTAAATTCTCAAAATTCGGAAAAGTGCACGGTGATTCAATAATTATCAATAAAAAAACTAGTGTTTTGCATGTTAAAATTATATAAAAATATTTTTGTGTGTTTGTGTAATTATATTCTTTGAATTATCGGGGAAAAAACAAAAAATCTCTCTAAATCTTTAGTTAATTAATATTTCAAATTGCATCGAGTTGGACATTCCTATTTTCTAAAGCGTATATAAACTGCATTTATAGCTGTAGGCTGAATGTTCCGTCATGTTGATCACCGGGGCACCTTTGCAATTCGCACTTTAACATACACATATTTTTTCATAAGAATGCATTTATAACAATTTGTCTGATGTAGTCTTTAAAATTAGAAGTTTGAAAAAAATATAAAATAGCTCATAGTTATAAGCAAATCATTTTGGGCTATTGTTTAAAATTAAAAAAAAAATACAATTTTATATTGTGCATGCCGACAGGGGTATATGTTGAAAATTCATTAGTCGGTTTTTGTTCTGAAAGATAATTAACAGAAAAAATATCTCATGTCAAAATAATTAATATGGTGACTAGCAAAGTCCCAAATATATATTTTAAAGATATATCTATATTTTATACTTTGCCAATAATATTTGACCTTAAATTTTCTGACCTGAATTTGGCCAAAAATGCGAATTCTGACCTTAGCCGTATATTGATATATCGAAGCTTTGTATAATCAGATATCTTTTTTTTAATGAATTAGGTTTTACTTATTAGTCTTTAAAAATATTTTTTCATGTTTTTAAGTCATATTTTCAATTATTTTCTTTCTGTATATCTTTTTGAATGATATGTAAATTAAAGCTTGATTCGAAAGGTATTCCTTAAAAAATAATATTTCTATATTTGCCATATAAGTCCACAAGCATCAAAATCGTATCTAATAATACATCTAAAAATGATTTCGTTCAAAAGTAAATTGAGAAAATAATATTTTTTTTTCTTTTACTTAAACCTTTAGATTAGAGAAAAGTGAAGAATTAGGAGAACTATTGGGATTAATTTGGGAAAATCATAATCTTCTCTCTTTCTTAAAGCATTAAATTAAGAAGATGGAAAAACTAAAGAATAATACGCTATCTCAGCTGTTAATCTCATCATCATTCCGGTTGAAAATATTGCAATTCATTCTAAAAAAAAAAATGGCAATCTGAAATAAAAATAAGGGATACCTCCCCTAAATCAAAAGCAAAATTTTAAAATCTTATTAGAGAAAAAAGTAAATATATCCCTGCATTTCAATATTTATTGTAAAGTTGATTTATATAAAATTGAATTGCTTAATATTATATATCACCTAGGTTAATCTGACTTGTGACAATAAATTATTAGTAATAGCTATCTAAATAATAAATGGATAAGTTATCGTATCAAAAAAAAATAAGTTACTATTTAGCAATCTCTTAATCATCTGCGCTCGAATGGCTACTATCAGACACTATTATGCATCATTTTGACATTTTTTTTTTAAATGTTGATCTTTAAATATACTTACAGAGTGATAAAAGGATGTGAATTGAATTTTCGGTGAAATTTAACTTAAAAAAATGATATACATTTATTTCTTTGGAGTAATAAATAAGTCCCTGTATTTGGTGAATAAATATGCATCGAATTCATATTTCGGTTGCAAAGGGTTAATACAGGTAAATTGGAAATATTATGATTTAAATGATATGAACCACCATCGCTTTTTTCTCAACTTATAAAAATAAAAATAACTGGACCTAGCAACTAATTCTTAGTTAAAATATTACTTTGGTAATAATTAATATTTTGTTGCGAATCACATAATGGTTCCATATGAACAAATTTTCCAATCTTACCTATTTATAAGCTGGTCATTTAAATAAAAATAATTCATGAATGCTTTTAGTTTAACATGTTAGTTGAAACAATCTGCTGTATTACAGTATTCATTTTGCAATTTATCTATCATTATTTATATTTTTCAACTTACACTCAGATTTACCAAGGCAAATTCGAGTCCGAGATGGCGGTATATGATATTTTAAGCATGAGAAAAGATTGAAAAAGGCTCTAATAGTTATAAAAAAATGTGTTTATGTAAATTCGCTTTTTTTTCAGGGAAGATAGCTATATAGATAAACTTAAAAAGCAAAATATTAAATATAAATAAAGTAAAAAAAAAAATAAAGCAGAAAGTGCGGCTCGAACCGAGAACACATAACACATGCGGCATTTATATTGTTACGAATCTGTGATGCGGCTTTCCAGCATAGTTGGTTCCATAGGAGGTCCCAGAGCTTGGCGACCACTTGGCGACGAATTTGGCGACTTTGGCGCTAAATTAGATTATACCCGAAACATCGAGAATTTTCCCGATCCGTCCAGTAGGAACGGAGATACGCCTCGAACGTTCCTGATTGGTTGAGAGGCTTCTAGCCCCGCCTCCTGAGACCTATAAAAGGAAGCACCCGCAGCTGCCGGGCAGTGGTGAATTGAGTCGTGGACCAGTGGAGTCGAAGAGTAGTCGGAAGCGCTGGTGAAGAACTCGTCTTCCAGGGACAAGCGGAGCAGCGACGGAGTAGAGCTGCTGTGTATACTGTTGAATGCTGTTGTGTATACTGCTGTATGCTGCTGTGTATATTGTTGTATGCTGCACGTCTCGGCTGAAGATAATCGTCTTCTGTGCTGCATATAGTTGTCGTCTTTGTGCTGCCCTGTGTATCTTCGTGTAAATAAACGTCGTTGTTTTATTTTCTACTGCCGCCTGGTGATTGAGCGTTCTCCACACCATATAACCCCCACTATCCAAACGAACTCCCCGGGAAATTTCGTAACAATATCATTCTGTCTACTATACTGTACCTCCCGTGCTTCTAAGCGGAACCTGGATATACTTATTCTAATAGTTAGTAATAAAAAAATGTATGTTTATGCGCGAAAAATCGTTTTTTTTTAAAGGAAAGATACCTATATATAGATAAATTTAGAAAGCAAAACTTTATGTAAATATAAAATTTGATCCAAATCGTTCGAGCCGTTTCCGAGATACACAAAATAAATTTATATATGTACACAAAATTGCAATTATACGATATTTCCTTTGTTTGATAGTTGAAATATGTGAACCAATTTCATGTGCTAAAATCGTTTCAAAAGCCAATTTCGGTAATTACAAAATTGAAACTAGATGCAACCAAATGCCGCGTTCGTTTTTAACATCTTTAGCTGAAAATGACGATACTGAGTTCTTTCAATGTAAGAAAAAAATGTCAAAAATGAATATGTTCAATTAAAAAAAGTTTTTCGAATTTAATAACAAAGCATAATTATTATCTCGAAGAATATTTTCCATTAGGTCTTAAAAATTGACGAAACCGATTAATTTTGACTCTCAATTAATTTTGTTTCTATTTCTAAACTTTTACATCAAGTCAAAATCAATAGTTAAGTCATTTTTATCACAACACTGAAGTTATTTCTTCACAAAAAAATTAATTACCGGATGTTTGAATAAAATTATGTCCTCATCCTAGGAAATAATTTCGCCAAGAAAAAAAATATTAAGAATTTTAATAAAGAAACATGTGTACTCATTTTATCAGCATAATAAGCTCAGTTTATGAATGGAGAATTTTTAGCGTTGCAATTAAATACAACTCAAAGGCCAAAGCTGTTAAGTAATCGTTTTTAATTACAAAAAAATCTTTGGAAAAATAAAGTTATTAAGCAATACAAACAGTTTTCGCGCGAAATAATATTTAACTATAGCATTTTATGTTTACTTAAAAATTAATAACGACGCATGTCTTATATCGGTTTCTTCTGTATCGATATGGATATGTTTCATCGATTGTAAAACACACTATGGACTTAATTTTCCAGTAACTAAGTAATTAATGCTTAGGGATTTCAAATTAATGGTTGTTACACATTTTTATGGAAAATATGTGTGTTTGTTTCGTCCATTTGAAAGTCGTTTGGCTGCTGAAAGTAAATATTTGTGGAAAGCAGACGATAAAAAATATGAAAAAAATGGCTTTAATTGCATTGTTTATTTATTTTTTACCCACAACTTGGCAACGTAAGTTAATGATTTTTTTTCTTCTTTTTATTTCGTTTTCTGCCGGTTTTTTCAACGGTAAAAATCAATTTGGAAGCTATTGAAAGACTTGAACTGGAAACCCTGTAACTTATTTATGGAGCTGGTGGAAAAAAAATTCCCAAAGGAGAGGTTTATCTTGAAAGACTTCAGAAAGAAGGAGTAATAAATGAACTGTAATTTGCATAGTAGAGTTCATTTTTTTTTCTTCTGAGTTTATTTGTTCTTTTATAAACCTTGTTGACAGATAATTTATTTTGAAGGCTAGTCAATAGTCGAATAAATTTATACAGCAGTTTGGCTTAAATACCATAGAATGGCTTAGATGAGTGCCAAAAAATTTACATGATGGGGAATATTCAAAATGAATTTGATCCTTAGTAGATGCAAATTATATCTTCACATCATTTAAAATACACGAACTCATTGAGTTTATCATAAGTAATTTAACTGATATAGAATTTTGGACAGTATTTGTATTTTAACCTCATGCCATTGGATAATTTTGTCTTGCGAATTTCAGCTAACAGCTTGCCATTGGTGAACTTTGTCAGCATATCATTGGCGAACATATTCAATAAACAAACATGATAAATTTGGTGAATTCTTTTGAAGACTAATCCCTTATTACATTAAATACCAAATTTTTCGCGATTACTGGTTTCATGTTAACACGTACGTGTCATATTAGTCCTATTGAGTCTAATGCACCTGTACCCATTTGAGTAGCGCCAAGCGTTATTGCGAACGTGTGTGGTTGCTGATGCCGTTGCTGCATCAAGTGAGTCTGACGACTTTGGGTTGCTGCGGCCTTTTTATGTTGCTGCTTCAAGTGAATCTGACGACTTTGGTTGTGGGTAGATGGCGCCACAACAGCTGTACGAAGGTTGAAGCTTCATCGTCCGAGGTCAGCAATGTGGCCGATTGTGATGCGCGAGAATAGAACCTGGGACCTTGTGGCTCGCAGTCCAGTAACATAACCATTATGCAAAAGCAATTGCCCGTGCAGCGTCGTTGTTAACTGGATTATATGCTATTCACCACATAGGTATAAATAATAAGAATGTATAGGGTGTTAAATGCCATACGACTTTTAAATACGATGTATTCAAAAATTAACTCAATAATTTGAATTAGATTTAGCTTTAAATGTTAAAAATTTTTATACATATAAACCGACTTAAGATTAATGTCCCTCCGCCAAAGTTGAATTTTTTGTTGCGGGTTTTTTTTTCATTTTATTTATTTGTTTATCAAATATTTCATGACATTTTTTAGTGTTACTCTTAAAGCCATTTGTTACCAGATCTTGAAGCCATCCAAGATGTTGAATGTTTTTAGTTTTAAGCGTTTCTACGTTTTCCTCGCTCTTAAAGAAATAACCAAGCTTAAAGGTGGATTTCCACCCAGTCAGTTATAAAATTCCAATAGCAAGTCCTTGTCTCGACAAGTACAGAAATGTTATGATAAGTCTTAAGTAGGGTTTACATTCAGCCAGCTATAATCTATCCAAAAAGACAGTTGGAAGTACTTGTCTCGACAAGTACTTCCAACTGTACGGTTTTTGGGCATGCTTGGTCTTTTTGGATAGATTATAGATGGCTGAATGTAAACCCTTCTTAAGACATCATAACATTTTTAACCCTCGTATTTGTAGCCTGTAACCTAGATATTTATCAAATTAAATTTCCAACCTTTGTTGTGGATTGCTTCATTTAAAAAGAATGCAGGAGTTTTAATTTCATGTGTTGCTGAGTCAAGATTTGTGGCTTACGTATTTTAGAACTGTTTCGAATATTTTGCTTGTTGTGTATAAAGCAAGGATGATTTTAAAATTCTCTCGTATTGTAAAATATCTCATGAACAACTGGCTTTCAGAGCTAACTTATTAACTAATTGTCTGACGAAGTTAGACAATGTCCATTATACCGTTGACCCCGAGAAAGTCGAGGACCAGAAAGGGGGGTGGAGTATATGTCCTCCCTGAAAAGACCCAAACAGTCCAGGGTGTGATCGGCAGAAACTTGCTGAGCTTGTCATTTAGAGCAGACCGCAAAGATCTTTCTGCTCTCTAGAAATGAGAGACTTTTAGTGTGACTCCTCGCCAATCTGGAATTGTCGTTCGAGAGGCTCTGTCACAATTGAGAGCAAAGGAAGAGCTCGGCTCTTTGCCCGCATATCATTTAATATTTTTTTTCCTATGAAATTATTATTAATAAAGAGATGCAATTATCATAAAACTTCCTTTGTCATCATAAGCGGAGGAAATATATTCTTACGAATATTTATTATTGCTTACTGACGTCATTTAATCTTATACAGTTAGTTAGTTCTACAGATATTTCAATTGTTGCTGAATGAATACCTAGTTAGTAGTCTTCGGCCTTAGTTACAAATTTGGCGACAAGAATGAAAATTCTCGATTATACAAAAACTTATCCGATAAGTTTAATAGGAGCCAAGATCTGAGATCTAAAGAGTCCAATGCATGGTTTCAGAGATAATAAAAGCGCACAAGAGAGGTAATATCAGTTGAGCGAGTTCTCTCTTTCGAGTTTTGCTCGCGAAATCATTCATCCAATTGCTTTACACTGACCGCTTAGGTATCGTGCAGCTATTTAATCAGCGATACACTGTCTATTAGAGTATTACTGATTTCTACAGATATTGACTCTTGTGAACTCTACCGCGTTTTACTAGCGTGTTATTTTACTTGGGGAATAAAACATCATTATATATAATCGAGTTTGTGGGAGTTCGTTGTGCAATAATCGGACATATTTTCTTAAAAACGTAAAAAAAAGTAGAAAAGTTAGCTGCCGATTGCAATAATCTTTACGATATTATTTAAATGAAGACTTGCGTTGTGTTAAAGTGAGAAAAAAATCAAAGGGGGTATAGTCCCTCCAATGCTTTCCCGCATATAATCATACAAAATTTTTATCTCAGAGAACGCCTTGCATGCTATTGGCGTATAATAGTTAACAAATATTTACCTTTGGCTTGAATTTAGAATTTTTACTGAATCCATCCCCGATTTGCGGTTTATAGTGTCTAAAAATCGAACTTGTGCTTTCTATTCGATTCTTCCAACAGATTGAAACACAAATTTGACACAGAATTACACTTGTAATATCGAAATCACGTACCAAATTTGATATATTTAATTCATTGAGTTTTTCAGCTATCGAGTTTACAGGTTTCTGAAAGTACAGATGATAGACGGTCACCCTCTTATTGGATTTGGTACAAAATTTGATAGAAATCGACACTATGGAAGTTAAATACAGTAGAATCCCGACTATCCGCGCCTGCCACACAGTTTTTTTTTTTTTTTTTGACTGATTTCTTCAAAAAGGTGAAGTTTTACAGTTATGCTTTTGTAATTACATAATACATTACAGTATTAAAACAGTACATATGTATTAATTTTTCTGTGTATCCTTGACGCCTCTCGTAAGTACAAAGCACTTTTCTGTTTTCATTAACAAAATGCATTTTAGGTTAGTTTTGAGTGATATACTAAAATATTTAGCGTTAGTTAAACATTTTCTGCTGTTTATTTTACGTTTTATTGTACATAAAACGATTTTTCTAAGTTGGAATGACTGTTTTCTCTTTTTCTATACCCGTTTTTAACTTTTTTTGGATTATCCGCAGCGGCCAAGCCACCCAATTCCGCGGATAATCGGGAGTGTACTGTATATCAAATTTAACTTCCATAGTGTCGATTATTCGACACTATGGAAGTTATAATATTGTATGAATATTCGACAGACAATCGACTCCGTATTTTATGCCGACGGATTTTAAAATCCTCCGGGCTTTAACGCATGCGTTAGGATGTGTTTAATTCGACAAAATAGGGGTGAGAGGAAAGGAGGAGATGTTTACATTTAGCGATAAAGTAAATTCCTCAAATGATGCAAATCCTTCCCCGTGTACCCCTTAGTTAGATAGAACTGTCGAAAAGTAGTCGTCACAGAATACTGAAACGAACAATTCCGAATTTCATCTATCAAGCTGTTTTCGTTTTGTAGTTATCGTGTTAACTTATATTCAAGTAGCTGGAAACAGAATTCCTCTGAACGGTTTAGTTTAGTTTAGTTATAATAACGTCCCGTTGTAAAGCAACACTATGGCTATTTTGGGATGGACCTCGTAATGTTGAACCACGGTCAGATGACGAGGACAACACCTGAGCTGGCACCCCCCTCTCCACACCACACCGCACCAGGGGGAAGTCATTTGGCATGACGGATTTAAACGTATAACAGAACCCCTTACACGACGGTTCTTCGATGGAATGGGGTCACGAACCTGAAAACCTATGGCTCACACGCCGAGACCTGACCACCAGGCCAGCGCGGCCTCCTTTGAACGGATTTTGTTCAAAATGTGATATAAATCTGAAATTTTGGTGTAAAGAATGTATATAAAATTCCAACAGTGTAACTCAAAGCGTTTTTTATTTGTTTTTGTCACAGACAGAAAGACAGACAGACAGACGGATCTGTTCCAAAAAATTTCTTTTTGAGTATAGGGAGGTCTAAAACGTTGAAATTCGTCAAAATCTCGGTTCCGAAATTTTTAAAGATTACTATACTTACCTTTAACTACGTATACGAGAAAATTATAAATATTTTAAAATAATGTTAATAAAAGAAGATTTAAATTTTAAAAATTATCATCGCTATTTTAATAAATAGCACCAGTATTTTCATTTCACTTTACGCAATATTATTTCCCCACTTTCTAAAATATTCTATGTTTAATATGCATCTAAAAGCACAGATTTCATTTATCTGTTTTATCGAAAATAATCTTCAAAATTATTACGAATTTTGCGGTGAATCTTGAGAATCGTGTTCGATTATTCCGCAAATAAGCCACAAAGGAAACAAATTCAAACTCATATCATGTGATGAACGAGTGAAACAAGTTTCTGTCACGTAGTTGCGGTGATTTCTACAGAATCCACAAGTATTCTGGAGAGCTAACAAGCATTGTAATTCCCAGTACTTCTACATTATTATATTTGCAAAACTTACGAATCTTTTCTCTTTGCATTTTCTAGAATCAACGTAAAAGGGAATTAGAATAGCAAAATTAAAATCAAAAATATTCTTCCTACAACGACGCACATATTAAAACTTTCCCCTCCCCTAGAGATATAAACATCGCGCGCAACCCACGCACAACTCTTCGCGTGGTTTCACTTACCCGAAAACCAACTCGAAAACACAACACAGATGAAGCAGCAGCAGCTGCATGCAGAAACCAGAAAATCGAAATGAAATATTCAAACATCTGCAGCAGAGGCTGAAAATTATAATCTTTTGTAAGGACCCCTTTCTCCAAATCAAGACATTCGATTATTTATTCAACTAAAATTGGGGAGAGAAGAGGGATAAGAACTCTTGAAAGCTAATTCTCATTCATTTGACGTTCCTCTCTCATTCGCTTCCTTTCACTTCAAATCTACTTAAGAAGACTCAGCGTTTCAAAATTTTAATCTGCTTGCATCCGTTACCTAACACAGTTTTCACCGTCTTTCGAGTTCTTGACATTTTCACTGCAACTTTGACGGTCTAAATACGCAGAAATGAACCAGCACTTCTCACTGAATATGCAGGAAAGGAACATGACAGCGTCTTGATATCTTGCGCATCTCTATCAGTTATTCGAATTTTCAATCGCGAAGGCAGAAGATAATTTATATCAATTAGGGATTGCGACTTTGTGTGATGGGAGTGGCATTTGCATAAATCGTTTGAGGGTATAATGTATAGTAATGTGGATTGAATGTATTAGTTTCCTGTAAGATGTTTCGTTTGAAGAGCGTTACAGTGACATTGTGGATTTGATACTAAGTCAGAGCACTCTGGAATTCAATTAATAATATATATATTACTAATTAGTTACATATGTATACATATATTATTCCTAAATAATATATAAAGATACATGGGAGGAAAGAAAAAACTTTTTTTAAGTACAATATATTACGGTAAGTGCACAAATACCAACAGCCAACATCGATAGATTGATAGTATCTAGCAAGATATTGACGTACTCTTACGAAGATGTCTGGTGCTTCGTGAACAATTGCATCAACAACTAAAAGTTTTGCAAAAAGGCTTTATAAAAAACGTATCACTCTTTCTCATATGTTAAGATTCTTTACCCTCTCAGATCAAATACTCTTTTTCTCAAAATGTATGGAATGTAGGGCCGTAAATGAATTGTATGGGACTGGAGAAAAATAGCTCCTGAACTGTAGAACTTTAACATGAATCTGGAATGTTTATTGAATCTATCGTGTGAATATGTATTTTGGATGCCTTTTTTTCGACCGATTAGAAACAAAATTTCACTTAGAACTACAATCGTAGTCTCAAAATCACTTTTTAACTTTGATATATTTGTCATTGCGTTTCAAAGGCATCACATTCACATGCGTGCAAAAATATAGACTTCAGAAGATGAAGTGTTTAGCGAATTTCGTTCGAAATTTGGTACGAAATATGTTTAGATGTTAAACCTATCTAGCTCAATATGTTTTCAAATTATCTAAATTATTTTTAATCGGACAATCAAATGCACAGACTTCCAAGAAATGGAGGATTGCCATGGCCTGGTGGTAAGGTGTCGGGTTTGGAAACTGGTGGGTTTCAGGCTCGAAACTCGCTTCACCCGAAGAACCCTCATGTAAGCGTGTCTAGTGCGTTATAAGTCCGTCCGGGCGAAACGTCCTTTTGCTGATGCGGTGTGGAAGTTTGAAGAAGGTGTTGCAAGCTCAGGTGTCTTCCTCGTCATCCGATCATGGTTCAAAATTACGAGGTCTGTTCCAAAGTAATCTGGCATTGTTTTAAAACGTAATGTAATTGGACTGAAGTGAACAAAGAATTGGATTTCACTGAAAATTTGTAGAAAGATAATCCAAGTGCCAAATTTAATCCTACTCACTCAAACAGGTTTTGAACTATCGCGGTCACAGTCAAGCAGAAATGTGTTTCTTAAAATCAGACAGGTTGAAACATTGAAATTCACCAAAATCTCAAATTCGAATTTTTTCCCTTTGTTTTTGTATACAAAAAAGTTTTTAAAAAATCCCTCAACTTTTTTTTAGTAATTGAAAACATTTCATAAATGCTTTTAAATTTACTTATATTATTTCTAAGAGTTTCATTTCTATAATGCAATCTTGTTTTGACATCCAATTATCTGATAAACAAAAATGCTTTTTATCATTTAATAATCTAAGAAATACGACTTTTCAAAGCCATCTTGATTTACATCATTTTTTTTTTAAACTATGGGTTTCATTTCAAGTTCAAAAACAACATGTTTTTCTTAAAATATTCATTAAATCCCATCGGAATCTAAATCTTACAATAACAAATCCAACCTGTTATCGCCAATCCAACCAATCAAAACAGACAAACTTCTTAGGAATTTCCTAGACAATAAGTATTTCAACAAATGTCGAAAACAATTCCAATTCAGCAGAACAGAACGCTTCACTGCTACAGCGCTATCGGCCTTCTACTGCACAAAACAGATAAGACCACGTGATTTGTTCCCTATCTAATCATGGCAAAGCATTCCTAGCCAATAAGGATTCAGCTATGAGAAGGCAAATATTCGTTGCAGAAAAGGAATACATTCTAGCCCCATCCTTTGTTTCTCACAAACAGAAATGACATATTCTCGAATTTACTGTGTAGCACCCACCATCTGTGTAACGTATTGTGTACATAATGTTTGCCTCTGATGTATTCTGATTCGTGGCAACTGGAAATCGTCCGTCGAGAGGAAAAATGGTGTAAGGTTAGAAATTGGTTTTTGATAGTGGTATTAAAGTTACAAGAAAGTGATTCGTTCTCTTTTTTTAAAAGCGAATTTTTGGTAAGGCAAATGTTTCTTATCTGTTGAAGTAGTGAATGATTAACTTTAAGGAAAAGGGCAACAGTAAGGAATTTTGTCTTAAAGAAAAAATCTTTTCAGATGCAAATTTAGTATTTATTCCAACGTAATAGAATTTGCTTAACAAAGTCCGATGTATCCGAATAGGTTTTAAAGATGCTTTTTCCAGAAAAATATGAATTTTTTTAACTATTTTTTATGCTCTGAAAATAAAGTTTAAACTTCGTAGATTCTAAATCAGACTTTGCTTTTGATAAGGTATTGGAATTATAGATACAGTAGTTTCAATAATACATAATAAATAAAAAATGAAATCGGAAACAGTGGAATTTTTAATCGAAAATGGGTGATTTATTTTATTTCTATCGTAAAATTCTTTAAAATAATACTTGATATGTTTATATTCACTCTATACCTACTCAGCAGTAGTTTGCTATTTCTTGGTATTTCTGTTAACAAAAACGTGAAAACAAAGTCCAAAGTATCCGAATAGGTTGTAAAGATGCTTTTTCAAGATTTTTTTTTTATATGATCTGAAAATAAAGTCTAAAACAGACTTTCTTTTGATGGTACGATAGAACTATAGATACAGTAGCTTCAATGATACACAACAAAAGAAAATGAAATCTGAAACAGTGGCATTTTTAATCGAAAATGATTCATTTATTTTATTTTTACCGTAAAATTCTCTAAAATAATATTTTATATGCTCATATTAACTCCCTACCTATTCAGCCGTAGTTTGCTACTTTTTAGTATTTCTGTTAAAATCACGCGAAAACAAAGTCCAGCGTATCCGAATAGGTTATAAAGATGCTTTACCCAGAAAATTTTGATTTTTTATGATCTAAAAATAAAGCCCAAAGTTCGTAGATTTTATCTATGTAATATAGAAACTATAGATACTGTAGTTTCAATAATACACAACAAATAAAAATTAAATCGGAAATACTGGAATTTTTAATCGAAAATGAATGATTTGTTTTATTTTTAACGTAAAATTCTCTAAAATAATATTTTATATGTTCATATTAACTCCCTACCTATTCAGCCGTAGTTTGCTACTTTTTATTATTTCTGTTAAAAACAAGCGAAAAAAAAGTCCAGCGTATCCGAATAGGTTATAAAGATGCTTTACCCAGAAAATTTTGATTTTTTATGATCTAAAAATAAAGCCCAAAGTTCGTAGATTTTATCTATGTAATATAGAACTATAGATACTGTAGTTTCAATAATACACAACAAATAAAAATTAAATCGGAAATACTGGAATTTTTAATCGAAAATGAATGATTTGTTTTATTTTTAACGTAAAATTCTCTAAAATAATATTTTATATGTTCATATTAACTCCCTACCTATTCAGCCGTAGTTTGCTACTTTTTAGTATTTCTGTTAAAAACAAGCGAAAAAAACGTCCAGCGTATCCGAATAGGTTATAAAGATGCTTTACCCAGAAAATTTTTATTTTATATGATCTAAAAATAAAGCCCAAAGTTCGTAGATTTTATCTATGTATTTTTATATATGTAGTATAGAACTATAGATACTGTAGTTTCAATAATACACAACAAATGAAAATGAAATCTGAAACAGTGGCATTTTTAATCGAAAATGATTGATTTATTTTATTTTTACCGTAAAATTCTCTAAAATAATATTTTATATGTTCATATTAACTCTCTACCTATTCAGCCGTAGTTTGCTACTTTTTAGTATTTCTGTTAAAATCACGCGAAAACAAAGTCCAGCGTATCCGAATAGGTTATAAAGATGCTTTACCCAGAAAATTTTGATTTTTTATGATCTAAAAATAAAGCCCAAAGTTCGTAGATTTTATCTATGTAATATAGAACTATAGATACTGTAGTTTCAATAATACACAACAAATAAAAATTAAATCGGAAATACTGGAATTTTTAATCGAAAATGAATGATTTGTTTTATTTTTAACGTAAAATTCTCTAAAATAATATTTTATATGTTCATATTAACTCCCTACCTATTCAGCCGTAGTTTGCTACTTTTTATTATTTCTGTTAAAAACAAGCGAAAAAAAAGTCCAGCGTATCCGAATAGGTTATAAAGATGCTTTACCCAGAAAATTTTGATTTTTTATGATCTAAAAATAAAGCCCAAAGTTCGTAGATTTTATCTATGTAATATAGAACTATAGATACTGTAGTTTCAATAATACACAACAAATAAAAATTAAATCGGAAATACTGGAATTTTTAATCGAAAATGAATGATTTGTTTTATTTTTAACGTAAAATTCTCTAAAATAATATTTTATATGTTCATATTAACTCCCTACCTATTCAGCCGTAGTTTGCTACTTTTTAGTATTTCTGTTAAAAACAAGCGAAAAAAACGTCCAGCGTATCCGAATAGGTTATAAAGATGCTTTACCCAGAAAATTTTGATTTTTTATGATCTAAAAATAAAGCCCAAAGTTCGTAGATTTTATCTATGTAATATAGAACTATAGATACTGTAGTTTCAATAATACACAACAAATAAAAATTAAATCGGAAATACTGGAATTTTTAATCGAAAATGAATGATTTGTTTTATTTTTAACGTAAAATTCTCTAAAATAATATTTTATATGTTCATATTAACTCCCTACCTATTCAGCCGTAGTTTGCTACTTTTTATTATTTCTGTTAAAAACAAGCGAAAAAAAAGTCCAGCGTATCCGAATAGGTTATAAAGATGCTTTACCCAGAAAATTTTGATTTTTTATGATCTAAAAATAAAGCCCAAAGTTCGTAGATTTTATCTATGTAATATAGAACTATAGATACTGTAGTTTCAATAATACACAACAAATAAAAATTAAATCGGAAATACTGGAATTTTTAATCGAAAATGAATGATTTGTTTTATTTTTAACGTAAAATTCTCTAAAATAATATTTGATATGTTCACTTTCTGCCTATTCACATGTTATTTGCTAATTTTTGGTATTTCTATTAAAAAAAGCGACAAACAAATTTGTTTCCAGCGCATTTAGATGAACGATTTTACAAGTAGAATATCTAAATGCATTTTCTAAAGAATAGATATTTCGCAGTGATTGATTCAAGAAAAACATGATATCTCAAAATAAATTCAATAAAGTTGTATGAAATTTTGTAAGCATGCATCCTTTTTGAGTGTGATAGACCACGAATTTTAAGATAGCTTCGTTTACACTTGTTTTACAGACGCTTTAAGATCAAAACATAGACAAATTTGGGCAAAAAGTTATTGACAGTAACTTCAAATGCTCATAATTTTTATTTTTTGGTCTGTTTCATTTCATGGTGTTTGAGCTATTATTGGTGAAATAAATATTAAATAGTTATATTATTTTTTTAATTTATTCTGTTTTTCCTAACATTGAAAATTTTGCTAAATTTTCATTAAATAATCAGTTTTTTTTTTCAAAAAATTAAGGCAGGGAGTGTATTTTTTCTTCAAATAGTGACCTTTCATGCCTTTTTTAGCTATGTAGTACAAAAAAAGCTTTCTGTATCATTTTTTAAAAATTCGTCACCGAACCTAGTCGTATACCTTAAACATAAAACCATTCTATTATATTTGTAGAAGTGAATTATTGAAATTTTTACTTGTGTTTCATGAATTTACTTATCCGATAATACTAGCGGAAAAAAATAATTAAGAATAAGTATTATCAAATGATGCAGGAACCGCGGAAGCCAGGTGTTAAGACTTCAGCTTTATGGCTGAAAGGGGCCCAAATTCGAGATACGTTTTCGCCAAAGATCCGCCTTGTAAGCGAGTCCATGCAAGTTAAGCTCGTCGAAGCTCTCCTGCTATGTATTTGGCGAAAAGATATAAGATAGGTAATTGTACTCATCATTTGACTGCAGATTCAAAATTATGAGGTTATTCTTTTTAACCATTTCATTTCTATTCCTACCAAATACTGCCGTGAGAATTCTATACTAATGCGCTATGTTTTGCCTTATTATTTTTTTTTATCCAACGAAGAATGCTTGCATCTTGTATCTTTGCTTTGAAACAGAAACCAGCCAAATAATGGCTGATTAGCAAAAAACTTCAACGGTCAGATCTTTTCCGGTTAGTAGTAAAAGAGTTAAATTACCCTAATGATGCTTCTAAACGGGACGTTAATTTGATTAAACTTAATTAAACAAAAATGAATTCTTGAATAAGGGAAAATTTGTTGCATTCAAATAACACAGGTTATAAGCATTAAACAGCTGCTGAAGTTAAGTGGTCATAGTTTTGTCCAGCAGCTGGAGGGTACTATGTTAAAGTCTTGATTCCATGGAAAATACACCTTGCTTATAGATAACTGCTTCTTATAAGCTAATGATTAGTATGGAGTTGAGGTGACCGATGAGTATAGAGCATATAAATATGATTCGCACTATTGAAAGAGTGTTTGTTCAAGAACTCTTTTAGGCCATTATTTCGCGGTTATTTCATGTCGCTGGAAAGAAGTTTACAGAATGCTGATGATTACATGAACATGTGGTCCCCTCGAAACTTTCTCGCTTTCTCTCAAATAAAGGAGCTATCCAAAAAACGTCTTGAATGACATTGGCGTACAACCGTTACGAAATATCAACCTCTGGCGCGAATTTAGCATTTTTACTGAGTCTGTCTTCTCATCCTTGGCGAGTTGTTTCGCGATTCATTCCTAGCCTACGGTTAATAAGCATCCAAAAATCGAATTTGTATTTTCGGCACATTTTTCTCAACCAATTGAAATGAGGCCGCGGTTGCCTGCTGGTAAGGTCTCGGCATGTGAGCCATAGGGTTTCAGGTTCGAGACCCGATTCCACCGAAGAACCGTCGTGTAAGGGGGTCTGTTGCACGTTAAATCCGTCATGTCAAACGTCCTCCCGCTGGTGTGGTGCGTCGTGGAGAGGGGGGTGGCAGCTCAGGTGTTGTCCTCGTCATCTGACTGCGGTTCAAAATTACGAGGTCCGTCCCAAAATAGCCCTAGTGTTGCTTTACAACGGGACGTTGATATAACTGAACTAAACAACCAATTGAAACAAAAATTTTATACAAAATTGCGCTTGTAGTCACAAATTCTCATACCAAATTTGATATATATTTAAATCATCACGTCTTCGAGATATCATATTTATATGTTTTTGAAAATACAGATCAACAGGCGGTCAATTCCTTGATTGATTCGGCTCAAAATTTGAAAGTATCTTGACTATAGATATTAATTCTGAGTGTCAAATTTTATCCATCTACTTCTTTTCGTTTTGTAGTCATCCTGGTAGATTATATTCGAACAGCTGGACAGACAGTCTTTCTCTGAGCGGAATTTGCTCAAAATTGGATAGGGTATAAATTTGGTATAAAGACCGTATACCAAATTTCTAACTCAAAGCGGTTTTGAGTCATCTTTATCATAGAGATACGGGCATTTTTCAAAAATGTGTTTTTCGAACTCACGCAGGTCTAAAATGGTAAGATTCCTCACAATCTTGAGTTCGGAGTTTTTGACGATTACTATTGTTAAGAATCTGTAATGCTACTTCCCAGCATAGTTGGTCCCACCATCGGAAAGAATGTTTTACAGTCATCGGTATTGGGCGGAATCCGGTGTCGCGTCGGAGCGTCCCGGACCTTGGCGACAAACTTGGCGACTTTGGCGACAAAATAGATTATACCCGAAACATCGAGAATTTTCCCGATCCGTCCAGTAGGAACGGAGATACGCCTCGAACGTTCCTGATGGGTTGAGAGGCTTCTAGTCCCGCCTCCTGAGACCTATAAAAGGAAGCGGCCGCAGCTGCTAGGGCAGAGTAGTCGGAATAGACAGTAAAAAAACTGGCCTTCCAGAGATAAGCAGAGCAGCAACGGAGTGAAGCTAGTATTGAACCAAGCTGTGTGCTACTGTCTGTCTGTCTTGTTATATGCTGCTGTGTATGCTGTTATTGCTGCACGTCTCGGCTGAAGATAATCTTCTTTTGTGCTGTATATAGTTGTCGTCTTTGTGCTGTCCTGTGTGTCTTCGTGTCAATAAACGTCGATGTTTTATTTTCTACTGCTGCCTGGTGATTGAGCGTTCTTCACACCATATAACATCCACTATCCAAATGAACCCCGGAAATTTCGTAACACTACACTTTCTCTATACTACGTACACAATAAAGTGATAAGGATTACAAGTTCATACCTGCGTTTCATCGGCTGTATTGCACTGTTGCCATTAATAAAAGTCCAATTTCTGTAGAATACCTGTTATTTAACATCATTCAAGGAAACGCCGCTTATCTTTCACTGTACAATTTACTACAGTTGTCAGCACTATCAGAGGTTTCTGTAAATTTTTAAAGTTTTCGGTTAAACTTTTTTTCCATTTTCTCATAATGTGATCTTCAATTATTTTACTTTTAGAACGAAACTATCGGGAGAGTTCTCCCGAAACTTTTTCGCATTCTACATGTTAAAGATATTGACTCTAGTCATTCACAGAAAAACTGTAAATCTTAAGTAATGCCACAGCGGACATACAAATTCATAGACATTTAACTGTTTTAAAGATTTCTTTCGAGGTTTGATAAAAATATACTTTTCAAATATTATAACTGTTACCAAATTTCATTTGTTTAAGTCTTTGCATATTTGAATATCATATTTATATGCACTGAAACGTACGACCAACAGACAATCAAGCTCTTGTCGGATTTTGCTTAAAATTTGATATAGATTTACACTTCGGATTTTAAATATGCGTTAATGTTAAATGTTATGTGTTAATAAATGTTAAATGTTAATACATGTTAAATGTTATGCGTTAATAAATGTTAAATGTTAACACATGTTAAATGTTATGTGTTAATAAATGTTAAATGTTAATACATGTTAAATGTTGTGTGTTAATAAATGTTAAATATTATGTTAAAAGGTTAAATGCTAAATTTAAATGTTATCCGTCTAGCGTTATACCTTTTATGGATATCTTGCTCATCTGTACTCAGATAGACAACCAGATAAAATGTGTTTTATGATCACATGAAGATTTGATTCTTGGTAATTCATCAAATTTTCGAATTCTTATTATTTGACGATTGCGATATTTTCTATTTATATTTTTATATATTCGAGAAGTTATATATTTATATATTCGAGAAATTCATAAAAAATATTTGAATAAGATATTAAAAATTGTTATTGTTGCTGTTTTTTACTGAAAAGTTTATTTTTCCCTTTCGAGAAAAGGAACTTACTTATTATTAGAGGCTTCACTATCAGCCCTTTAGCTCTGCACTAACTCTATTTTATAAAATGTAATATATTAAAACGAAAAGAGTTTTAAATATTTTAAGACAACTGTATTTTTTCGTTTCGATTTTCCTGCCATTTCAAAAACAACTTGCGTGACTTGAGTGAATTTACGTGGGCTTTTAAAATATAGTTCAAAATTAAATTACAAACTCGTTCTGAATTTTAATTTCCCGTAAAGTTGAGTTATTTCCGAAATAAAAGGGATTTTTCCATATTCAAAATGTCAGTAAATACTCCTACGCGATAAGAGAACTATGTATTCTCGTGCTATTTTCGCAAAACAAAAATCTATCAAGGAAATTTTAATGTGTTTAAGTGCATAAAGCTATAAAAATTTACTTAGCTCCTAAATTAGAAGTTTAATGTGACTTTACTTAAAATAGTACAATAAATGGACTAAAGAATTTTGAAATGCAATATTATTTATTAGTGGAACAAAATTATTCTATTTAATCCCTAATAGATTTGCTACAGTATTGCAAAATGTAATCTCTTTTTTGTTACCCAGAAAGAGTTGGCGAAATTAGGATTCTTTAATTCATATATGTCTGTAAGAATTAAATTTCCGGCGTTCTAGCCGAAGGGTAGCGCGTCTTCCTCTTGATCTGGGCGTCGCGGGCTCGAGTCCTAGTTCGCACACGGTCGTTCTTTTCCCTGTGTTCTATCTGTGAGGCGTGTTAAAGTAAAGGAGTTGTGCAAGTGAGTGTTGTCTTCATATGAGCTAAAGTCAGACTTCTGCCCTTTGGCTTCTCATGGGTCTTCACGCTCAGAAGCTACTGCACCCCTCGTTCTCCGATCTCTTGGGCTTGGTTTGAATTGGCGTTTAATCCAAGGGGGAGAAGCAACAACAAAAGAATTAAAAGAAGACAAGAGGATTTGAAATTAAGGCAGTAGAGAGTTTCACCCTAAAAACTTCTCAAAACAATTCTGTACTAGATATTTTTCGATATTAGTACAGATTTGTTCGATTGACGCTGTAATACTAGCTAAATTTAAAACAGCTTGTGGAAACTTCTGAAAAGAAAGAGCTCTGAAAAACAAAGTGAATCGTCCGTAGATATTAATTACAAAAACCCATCGACAGCTACTTGGCATCAAAAATTCCAGTTAGAAAGATTTGCTGTAAATATTTTGTTCGGAATTTTGAACAGCTCACTTTTGCCCGTTTTGCCGAACGGAATTGCCAGATTTTTGCAAAGAAAATTTTGCCAAAATCAATGAAAGTAGCTTTTGTCTTATATTAAAATATGGTTTCAGCAGGGTTCATTCAATCTCTTATATACATTTTGTGAACACTGAAATGCAACATTTAATCAATACTAAATATTATATAGCTTTTCCCTACATTCCCGGAATTTGCGTTTCATCTAATCAGCCTTTGAAGCCTTTCTATATTCACCTGAAACTCGTGGTATTTGGCATCCTAATAAACGTTGTTTTATATCTTTTGAGTTAGTCTTTGTGTATCAAAAGGATTCTGGTTACAATGCCACGCATGTATTACATCTGGTAGGGGCTAATATTCTTTTTATATCCACAAGCTGATTATGCCGTGTCCTGGAAGTTCCTGGTTGAATCACCTATTATGTCAGGAATATGTTATCTCCAATAGCTAATTGTTTCTTCTATATCCATATGTTGAAAAATTCTTCCAAGAAGCATCCTGAATATTTTTTATTGCAATCGGGCTTGTGTTACTTTCGGCCATGCTAATTTTTTCTTCTATATCCAAAATCAAAATTCTTGTTTAATCATTATTATTAATAAAAGGCAATTCATTCAATTAGGCGCTTTTTCTTGAATAAGGCATCCCCATTTCCAGGTTCAACTTACTAAATAATCTCAATGTCATGCTATTGCTCTAGTTAATGTTCTATCTGGAGGTTAAGAACCTTGAGTTCAAGAACTCCGTGACACACCCACAAATTGACAAATCAACACAATTCCTCGTGTCATCCTTAGTTTTATTCTTCATTTATCCTATTTTTACTTGTTAATATATGGTGAGGATATTTAAACGTCTTTTAATATCTTTAATTAAAAACTTTAATAAGTGTTTAATTAAAGTAATTTGTTTAAGTACTGTTTAATTTCCAGTAAAGTGTTTAATATATTTAATTAAACACTTTACTGGAAGTAATTCTACGTCTTTTTAGCAGTCTATCTAATTACTGGTGTCTTTAAAAAACCTGTTAGTCGATTTTCCATTGATTATACGACATAAAACCTGTAGAGAGATTATCAACAGGAACGGGAACCTTGATATGCGGAAATAATTTAAGAATACGAAGTTCATTTAAGAAATATCCCACCGCGTAACTGCGAAATGGAAAACAACTAACTCAAACTTTTCTTTTATTTCCAAATATATCTTGACATAGTTAAAATTTTTTGTGGCTCGTAATTTAAAAAATTACTATGTGTATATTTTTATAAGAATACATTTTTATATGAATTTGCTCTTGGTGGAATTACACATTCATTATTTAAGATAGGGAATAAAATACTATCAATTTTCAAAGCACGATAGTTAATTAAATCGTCAATTATATATAAGTTAATTCAAATTATGCAGTTTTTCCACAGTAATTTCGGAACTATTTATGTCCCAAGAAATATTTTTATACCATCTTAAAATTCATTATTTTAACTTTTCAATGATTTTTTTTGCATCTTTTCTTATCATTAATTAAGTTTAAAATTTTCAAAATTTAATAAAATGTTTCATACAATAGATAATTTTAAAATAAGGAAATTTACAGATATTCCGTCGTTGAACGTTATTTTCTCTAAGAAGTTTAACTACTCTGCCTTAAAAATTTGATCATTTTCTTTTATTTCTCAAATATATATTTAAAAATTTTTTTTATATTGGTTTGAAAAAAAATATTTCTTTACAATATCAGCAGCATTTTTCTTTATTGTTGTTTGTTGTTGTTGAAGAACGAAAATATAATCAAAGAACTCTTGCCAGATAACTTGAACATATTTCTTGAAAAACACTGAAATAAAAAAGTAAAAGCAAACGATTAACAATTTAAATCAGAAATAACTATCGATTTGATTTATCGATATAAAAAAGATCAAATGTTAGCAGTTTTTAAATAATCGTCTGCTTTTATTGACATTTTCATTACATTTGAATATGCTTCAAAACATGAAACAATTTTCTGTTTTATACAATAATAATTTTTATGTTAAAAATATTGGATATGAGAAAATTTAAATCAAGCAACGCTCCTATTTCGGTGTTTTGTAATTGTTTTTTTTTTTCTGTATATTAAGTACGAAAAGTAAGTTAAGTATCAATCTCTATAAAAATTGCTTGAAAATACTTAAAATTCTCAATTTCAAAACACAAAATTAAATAAACTTTTACATCATTTTAAGGTTTTTAACTCACTGAAGATAAGAAAAATTTATAAAATTATGTTTGAAAATGCATGGATTAAAGTATTAGCATTTGCATAGAAATATAATATATCATGTGGGCCGCAATTTTGAAAGTTGGGCTTAAAAATATTTGTTTAAGATAATTCAAAAATATCTACTTGTAAATATTTACATTCTTGCTGTAGAATAAATGATATGCCTAGGTACGTTTTGAGAAACTCAAAAACAAGTTTTAATTTATTTTTATTGTTGTTTACTTAAAAGTCAATCAAAAGGTTTTTATAAAAATAATATTTGCTAACTTAAAAAGAAAAAAAATAACATAAAACTATTTTTCGATTTATTTTAAGAGCTTCCAATTTGGTATAGTCTCAAATTGTTTGTTTGCATTGAAAAGGCTTATCAGAAATTGCTAACATTGTGAACTAAGTGTTAGTTATTAGAAAGTTTCAGACAGAGAAAATAAGATAAATCATATTAAGGGATTTAGTTGATGAAAAACATTTTATTGGAAGAGGTGTTTCATTAACTAAAGTATATCATTGCGCAACATTTTATATTTATCATTTTTTATGATAAAATATTGCGATTGTTGTATAATATTGTAAAATATATATTTGTGTTGCTGGTGAAATAGGAGTTTTATAACGTCCATTTAACAAGAAAACCAAAATGAATTGTTTCCCCAAAATTTTCTAAAATATTCTCTGACGCACAATAATTAAGAAATATTAACTTTTGGTGTGAATTTAGCATTTAAACTGAATCTATAGTGTCATTCTTGGCGAGTTATTTGGCGATTTTTCCCTGGAATACGGGTAATAGTAACGGAAAATCAAATGTCTGTTTTATACACGTTTTTCCTCGTCGATTGACACAAAAATTTGTTAAAAAGCTACACTTGTAGACAAAAAATCCCACACCAAATTTGATGTATTTAACTCATTGCGTTTTTGAGTTACCAAGTTTACATGTTTCTGAAAGTACAGACCGATAGACCGTCAACCCCTCATTCGATGTGGCTCAAAATTTAACAGGTGTCTGCAATAGAAAAATTAAATGTGTGCACTATATTTCGTTCTCCTAGCCAGATTCATTTTGTAATTATCGTGTTAATTTATATTCGAAGAGCCGGATAAACAAACTTCTGAGCGGATGATGCTCAAAATATGATAGAATATACAAATTTGTTGTAAGAGCCGGATAGACAAACATCTGAGCGGATTTTGTTCAAAACTTGATAGAATATACAAATTTGTTGTAAGGGTCAGATAGACAAACTTCTAAAGGTTATTTTGCTCAAAATTTGATAGAATATACAAATTCGTTGTAAGAACCGAATAGACAAACTTCTGAGCGGAGTTTGCTCAAAATTTGATAGAATATACAAATTTGTTGTAAAAGACAGAATACCAAATTTCATTCGTCTAGATAAAAGGGTTCTAGAGTTATCTTTGTCATAGGGAGGCAAGCGGATATTTTCGAAAAATGTATTTTTCGAATTCAAGGAGGTTGAAAACTTGGAATTCGTCGAAATCTCGATTTCGAATTGTTTAATGTTTATTATATTTTGTCTATATTACATATACGAGAAAGTAAATATCCAACACTTTTAATAGAAAACCATTTAAAAATTAATTTTAATAAGTATATCAATATAAACCAATGCAAGCATAATTTTTCAGAGGTGAAAATCACAAAGAAAATATAGCATCGATTACAGCAATTAAAAAAAAACAGTGTTTGTATACATATATATATATAATTTTCTTCCGTTTCTGTTAACCATACGTAGCTTGGAGCATTTAAAAAGAACTCGAAGGATAAAATATTTAAAATATATTCAGTTCCTAATTTGCTGCAAAACGTTTTATTTCTTTCACTCAACTAGTCAAAAGAAATTATATTTGCATCTAGAAAATTATTAATTAACAAAAAACAATCTACAATGATAGGTATTTTGATAGTTATTTTTCTTTTTTAAAATTAAAGAAAAATGTTTGAATAAATTACCTCAAAATAATTGAAAAATTATAAATAAATTAGAATATCGAATACAGGAATTGCGTACCAATTTTTAAAAAATTTCAAGAAGTGAATAACATTTAAATATTTCTCGAATTTCAAGAAACTGTGTAAGAAGTCGAAAAATGTTTTTTTTTTTTTTTTGAAATGCAATTGATTACTCTTTTAAAAGGTGAAAAGATGTTTTCCTACAATCACATGCAACCCTAATACCCCAGATAGCACAGCCCCTTACACAATATTACACATGTACAATGTACAAAAATTGTACATCAATATTCAATAATATTATGCTGCGCATATTGTTTAATAAAATTGAATGTTGTGCAATATGTGTGTGGTATTGGGAAAGTCATTCCCAAGTCATTCAAATAATATAAATTTTAAAAGTAATTCAATTCACATAAATTCTAAATGTCATTCAAATAACATAAATTCTAAAGGTCATTCAATTAATATAAATTCAAAAAGTCATTCAAATAACATAAATTCCAAAAGTCATTCAATTAATATAAATTCTAAAAGTCATTCAAATAACATAAATTCTAAAAGTCATTCAATTAATATAAATTCTAAAAGTCATTCAAATAACATAAATTCTAAAAGTCATTCAATTAATATAAATTCTAAAAGTCATTCAAATAACATGAATTCTAAAAGTCATTCAATTAATATAAATTCTAAAAATCATTCAATTAATATAAATTCTAAAAGTCATTCAAATAACATAAATTCTAAAAGTCATTCAATTAATATAAATTCTAAAAATCATTCAATTAATATAAATTCTAAAAGTCATTCAAATAACATAAATTCTAAAAGTCATTCAATTAATATAAATTCTAAAAGTCATTCAAATAACATGAATTCTAAAAGTCATTCAATTAATATAAATTCTAAAAATCATTCAATTAATATAAATTCTAAAAGTCATTCAAATAACATAAATTCTAAAAGTCATTCAATTAATATAAATTCTAAAAGTCATTCAAATAACATAAATTCTAAAAGTCATTCAATTAATATAAATTCTAAAAATCATTCAATTAATATAAATTCTAAAAGTCATTCAAATAACATAAATTCTAAAAGTCATTCAATTAATATAAATTCTAAAAGTCATTCAAATAACATGAATTCTAAAAGTCATTCAATTAATATAAATTCTAAAAGTCATTCAATTAATATAAATTCTAAAAGTCATTCAACTAACATAAATTCTAAAAGTCATTCAAAAGTCATACCTAATTTCATTCAAAGTCATAAAACATTAAATAAGAAATATTTAAAATTAAATTTTGAAATTCGATAGGCGTTTTGAATCAATATTATGATTATTTATGTGTCAATACTCATGGCTGTATCTAAAATTGATAATTAGAAACATCAAAATCAAATAACTACAAATTAGGAGCTATACTATGAGAAAATAAGTGCAAAAATCATTCAAAACAACATAGAATATGGGATAAGAATATTTTATATTAAATTTTAAAATTCGGGCCTCCAGGCACTTTGAGTCATAGATAATATTCGGTAGATAAAGTCCATATTTAGATACCTATCAATTTTTGAGCCAAATCAAATGAGGAGTTGACTGTCAATATACACTCCGTATGTCCGAAAACTGTCTGTCAGTCAGTCTGTCAGGTAACTGAAAAACACTTTGAGTTACATGGAGGAAATTTGATAAACGGTTTTTAAAACAATTTTGGTGGTTTCTGTGAAGTTTTAAGCAAACTCCTTTCAAAGGAAGACAATTTGTCTCGTTGTTTGAATGTAAGTTAACATGACTACAAAACTAAAAGAGCTAGATGGATAAAATTCGGCACATATATTTAATATATATGGTGTAGACACCTATGAAATTTTGAGCCAAATCCAATGAGGGGTTGACTATCTGTTGGTCTGTACTTTCAGAAACATGTAAATGCGATAATTCTAAAACACAGTCATTTCAGTATATCTAATTTTATATGGGATTTTGTGGGTAAAAATGCAGTTTTGTGTCAAATTTTTGTTCCAGTCGGTTGGGAAGAGGCATCAGAAAGAAATTTTAATTTTGAATATCATTAACCACATACCACTGTTCAATCACTAAAAACTCGTCAAGAATCACATGATAGATTCAGTAAAAATGCTAAATTCACGCAAATTTTATTTAAATTCACGCAATTGATATTTCCTAATTACTCTATGCCACTGCCCTGCAAAATATTCTATGGAATAACATCTTTATTAGAGAGTGTAAAAGAAAGTTTGGAGGATACCCCTCCCGTTAGTTTCTTTTAAAATTGCGTATTTAACTAGGATGTGCTTTTTAAAAATCCTTCAGATCAAGTCCTCAGTACGCAAATCGGACCATATTATCCTCATGGTATTCATGATCTTAAAGGACCTCGAATATTAAAATATTCAAATCAGAAGGGCTTCATAAATCGCCGAAAATTTAAAATCATACGCTCACCAATCCAATGATAAAGGAAGGTCACGTGATCTTTAAAGGATAACTCCTTATCCTTCTTTCCCTCTAAAATCAGAAAGCAACCTCATCCTCGGAAACGCCGCTTTAACTTTTACCCATCGGTGCCTTATGTCACTAAAAATTTATGCGCATTTTGTTTCCGCGGAGAAGGGTAGGGGGGGTCACAAAGAGGGTGCTCCAAAAGATATTTTATTCCGTCCATAACTTTGCAATGTAACTCTTCTAATCGCCTGGTCGAAGAATAATTTACCATAATCCTTTGTTTATGAAGGTACAGAGGAGATGCCAGTAAAAAAAAAAAAAAGAATTTAGTTTTTTGGGAGCCAAAAAGAAGAAAAAAAAATGGGAAAATGTTTTAAGTTTCTTTGGAAAAGAGGGATTTTGTAAAGAACGTGTGTCTTTAGGGAGCTATACGTTTTCGGTAAAAGGGAATTTTTGCTATATTTACGGAGTTTTGGGTTATTCACTCGAATATTGGTCGTTAGTTTTATGCAAAATTTAGAGCCCAGGGTAGTTTGAAGGGAGCGACGAAAAAATCTTTAAAAAAATAATAATTTTCTCCTCAGATCATTATTAAGTTTCGGAAATATTGTACATCCAATTTATTTGCAATAAATCATTATCTAAATTTGATTTTATAAAAGTTATATGGCATTTGTTAAGAAACGCTAATGCGGAAATACCGATAGCATCCAAACAACGTTTAATTTCATATTTCCTATCATTACAAAGGAAATGTATACTAATTTTTTAAAAGAAAATAAGAGTTCTGATTAAAACTAAATGGGTCTAAATAAATATTTTCCTTTTTATTTTGCTTGTCAGTAAAAGACACAGCTTAAAAATATGAAGAGTTTGATTGATGGAACTTGATTGACTGACTTCAAAATTATACTGTAGATATACAGACAAAAATTGTAAATTCCAGTGAAATTTATTCTATTAAACTGGAAATCAGAACGTTTCTCCATTCGTGTGCATGTAAGTATGATAATTCAAAATTGCATTCCGTTACATGAATAAATTATGATAAACTATATACCTTTGGCTACCAGATGGCTCACAAGGAGCAGTACATCTTCCATAAAAACCAATATAAAATTCTTCAGAGCAGCCAGGCCGTTTAAGAGGTTAAATTTTGTTTGTTTCCCTTACCATACAATTAAGCTTTCTCATAATCTATGTTTTCAGTTTTGTTGTAGCTAGAGTTCTGTAGTTCTATACTCGAAATATATGTTCTATACTCGAAATATATGTTCTATACTCGAAATATATGTTCTATAACAGGATTTATAGGTTCTATAGTAACTTGACTGTTGTATCTGCTGTGAAGAATATAGAAAATAAATGCCTGTTCTTTCTTCTTATATTATTGGATGATATTATTGATTACAATCTCCTACAATTATCTGATCAATTATTCTTATATTTGTCTTTATTAGCAAGTATAGATTATCAAACGAGGCAAAGATCTAAAACTATCAGGTAGATGATTAGATTAAAAGCTAATTATTTCAGTAGGGGTTGATGAGATACTAATTATAAGTTTCTACCAGACAACTGTAATGAGCAAATGAAACATATAATAACTGTAATTTAAAATAAAATATGATTTGAATATATATATTTGTAAAAAATGTATAAATAAATATTATTTATAAATAATATTAAAATATGTAATTAACTTATATATGTAAATAAAAATTTGTAATATAAATATTTGTAATTAACTTAAACGTATTTATAAAATGCCAAGTCAGATAGCATTTGACTGGGGGAAAAATCGATATATGAAAATACGTAAATATCTCAAAAACAATAATTTGGTCAAATTGGAAAATATCTTATAAATTTGAAAAATTATAAGAAAATTACCAGATTTCCTTTTTTAAAAAAAGACCATAATAATATCATAAAAAAATTAAAGAGATTAAAACAGATAGATAAACAAAAAAAAATCTCAAAGAAATAAAACAATATTTAAAAAATCATATTTTAGCATTTCAAGAACATCAAAGACTTTAAATTCTAAGAAAAATTTATAAAAATAATGCAAACATATTTCATCTTTATTTTTTTTTTTGAGAATAAAAGTTTAGAATTGCGGAAATTTAATGTTCTCGCTTTTTTTTTCTAGCACATTCATTTTTCGTTTGGCGTACTTATTTTAATTGTAAATCAAATTAATATGTTTATATTATTATTCATTTCAGCAGACAGTTTCAGATATTAATTAGAGAGACAGTAAAGGTGTTGAAAAATTTTTAATTGATGGCATTTCTTACAAATTAGGAAATATTTTTTTTCAAACATTTATTCGTAAAGGGAAATGCTTTAATTATTTTGAATAGTTTTTTTCCCTTTTCTTAGTATAAATCTTATTATTTTTTTTTTAAATTTGAAACTTCTTTTTTTATATATTTCTTATTTTACTATTATTTTTATGCAAATATGTTTAAAAAGATGATGTTTTGGTTATGTGAATTCAAAAGTAGTCAGAAACTTCTTCTAATTAGTTATAATTTTTTCCATTTTTCTCCTTTAAAATTAAAAATGCGTTTCCTTTTCGGAATTTGAAAAAGATCAAAAAGTAATGAAAAAAACTGCAATAATAAAAATTAATACATTTCAATAAAATTTATTTTAACTATAATTTTTTTACTGATATGTTCCAATGAAAATAAACAAGATTTTCAATTTATCAGTCCGTTTTAAAATTAATATTTATAGAATTCTTGAATAATTTAAGAAATCCTTCCAATTAATATTTATGTAAATAAGTTGTTTGGAATTGAAATGGAAATTTTTTAAAGAGAACTAATTCCGAAAATGGAGATAGTTTTTTTCTCAAATCCTCTTCTGGATTATTACGAAATGCAAATGAAATAAATACAATAAATTAAAACAGTTTTAAAAGCAAGCTTTTATTAATATATGAAAAGTATATTTATATTATAAAAAAAATTTTATTCCTACTTAATATTTAATTTAAAATTCTTTATTTTAAATATTGAGGAAAAATCAAATTTTTTTTCTAAAATTGAATAACCAGATAGCGCCATAGGTGTGTTATTGGGTGTTATTAGAATTAATTTATTAACAGATAATCTGTTTCTGAAAATCTTTAAACAATATATTATTTTCAATAATACACAAGTGTAAAAAATTTCAAAATTGTTGGAACTTTTATATTTAATTCAAAATTTTTATATTTTATACATTAACCATTCTTCATCGTTTTTAACTGCTTTTTTTTCTGAATTTTCTAATAGTAAAAGAGTGTAGTATGTACTGGCACTCTACAGACCAGACTCTTTGAATTAGAGATTAAAAATTTTTCACATATGTACTTTGGGTTGGCTGGAAAATGGACACCTAGGATCAATTTTTAATAATTTTAATTAAATGAAAATTGTTGCGAATGACTTCCAGAAACATTATTGATGATTTGTTTTAATAATTTAATAAAATTTATTATTTTAATAATAATCTGATTGCTGTTCAACTTTTATTCTGAATTTTCATTATTTTTCATGTATATATATATATATTATTTTACATGATTTTCAATATTAGTCTTCATTATTGAAATCAAATTCAAATCTATTAATTATATAATCAATAATTTTAAAAATGGATTTTATTCTATTGTTGAAAATTGGGAATGTTAACTTATATTTATTATTTGTATAGCTTACATACTTAAACAGAAAGTGTAGAAATGAAAGTCAAAGCGAAATTAGAATACGGATTGCATAGATAGATTCATTTTGATGGTTGTTATGATGTCATGGGACTCAATTCCATTAGGAATGATGCTTATTTACATAAACTTCAAAACATGTGCAAGGTGTTAAACTAATATAATGTTATTGCATATCACAAATTATGCTTATACTTTTTGAGCTAATCGTGGATAAAGTATATAACATAAATAAAATTATTTAGCTAATATCTCTGTAAACTAGCTAGCCCCCAAAAGTTGGCTGAAGATAAGCTCACTAGTCGCCAATTAGATAAGTTTCCGTTTAGCTGAATTGTGTAATGAAGAAAATTGACCAAGCGCACTTTAAAACAATACTTTTTTCCCTTTCACCGATGTGATCCTAATATTGATAATCATTCCGAATTTTTGTATAAATAAAACTTACTAAAATCCATAGCTCAATATTGTTACGAATCTGTGAGGCGGCTTCCCAGCTTAGTCAGTTCCATAGGAGGTCCCAGAGCTTGGCGACAAACTTGGCGACCATTTGGTGACTTTGGCGCCAAAATAGATTATACCCGAAACATGGAGAATTTTCCCGACCGTCCAGTAGGAACGGAAATACGCCTCGAACGTTCCTGATTGGTTGAGAGGCGTCTAGCCCCGTCTCCTGAGACCTATAAAAGGAAGCGGCCGCAGCTGCTAGGGCAGAGTAGTCGGAATAGACAGTAAAAAAAACTGGCCTTCCAGAGATAAGCGGAGCAGCGACGGAGTGAAGCTAGTGTTGAACCAAGCTGTGCGCTACTGTCTGTCTATCTTGTTATATGCTGCTGTGTATGCTGTTATTACTGCACGTCTCGGCTGAAGATAATCTTCTTTTGTGCTGTATATAGTTGTCGTCTTTGTGCTGTCCTGTGTGTCTTCGTGTCAATAAACGTCGATGTTTTATTTTCTACTGCCGCCTTGTGATTGAGCGTTCTTCACACCATATAACATCCACTATCCAAACGAACCCCGGAAATTTCGTAACACTACACTTTCTCTATACTACGTACACAATAAAGTGATAAGGATTACAAGTTCATACCTGCGTTTCATCGGCTGTATTGCACTGTTGCCATTAATAAAAGTCCAATTTCTGTAGAATACCTGTTATTTAACATCATTCAAGGAAACGCCGCTTATCTTTCACTGTACAATTTACTACAGTTGTCAGCACTATCAGAGGTTTCTGTAAATTGGGCAGAGTAGTCGGAATCGACAAAAAGAACTGGCCTTCCAGAAATTAGCGGAGCAGCGGCGGAGTCAAGTGAGTGCTGAATTAAGTTGTGCGCTACCGTCTGCATTAGAGTCTGTTGTGTGCTGTTGTCTGCACGTCTCGGCTGAAGATAATCGTCTTCTATGCGGTATATAGTTGCCGTCTTTGTGTTGTCCTGTGTGTCTTCGTGTCAATAAACGCCGTTGTTTCATTTTCTACTTCCGCCTGCTGATGGAGGGTTCTCCACACCATATAACCCCCACTATCCAAACGAACCCCGGAAATTTCGTAACAATATGAACTTACTAACAAACAGACGCGTCATGGTAGAGTGGAGCTTTGATAATATCTATCTAAAATTCCTGTGGTAACATACTTCTATCCTGTTTCTTTTTGAGTTACCGTGGTAAAAAACACACGAGCGAATATACTTTCATTTTAATTAATTAACATTCAACATTTAATGGAAGTTTGACACTCTTCAACACTTTCATTACGCAAACTACATATTAAAATTTTTTTCAGAAAAATTTTAATTATTGTGTTTATACAAAGTACACCGTCTCCAAAAATGGATTTTTCGAATGCATGGAGTTTTGATAATCACATATTCATTAAACCGTCATGAACCAATTATAATAGTTCGGTTACAAAAGTGCAATACCTCGAATAATTAAAAGTAAAGTAGAATCTTCCTTTATTGTGATTTTGACAGAAGTGTATATCTGATTTTAATCGCATTAATTATATATTTACATAATTAATGAGCTTGAACGCTCCAAATAAATTGAAGATGATTAAATATTCATTTCAATAAATTCAAGAATATTAAATACTCTATTATTCAATAAATTCTAAATTCATATCTGCCATCTGCAAGCAATTTTCTTTAAATCCAACGAATTTTATATAGAAAATTGTGCAAATAATATTATATGTGTCATAAAATAAAAAATCTAATGAATCATGCAATATTGAAAATATCCAAATAGTACGGAAAGCATTAGTTACTATATGCACAATTTTCCTTAATATCTTATAAAACTATTACCAGTATTTCTTCTTTCATTCTGCTAATTCATTTGACACATAAAATATAAAAACTTTCGAAAGCTTTTCGTTACAAATTCATGCATTGAGTATTGCCCATGAAACTGCACAGAATTCAGCAACTTCAATAATAATGCTCGAGGCAATATTGTTTACTATTTTAACTCTTTTATAATTTTTCTTACAAATCCTTTTCTACTTTATTTAAATTACTGATCCAATTAACCTGACGAAAATGTTACCAATAAATGATTTTTCATTCTGATGATTTATTCGATAGATTAAAATAACAGATTTCGTAAACTTTTCGTCACAATTCCATGCTGACTGACCCACTTAATCTTATGAAAATATTACCAATAAATGTTTTCCATTCTGATGATTCATTGGACAGATGAAAAAAACAGTTTTCGTAAACTTTTCGTTACAATTCTATATATTGAATTTCGCCAATGAAATTCACTAAACGCCAAATAAAATGCTGTTTACTCTCTATTCTTTTTTTTTTTTTCTAATTTATTATAAAACACAACACTAACAAAATATGTTTTTCGTAAATATTGATTCTATAGATAAAATGCAACAGATTTCCAGTGCTTTTCGTTACAATGTCATACATCGAATTTCGCCAATAAAATAACGCAGAATACATCACCTGCCCTAGCAGCGCTCGAAGCAAAATTGTTTATAATTTCAACTCTTTCTTGTCTCTGTTTATAAATCGCTTTCCGCTTTTATTAAATTACTGTTTCCTAGGTTTCTGGAAGTGTTTCTCTTCAAATAGAGGCATTAGAGCGAGAAATAAAAGCAATAAATTTCTCCACTGGAGTTGAAGAATTTCTTTTTGTCGAATGGCAACTTTCAGAATCCCATTTCTATTCAATCAGGAAAATGCTCAAAGTGAAAAGCTTCCAAACGAGGGGCACCCCTCCCCCTTTCTATCTCCGTAATAATGGATGTTTAAAACTCATGAGTTAATAAATTGAGTTAGTTCTCGTTCTTCCCGCTGTCTTCTTTTCTTTGAAGGACAGAAAAGAAAGACTAATTCGGAAATTCTTGATTGCATTTTTGTTTTTTGGTAAATGTGAGAAATTCTTTTTAAAGGTAATACAGTTAAGACAAAAATTTTAGAAATAACTTATTTATGAAATTGTATTTAATAGACCACTCAAAATGTAATTTCAATGATATTTTTAACTATTTGCCTTAATTGTAAACAACATTTACAAACAAATTTAGATTTTGAGAATAATTTTTAACTTTCGATTCATTAAGATGAAAGTTTTGAATGTTTTATAAAAAATAGGTTTGTTAAGTTGAGACTTGAGAAAATTTGAAAATTATTATGTTCCGATAAATAATGAACTTTATATCCTTTCTTTACTCAAATATGAGGCATTTTGAAGAGTTAGAAACATGACATATAGCTAAAGTTCTTAAAATTTTCTTTTACATTTTAAAAATCCGAAACGTACCATATGGAACGCAAGCAAATAAATTCCGCGGCATTATATTTGAAAAATTTTAGCAGAAAAAATACCCGATACTATTTATTCGAAAGTCAAAGAAATTTCTTATCTTTATTTTAAATTATTTTTCTTCCAATCGTATGTTGGATCTCTCTCTCTCTCTCTCTCTCTTTTGTAAATTTCATAATGAGAACACAAACAAAAACAAGAATAGCTTTTATTTCTTAACATCTTTACTTACAATAATTTTAATTCAAAAAACTCAAATATAGTAATAAATAGATTAGTACACCTAAGATACAAAAAAACACTTACGAGCCATTTTTGTCAAACGACATATCATTCGCTAACTTTTTACCGTTTACTAAACATGAATAATTTTCATTTATTAACAGTTACAGCGTTTAGAACTTAATTTTCTTACAAGTTGGAATTTAAAAAAAATATGCATAAATGATGCATTATTTGCATGATATGAAAAGAGTTAACCTTTGTTTAGTATTTAGTTAAAATAGAAAGGAAAAATTAGTAGAAAATAATTGAAATTAACTTTTTATTAACCAAAGATTACTTAATAGTTCTGATTAAGTCAGATGTTATCTATATAATATGATTTTTTTTTTCTGAAGGCATTAAAAAAAATCTAGATAAACTTATCTCTCAGCTCAAACAGTAGATATCAGCTAAAAGGAGAAACAAAGAAACTTTGATTGTTAAATAACTTTATTAAGATATTCTAATTAATTGTAAAAGTTTTTCCCCTGTGATTATTCTGTTCGAAAACTTAACAAAAGGTAAAATTGTCAAATTGAGGATAGAATAATTCAGTAAACGTAGGATTTACTAAATAGAACCTTGTTTAACATTTATTTGAAGCACCATTGGTCAAATTCCTTCTACTGGTTTAATGTGAAAATTCCGAGGGACCGTTGTACAAGACTATCGTTTTTCAGAAACGATTCGAAATTACTAGATTTGTTTCAAAATAGCCTTAGTAAAGACTCAAATGAAGTTAGTCTTTATAAACTAGATTCATTTTCTCTGATTATTTTATATCTATCGTTTTTAATTATTTCTTAACCATTAAAAAATTCCCCATGTGTTCTTCATCGGCATTCAGGAATTACCAGAATTCATAATGAAATGCCTTGCTCTAACCGCTTTCGATAAGGAAATGATTAATTATTTACCATAAAATCATTTGTAAACAGAAATCAATTAAAAACAGAGTATACCCTTTTTATCAATATAGCTTACAACCATAATTAATTTAACATAATAAAAATATTGTAAGTTATTTAGTCAATAGCTTTATCGGACATCATTCCTTTTAATTAAAAAAAATCATTACAAAAAAAACTTGTAGTACAGATAATCTAATGTAATTCAACATATTAAATGAAAATATATTTAAAATACTAATCTTAATGTTCATTTTCTGCTTTTGGAATTTTACTCTCGTATTTGAATTATTTTTGTTGGAAAGGAATTTTAATCATTGTTGCCATCTCTTGCAAATTAAAAACATACTAAGCAATTAAGTTTTGTATATTTTTTTTTCTCTTCAAAATACGTCAGAGAGCGGAGCTTAAAATGATGGATTGTGCTTGAAATAACTTCCATTTTTGTAGTTTTAAGATTCATCCACTGTAGTTTGTTTAAAGCGTGAGTGTTTTTTGAGATGATTAAATAGTAATTATGATGTAAAAATGATGAAAAATATGAGTGGGATTTGATTTTGGACGTGCATTTATATTTTTGGATGATTAATGATATGGAGTTTCAAAATGAAATATCATCTACAGATGTGTTTTGGAGAATCTCCGTATTCAATTAGATACAATTTTCCCTTCACTTTCTATGCAGCTATTGTAGGAAAAAAATTATGTTTTATATATGCGGTTATTTTAAAGCAGGTCTGAAGTTTTGAAGGTCATTTGTAAGTAATGAATATATTTACAATGGTGTGAATTCCAATGTAAGGTTGTCTTTTACATTGTTTGGCTATTATATTTAGATTATAAAAAAATTCGAAATTTCCAAGAAAAATTACTTTACAATCTATTAGGATGTCTTAAGGAATTCGGATCCAAAAGATTGACTCAAATCTTTTATTTATTTCAGATGATCCTTGGCAGGCTACATTCAGTCCTGTGCTCATAGTTCTCATATGCGTTGTCATTGTTCTTATCCTTATTGTGGTTGTTATCATCATAATAGTCAAAGTAAGAAGTAGACCAGACAGTGAAAAAGGTATGAGTTAATACTTTTCTTAATCTTTTTATAATAGTTTTAGAAAAAGAGATAACACACTTCATCCATCAAAAATGATATGGTTTTACGATTTTACAATACGGATTTTATTATCTTTATAGTCAATAAAGTATGAGTTAATTTTTTCTATCCTTTTATCATAGTTTTAGGGAAAGAGAGTTAAGATATCTGATCACACAAAAATGATATAGTTTTATAAATTTATAATATGGATTTCCTTTATAATCAATAAAATTACTAACCAGGTAATAGTTACTGATTAGCTAGAAAAATAGAAACTGTAAATGCTTTAAAACTAACATTTGATAAAATTCTAGAACAAAGAAGTAATTTTATGATAAACAAAAATATCTTTGTGGTATATCAAATAATTTAAAACACTGATGCGTTATCAATTTATGATAATACTTACCCAATATTAGAATTTATATTCAGGAGATAAGACTGAAAATAACCAAAACATTTGAATTTATATTCAGAAGATCAGACTGAAAATAAACAAAACATTAGAATTTGTATTCAGAAGATCAGACTGAAAATAACCAAAAGAAAAATAAATTATTGATAAAAATATGATTACAAGATAAAGAGTGGTTTTTAGTTCGGAAGCGTATTGTAAAAAGGGTTTAAATCTGCATTTGAAAAACCAGGTCATTTTGAAAAGTATTCATGTTAGAGGAGTAATGCATTACTTTTGCACATTTTCCTTTTTAAAAAGTTTGTTTTTTTATACAAAATTTATTTTAAATATATATTCACTAAAAGGCAGATTCTTGTAAAATTAACATGTCTCTCATAAACTTTTAATTGAATGAGTCATTTTACCTATGAATATAAACACCACAAGCAATGACTATAACTAGTTATATAAATTTCAACAGTTTTTCTAATTTACAATGTGTATAATAATTACAGAAAATAAAACTTATTATCGATAAAAGGATGTAACATTTTTACTAATTTATTTTTTAAAATATTTTTAAAGTTTTTACTACCAAAGCTGAAAACATTTTCGATGACCCCAGTTTTCAGAATGCCAATTTTAAATAAATAGTAAATTGCTTGATAATACTAATATTATTCACTTAAAATTGCAAGATTTATTCGTGAAAGCGCAAAACACGAAATTCAAATAAAACTCGTATGGAAAATTATATCGGAGGGATTAAGATATCGATTATCGTTGATTCTGGAATGTGATAATTGGGATTTCCATGCATTTCTATCTTTCGATTTAAATCGATTTATTTGAAAATAATTCAGGAAACTATATGAAAGAATCTCAAATTGCTGCATTTTACCAAATAATTATATATCAATCTGGCGATGTTTGTAAAATCAGGATACAGAACAAAACCTGGGAAATAAGGTTATCGCTGTCAATATTTAATATTTGCATATTTTACTTCTACGTCGATAACCAATCCAAATTGATCTCCTTTTAATTCCACGAGAAAATTTTCCGATTCTCAAATCATGAAAAGATATACCTTTCAATAATTACACGCCAAGCTGAATACACAATTTCAAAAGGTGGAAAGTGAATTAGTCATTTCTCATAATGTTCTCTGCGCAAATTGAACTTGTTGCCAAAACCAAAATGCTTAAAATCGGAACGAACGAAAAGGAGGACTTCCGAATGTAGCTGCAGGGAAAGCCACGAAAGTTGAGTACCACTTAACATTTTCGATTCCGACCGATAAACTAATCATCAGTGACTTTCCCCCCTGCAACGACTTATAAATTTATACATATATATATAAACAGAAATGTGCAGATGTTTCCCGGGAAGTTAGGAGTTAATTGCTGTAGTTAATAAAACATCCTGCTGCTGCTACTGCTTTTCCCGCCATTTTTATCATTGCCATTCGCCGGCGAATAAATTAACCTGCATTTTGTGAATGTTCACCTGGAAAGCGAAGAGAACGATTGGTTAGTTAACTGATAAAAATCAATTGTCGGCTGCTGCGTCGGTTTTGGCTTTTAGTTGCCGGTGCAGTTACAGTTGCTAATGTAGTTTCGATTTGCTACCGCAGATGTTTGCAATCGGAAGTAGCAGATGAAAGTCTTCAGATGTGATAATAAATTGTGTTACGTAGAAAAGTTTGGGAGTGAGTTAATATTGCATTCCATTAACATAAAAGATCGTCTGTTTTGCCATTTGCATCTAAAAGTAGATGCGTTTCGCGTTGTAAAATACCATTTACTTTGCTCGTGGAAAATAAATGATGCGATAAGATCAAAGAAAATCCATAAGGAATATTAAGAAAAGCGAAAAATGTTCTTTGGAAAATATTAAGTAGGATATGTTCCTGGTTTCATTTCCTTTATTTGCAATTATATGCGGGTCTGAAATCTTGATTTGCCATTTCAGATTGTCTATCTATGGAATGTCACGGACTAAACAACTGTCAATGCTCTTCATGAAGCATAAACATAATGGCTGCATTTCTTCTGATGTGAAAATATGATTAATGACATGGGCATTATCGTTATATATGAGGATTTCAATTGAAAGTAACTTTATTCACAGTGTTGATGAGAAACAATCGATTGTTATAAAAATCCAAACTCTTAATGGAATGCAACTCATAGAATGGCAAAATTAATGACGCAAATTACTAGAAAAAAGAAAAGCATCTTCTGAAAATCCCCATTTTTTTTCGTTTAGAGTTTAGTAACTTACTTTGATGTTACTAATGATATTGAATTATATCATTAGTTATATTGGTATAACTAATGATATAATTCAAGATTGAATCTCTCATTTTAATATATCTACACCTGTTTGGAAGTTCATAAAAAGTATATATTTCCAGCATAATTAAATATCTCGATATTTAGATGAAATAAAATTTCTATTTTAGGGATAATTTTCCTATATTTATTTGCAATTGGTATTTCAAATAATTTCAGAGGTTTTTTTTTTTTCCAATTTTTTTGTTGCATAATTTTCTATTAATAAAAATATTAGTATAATCAAGGGGGCAAATAATTTTTTTTATAAGTTTACAAATAAAAATGCTTTAATTCTATGTTATATAAGTGCTAAATTTAAAAACCATTGTTGATAGAAGTTGCAAATTAAATTTTTTAAAAATACGAATTATTAGTTCGAGTTAGAGAATATCGAGAATTTGAATAATAATCGAAATCGAATTCATCCAAATGGAATAATTTTTAAAGAATATTCGAGCGAAAGTGAAAAGTCTTTGAATCATTATATCGGTTGATGCATCAATTTTTTTCAAGTAATCAATGTAGAAATTACTCCAATATTGTGTTTTTTTTTTATTTTAATACGCATACTTTTGCATCGATATGTATATGGCAACTACATTCTTTATTACTTTTTTCTTCTTTTAGATTTTATTTATAATACTCTGACTTTAAATAAAATTTTCATTTGCACTCAAATAATAAAACGGAAAATTAGACTTATTTGGTTTTCCTTAACGATTCCAGCTATGTCATAAATTTGAAGTATTACTGTATAAGGAATCCGAAAACCCAACCACACGTAAGCGGTTGCAGTTAAGCCAAATTTTCAGCGAATATTTATCACCAAGGAAACATTCTCAAATGGGACACTCCTGTGTGAGAGCGTCTGATATGTTCAAATCTATTTCATCTTATAAGGCTGCGTTTATGAAATAGAATGTGACAAAATGGCAACATTTTGAGCAGTTAAAAAGATATTCCTCTAAATTTTCAATACTCGTCGATAATTTTAAACATTATTTGTCTAAAATCTTTCATTTTAATGGCATGTTTCAACATTTTAAATAAAGATTCTACATATTTAATAATGTTTCTACATTTTAAATAACCAGTCTCTACCCGTTGAATTATAAAGGAGGACGCATGTATGTGTAACTTTATATATGCGACTTCCTTTATAATGTATTATGTCATCTGCCTACGTAACAGACCGTTAACCTCTAAATTTGTCATAGATTTATTTTAAAGGATGTAAATAGGAGTTGGAGACTTAATTAAAATTTTAAATAGATTTTCATTAATTAAAATTTAAGCAAAATTTTAAAGTTTTTTTTCCATCAAATTCCAAAAAAGAAATTGAGGGAAAATAATTTTGGTAGTATTTTAAAGTATTAAATTTTTAATCATTCCAATCTAGTTGCCGTAAAATATTTTTATTTAATTTTAATTAAATGACTTAATATATTCTTAACAAATGAATTTTAACAGGTTTTCCATATTGATTCAGTTTCTGTATAAAGTATACTTTCAATAAAACTTTTAAGATTTTCTGTTGTTTACAATCAAAGTTTAGCTTTAAAAGTTAGAAACGATGATTTTTTCTGAAGTTCATTCTTGTTTTTTTAAACTGCTTATCTTTATTGAAATATAATTTGATGCCTAAAAAAATATACTATCATTTATTTTGAAAATTGCTTCTTTATTGTAAAATTCTGGATTTTTGTTGTTGTTGTTAAATTAGAAATTTTTTGTATAAATTCAAAAGCAATGCTAGCTTGTGTAACCAGATCTTCTATTTCATAAGAAAAAAAAAAAACATTTTTCATCCTTTCAAGTCCGCAACATGCATATTTAGTAGTTAACGAAATTAATATATTATTAATGAAAACTATTAACATAATGAACTATTTTAACATTATGCTAGTTTACAGGATTTAATTGTCTTTTGCTATCAAATCTGACCGATTTATTAAGTTTTGAATATTACAACATTAGAAAAGTCAACATTTTCATAATCAAGGCCAATCAGTCTTGGGAACTCTGTTAGATGATTTTTTTTTTGAGACGATAGATGAACTGATCTAAAATCACCTTTTTTTAAAGAATAGTGATATTGAAATTTTCATAAATCGGTCAGTTTTAGAGACTGATTTTGTCAATTGGAGAGCAACTCTTTTCATTTAAAATATTAGCGTCTTAAAAATATTTTGTTAATATGATTCACAGGGTTAAGGATATATATAAAAATTTAAAATTCGTAATTCATCAGTATTTATTGACTCATTTTACATAAAATATAATTATTTATTACATTTAGAGCATTTAATAACCGATGTATGACTATTACTAAAGATTTACAAATTAAATGTTGGTGTCCGATTAGAGTAGATACCTTGTACGTATTAAACCATATTTGCCTTAAATAAAACTGTTATTTAACTGTTAACTTTTCAAGAAATATCTTTTTTCATATTTATTTCATTTCATACAAACACGTGCTGAAAATTATATTTTTATATATTTAATTTGGAATGATAGTTAACTTTCCTTTTAATTTCAGGTTTTGTCAATATGATGGCAACGCGTTGATAAAAGTTAATTGCTTTCTCATTAACGTTCAAGGAGCTCGAGCAGCTTACATTTTATTTTTTATTTTCTACGAAATAAATTGTTGAAAAATGTAATTAAATTATTTTTTTTTTAAAAAAATTCATTAAAAATAGTAATTTAATTTGTTCTTCAAAACATTAGTATCAGAAAAAATATTAATTTTGAACTTCAGTATGATGTAAAAATCAATTTTGCGCTGTTATATTTCTCGAAGTTAAAGCGGAAAAACTCCAAAATTTTGGATAATTTTTAATGAATTAAAAATTAAAAAAAGATCACTCCAAGGTATTCTCTGCCTCCAAGGTATACATGTGCCAAATTTGGTAGCTGTATGTGAACGGTCTGGTCTGTGGATCGCAAACACACACACACACACACACACACACACACATACACACACACACACACACACACACACACGCACACACACATTTAGTTTTATTATAAATATAGATATAGATAAATTCTGACTTCAAGGAAAAAAAGTTTTTTAATTTCTTTTACTATACTATATATATATATTTGAAAAACGTTCGTCTTATTTTATTTAAGCTCCTTATATCAATATAAGTTTATTTTACTTTAGTTTCAAAAATAATATACAGTTAATTATTGCTGTAAACACTGTCATTTATACGCCAAAATTTGATTTTCTTTCACGCTGCTTAGAAAACCAGAAACATGGAAATGACAAGTAAGTATCTCACATTAATGTCAGTTGCTCACATTTGTGATTAATTTTTTTTCTTTATAATATTGATCATTTTTATACAGAAGTTATTTTATGTTGGTCACACATTTTGAGACCATGCGACAAAATATTGGATCGTGAAATCTTCGAAATTAATCCGTCTTGTCTTTTTCTTCAAGACTAAAATGTAAAAATAATTTAAAATGCTGGCTCTGTTTGAAAAAGAAAATAAATTTGTCAAATTAAATATAATGAATGAAAATTTTTTAAATACGAAATATACAAAGTGATACAAATATACAAAGTGAAAAAAAATGTAATTGTAAAAACTTTTTAGCTCATGATTTTAATAAAATCTTTATGTTACAGAACTATTTGAGTCTGAAAAGCATCGTTTTGTTATTTTATCTGCCGGTAAACAAATAACTTAAAAGCGCTTTGAAAAAAAGTTGGTACGTGGTTTACGCGCGAAATTTTCAGATTTTTATCAAATTTTAAACAAAACTCATTCTAAGGAATTTTGTTTTTTTGTCTGTGCGATTGCAAGTGAACACGATAATTAAAAAAACGTACAAAGCTATATAAATAAACTTCCTAAATTACTGTACAGCTTCCTAGGTAGCACTACTTATTACACAATGTCGTTTGATATTATATTATTCAAAATTTAACATTATTGTGTAATATCGTTTGGTATTATATTATTCAAAATTTAACATTATTGTGTAATATCGTTTGGTATTATATTATTTAAAATTTAACAATATTATAGAATATTGTGCGACATTATATTTTTCGATATTTAATAATTTTATATTATTTAATATTTCACAATATTGTAAGTATTGTTTAATATTGTTGAATATTGTACAATATAGTGTGCTACTAGGGCTTAGAAGCTTAAACATATATCCATATGAAGTTTTAAGCCAAATAATTCAACAGATTGGCTGTATTTTCGCATGCATAAAGCCATATTTCAGCTTTTTTTATCTGATTATTAATTACTGAACTTTGATATATAAAAAGTGGCATATCATCTTGTTACAAAAATTGTACTTTTACATCAAAATTTGGTTTCACTGAGATTGCAAAAGGGTATTCAAAAGACATTTTTATGTTTTCATAATATATAAAGGAGAAGAATACTCATGTGCAGTACTCTAAAAATAAAAATCTGAGCACGAATAATAGGGAATATGCAAGAGAGGTTTAGGAAGCCTCCCCCCCCCACTCTCCACTGAATTTTCTTGTTTAAATATTTTTTTCTTTTAAGGCCATTTTAGGAGAGGCTTTAAATAATATTTAGTCGTAAACCTTTTAGGTGGAGAATTAATCCAAACTACTATACACGACGAAGCTGTCAAACTCAGTTAGTCAAATAACAAGATTTAAGTTTACATGGGTTGAAAAACACATTAAAAAAACTATTCAGTACCTGTTGAAACAAAGATTTCGAAAACACAAAATGAAAAAAAAAAAAAAAAGGTTGTGGGAAAATTCTGTCTTTTTCTACAAGCCATAATTTCTGTGTACCCATCATACCCTATTGTAAATAACAATAGAAATAAAAAATAATAATTTGTAAAATAATTAATACATTCCAAATTTAATACCTATACGTTTTAATTCTTCAAAAGATAATGATTTATATCTATATTTTGCTAATAAAATTTTTAAAAAAACTACGCTTCCATTTGTCATTTTTTTTTCATTTTTATGATTTTCTTCATATTTTATATTTGTTCAGGCGCAAAAGAGCAAAAGAAAAGTGCTTTAAAATATTGAAGCACTTTTCTTTTTTCCAAGCATTCCTAAAAATATTCTTCAGATTTTAATTTCAAAAAAGTAATCATGGCATTTTTAAATGATTCTTATACGTAAAATATGTTTAAGTCATAGTTATAAAAATTGTACTTCCTGCATTTCCTCATAAAAAAATATTAAACTATTTGCATAGAAATAAAAAAATGCATATGAATTTCACTTCATAATCAAAATAAAAATTATCCTTACATTTCATTCAAAAAACATACATTTTCGTATTCTATAAAAAAGTTTTAATCACTGGAAACTACAGACCAAAATTCTATAACCGGAAGTTTGCTTTTTTAAATCCATTAATCATTTTCTGACGCAAGTCATATCTGCAAATACAACTTTGGAAGAAGAGGAGAAAGGTGAAAAAAAGAGACAGATCCTTGCTTAAAAATGATGGGAAGACCAAAATAAAAAAAAGGCCAAAAAATTATCCCGGGTTTTAACATTTTTCGTCGTTTGTCAGCATTAAGTCACGCATGCCTAATCCTAGTAATTTAAAGTCTTGTATATCCCGAAAGTTTCCGTCCAAAAAAGTTCCATTTTTTAGGGTAAACATTTTTCTAAAACCAGGCAGTTTGTCGCCAAGAAAAATTACGTGCTTAGAAATTTCACGTCATTCTTATAAGCGTAGTTTATGCCTGACGTGCCAGCTTTTGACGTTAAACGACTCTTAAAAATGCTGCATTTCTGGTGTATAATTTCGTGAAACGGTGAAAATGACGAAAATTTTATAGTCTCGTTACTATAATGGTCATTAAAATGAAGAAGTCACCTCAGTTCTACATCTGGAAGTTTCTTTTTTTAATGGCAGAATTAAGATAAATGTTCGAGTGATTTTTTTCTGCTTTAAATTCGTTGGGGAAAAAGGATTCCTTTTCGGCTTCAAACTTAATGAATGCGGATATCTTCTTAAAAAAATATATTCTAAGTTAACTTTTTAGATATAAGATTAAATGTCCGAAATCGTCTTGAATAGTTTAGAAAAGTTTATAATTTCGATGCGTAGGATCTTTATCGGTTGTTTTAACCTGTTAGCACGCAAAACTTTCAAATAAAAGATTTTAAAGAATTTTTTAATTAAGTTAAAATGTCAAGAAAAGAATAAAAAGTTTTAAAAATGCATAAAACATATAAAAGATAAAAAAAAAAAAATATGTATTTTTTAAAAACTTTATGAAACCAGTGAAAGTGGTCTCTCAAACCTTTAACCTGTAGTGGTAATATTATAAGCCAGATAACAACTTCCGGAGAAGAGAGTACTCTTTTGTCTAGTGGTTATGTTACTCGGCTATGACTCCTAACGTTGCGAGTTCGAACCTCAACCCGCACAAACCGTTTGCACACGGAAAAGTAGTTCGATGTATATTTCTTCACTTAAGACAATTACTTGCTCTTTACAATATAAATTTAAAATAAACATATACATAATTGTTTTAATTTATATTTTCACCACTTATTTTCCACATCTTCTTAACATTTTGTAAGTATTTTTAACAATTAAAATTTAAAAATAAACAAATAAAACGTCAAAATGATGCACAGTTCTGAATGATGAGTGAGAGGCACCAACCCGAGTGCAAAGGGTTATTAATTCTTATTCTAGAGAACGCCTTGCATGGCATTGGGGAGCAATAGTTACGAAATATTAACCTTTGGCGCGAATTTAACATTTTTACTGAATCTATTCTGTGACCCTTGGCGAGTTTTTTTGGCGATTTATCCTTGGTATGCAATTAATAGTATCAGAAAATTGAATTTGTGCTTTAGAACATTTTTCTTAAACGGTTAAAACAAAAATTTGATACAAAACTGCACGTGTAGCAATAAAATCTCATACATAAATTGGTATATTTAAGTTACTGCGTTTTCGAATTATTGGCTTAATATGTTTCTCAGAGTACAGACCGACAGTCAGTCTACAATGTAGACTCTACATGTAGGTGGATTTGGCTCAAAATTTGATAGGTGTTCTACAATATAGATGTTAAATCTGTGTACCGAATATTATTTATCTAGCTTTTTTCTTTTGTATCAATAATTTTACATTATATTCAAATAACTGGACAGACAGACTTCTCCTGAATTACTGTACTTTCTCTCTATTACGTATGCAAAAAAGCAAAAATGATAAAAAAAAAATCCTTTAAAAATTGTATCGTCGCTTATTACAAAATTTTTAATATACAGTAAAAAATAAAAAATAATGAAAAAATGTCTTTTCAAAATCTTTTCATCACTTTAAAATATAGATATGAAAACCCTTCATATCAAAATATTATCATTTAGTTATTAAACACTTATTAAAGAATTGTTAAAGAATTTAGAAATGTGCATTGATCTGTAACTAAAAGCAAAAAGGAAACAATACGTTCTGCCTGTTTAAAGAGGAATCTAACTGTCCTTTAAATATGCTACCAAGACAATACCAAATAGATTTAGATATATAATTTAGTCAATGAGGGAACGACATTTTATAGAATAAGAATCGAGCAATTTCTTCTTTTCAAAGTGATTATGAGATATTTTAGTTGCATTTGAGGTGGATGGCAGTGTCAGTACAGGCTTAAATCTACCATGCTCAAGAACTTTTAACGTACTTTGAAATCAAAATCTGATAATTGGTAGATATATGACTGTTGGGAGTTGTTTAAATGTTTTAAAATACATACTTAATCCTTGAAAATATAGCTCAGTTTGGAAAAATCAATTTTGAAATTATCTCTCTTACTTTGTGTTAATATGTAATCTTAGGAATAGATTAAATGTGATCAATAGATTTTTAATACCATCTTATCACAATTTTTTATATTTTTCTACCACATTTTTAAGTAAATTCATTCAAGGCAAGTCAGCCTCTTTGCCAGTTTGCTATCCATGTGGAATAATAAATCAATCCCAGAAAAATATGACGTATTAAATTTAGCATATGGTCTTATTATAAAATATATAGATTTATGTCACATTTTGAGTCAAATTTATTCATTGGAACTCGGTATATCTATTTCAGTCCGATAACGCAAAATATTGTAGAAACAATATTGTAAAATATCATACGAACAATATATCAATCCCAGAAAAATATGACGTATTAAATTTAGCACATGGTCTTATTATAAAATATATAGATTTCTGTCACATTTTGAGTCAAATTTATTCATTGGAACTCGGTATATCTATTTCAGTTCGATAACGCAAAATATTGTAGAAACAATATTGTAAAATATCATATGAACAATATTGTAAAATATCATATGAACAATATTGTAAAATATCATATGAACAATATTGTAAAATATCATATAAACAATATTGTATATACAATATTGTAAAACATCATATGAACAATATTGTATATACAATATTGTAAAACATCATATGAACAATATTGTATATACAATATTGTAAAATATTATACACGCAATATTGTAAAATAGTTGTAAATTTGCATAAAAATTTGATTGAAAACCCATCAATAAACTAATAATTCAGAGCAAATATGGAACTAAATCATTGTCTTTGAATTATAAATTGTTTCAGCAAAATATTCTAATAGTATAAGATTTCACTCAAAACCTTAACATTCCAAATTCCCAAAAGAGTCACTATTACTTCCTGCGTATCTTTAATTAATTCTCAGTACTCTTATCTTAATTCATTCTTGCATTTCTATATTTCAGAAAATTCATTAGATTGCTTACTACATCATTATTATCTATCTCATCATTATCATTGCTAATGGTCATTTCCGAAACAGCTAATGGTTTTGAGCAAGAAAAAACCCTTGTTATTAATCAACATTAATTAAAAATCCGATTGAATATAATGATGGTTATTTGAATAAAATGGATTCATTTATCTTTTGTAATGCATTTTATTATTTTGTAATTAGTGATATTTGTATCAGTAAATTATAAATGATGATTAATTTGAAAAGAAATGTTTTGATGAAATTCTAAATAAAAGAAGTGAATATTATAAAATAAATTATATTGTCGTGGTTACATAACTCTACTACCTTCTCTTTTGATATGGCTTCACCTTATTAACAACAAAGTATATATTCCTATGATACTTCTTCAAGGGGGGGGGGCGTTAAATTATATTCTAAAGACTTGTCATGCGTTTTCGTGTTTTTATTTGTTTTGTCTTGTGAAATATGGGACATAGAAAATAATTAAATAACTGTTCCTAAAATCCGTCTACTATTTTCATCTACCTCATAATGAAGTTATAAAGTGTCTGGTCCCTCTACAATATAAATTTTCAAAGTTATTGCTGAAATCCATATTGTTTACAAGAAAGCTGCTGCTATTTGTAATCAGAGTAGATAATACTGCTATATATTCTGAATCTCAGAAACTGAGCACATTCTTTTACAATAAAAAGACGTTTTGTAGAAACACTCTGGATCAATTTTTTAATTGTAGTTAACTACAATTGTGTTTTTAGAGTTGCGATATTTTTAATGATACAGTAAACTTGCAATTCAATAAAAATAAGTATGAATCCATTGGTGCGATATTTTCAATGCCAGCAAGTTTAAAAGCTGACATTTAAGAAATCCAACTATATTTAATTGAGTGAACACTGGCCACTTAGACAGCATTCATTTGAAATACTTGGCAAATTCAAGTTTCCATTGTTACTGCTTTTACAACAATTAGAACAATATCATTTGCCTATACACATTCCTATACTTTTCATTATTACTTGTTTTACCAATTTTACAAGAAGTAAGTTTAATTAAAATCACAATAATGCACGATTGAAGAAAGCTAAGACATCTCTTCAGTAAGACAGCTTGACAACATACAACATACACCTAACATTTTTACGTTATAGACATTTCCATTTAAATTGCTAAGTCTGACGCGTAGACTTGAACTTCTGGCATGGAAATCAGAAGCCAGATAAAAAAAAAAAGAAACAGAGTGCGCTAAAACGCATTCTCTACTTTAATTAAAGTAATCAAGCACTTCATGTTTACTTCGAAAACTTTCCCTCGTTTCGATTAGTTTTGTCAGGGAGGTTAGGTGCCTTAGATTAGTTTCGTCACGATAGCTGGGCTGGATACGTTTCGTTTTAAAACTCAGCTCTGAAACTCATTAAGCTACTAAAGAAGGATCCAATTTACGTCATTCTTGTTGTTTTTGGTACGTGGATTCATTCAAATCTCAAATTATGTCTCGCAATATAGCGTTGGATGGAAACAAAAAGATGCTGGCGTAATTTTATAGAACCTAAGCACGAAGGACATCATTTTTTCCTTGGGAAATTACTGAATCGGAATCTGTTGGTCATTATTTTGCTGTTCAAATTGTAGTGTTTTTTCTAAGATTTGTTGCTTAAATTTGGAAATATTTAGTGTATAAATAAACTTCAAATGGCAGAATAATAGACTTTGTTCTTAAACAAAAGAGATTTATAATCATAATCAGAAGCAAAGAGAATTCTCGAATGTTTTAGAACATGAAAAAGAAATGGGATTTTTTTTCCTTATAAGTATAGTTCTTATGGTCTGAAGCAGGAAATTTCACCAATTATTAAAATAAAACCAGCTGGTGTGGGGTCATAAGGATAATCTGATATAATTCTATATAAAGATGTTATTAGCATTGTAGATAGCCTTTGGTAGCATTTTGCCTCATGGAAAAAAAATTTTGAATAATAACAAGATGAGGAAACGCCGCAGTGTAGTGATGCTAAGCCCGTGAGTTATTATCTCACATTTTTTTTCTTCGGGTGTTGATTTTTCTATAAAGAAACCTGTTCAATAATACTGCTAATAGTTGAACAGTGATCACTAAACACTAATTCTCTTATTTCATCTACATGTTGTTGATGTCACGAAGTGGACGCTCTTCTAGAACGTGATTCATCTGTGACAGATTCTCTAACTTGGTGTTTAGCATCAAGCATGCAACAAAATCTGGATATTGACGATGCGGCGAAATGGGTGGTCCTCCAGAAAGTGATTCATCTATGACCGATTCTCTAACTTCTTTACATATTTTGTTTCACTCTTGTTTTTGATAAGCCGTTGTGTTCAAAACAATTTTCGAAAAATTTCAGATATTTTTTCCGAATAACTGCAAGTTAATTTATATTTATATCCTTTAGTAAATTCTATGAGCCATTTTGGAGAATCGACAAAATTCATATCTCATTAGATAACAAATTTATCATCAGACAATAAAATGAAAAATAATTTCTGACTGATGCCAGATGCTTTGAATTGTCGTAAAAATTACTTTTTCGACTCTTATGAAGACCACGTCGATATGCATGTATTTTTAATGAAATATTCCTGATTTTTTTTTTTTTTTAATGACGGTCGTGTTTTGGAGAGTGGAAATGTGCACTTTGGATAGATTTTGTCTGAATCTCCGTTTAAAATATTAATTAGATAAAAAATAAGTTATTTTTAAGATGTATCTAATTTGATAACTTCCAAAAATATGATTGTATAAAGTCTATTTCTATATCATTTTTGAATTTAAAAAATATCTCTTCAAGGATATACGTTTAAATCCCAGTAAAATATTTTCCTATAGTTCGGCAATTTAAAAAGTATTTTTGCATAATCTTTATCATTTTTCATTTTTGCAATGGAATTTAATCCAATTTCATGGTTTCATCAAATATTTAATTGCGAGGTTAATAATTATTGAAAGTTAACGATTAATTTTATTAACATGCAGTTTTCAAAAGGAATTGGAAATTGAAATAAATCAGGAATGGTAGGATAACATAAAGTGATGATTATCCAGGCAGCTAACCTTTTAATAGCCCTTTTAGGCGATGGGGTTTTAATCTGTTAAGGAGGTTCATTTATTACAATAAATAGAATATTTGTAAGGCTATTAAAAACATCTCTTAATATGTCTATCATAATCTGAAACATGAAACTGTTTCATTAATTGAATTAGGAAAATCGAAATATATATAAGATATTTAACTGGAAAAATATATATATCCAAAATTCTCAGTAAATCAACTGGTCCTCGATGTCGGTTAGAAAGATAGTCCGTGGTTATTGCTTTATTGATTATATATCTTCTTTTATTGTTTTACAATACCATATATTATAGAAAATATTTTTTCATAAATACTGTTTGGCAGAAATATTTTCTCTGATTCTTTCCGTCGCAAACAAAAATTAGTATTTTCAATTTATATGAGATTACCAAGACAATAATATGTTTACATATATCCTCCTATTGTTAGTTTGTGTGACAAAATGCTTCGCAGAATTTCTCGATTCAAAGAATTTCAGCATGGTCTCATTCTTAATGTGCTATGACCCAGAAAATGAAATCCATTGTTTAAGATTCACTACTTAATGTATCAATATTTCAAAGGACCACCAGTAAAAACTATATTTCATTTCACTTCATCTTCAACCTCTTTTTTTTTATAATTTGTAGATCGACAACCCCTCTTCGGCAAGACACAGACGACAGACGAGAAATTATGACAACAGCTTTGGAGACAGAAGATAAATGCCCGGATGTCATACCAGGTAAGTGGAAATGAAAAAATAAGGACAATTTTATGTCCCTTCATTTTTTTCTTCACCTCATAAAGCATCCCTTAACATCTAACCTGGGACGCTACGCCTGTTTCAAACCATTAACCTCTGGGACGCATTTAGGAAGGAAATGTAAAATATGAGATATTCTCCCTGGTACTTGAAAAGGCGACGCCCTGCTGCCTTCGGAGACGGTTGCAGTGATCTCAAAAGCTTCGAAAACATTTTCTGGAGATTTCGGCTCCAGTTCGATATGGTTTAAGGACTTAATGACAAAGAAGTGTAAATGTAAAGATACATTTTTTTTTCACTTGTTCGTATTTCGAAGTAATCCATGCAAAATTTAAAATTGAGTCAAAAAGCTGAATATGCAAATTTTAATGATACATTAAATTTTTTTTATCTATTTTCTGCTATTTGTAATATTTATTTTTTAATTTGTGCTATAGTTGAGTTTCCTATAGTTGCATGCCATAGGAAAAGTTCATTTTGAAGGTTTATTATAGAGCTATTAACAACACTTTGGAACTTTGAAGAATTTTTATCCACTTTCTTTTTCATTCTCTCCTTTTTTTGGAAAAAATGTTATCCTTAAAAGAAATTATTCCTGTTTATTCTGCGTACATTCCATACGTTTCTAATATTTTAAATGAAAAGTTTCTTGAAGAAGGTGAAATATTAAATAGACAGATTAGATTATTTAGTGTGTGTGTTAGAGACCCTGACAAAAATTTCAGACACGGATTTTTTTTAAATATCTCAAAATGACAAAAATTGATATTTTAAAACATAACATCATTGTAATTTCTTAAAATATAATACAACGTTAGCAGATATCAACTTACAAACATTTAAAATAGTAATTTTTTAAGGAAAACATAGTTATAGAAATCGTAAATACAATTTTAATATCTAAATTTTGTCTAACATTTAAGAGGTTGATATTTTTAAAGTACTTTAAAAAGTCGATTTTTTTTTTTGCTAAGTTGTGAATTTTTTTAAATTTATTTTTCTTCATGTTTGAACAATTTTTTCTGTAAAACAGTAGAATTTTGTTTCTCTTTTTGGGGAAATTATAGGGATTTTTATATTTATATTTATATACATTTTAATACTATTTTACGTGTTTAGATGCTGTTTTCTCAAATATAGAATATAATAGAATTTTCTTATAAAAAAACCCTTATGTTTTTTGTCCAAATTTAATATAATAATTTCTCAATATGTTCTGCAGTTTCTCGACTAGAGAACAAATAATCTATTTATTTAGAAACTTTTTATAGTTGTTTTAATGCTTCATTATGTGGGAAGAATTGAAAATGTAATATTATTTATTAACAGAACCCCAAAATTTAAAGAATGGATAGAAATATCGCTTAATTTTTGATTCAGTAATTAGAAAATGCATTTCCTAAGCTATCTGCAAAATTAAAAAAAAATAATTTACATCATTTATAAAGTAACTTCTTATGTAAAACTTGAAATACTATAATGGAAATATTCCCGATATTTTTAATATTCGAAATAGTTTTTAAATAAAATAAAGATAAATCCTTGAGATGATTATATTTTATAATAAATTGAATGGTTTTCTTTCAATGTTTCCCTTTTTGAAACAAACAGAAGGTAAACATCATATTTAACAACAACAAAAAAAAAAAAAATGGTAATCAAACATTGCATTGTTATGCATATTGATAACATCGAACTCATCATAATATCAATAGTTTTCAATGCTTTGGCATGAATTTTTATTAGAATTAGAATTTATTTGTATTCTTGATTGCTAAATGTCTTTTAGCTATAGCATTTATTTGAAGTAAATGTTTTATTAAAAATGAAAACAATAAAAGAAAGAGAAAATGCTCCATCATCATGATTACGGTAAGAAAACAAAAATTCAATCACATATTTCAATATTCATCTTTTGTTATTTTATTATTACACTAAAATGCTTACACATACATTTTAACTACTCTCAAACTCATATTTATCGTTTGCAGATTTAACATAATCAAACAGACAAGTTTAAATCTTTCGTGTTCTCATTTAAAATTCATTATAATAAATAATCTTGGCCTTTGCCTTTGCCTTTCTTTCACAAAGTAACTTAGTTTCGAGAAGCACAGCCTTTTAACATGGGTCGGTACATCTCATTAAATATGTTATTAAAAATGGAACTTACAATTTATCCTTAGTTAAGTATTTCTAACGTTAGTTTGTTATTCTTGACAGAGTTTACTTTTTAATGATGTTCTTTTGTAGAATCTTTAGGAACAAATTCGATTACTTTTTTTTTCTTCTTCTTCTGATATTTAGAATTTAATCATTATAATCTCATGTACTATTTCTTATAAATAATAGCCGCATATGCCATGGGATGATTATTTTATTTTCAGAATTACTTTTGTTCTTTTATAATTAATTTCTTCGCCGAAATTGTTAGTAAAAGTAAAGAAGTAACATTCGAATTTTTCGCCGAGATTTCTCTTCTTAATTTTTGATTTCAAGGCTCGTTAAATGAGCAGAAAATTTAATTATTGTTGCTCTAAGTTGAAGTTCTTTGTAATTAATTGCATTTTTGCAGGAAATGGCTTAATCCCACGCTTTTGTCTAAAACTAAATTTTAAATGTAATTAAATTCATTGGAAGCTTGTGTTGTTGCAATTTTAAATTTTTATGCATTTTAGTCTCTTAAAAATTTTATATGTTTTATTCGCAGTCTCTTTAAAATTGGAAATTTCAAGGAATATTATCAAGATATTTTTTGAATAATTATTATACATTTACTATAATAATATGAATAATTATTATATATCTAGTATTGATATTTTATATACATTTTCTCGTATTCAAGGAGAAAATATGGTAATCGTTAAATAATTTGATAGCGAGATCTTCATATTTCAGACATCTCTGAGTTTGGAAAATGTCCGTCTGTCTGTGATAAACATAACTAAAAACCTTGTTGAGCTAGGCGGCTGAAATTTGGTATATGATCTGTACACCACATTTGCAGATTCATTTCAAATTATGAGCAAAATCTATTCAGAAGACCGTCTGTCTGTTTGTTTGATTATATGTTTACTTGATAGCTACAAAACACACATAGGTCGATAGATACAGTTCGGGACACAGATTCAACATCTATAGTATAGACACCTGTCAAAGTTTGAGCCAAAACGAACCGTGACTGTCTGTCTGTCTGTGCTTTCAGAAACATGTAAACGCAGTAATTCAAAAATTCAATGACTTAAATATATCAAATTATGTATGAGATTTTATTAATAGAAGTTTAGTTCTGTGTCACATTTTTGTTTCGATCGATTGGGATTCAGAGAAAATGCTAAATTCATACCAAATGTTAATATTTCGTAACTATTGTAGGCCTATGTCATGCAATGCGTTCTTTTGCATGGCAAGTTTATTGAAGAGTATGCGAGAAAATTTTATGGCGACCACTTCGTTTAGTTAAAATTATGTTTTGTCTGTGAACACTATAATTCAATAATGTTTTAAAATAGAAGAATGGAATTTTGTTTTTGGACTTGATATGAAATTTGCATAATTTTGTTTGCAAAACGAAATATATGAACAAAAAGAAACTTGTCTGTCTGTCCCAGTGCAAGTGAATACAATGGCTACAGTGAGCACATACTAGATGGATAAAATCTGATGCACAATTCTATCATACTAAGTACAAATTTGTTTCAAATTTTCAATCTATTCCATTAAAAGGTTAACAGTCTATCTGTCAATATATTTAAATTTCCAGCAAACGGAATCTTTTAAAAATTCAAGAATTTAAATAAAGGAAATATGGAATGTAATTTTATATTTAAATTTGCAATTCTTGTGAAACTTTGGTTTCAATTATTCGAGGAAAAGTTATCCAAAATGGAAATTTGATTTTTTTTTTCACTATATAGCGAAGCACAAAACGTGCATGGGATTTTGAAACTAAAAGTAGGAGTACTTGTATCGTTCACGGACTTGCTCAAGGTTCCCAAATTTATGCAACAAAAAAAAAAGAGACATAAGGTCTTTATTTAGTAGTATACGATCAAGATTCGAGGAGGGCGCTTTTGTTTTTCATGTTAAAGGACAGTATCATTTCCTTCTTACACTCTAGAGACCAAATCTTAGAAATATGCTTGGGATTTTAATTTTTATATCCATACATGTTCTTGATGACATTACAACATTTTTATATCTCCAGGGTCTTATTATTTATTTAATTTAGAAAACCGCTTTTCAGTTTGAACATTCTGCGATACTTATAATAAGGAATTATGAAAAGTTCAAAAATACACCTTATAAAAAGTCAAAAAAGATAAAAAATTGAAGAAAAAATAAAAATACTTTATTTTTAAAAAATTTTAAATTACTAAAATTAAAAAATAATTTTGCGCTAGAAATATGGTGATGCAAGTAAAATAATAAAAGCGTGTGGCATAGAAGAATTTCCATAACCAGATCGAATACCAAATAACATCAAATGACTGAAAAATGTTAATTTCGGAAAATTAGATATTTACTATTAATGTGATTTAAATTCAGATTTAATATATCGGTTGTATAAATATGGTTCAACCCAACTTTAACCGATGATATTAGTGTTACTACTTGCCTGAAAGTAAACTGAAGAATTTCCATTTCAAAAATTTGCCGATAACTTTTAAAAATTAGTGAATATAATCATCTTAGTACAGTGTAAGCACAATTACAAAAAAAGCCCCAAAACTATCAATAATACAATATAATTCAACTACATTATTTATATATTTTATATAATTTTTGTTTGAAAATTTTATCTAATTTTCTGAAACCAAATCTATTTCAATCTAACCAACTGAAATCTAGAGAAATCTTTAATCTCGAATGCTTCATAAACAATTCAAACGTAAATTTCCAAATCTTCCAACAAGAAACTACGCAATTTTTAAATTTCATTTCTAAGAATTTGGATTTTTATCAATCGCAATTCATTTCGCATACATCACTGGACTCCTAAATGAAAGACATTCTACTATTGGTGGATATTTATTCAGCGTCCTCGAATAAGATTGATTGACTGAAATCTTGAATTTCCGAACGGATATGAAATGCGAGTGACTTCATCTGTGCGTAATATTTCAAATTTGCTGCTACAGTCTTTTCAATTGGAACTTTTCGCAACTTTGTAACTTAATGGAATAACCTATTCTGTATAAAATGCATAGATGTGCTAACAGATATGTGAATTAGTATCTGGCAACTGTCTGGAAATCATTTGGAGTAGAAAACTAATTTGAATCAATTGCTTTTAAAACGCAGTTATGCATATAAATATTCCAATTTCGGTTGAAATAGAATTATATCAGATATCGTTTGGTATTTAGAAGTCGCAGGAACGTTAAATAAATAAAGGAAATATGAAAAGTCTTTAATAAGCTGTATTTATAACGTTGCTTTTAACGAATCTAAATATTTTAAATCGGATTTCGTTTCGATAATTGTTGATGTATTCAAATTTATTCAATACTGTAGCATTTTATTTCTGATCATAGAAGATTTAAAATATCTTATATAAAATAATTTTATTAGACATCCAAGTTGAAATATTTTCTTTCTCTAAATGTAATAACAATGTTTGAAATTTCAATTATATTTTGCTTTATTGTTAGAAATGGGAAATTGTAGTTAGAGATATTCTGTTTGGTCATTTTATTAAAATAATACACGATTATATAAAATTGTCCCTACCTCTAAGTTTTGATAAGTAAATTTTGCTAAATAAACTAAAATCTATATCAAATATCAGGGAAGAGGTCTTTTTAATACGGTTAAAATTCACATGGTGGAAAAGGAAAGGTCTTAAAGTTTCTTGATTTAAAGCTCTTTCTTAGATAAAAAAGCTAAATAGGTTATCTTTTCCTCTAAATTTGCACTAATGCTGAAGTGACTATTAGCTATTAGAGCCAGCGACGATGACTGACGATCCTCCATGTAAGAGTTTTATACATGGAGTACCCATACGTAAGTCTGTATTCATACAATTCTTAAATCATTTCATTTTATCCCGTTATTGTCAGCAAATAGGAGCAAATCATAGGAGTCTCTACATAGGTTTTTTAGGTTACTGACCCTGTTGGTGGATAACCTCGTTAAAAGATTTTTATGTCTATAGATGTATTGCGATAGAACGGTTTTTTTACGGCTCATAGTATATTTGCTATTACTAGTGATGGTCCATACATTACTCTGCAGATATAGCTTGAAAGGTGGTTGCTTTGTTTTTCAAATCATCGATCTCGTTACTGATGATGAACATGTTTTTATGTCTAATGATGTACTGAGATAGGAAAGTCTTGTATGGATCATTGTATATTTGCTATTATTCATAATAGTCCTATACAATTACTCTGCAGATGTAGCCTGAAAGGTAGTTGCTTTGTTTTTCAAATCATCGATCTCGTTACTGATGATGCACATGTTTTTATGTCTAATGATGTACTGAGATAGGAAAGTCTTGTATGGATCATTGTATATTTGCTATTATTCATAATAGTCCTATACAATTACTCTGCAGATGTAGCCTGACAGATAGTTGCTTTGTTTTTCAAATCATCGATCTCGTTACTGATGATGCACATGTTTTTATGTCTAATGATGTACTGAGATAGGAAAGTCTTGTATGGATCATTGTATATTTGCTATTATTCATAATAGTCCTATACAATTACTCTGCAGATGTAGCCTGAAAGGTAGTTGCTTTGTTTTTCAAATCATCGATCTCGTTACTGATGATGCACATGTTTTTATGTCTAATGCTGTACTGAGATAGGAAAGTCTTGTATGGATCATTATATATTTGCTATTATTCATAATAGTCCTATACAATTACTCTGCAGATGTAGCCTGACAGATAGTTGCTTTGTTTTTCAAATCATCGATCTCGTTACTGATGATGCACATGTTTTTATGTCTAATGATGTACTGAGATAGGAAAGTCTTGTATGGATCATTGTATATTTGCTATTATTCATAATAGTCCTATACAATTACTCTGCAGATGTAGCCTGACAGATAGTTGCTTTTTTTTTCAAATCATCGATCTCGTTACTGATGATGCACATGTTTTTATGTCTAATGATGTACTGAGATAGGAAAGTCTTGTATGGATCATTGTATATTTGCTATTATTCATAATAGTCCTATACAATTACTCTGCAGATGTAGCCTGACAGATAGTTGCTTTGTTTTTCAAATCATCGATCTCGTTACTGATGATGCACATGTTTTTATGTCTAATGATGTACTGAGATAGGAAAGTCTTGTATGGATCATTATATATTTGCTATTATTCATAATAGTCCTATACAATTACTCTGCAGATGTAGCCTGACAGATAGTTGCTTTGTTTTTCAAATCATCGATCTCGTTACTGATGATGCACATGTTTTTATGTCTAATGATGTACTGAGATAGGAAAGTCTTGTATGGATCATTGTATATTTGCTATTATTCATAATAGTCCTATACAATTACTCTGCAGATGTAGCCTGAGAGATAGTTGCTTTGTTTTTCAAATCATCGATCTCGTTACTGATGATGCACATGTTTTTATGTCTAATGATGTACTGAGATAGGAAAGTCTTGTATGGATCATTGTATATTTGCTATTATTCATAATAGTCCTATACAATTACTCTGCAGATGTAGCCTGAGAGATAGTTGCTTTGTTTTTCAAATCATCGATCTCGTTACTGATGATGCACATGTTTTTATGTCTAATGCTGTACTGAGATAGGAAAGTCTTGTATGGATCATTGTATATTTGCTATTATTCATAATAGTCCTATACAATTACTCTGCAGATGTAGCCTGAGAGATAGTTGCTTTGTTTTTCAAATCATCGATCTCGTTACTGATGATGCACATGTTTTTATGTCTAATGCTGTACTGAGATAGGAAAGTCTTGTATGGATCATTGTATATTTGTTATTATTCATAGTAGTCCTATACAATTACTTTGCAGATGTAGCCTGAGAGGTAGTTGCTTTGTTTTTCAAATCATCGATCTCGTTACTGATGATGCACATGTTTTTATGTCTAATAGATGCATTGCGATAGGACGGTCTTTTTACGGCTCATAGTATATTTGCTATTATTCGTGATGGTTCATACATTACTCTGCAGATATAGCTTGAAAGGTTGTTGCTTTGTTTTTCTAATTATCGATCTCGTTACTGATGATGCACATGTTTTTATGTCTAATGATGTACTGAGATAGGAAAGTCTTGTATGGATCATTGTATATTTGATATTATTCATAATAGTCCGATACAATTACTCTGCAGATGTAGCCTGAGAGGTATTGCTTTGTTTTTCAAATCATCGATCTCGTTACTGATGATGCACATGTTTTTATGTCTAATAGATGCATTGCGATAGGACGGTCTTTTTACGGCTCATAGTATATTTGCTATTATTCGTGATGGTTCATACATTACTCTGCAGATATAGCTTGAAAGGTTGTTGCTTTGTTTTTCTAATTATCGATCTCGTTACTGATGATGCACATGTTTTTATGTCTAATGATGTACTGAGATAGGAAAGTCTTGTATGGATCATTGTATATTTGATATTATTCATAATAGTCCTATACAATTACTCTGCAGATGTAGCTTGAGAGGTAGTTGCTTTGTTGTTCAATTCCTACTATTAGTTCACACTCTCCCTATATATGTAATATATATATGTTGTTCAAATTTTCAATCGTAAATAAAACAGTTTTTATTCATCCACTCAAGTTCAAATACATATTTTGAAACTTTTAGTGGATGGCACTTGATGTTAATACATTTTTTTCAAATATTAATTAATTAATTAAATTTATCCGGTAATTTTTATTTGGTCGCCAAAGTAACCAAATCCATCACCGAATGGTCGCCAAGTTTGTCGCTAATCTCTGAGATTACAAATAAATTCGCTTTCTATTTTGCCACTTAATATTGTAATTCTGTCATATGAATATACATGTTTATATTAATTGTAATTATTTAATAAAAAAGTAACTAAAATAAAAAAAAAATTGTTGACCTAAGTAGGAATTGACTTAATTATTTTTTTATATATTACTTGTTTTTTATTATTGATCTCATTACCGATGATGCACACATTTTTATGTCTAAAGCGGTTTGTCTCGATACTACACAACACAGTTCATGACTTACCTCCTTAATTATTGAACATCTGAACAACCCCCCCCCCTGCAAAAAAGAGCATTCTGATTTACCAATATTTGTAATTAGGTCAACGACATCAAAATTGTTTAGAGATATATTCTTTTTAAATGCGCATGATTAGCATCAAAAATAGTTTTCTTTTCAATCTATACGTGAAAATAAAGTAAATGCAAATTAAATTAAATAATAAATGCAAACTAACAACATAACGTCACCCATACCGCAGAAACTATATGTTGATAAGAGAGCATTTAAAAAAGGTGTATTGCTCCCCGGCTCTCAGGAAATGGCAACTGAGAATCACATATCATATGATATCAGATGAATCTATTTTGATAAGCAAGGAACCTAATTGACTATCTAAAGTCGTTATTTTGTGGTAATTTGCTCCCCTTTTCGTACTTTTTCCTTCTGTTACAGAATGCACTCGTCTGTTGGAAGTTTAAATCAAAGATCTTTTCCTCAAAGCATCAAGTAAGGTTTACATTCAGTCAGTAATAATGAATCAAGGTCACGCATGCGCAGAAACTATGTTGCAGCAAGTATTGTAAAGCAAGCACTCGTCGAGACAAAAATTTGTTGTCTGTTCTTTCAACGTGTCTCTATCATCTTTCTGCGCAATCTTCTTACAGGTATCAAACTGGCTGAATATAAACAGATCATCAGAATCTTACGAGTTCAGAAATATTTTGCAAAAAAAAAAAAAAAAACTTGAAGAAAAGAGCAGCTGAGATTAATGATCATCAAGAAATTCGAACTCGAGATCTTGATAAAATCTCCAACATCAAATCAATTGAATGCTAAAATAAATCAGGCTTTTTTTAGTGGAATTTCGAACGAATGCGAAATGAATAAATAAATAAGGCTTTATGTATTGGAATTTCGGACATTTCAGATGTAAAAAAAAGATTATGAACTAATGGGCTAATGACATGCTGAAAAAACAGAGAGAAAATCATTTTTACAATGCTTCAGAATGTTTTTTTTTTCTTGCGAATTTTTTCATTTGCATAGATAAAAACAAAAGAAAAAAATACTTTCATAGCAGGTGAAAAAAACGGGAGAAAAAAAAAACATTTTTTTTAACACTTGAGCAAAATGTTCCGCATTGCTCATAAATTGTAAAATGAAAATCTGCTCTAATCTTCTAATTAATTAAAAGTTTTATCTGTCTTTGAATGTGCTTTATCCAAGGACAGCCAAAAACTTTAAGATAATTTTTTTATTAAAACGATAATTTTAATGTATTGAATTTATAAAAGTTTTTTTGTGATTAAAAATATTTGAAAGATTTATTTATTGTACAACCGAAAGTTGCAAATCTCAGTTTTTGGAATTATCATTGGAATGTTATTCACTGATGAACTGTGTAATTACATGCTGAAACAATGACCAGGTTACATGCCTTTTAAATGAAATTACTAATTTGGACGTCATTAAAGGATATAATTAACTTGATAAATCAGAAAGAAAAACGTTTAAGTGCATTGAATAAATTAATTTCTTATTATTTTAAGTGCTTCCTTTTTTGCTCAGCTATCAATCAACCGTTTATTAACGTACGCATCTCTACTAATAATAAAGAATAAGGAGAGTCTATGCAGATCGTTTAACCTAAAGTTATCAAATTTAATATGAATATATTTTGGAAAGAGAAAATCTGTAACTACAAACGGTTTTGTAATATTTCAAATTAGCTTTTTAGTCAATAAAAAATGAAGTCAGATATCAGCATTTGTTCGTAATTTCATCTTAGAAAATTATGTATCATGTACCATTTTACATCATTTTAAAATTTAAAAAAATCTTTTTAATTATTCCAATTTTTATCTTGAGAAATTTTTTGTCTTAAATGTTCAGATTTTCAGAAATGGTTTTCACTGTAAAACTTTTAATAACAGATTTCATTGCTGTTATAAAATTCAAACTGTTTGTATTTTTTTTATCAAATCATTAATTGTCTAATCCCTCAATGAAAGCATATTTATAAAAAACCATTTTAAGATATTTTTCCCGATATGTTTCGCTATAAAAATTCTGCTTTTAACTCTAACTTTATTTATATCATAAGAAATCATGGCACCAACATATTTTGATTTTTAAAAGCATGTTAGAATTTTTTTTAAATTTATATAAAGAAATTTCAATATTTATTCTTTTTTATGTGGGAGATTTTGTTGAATGTGTTCTTCTATTCTAAAGCAATATTTCTTATCTCACATTTTCAGACAAATAAAAATAAATTAGCTTCCTGCTTAGAAAAAGATATTTTTCTCAGTTAGATGAGAAAATTTATCTTCTTTCTAAGCTTTTCTGTAAATAGATTTTATAAGTGCTTTTCTTTGGTTGTATTGTAAACGAAAACTTCCCGGTGGAACTTTTTTAAGATTTTGCATGAATTTAACCAGATTTTTCTGAACCAATCCTCCAACAAAGCATGTTTAGAACACATTTTTTTTCTCGAAAAAACATCCCATTTTGCATAACTTTTTCTCCTTTCTCATAAAATACACCTTCCCATTCACGGTTACAGTCGCGGGCCATTTAAAGCAGACGATAATTCTACGGCCAGAAAGAATATATCGCAGAAATTTCGAATCATTCTCGCGCGCTGGAATACCTCATGGAATAAAATAAAAAAAATCATTCTATGTACTTTTCTCTTCTGAAAACTCTGGATGTTTTAAACATGAATTTATTTTTTTATTTCATTTTTTTATTTCACTCTCAAAGTGTGGCATTGCTTTTGAATTTCGTTATCTGGCAACGTGTCCCACGCTGCCTCCATACCTTTAAATGGGTTTTCTGACTGCAATAAAAAAAGGTAAAAACGAATAAAAATGTGTAAATGCATCTTTCAATAGGATACATATTTTATTCTCTGCGTTTCATGGCAAAAATTTATGCCCCTTGGTGGAACTTTTTGGAAAGAATAACCGTAGTACTTTTCTATAAGGAAAAGATCAAATAGAACCAGTTTCAAACCTACTTGAAATGCTTCATACAGTTGGCGTTATATTTCCTAGTTAAGTTTTCAAGTTAAAGGCGCCTGTAAAGATATCTTTTCAATGTCAGTAACGTAGAAGTGTCAATGAATTTCTATTCTTGAGGAAAATCAGACATTATTCCATTATAACTTTCCGAAAAATGCGCCATATCTAGGAATTCTGAATTTCAGGATGTTCAAAACTGGATAGTTTGAAGTAGTAAAAAATAAAATATTTATGTATATTAAATACTGAGCAAAAATATAAAATGGAGCGCCGTATGAGATTCTTTATTTCCTGCTTTCAAAAATATTTTTTTTATTTATTACAGAAAAAATTTATTTTGCAGCTAAATTTTTTTAAAAAAATATTGCACATTTTTTTTTAAATTTAAATACGAGATTATATATATATATATATATATATATATATATATATATATATATATATATATATATATATATATATATATATATATATATATATATATATATATATATATATATATATATATAAATACTTATAATAAAGCTCAATGTGTGTGTGTGTGTGTGTTGGCGCTCTACAGGCCAGGTCATTTGACATATAGCTATCAAATTTGGTACATATATACCTTAGAGGTCGGGAATGTGCACCTGGGGTCCCTTTTTTAAAAATTTTAATTATAATTTTAACTATTAGTTAAAAACTAACTTTCCCGCCAAAAAAATCTTCCATTTTCCCCTCCGCCAACTTTTCTGCCAAAAAAGTCTTCCATTTTCAAAACCGCCAAATCAGTAACGCTTCAGTTATTTTTTTCTCCCAACAGAATTGAGGTTAGGGTTAACATTTTTCGGCGGATTATTTCAAACGATTCTGTTTATTTTCTTAATGTTTTATGCATTTAATATCAAACATTGTTCATTAATCCATGTTTCAGATTTATTCTGAAGTACTTTTGAATTAAAATAACACAGAATAAAGGAAATTTAAAATGTATAATCTGCATAGCGTTGCCCCAACTGGCGTAGAAAAATTCACGCATTTGCGTTAACGTAACGGGCGAAGAAAATTCACGCATGCGCATTGTTTTCTGACTGTTGGCATGACAACCAACGGATGATTTAAATTATTTTTAGGTTAGTGCTTTTTTAAGTAAATTGTATTTATGTTAGTTATATATTTTTTGTATATGCTTATAGTTTTAAGTACATCGTTTTTTAAGTAGTTTTTTTTAACCTGTTTTCAATGATTTAAATTATTTTTAGGTTAATTGCATGATTTTGTAAATAAATTGTATTTATGTTAGTTATATACTTTTTTGTATATGCTTATAGTTTTAAGTACATCGTTTTTTAAGTAGTTGTTTTAAACCTGTTTTCGACCGATTATTTTAAACGATTCACTTTATTTTCTTAGTGTTTGATGCATTTAAAATTAAACATTGTTAATGAATCGATCTGTTCATGATGAATCTGAGAAATTTTTGTTGACAAATTCTTGAGATATTACATAAATTAAGAAAGATATTCTTTAGTGCCCATAAAGTTTAAACGCTCAGTGACTCTATTATCAGTAATCATAGTATTAAAAAAATGCTTTGTTTCAGTAAAAAAATGTTATTATATTAATTGCAGATTAATCATTTACACTTTAATTTAAAGCATAATTTCTACGAGGGGTAACAGAAAATTAGAGAGATACATATCACGCTATGACTGAAGGCCTTTATAATATTATGAGTGAATTATATGACTATCAAAATTTGAAGTTTTAAAATATTTTGCTGAAGAATCTATTAAAGTTGGAATTGCGTAAAATATTTAATGGTACGACCGGAGTTTAAGCTCCTGCTTGGAGCAATTTTTAAAAATCGCCAACAACGACCTTGCGAAATGTTCAAAAGCAAAGGAGCAGATGTTCAATTATAGTACATAATAAAGATTGCCATCTTTGGCGCGTTATCGCAACTTGGCGAAGAAGGGGGTTAAACTCCGGTTCAACCTATTTAATTATTAAAATTTAAACGAACATTACGATTGGCGAACCGGCTGGTCGCCAAAGGCGGCTAGTATATATATATATTTATATTTGAGCTAAGAAAGACTTTTTTTTTCAAAACCGAAATTTCAAATCAAAAAATCGTCTGCAACTAAAATAATTATTTAGATAAGTATTAAAATATGCTTAATCACAATAAATTGAAACGAATTCTTTGAAAATCTGACATTCCGAAATTTCTTTTTTTCTGAAAAATATTAACAGTACTTGGGAAATGCCGAAGATGTTCATTTAAATATGAGAAATCTAAAATTATGTCAATGTAAATTTATTTCAAGATGTTTCATTCGCAGGAGCATTGAGTTTTTAAAAAAATATATATGTTTTGCATTTAAAATTTAATAAAAAATCTTTAATACTAAAGGCAATTCAAATTCTGTTTAATGTTTCATATATTGAATTGAATATTTGTATTTATTACAGGAGAAAACTTTAAAAAGATTATTTATCATTAAGATTCTCCTTTGAAAAGTAATAAAAATATAGTTGTTTACGAAGTATAGTTAGCTTAAAACCGCATTTCTTAAGATGAAGTGTTGAAAATTTATATCTTTTGCAAATAAAATTATCAAATAACTTAAAAATTAAAATACGTTTTTTTTTATGATAAAAAGAAATTGCCTTTTTATTAATCTCATACCACAAACAAATTTTAATATATACGATGAAACTATAAAAATTTATATATACATTAGGAAATCCCATGACTAAATTAAAAAGGCGTTTTTTTTATATTTCAAAGTCATAACCTAGTAATTTCATTTGCAGATGTCATAGAATATAGTTAATTTGCATCGTTATAAGATTTCATTATGTTTTAGTGAATGAAAAAATAAGTAGTTCTTTATATAAAATTTTCGTGAAGAATAAAAATATAATAAGGGTTATAAATTCAATCATAATAAGGGAGGGAAAATAATTGCATATATGGATGAAATGAAGTTAAAAAAGATAAAATTGATTTTTAAAAAAACTCATTGTATCAGTGAACAGGATTTATTACTAAATATGTGTAAGAAGAAATGAATATATTCATTACCTGCAATTGCTAATGTATATCCATGTCTAGACCATAATCTTTCAAAGCTATCAATATAATTTCATTTTTCGATTTTTACTGATCCATTTATATTACAAGCGAACGATATAACATACCGTGGTAAAATTATGAATGAGAATTAAATCAAGTAAGAGAAGATTATAGTAGATTCTTAATAGAAACTGCAATATAATTTGATCCTTTTCTTTGAGTAGTTTGTTGTATAAATTTCAATCCAAAGAATATCTTGTAAAATTTTTTAATTTTGAATGTGAAATAATTATTGAAGTAAAATATTTTTTTAAAAATAAACTTCCATTTGTGTACGAAATAACTAGATTGTTTTATAATTTATCTATTTTTACCTATTTAATGTTGAGATTGGATTTTTTTTAAAGTCCCTACTAGATGGCGCCATTCGTACTGAATCAAAATTTATTTTAATTAATGGAAAACTGATAATTAAGTTCTGCAAACAATAAAATCGAATGATGTATTCGAGAACAAATACGTGTACATACATTAAAAACACAAACCCTTAGTAAGTGACTGAATAATGAATTTAAAAATTCTATCTTTACACATGTATAACAAAGTCAAGCTGACTAAAGATTTTTAATGATACCCTTTAAAATGGCAGGAAATAAATAATTGAACAAAGAAAGTTATGATTGTAAAAGCATCTTTATAAAATTATGAAAATTTTTCTCATAGGATGATTCTAATTAAATCATTTAATATACTTGTTATAGAAAAGAGTATTGTAAATGCCATTTCAGAAAATATTCTTCATAATTTTGAAGAGTTACATCTACAATTTGGAAAAGAATACGGAAATCACTGCAAATAAATGACCAAAAAAACTATATTTAAAGATTTAACAGGTATGGTTTTATCCATCTATACTTATAATAAAGCTCAATGTGTGTGTGTGTGTGTGTTGGCACTCTACAGGCCAGGTCATTTGACATACAGCTATCAAATTTGGTACATGTATACCTTAGTGGTCGGGAATGTGCACCTGGGGTCCCTTTTTTTTGAAATTTTAATTATTAATTAAAAACTAACTTTCCCGCCAAAAATATCTTCCATTTTCCCCACCGCCAAATGAGTAAGGCTTCAATTTTTTTTCTCCCAACAGTAATGAGGCTAGGGTTAACATTTTTCGGCGGATTATTTCAAACGATTCTGTTTATTTTCTTAATGCTTGATGCATTTAAAATTAAACATTGTTAATTAATCCATGCTTCAGATTCATTCTGAAGTACTTTTGAATTAAAATAACACAGAATAAAGGAAATTAAAAATGTCTAATCTGCATAGCGTTACCCCAACTGGCGTAGAAAAATTCACGCATTTGCGTTACCGGAGCTGGCGAAGAAAATTCACGCATGCGCATTCTGATTGTTGCCATGACAACCGTTATCAACTGATGATTTCAATTATTTTTAGGTTAGTTGCATGCTTTTGTAAGTAAATTGTATTTATGTTAGTTATATATTTTTTGTATAAGCTTATAGTTTTAAGTGCATCGTTTTTTAAGTAGTTTTTTAAACCTGTTTTCGACTGATTATTTTAAACGATTCATGTTATTTTCTTAAAGTTTAATGCATTTAAAATTAAACATTGTTAATGAATTGATCTGCTCATGATGAATCTGAGAAAATTTTGCTGACGAATTCTTGAGATATTACATAAATTAAGATATATATTCTTTAGTGCCCATAAAGTTTAAACGCTCAGTGACTCTATTATCAGTAATCATATTATTAAAAAAATGCTTTGTTTCAGTAAAAAATATGATTATATTAATTGCAGTTTAGTCATTTCCATTTTAATTTTAAGCATAAATTCTACCGGAACTAACAGAAAATTAGAGAGATACATATTATGTTATGGCTGAAGGACTTTATATTATTATGAGTGAATTACATGATTATCAAAATTTGAAGCTTTAAAATATTTGATGAAGAAGCTATTAAAGTAGGAATTACATAAAATATTTAATTATTAAAATTTTAACGAGAATTAAGATTGGGGAACCGGCTGGTCGCCAAAGGTGGCTAGTAATAAATAAATCAAAAAATAAAAAAAAAACTTCTATACTTGTATTTGCATTGAAAACTCAAAGCATATGATAAGGGCCTCCTGTTCTTCTAAACACTTCTCTATTTTTTATAAGACACTTCATTCCCTCGTGTAATATAATAGCCTCTATTAATTTGGTGATTTTATTACATGATAACTGCGCACGTTTTCTGACATCCAAGTGAACTTTGCTTTTAAGATCTGCTGGAATTTCGAACATTTTATCTTTCGATAAATTTAGCAATGGATTTCAAAATTGGTGCTGCGAGCAAAATACAATTCAACTCTTTAAATCCCAGTGATCTTATCCATAAATGAAATTTTTTTTAAAGTTCGCAATTCGTTTTACGAATGGTTGGAAAATACACAAGATTTGAACTTTCTTATTTTGAAAAGAATTACTTTTTAATACCAAATAAAAACACGTATATTCACATTTATGCCTAGAAAATATTATTTAGCTTTTATTTAATCAAGATATAACTTACCAAATAGAAACAATTCGTCTTGTGCTTTGGTTTTGGTTTAAAACGCAAAAAATTATCGGAAAGAAAGAAAAATCTGCTTTTCTTTTATAATCTCTGCTTTATTAATAGTTAAACACATGTAAAAATATATGATTAACAGGGGAAAAAAAACACGCTTCTAAAAATAATCAGCTATAACACATTTCTTCAAGCAAAAATAAGTCCCGGGATGCTTAACTTTCTTTCCAAGTCTGAAAATAACCAAGGGAAAAAAAAAAAAGAAACATTTCGGAAATATTCCCTTGAAACGAGAACTTTCGCTTGCAGATATAGTTACAAACTTTCCAAAACTAGTCATAAAGTATAAATAAAAAATTCTTATTTTTATCAACTTCTTTAAACCCACAAAATATCTAATGAATAAATAAAAATATATATACAAATACTTGTAAATATATTGATGCTATTTAAAAAAATATATATAGTAAAAAATTTAAAATATGTGATAAAAGTTGCTTTTTTAAATAATTGAATTATGATACACAGTTCATCAAATAGCAGAAAAAAAATCGCCTATTTTTATTTTTTCTACTTTTAAATGCACTAAACTGCTAAAGGTATATATTAATACAATATATTTTATAAAAGTTTGAATTTTTATTTACTTTCTTTTAATCTTAGAAAAATTCCTTGTATAAAATGTAGATTAAGATCCAAAAAATAATTACGCAAGTTTTTAACAAATAGAGACACAGAGAGAATTATTATTTAATCTACCAAAAAAATTGTTTGCTATTATGATTGGCTTCGACGACATGTTTTCAAAATTGCAGGAAAAAATAATTCTTTCTAAAGCTTTGCTTAAAATAAAAGATGGCATTTCTCTTATAAGCACAATTATAATTTCAAAAATCTGCGTATGTCATCTAATGCAACAGAGAACTCTAGCTAATATCAGCTTATTACTTTTTTATGAAATATGTTAATATATCATACAAAGTATAATAACTCTTAAATATGTTAATAAAATAGAGTATTCTTTGCATTTTTTAGTAGTGAAACATATGTTGCTGAATCAAACTGTTTGGAGAAGAAACTATTTAATTATTTAATTAATAGAATTATAAAATGGTTTGTAGAACAAAAAAAAGACACCTGTCATTGTTTATTCTTTCACATCTATTTTAATTTTTTTTTGTTTCTTTTTATTCCGAAAAAGCTATTTTGAATTAAATACATATGAGAAAAATACAACCTTTTTTTATACGGTCGCTCCTTTTTTGATATAAAGAAACCAAGCATAAAATTTCAATTATTATTTAGAAAAAAAGTATGCAATTCTTTAACTAATAGAATTATGACACGTTTTCTACATCCAAAAAAATTTTTCATTTTGTGATATGTTTTCCTTCAAAATCTAAAAAATAGGCAGAAAAAAATTATTCTTGATGGCGTATGAATACCAAAAGACGGTTTTTCCCCCTATAAGCACGGCTAGATCTTCTTCAAATATCTGAGCTTCGCATAAAACGTAATTGAGAAACTCCCAGCTTTATCTCAAAATGGCTGACCATTTCGTTACAGTTGCAGTTACGCGCCATTTAAATCGCGGTGATAAAATGGAGATGCTTTTGAGAAAGAACTTTCTCAGAAATCGCAGCTTCTCCATCGAAAAATCAAATTTGAATTTTTATAGGCTTTGATTTTCTTCCCTTTTAGTCAAAAAGGCTTTTTTTATCATTTTGAAATTTTAGTTCTTTTTATTCTTACTTTTTTGTAGAATTTAATGTCAAACTTGATGCAATTTCCTATTCAGTGAATCGTTAAATACCTCTGGAATACTTTTATGGTTTCTGAGATTTCTGGGATTTTGGCATAGATCTTCGCATACGCCTGGCTCTACTGTTCGGAATTTTTTTAAAAAAAATTTAGAAGTCTATATCTGCATAAAATCCCGGTTATGGTATTCATATTTATATGGGAAGGATAAAAAGTAAAAGATTTAGAATACGAATATTTAACAGATAAAAGAGCAAATATGATATAACTGAAAGGTTTTCTGTGAAATACTTTGATAAAATGAGTAATTGAATTAAATTTCTAAATTTTTGCTTGATTCTCAAATGAATGTATTACTTGCCATTTAATATGTAAAATAAGCGGTAATTTTTAATAGCATTTATAAAAACTCCATGCATTGTATTAAAAATAATTCGAATTTTAAATAGAAAAATTAGATTTTAAAACTTAAGATACATGACTACATTAAAGAAAGATTTTAGGCAAACATATCAAGTTTTTCCAATATTTTTAATTATAACAACTTGTTAATAAAATTGTTTAATTTTGGTTCTGTAGCTATTCTTTGCGAAATTACAACGAATTTTATGTTTGCATTATATTATTTTATTTAAATCGTTTATTTAATCTCCTATTTCCTAAAATTCTAAATTTTTGTGCAATATTCTTATAAAAAATCTTAAATGAAAATGCAATTATTATTTTCCTTCAAATATGGTGTAATAGTTTCTAAATATATTCTTTAGTTTCTGAATAAAAAAAAAATATCTAAAATGATTTCTGCAATTGCTTTAACACTTCATAATGAAAAAATAATTAAAAATTTTATGTTATATATCTATAGAAACCATATATTTAATGACTGAATAAAAATACGGTTTATTCTTTAGTTTAGGAATAAGGAAACGCAAACATTTGATAAATTTCAATTCAACTCTATTCAAATGAATTGTTTTGTCTGGTTTTATCTGTTGTCTGTACTGTTTATAAAATCAAGTGACAAATTTCATTTAGTTAAGTCATTGCTTTTTTTGAATTATCACTTGACATGAGTGTGAAATTATATACCGGCAGGCATTCAACACTCAGTTGGGTTTTGTTCAAAATTTCGTAAATGTTTGAGTTATAGATGTTAAATCTATGCATCGAATTTTGTCTGTATAGTTATCTTTGTGCTGTCGTTATCGTACTTATATACCAACAGTCTTATAGAATAAACCTTAGTAAAAAAAAATATTAAAACAGATATAAAAAACACTTATTTTGTTCGAGGAAATATAAATTTTCAATCACAAGTAATGACTTCAAAAAAGAATCCAAAAAGCATGAGATACTGAATTAACATTATACATAATTTAAAATATTATGGGCATGACATGAGAAAATCTTACAATTAATTTAAAATTAATCTGCATTAAAATGTAATAAAATTCCAATATGCATGATTTCTATCATGTATCGTACAATTTTATGCTTAGCTTATACATTACTTAACTTATATATTATATATTATTAGCTTATATATTATATATTATTAGCTTATATATTATATATTACTAGCTTATATATTATATATTATTAGCTTATATATTATATATTACTAGCTTATATATTATATATTATTAGCTTATATATTATATATTATTAGCTTATATATTATATATTACTAGCTTATATATTATATATTATTAGCTTATATATTATATATTATTAGCTTATATATTATATATTACTAGCTTATATATTATATATTATTAGCTTATATATTATATATTACTAGCTTATATATTATATATTATTAGCTTATATATTATATATTACTAGCTTATATATTATATATTATTAGCTTATATATTATACTCTCTACTTTTGGTAATATTCAATTTCACTTTTTTTAGTTCAATAATAAAAGAATGATCCATTTTTATTTATAAAGTGTGTCCCAAAATTAATGCAAGATTGGAATGTGTCACCATTCATGCAGTAAAATGTCATCAACCCTATTATCAACCATTTGACAGCTGATAGTTTAGGTTTGGTAAAAATGGATCGTTACATGATACAGCACCGTTTTGAATTAAGTAAAAAACACGTTTTTTTTCTCTTTAAATTGTTATATTTTTATTAAATTGTAAAGTACATAGGATAGGGTTATGAATGGAATAACACATAGAGCAAATGGTCTCCACGGCTTTACTGGTACATGCACATTCGTGTCGAAATTTTCTCTGGCCATTTTACATAAATGAGGCTGAATTTCGTTGGTGTAGCTTTGGATTTCATTATTCAATGCCCGCGTCCGTGTGGGCTTATTATCAAAGATATTTGACTTTTAAATAACCTCATAAAAAGAAATACAGTAGTGTTAAATAGCACGATCTAGGAGGCCAATTCTCAAATTTTCGAACTGTTTGATTCCAGAGTTTCATTATTTTTGAAATATTGTTCAGCAATGAATAATTAGTTGTTCTGTTGTGTAACGATCTATTTCTACCAACCTAAACAATCAACTGACAAATGTTTTTTAATGGGGTTGCCAACACTTTACTGCACGAATGAGGTCAAATTCGAATCTTGCGTTAATTTTGGGACACCCTTCATTTATAGTAATTATGAAACTCATAACAATGCTGAAATTAAAACCCTTTCAATCATATCCTTCATATACATTTAAAAAAGTTTCCAAAAAATATTAAAATACAATAATAAACTCTTTATAAATTCATAATATGAAGATCATAGCATCAGAATACTAAAGATTATCCGCTGTCTGAAAAGTTCAGTTTTAATAAAAAAAAAAAAACATCTCTCGGATATTTTCCTATTTTAGCAAAAATCGATTTCGATATCTTTCTGCTTTGCCTTCGAAAATCCAAGAATCCTCATTTAATTTGAAACGATTCTGTGATGCCACTAGAGTCCAATTAGAAAATAAAAAAAAAAAAAAAAAAAAAAAAAAAAAAAAAAAAAACGAATTCCAACGATCGTAGTAAACTGTACATCCATTTGAATTTAACGAGCTTTAAATTGAAAGATTCACCTCAAAATCTTCGGTAAACTCAGACATTCACTAATTAGATGTTAGTTTAAAATAATGTCTGCTACTACTCGGTAATTGAGTTAGTTACAAGTAAATTGCTCTTGTAGCGAGTTTTAACTGAGGTTGATTGACCGCTACAGCGAATAAGCACACTTGATATTCAAACATTTGATTGGTCGCTTGATTTTGCAACAAGATTGTACTTGATGTTTATTGGTTGCTGTTGTGAAGAGTCTTGAGTTGTGTTAGTACTTGACTTTAGTTCGGTGGTTTGGAAATAAAAAGATAAATATGCGAGAAATGAAACAAAAGGCATGTTTAGACACGATTTAGGAAAATAAAGAGATGCGTGGGTTTTGGATTTTTTTACCAAAGATGGCCTTGTAAAGAAATCAGTTGAAGCTGAAAAGGTTTCTTTTTTTGCGGAATTTCTCGTTTTTATTTTTTTCAGGCTGTTAATTATATTGTTATAGAATACAAATAAAACTTCACAACAATGATTTTATAACAAAGTTTGATCTATCGCATTCAAATGTATCTTTATGAATAAAAGATACCCATTTCTACATAAATTAAATTGCTAGTCCAAACCATTTTAGATAAAGATGAAAAAAATGACACATCGATATAGGATGCAAACAAATATGGTTACTGACTTTTTTCCGTAGCTTAAACTCGTGAAGAGTAAATATTGACGCTTATCGTGGAGCTTTTAAATCTTCCAAAAGAGTTCAGCAGCTGCTCTTCTTAAAACAGCTGCAGTTTAAGTCTAATCATATGATATTCTCTTAGCATTAGTTATTAATGATGTATCCGTTTAAAAGCCTGTTTGTGCAGTGTTTTGATTTTTAAAATGCACTTGAATATTTATATTTCCTTATTAACTCGTTTGTGTGTTCACGAGTGCTCAATTTATTTCAACTGGAAATTTCTCGTTTAATAATTTTTCAAAAATTCTCAAGAAATTACTTATTTATAGTAATTTGTATTTTATAACTTAGTTAACAAAATATTAATTAATCGACTCTAAATTTGTGTTTCTAATAAATGACACAATCATATATTATTTTTAATAAATAATGTGAAACGCTGCAAATTCAAAATTTTTAATTAAATGATTTTATTTTTTTCTCTGGTTTTTCCATATCCATGCTTAATATTAGGATTTCCTCTATAATCTGAATTTATTTTAAGAAATTCGAAATCTGTTGCAAAGATAGTAATTTTTTAATATAAATTATTTGAATTTATTTGCATTACCTGTCCTTAACTTGTGCCAGAAATAACTGTTTTATTTTATTCGACTTGCAAATCACCCTAAAGGGGGGGGGGGCACCTCGAAATGAGGATGACAGACTTTCGGCATGGTGGTTGGATCTCGTAACCCTGGAGAGTACACAAGAAGGTGAGGGTCTAGCTGCTCCCATCGATAACGGCACGTACTTCCTTAGGGAAGGGTTGTATCGTGGGCGGTGATGGCCCTTAGGACTCAAACACAGTTCCCGTCAGTGTTGCTGTTGCGGCGATCCAGTCATTCAGTATTATTTACCTGTGTGCCTTCGGGCGGATCGGAGAGTCAGTGATATGACTTATTCGACTTGCAACTTTTAAAAGAAGAAGTTTGACTCTGAGATGTTTGAATAAAAAGTACTGGATAGTACCCATACACGAGCATAATTTGTTAAAAGTGTAATTAAGTTTCTTAAAACACGCCTATAGCAATTATTTTTTTATTTGAATTTGTAGTTTTTAAATTATTACAAAATAATAAAATTCCACGTACAATAATACTATTCTATAAAATAATATTACTTTATATATTAAAACATATTATTGTTTACTATGTGCAATTTCTTAAAATAGGTAATTTTTAAAAAATAACCTTTTTATGTCATTTTTAATATAACAATAGTTGCTTTACTTTATTGTACTCATTTTTGAATCCAGTTTGTTTTAAATCTAATTAATAGCTATGTTAAAATATGCTTCATTCTCAAATTATGTAATATTTAATCTACTTATACTTTTTCATTATTAAAAAAAAGTTATATCTTCTAATCAAATAGAAAAAAATATCAAATAATTTGAACAGAAAATTAAAAGTAAACCTTTGCTGTATTAAATACGTTTCACACTTCTAAAAAATAGCTCCAAGTTTAAATCATATTCTTTAAGATTGAAAAACTTGGAATCTGAAAATGGCATTCATAAACAATTCCAAAGTTTTAAAAGGCAAAATTGCAACAAACCTCTTTAAGTTATTATAAAACAAAATTTATTATATTACAATAATGCTTTCACATGAAAGAATATCATTTTATGTATTAAAATCTATTATTGTCTACTATGTGTGATTTCTTAAAATGGGTAATTTTTAAAAATAAAGTTTTTATATCATTTTTAATATAACAATTGTGCTTAGCTTTATTCTACATTTTTAGACCTAGTTTGTTTTAATTCTAATTTTTGTGTATAGTGAAATACACTTCGGTTTCGAATTATACATATTTCAATTTGATTATACTTTTGCATTATTAAAAGAAAATTATACTTACCAATAAAACAAAAGAAAAAAAACATATCAATTAATTTGAAAAGAAAACTGAAAGTGAACCTTGCCGTATTAAAAATGTTTCCAACTTCTAAAGATAGGTCCCATTTAACTTTGAATTTAAACCAATATACTTTAAGACTGAGAAACTTGGAATCAAAAAATAGCATTCATAAACAATTCTAAAGTCTTAAAACTCAAAAGTGCAACAAATCTTCGAAATGATCTTAACGAAATTATTCATTGTCTTTGTGATTATTCATGAAAAGATTAAAAAAAAAAAGTGTGTAATGGAAATTTGAACTTTTTTACTTTACTTATTGCATGCGGCAATTACCGCCAACGCCTTCCCTTGAAAACGTAGATAATGGAGTCCTACCTATAAAATTCCTTCTTGATTCTTAGCCAATGCTCATTTACATATTCTAAGAAACGAAGAGATCGTTCCATCGACCCTATCCCCCTCCCTCCAGCGCCTCTTCCTTTCAACTTCGCATCCGAAATTCAATTTGCTTTCTCCTAGGTAGAACGAAAGAAAAGAAGATGAAAAAGATAGTCAAAAAAAAATCCAGAATGTCAAAAAATATAAAGAAGAGCGCAAAAAAAAAAATCAATAACTATTATAATGTGCGCAAAGAGCTTTCATGGTTTGAATCTTAAAACAAAAGCGAGTCCGAAAATTCAACCCTGGAGATAGATTAATGATTTCTATTTGAAGACGACAATTTTAGCAAATAAAATAAAGGCAGACGATTTTATAAAATACTATCAGCTAAGTCCCCTTTTTCGTTCGTTCATGTAAATGAGCTATCCTGCGCTCGAAACCCAACTTTTCTAAGCAGACGATAAATTAGATTCGAACAATAGAAGAAAAACAAATCGGGCAATGCGTTAAATCATAGCAGCGTATTAAAAGATATTTTTTACGTCATTAGTTCCAAGAAAATATGATTTCCATGACTTTTATTCTTTGTGTTTTGATGACCGCCATTTGTTGTGAAGATATAATGAGAAGTTAATGATTTGTGGTAAGAAATTATATTCCGAACCCTATTGTTTCATTATTTATTAGAAGAATTAATTTTGAATTGTATTCTTCTGGAATATATTATAAACAACAAAATCAATCACCGAAATGAAAAAAAAAGTTGTGATAAATGAAGCATATCCAAATAAATATATTTTGATCATAAATAAATCAAAGCATTTAAAATAATTATAATGATAATTCAATTCTTTTTATTATAAATTCATAACATAAAAAAACTTATGGTTAGACGATAAGCATTTATTTTATTACATTAGTCACGAGTTGCGTGTTTTTGTTTTATAAGTTAAATATAGAAAATTACATTATTCAGACTAAAAGAAATGTTATTTTAAGAATATTAAATAATAAATTGCATAACGGCTTAATTTTTATTCACTGAATTTTTATAATAATTATTGTTGCAGATGTTGATTTGAAATGCGCTGTAATGCTGTACAGGCCAAAGTATTCTTAAAATAAAATACTAATGATTATTTAAACAGATATTCTAAAAACGTTTTTTTTTTCCTTCGTTCGATCGAATAGCTTATTTTGAAATCATCGAATACATTGAATTTATTATGAAATATTTTGTAGTTTCTGTTAACATTAAACACCAAAATGAAAATAAAATAAGCATTTGTTTTTGTTGAGAAATTCAATGAAAAAAGGAACTAAATATGTATTAAAAAAACAATGACCCAAATGCTAAGCCTTTTTCTTACTCCTGTCTGCGATATGGCTTTATGTAAATTGATTCTAGATTTATTTCCTTATTTTTCATACAATTGTTTAATAAAGAATAATTCAGAATATCTATTGTTCAAATTTTTTAACTTATTGAAATGTTAACATGCATAAAATTATTTATAGATGTGCTACAAAATTAATAAAGAAACGGAAAAGCAAACAATGGTTCAAGTTTTCGCTAAGCTGATTTGAACTTAATTAAATCATAGCTTAATTTTCTGCATCAAATTTTGTAATATATTTATTATTATAATTCAAATTTGAACAAAAATGGAAGTAGTATGACAATTTTTAATGATATCAATCGACAATGTTGGTTTCGCCGGATTTCAGCATCTCGCTAACTTGGAGACGTTTGATTCTCGAAATCATGTTTAATATTCTGAATCCATATACATGGTGGACATTTAGCAAAATTGGAATTTTTGGCTTTCGAAGTTTTAACCTTGTCACTAATCCATCGTGGCTTAAGGTTCAATGGAATACAAATTTATAATGGAACAACACAATGCATAAATAAAAATATTCCAAATGGCTTTCAGAACGTCAGATATAATGTTAAATAGCAAGCACTATAAATAACATACTTTTGGAATGGTTTAATTAGTTAAATTGTTTAGAATATTTAAATTTGGAGGACTTGGCATCCAAAGTTATACAAGTTTCTTATCTTGTCATTTATTCGATTGCTATATATATTGCTATATATATATGTGTGTGTGTGTGTGTGTGTGTGTGTGTGTGTGTGTGTGTGTGTGTGTGTGTGTGTGTGTGTGTGTGTGTGTGTGTGTGTGTGTGTGTGTGTGTTGATTAACGCATTGGTCGAGACTCCATCTAGGAGTAATCTAGGAGTAATTTTACCTGTTTTTGCTTGTTTCTTATGTCTCACTGGCTCTAAAAAACGTATGATCAGACTTTTAAGACGCCTTGTATATTATTATTTCTGATGATATATGGTATGTAAAATATTCTGTTTAAAAACCTTTGAAATTATATGAAAAAAACTAATTTAAATTATATGAATGATTGATAAAGTATAATATCTGTTCTTCTTATTTCTAAGTCTTATCCTCTTATGTTCGTGCATCTACTATTTGCTACCCTCTAGCAATATTTTTACCGCTTCCTGCTTGTGTCTTATGCCTCACTGGCCCTAAAAACTTAAGATCAGATTTTTAAGACATCCTGTATATTATTGCGTGTGATGACACATAGTATACAAAATATTTTGTTTGATAGCCATTGAAATTATATGAAAAATTAATTGAAATTGAATATATATTTTTTCCTATCTCTATGTCTAATCATCTTATGCTCATGCAAGTACTATTTGTTGAAACTGTAATCGAAATTATTATTTCCATACAGTATATTTATTTAAGTTTTCACTTATTTGAAAATTATCAAATATCCTTTTTGATATACCACTAAAAACTATGTAATTTAAAATTATTTTGTTTTGTATTAAAATTGAAGATGAAATATGCTGTTTTATTCTTAAGAGTAATTAGTTAAAATATACAAATTCCGTTTCAGTATTATAAATTATGGTACAGAAGTTATGATATATAATTTAAATAAGAAACATCAATCCTCTAGTGAAAATTATTGCATACAAACAAATCAATTTTAATAGAAATATGTGGTAGAAATGTGGTATAGAAATGGAGAAATTCACTATTTAGTCTGATAATAAGACTATGCATTTTAAGAATTCGTTTATGGAAATTATTCCACAGACTATTTAATTTTAAATTTTAATAAAAGTCAGATATAAATTTTTCATGGAACTTTTATTTCTACCGTGCATTTTCCCTTTAAATTTAGTTTATGCTTTGGGAAAAGAGAGAGAAAAAAAATATGCATAAATGCATTTATTATAGAATAATATTAATTCTGAGTACTATTTTTGATAAAATATTTTCCTATAGAGAGTAGTTATAATTAAAGTTCCACTTTCAAATGGTCATAAAAGGAAAACTGGACCAATTGCTTCAAACTTGGTAAATAGTTTAAAGGAGGTCGTAGGAATTTCTTTTTTGCCAAAATGAAGTTCACCATCAGGGGAGAAATGGGACGTGAAGATATCGGTTTAAAATGTGTTTAATCGTTTCTGAAATGTGTTACAAAGCACGTTCAATACAGCTGCCACCATTCTCTGAAAACAAATTAAATCGCATTACAGCATTCTCAAGAGTAGCTCTTAGCATATCAGAAGGAATGTTACGCACATGTCGGTCTATCGCATCTGTCAATTACGCCAAATTGTTTAGATTATCACCATGAACAATGTTTTTGAAATAACACACATTGGGCATGCTTTATAACACGTTTCCGAAACGATGAAACACATTTTTAAACCGACGTCTTCATGTCCTATTTTGCTTAACAATAGAACATACAGCTCCATTTTCCCCCCTGGTGATGATTTTTTTTTTGGCAGCAAATAAATTTCTATGGCTCCCTTTAAACTATTACGAAGTTTGATAATATTTGGTCCAGTAGTTTTTCTTTTATGATCATTTGAAAGTTGAACTTTAATTATAACCACCCTGTATATTAAAACAAGGAGATATTTTGAATCCAAGAAAACGAAATTGAAACATCAGAGTAACAAGCAATGACGAAAAAAACTTTATTATTAAACATTTAATTTTATGCTTTGATAATTAAAGAATAGAAATGATTTATTATTTTCCCATATAGGAAACATAGAGAAAATATTGTAATCGTCAAAATAATCGAACACGATACGAATGAATTTTGACGAATCTTCCTGTTTCAGATCTCCCCAGAGTTCCAAAAATAATTTTTTGGAATTATGTCATCCTGCAAAAAAAAAAAAAAAAAAAAAAAAATAATAATAATAACTGAAAAAGTCATTGGGCTAGTGAGAGGAAATTTAGTATATGAATATTAGAAATTATAAAATATCAGGAAATTTGCCATCTTCGTAAATTTCTATAAAATTCTAAGCAAAATCTATTCAGTAGAATCCGGCTGTCAAAATATAAATTTGCCATCTTCGTAGATTTCTATCAAATTCTAAGCAAAATCTATTCAGTAGAATACGACTGTCAAAATATAAATTTGCCATCTTCGTAGATTTCTATCAAATTCTAAGCAAAATCTATTCAGTAGAATCCTGCTGACAATATATAAATTAACACGATAACTACAAATTGGGAAGAGATAAACTTTGCATGCATCTGAAAAGTAGATTCCTGTTAAACTCGTATCAAATCCATCAAAGGGTTGTTTGTATGTTATTCTGCACTTTTGTAAGCATGTATACACAAAAATTCAAAAGCATAATTGTATATGAAATTTGTACATGCACACACAATACATACACACAAGTATATGAAATTTGTACATGCACACACAAGTATATGAAATTTGTACATGTACACACAAGTATATGAAATCTGTACATGTGCACACAATATGTACACAGAAGTATATAAAATTTGTACATGTAAACACAAGTATATGAAATTTGTACATGTACACTCAATATGTACACACAAGTATATGAAATTTGTACATGTACACTCAATATGTACACACAAGTATATGAAATTTGTACAGGTACACACAATATGTGCACACAAGTATATGAAATTTGTACATGTACACTCAATATGTACGCACAAGTATATGAAATTTGTACATGTACACTCAATATGTACACACAAGTATATGAAATTTGTACATGTACACACAATATGTGCACACAAGTATATGAAATTTGTACATGTACACTCAATATGTACGCACAAGTATATGAAATTTGTACATGTATACTCAATATGTACACACAAGTATATGAAATTTGTACATGTATACACAATATGTGCACACAAGTATATGAAATTTGTACATGTACAATCAATATGTACGCACAAGTATATGAAAGTATATTGATTTTTAAACTACAATTGTGATTTTATATTAAATTTTGGTTTCAATTCGTTGGTAAAAGCCCGTCCAAACCATACAATTAATTTTCGAGTACTATTAATCGCATGTCAGAGATTAATTGCCAAGGAACCACCATAAGTTCAGAAAAACAAATGTTAGATTCAATCAAAAGATCAATATTTCGTCACTACTGTTCGAAAATACCATACAAGACATTCGCAGTTTTACCCAAGGCCTATAGATTTATCTTGGGAAGGGAAAAACACATATACTGGAGAATATGCGAGAAATTTTTCGAAAGATCACTCCCAGTAGCTTATGCAAGCATTATGTTAATTTATTTTCTTAATTTTTTTTTAAAAAAACAATATTTTAAAAATTAGGAATAAAATTATAAAATGCATCTACTATTCGAGTGAAATAAGTTTCTTATAAATTGGTCATAAATGATATATTATTTTATTTGTAAATATAGGAAAAATTATTTGCTGAATCTTTGGGTTTTAATTCGCTGTACTTTTAATTTGAATATCATTTAACTATAAAATCATTTTAATAATATACATATGTGGAGATTTACCAAAACTATCAGTTGCTTTTTTTTTCCTATTTTAGTTTCTTGATTGGTTTCTATCTCAATCCTTTGTGCCCAATAGTTTTATAATAATTAGTTTAACATTAAAAAAAATTATTACTATAAAATTAAAAATATATAATACCAACGTATGTCACCTACGAACGAATGATAAATTGTATTTGTTTTATTCAGGCAAAAAATTAAAGGTTTATCTATAGAGCAGTTATTTTGTATTCAACCATGTTTACAAATTTAGTTTACTAAATTTCCTTTAGTTAATTTCATTCCACTTTCTAGATTTCATTTACATTCAAAAATATACACCAGAAAATTTTACAAAAATTATCTGTTTCCTTCATATAATTTCTTTTCCTATTCTTGTTACACAGTTTAGATTTCCCTCGCTTGTAGAAACCAATAGTTTTAATTTCATAAAAAAATTATTAAACTATTCCGTATTTCTTTTCGCATGACTTGTTCTTTCTCGAACAAAATTTCACCAGCAAAAATCCAAATTCAAAAAAAGTATCGAACTATAAACCAAACCACATCTCCTATTTTCATAGGTTTTTCTTTCTCCAAGGCTGCAGGCAAACCGCATTTGAATGAATTCACGAATACTTCTAAAAGCTGAGAATCCTCCGAAACAAAACAACTACTGAAAAAAAAAAGAAAAAAAAATCCATCTGTATTGCCATCTGCTCTTACGCGGCGTAGCAAACTAACGCTTTCCGATATCATATTCAAAAGGCATTGTTAAATCTTTTACGGTGGCAACAGTGTGTTTATTTTACATGGTGGAGAAGTTGCAGTAGAATATAACAAAAGATCTTTTGCACGTCTTTCCAATAATTATATATTTTCTAGGGTGCAAAGGAGGGGTGGGGGAAAGAAATTTAAGGGGGAGGGTAGATACAAAGCTTTTCCCTAATAAGAAAGTTAGGGAAGAGAATATTCCGCCACTCTTTCTTGTCATCGATTTTCGATTACGATATATTTTAAAATTCTTCGGAATCGTCGGCTTTTCTCATGGGGAAAATGAGTTCACGGTATTCGAATTGCGGATTAAATGACTTTGAAATCGTTTGGCGGTACGGGGAAGAAAAGAATTTTGGAATGCGATTTGAATGACTACTCAGCATAGAATTTGAGTCCCTCTTCCGTCTGCTCGTGTTCGAACAAAAGTTCGATGAAAATCATTTCGGGAAAATTCCATTCTTTGGGAGAATCATGCTTGGTTAAATTTTCGAATTCCGAAAAAGTGATTAGGGCATTGTGCCCTTCAGTCTTGCTTCAAGGGTATATTTATACGGAAGGAACTTTGGAACAAAACCTATTTAGTCAATATGCATATTGAGAGGTTTTAGAACTTGATGAGGCTTTAAATGATATATTAACAAAAGTTCAAAATATATATGTTTTAAATATTTTGAAATGATATTGAAATGCGTAAATTATAATTAACTAGCCGCCTTTGCCGACCAGCTTGCTCGCTAAGATTGTTGATTATATCTTAGATTCTTAACACGTTGGTGGACAATACAACTTTGGTGACAGTGCTTGCTGAAACACTACTAAATTTCAGACATTGTCTATAGGCCTAGCGTCATAGCGAACAGTTATAAAATTATGTGATATGACAGAACGGATTAAGTCGTTTACATCGTAAGACGTTCTGTCGTATCATTTTCATGAGCTTGACGCCTGAGGGCGTACTATCCATCAACGTGTTAAACTTAGTATGGAATGCATTTTTTTTTTTTTTAATTTCAATTTCTTTGACACTATACAAAAATAGGACTTGAAAGGAATCATTCTGCCACAAATTAATGTGGGCACAAATTAAAAGTGTACATATTATGAAATATAAGGGCAAGTGAAAATGCTATTTCGGAATTAGTGATAAAAAAGTCATTTTGTTATCTTACTTTTAACATTTGCGAAAGCATGCTATGGAATGTTTTAAGAGATGAGTTTGATTTTCATAATATTAAAAAAACAGTAGAAGTGACCATTACTCTTAGAAAGCTTTTATCAAACCAAGTCAAACCTAATATTAAAGGCATCGTAGCATTGTAAATTAAATTTGAAGAATTTATTTATCAACGAAATTAAAATTGAAAAGCGCGAAATTCAATCCCTCTATAAAAGATCTCTGGAATGAAATTCTTACAATTATACAGGGTGTCCCAAAATTCATAAACCAAACTTTAAGGATGAATAAAATACATATAAAGAAGCATTTTCCCCCTATAAAGCAATATAGAGTCAAGATAAAATCTGTAGGCGAAAAAGCAAAAAAAAAAAAAAAAAAAAAAAAAATGCTGAGGACCGAATGACCCAGATTTCTTCGCATAAAATGAACAGCTCTCGCAAAGCTGACGGTGTAGATGCAGAAAAATTCTGTGATCTGGGTTGTCCTAATAGGGAAGCGTTCATGGTAAAACCTTAACACTTATCTTCCGTAATAATTCGCATCCCCGTATATGAGATGCGTATCTGCTTTCTCAAAGAGCATAATCGCTCTATCTGTTAAAAATATCTTCTGACGCCAAAAAATTATTTGAAGCTTGCGTAATGCCCTTTAAACTGAATAAATTGTTTTGCAGACGATTTGATAACGGAAGTTAAACAAACCTCCATAACTAATGAACATTTTTCTTCTCGAAAATTATTCTTTATGTCACTAAACTTGCATATCGTCTGCTCTGAAAATATTAAATAAATAGGTTTTTTTTCCCCTTCGTTTCCTCAGCATCTCTTGGTGTTTTTTTCCGTACATTTTTCATCTCCGATTCTACATTACTATGCAAAAAAAATGCTTCTTTATTATCATGTGAGATCATGATGTTGTTTTGGTTAGGAGGTTTTGAAGCTCGAGATCGCGTAGGCAATGAATAAAGCATAAATAGCAATTTTCATCATCATCTTTTAATCGCAAATATTTTTTTACCTGCTTTTACCAGTATTGTATTATTATTATGTATGCTTCTTTGAAAGCAGATGCGGTTTTAAAAGGTTGACGTAGAACTATGACATCATAGCTGTTATTTTCATGGAATGTATTTTTTATCGGAAGAAATTAAATAATTTAATTTTTAAAATACTTTCAAAAAACTTCACTCGCGTTTAATAATAGTTTTGATAAAAGTATTTTCTTTTTCCCCCAATGGGGAAATATCACTTCATTCATTCTTAAGTGGGAAACATTAAAGGATTTGACTCCTGTTCTAAGATTTATCCATTATGAAACTGTTTTATGATCTCAGAAATTAGAAAATAGCAGATTGTGTTTACAAAAATATTGTTTTCCTAAAAATTCTATATAAATTAATATAATTAAAAATTTATTGGTAAATAGTTTATCATTTAGAAATCGCATTGTGACGGAAACGTTCGTTATTCATTTTTCAAATGTAGCATTCCTTTTTGTGACAACATGATGTTATTTTGGTTTGGGGCTTTTGAAGTTTGAAATCGCGCAGGCAATAAATAAAACATAAATGGCAATTTTCATTTTCAATTATCTCTTGGCTGGCAAAAAAGTTTTGAAGCTCTCTAAACCGGTTTAAACTGGTTAATGACTTAAATTAATTTAGGCAAATAATGGCTTAAAAATTTATAATGTCCTCACATGATAACTTGAAATGTACTATTGTGGATTTCATTTTAATTTTCTTTTTATTGTTATATATATATATTTTTTTATAATTTTTCACCCTTAAGGCTTGGCACATGAACTCAGGAACACCCTAAATATTTTTTTATATATATATATCAACAAATTAATTTCTATTCTCTGAATTTTTTATTTAATTTTGAGAATTTTTTTGCTAAAAAAGGGAAGGAAGTTAGTAATATTTATTGCTAAACTAAAGTGAATTAACGAAAAATATCCTCACTATAGTTAATAGGATGGGTATACATCGCATTATCTATGCATGTGCATATAGCTTTATGAATTTGATATTATTAAATATTCTAAAAAGAATTTAATGTGGGTTTTTTTCAAACAATAAGCTAATATATCGTCTGAGAAATAAACATCTTTTTGAACGAATTATTTCTGACAATCGTTTATAAATTTTTGGATAGTCTAACCCGAGAAAATCGGAAAATTACCAAAAATCTCATATCTAAAAAATGATTTTTTTTTCCTTTAAAGAAAGAGAAAAAATATAGGGTGTTCATTAATTATTGTCGGGGTTTCCGTACCTCATAACTTTCGAATAAAAAATATTACGCAAAAACCGATACGTATTCGTAAATTACAACTCAAAGAATTTTATTAATGATATTAAAGTGTAAAGCTTGCACTTTGTAGGCATTCAGCTGAAGGCGATTATGTATTCGTAAATTCGCTGAACAAATTTTGACTCGAATTGAGGATGATGAAAATTACCTTCGGAAATGGTTCTTCAGTGACGAATCCACTTTTCATGTGTCAGAAAAAGTGATAAACATAACTGTAGAATATGGGGCTCGGAGAACCACGACCTCCGTAATACAAGGCCTCACAACTAGTTTGTGACGTCACACGATTAGGATGATTGCCTGCCGTGAGCAGAATCCTGCTTTCTTCCTTGATGTTTAGGCATATTTTAAATTCACTTAAAAATAACTTACTATTCCAAATATTAAGACATTAATCTTGCATAAAATTCAAGATTTATTTTTTCCCGTGTGAATAAAAGAAACGACATGATAGAAAATCTTGAAAGTCCTCTATAGCGTATTGACCATTTAATAACATTCAAACTTTCGAAGATGTAAATTTATTAGATATATACATTGAGGTATTGTTAGTTTTCTTGTTTTAATAGAGTTTTTTTTTTTATTAAAAACTGTTAAAAATCGTTTTATTTTTTCCTTGAAAATATATTTTAAAGCTTGAAATTAAATTAATCATTAAGACTTTTTAAAGTTTTTGATGATTTTTTTTATTGTAGTGACAGGTAATACATGTATTTTATAAATTAACATATAATTGTTTACTTCTCAAATTACTTATGAACTTTCAAATAAAATATTAATGTATTTCACATTAAGAATTGTTTTCATTTAATATATTAGTAATTCATACAATTTAATAAACTAGCTTTTATTATATCTGATTTCACATTTCAATGCATTTATACTTAATCTGAAATAACAATAAAGGATAACACAAATCAAAAAAAATCACACACTATTTGAATCATAACATTTTATTTTCAGAGAGACAATAACGAAATACATTTTGTTTCCCAACTTTATTATAAATTTCACACAGACAAATGAAAATAATTATAATATTAAATAAAGTTAAAATACAAATTTATAAATAAAAGTTAATAACAATATTAAAAGAAACAATTGTGATAAAAGTCAATTAGCAATTTAAACTGATATTACTTGTTATGCTTGAAAGTTTAATATTAAATATTTTTATCATCCCTCCTCTTTTTCAAGTTAGTAATTTTTAATTTTTTTTCCTTTCTTTTTTCTGCTTTCTTTACAGCTAGGTTTTTTTTTCTGAACTAAAGCTTTTGACCATAAAAACTTGGGCACTAGAAGCAGAAGCTTCAGAATCACACGACATGCCCATTACACAACCACCTTTATACTCAAAATATTCTTTTATGTGAACTTCATCTAGCAATAAAGTCACAATTTTATCTTTCTCCTGCAAATATTTAAATTTCTGTTTTATGTACAACAAAAAATATGAATCTAGCTGTTCTAATTGTGGGCTTACACTATACTTTGAACACAGATGATTTATAGTATTTGGATGAGGCAGAACCAAATATCCACTTTCTCTTAGGAATTTATATGCAGATGGTGCTATAGTATACAGTAAAGATGAAAATATCATTATATCAGATGAATATCTGCGTGCATATTTATTATTTCCAAGAAAAGAAACTTGCTCCATCAAAAAATTAATTGCTTGCGAGCTAACTTCAGAATTTTCTGAAAGGGCCTTTAATAAGTTGCCTATTAACTGGACTGTATCTTTTACTTCAATTTTCCCTTTTAACTCATACATAAAATTTTCTAAATGATCTAGTATTTCTATAATTGTACTTGATTTACTTATGACTAATGGAAAAGAAAAATTGCCTAAACTTCTAACCTCATGATCTGCAACATATGCATGGGCTTCAAATTTGGAAGAAATTAATAAAGAATGACTTACCTTGGGAGCTTGAGAAGTGTCTAGACAAATAAAAATTATTTCATTTGCTTTTTGAATTACACTCCATATATTTGATTCAAAGTTTTTAATTTTTAAATTAAATCAGAAAAAGTGTCGATTTTTTTCTAACTCCTCTTTTTTTGCTATGTCCTGGAGACTGCTATTTAAAGCTGCTTTTAAGTTTTCCATATCCTTACGTGTTGCCCTATCCATTGGAGTTTCTCTTCTTGCTTTTGATTCCGAGGAAAAATATGAGGGTAAATTAGGGAAAATTGAAAGTACAGCACCAGGTACAAGCCTAGAAAAAAAAAGTGGAATTCATTAGATAAAAAAAATTAGTAATTTTATAATGCATAAACTGAAAGCTAACGTATGCTGGACAGTATTAAATAAAATCATACTACTAAATAATAAAATTTAAAATCAACAGAAACATTCATTCATCCAAAATAAATAGTTCAATGTTGTGTTGGAATATCTAAAATAATTATTTATACTACCATTCAAGTAATACAATATTCTACATGAATTAATCAATTGATTTTACAAGGTATGAAAAATTCATTTTAAAACAGTTAACTTTTCATTACTTTTTTAAAAAAGTTTAAGATATTTTGTAAAAGTTGCATTCATTTATAATTAAAGATTGTGTATAACTAGTGATATTTAAAAATAATAAATATTAATTGTTTTATATATAATCTGATGATTTATAGATAAACAAATAACTACATTTTCTAAACCTATATGAGCATGCAATTCATATTGTTTTACAACTATATCTAACTTTTTTACATAATATTTTAGAACAAAATATAAATTTAATTTGCTACAATCTATAGTCATGATATATATAATTAAAAATTAAGTTTCATTATTCATTAGATTATTTTAAACTTTTTTTTATAAGAGTATAATAACAGTAAATCACTTAAGTACTTTGTAAGATTTTGGTGATAATTATTACATATTTCTAAAAAAAAACTTACCTTTTATACTCTATTGGTATTTGAATAAATTCTCCTGTACTGGTATTAAACGCTTCTCTAACAGTTAAAAACTGATTTTCTGGAAAATGTTTAGCACAGACCTACATAATATATGAAACAAATATTAGGCCTAAGTCAAATTTTGAAAAATATATATGAAGTATAATTAAAAAGATACAGAAACAAAACATTTTAAATATTTAGAACAAATAAAAAGACTATGAGAAATAACAATAAAACAAAGAAATTTTTTATTTAGCTCAAGCAAACAATAACAAAGTAATTGGAAGCATAAGCAACTAAATGTAGAGAAAACAAAATGACAGAAGATAAATGGAAGTTATACATAATTTTAAATGTTTCACAGTTCAAGAGAATTAATTAACTAAAAACTGTACAAACAAGAATCAAACTTACCTTACTATATTTAGTTGGCACGAAATTGTCCCGCTTTATTGCAGAGATCCATGCTGTTCTAGTGTTTTCATCTCTTGGAAACGAAAATACTGAAATATTGGGGCTATTTTTCGTGTAATTTTACAATTAGGAACACAGCACGCACTAGGCATCTTTATTACAATAAATTAAAATTAATATGAAAAAAAAAGATCAGAAAACTTTTAAATAAAACCAGTAACACCTTACCCGCACTTCGCTACGCCAACATCTACCGTGACTAACCGCACTCTTTTACACCAGCTGCCTTTAGAGTTTTCTAGAAAATTCATCCAAACTCGTGACGTCACGGGCTGAACGCGTTGGGAGTTGTGAGGCCTTGTATTACGAAGGTCGTGGGAGAACCCGCACGATTATCAAAAGTCAAAATTTGTTCAGCGAATTTACGAATACATAATCGCCTTCAGCTGAATGCCTGCAAAGTGCAAATTGTGCAAGCTTTACACTTTAATATCATTAATAAAATTCTTTGAGTTGTAATTTACGAATACGTAATTGGTTTTTGCGTAATATTTTTTATTCGAAAGTTATGAGGTACGGAAACCCCGACAATAATTAATGAACACCCTATATTATTTTAATGGAAACATTTTTTTAATTATAGAAACTAAACAAAAATAAAAAGCACTTCGTAAAATTAAAACATAATATTCTCATAGAGGTCGCAAACAAAGGATTACAGATGAAATAATAAAATAACGTTAAAATATAAAGATGATAAAATTTAATTTTTATGAACTATAATTGAATAAATAATGAAGAAAATCCTTACAATACATTAAAATTATGCGTGTTGTTTTGCATACCTGATACAATGATAGCGTATTTTCTGTATACGCTATCATTGCATTTGTAGAATAATTGGTTATTTTCTAGATTATTTCAGCTAATTATTAATTATTCTTTTTTTCAGTTAAATCGTTTGGACATAAATTCATGTGAATATATACCATAACTGTCAGAAATTAAAGCTGTATTATTTTATTTACCCTATTTACGCTCATAATATGAACCTTTCAAATGGAGATAAATCCTATGACATGATGATAATATGATTGACATGATGCATTTTTAATGCTGTTTTACATTTATAAATGCTGTTAATTTAAATGTTAATAAAATAATCTTTTGGTAAGCCTCATAAATTAAAATCTAATGCTTAGTTTTTGAATTTGAATTTGAAATTGGGTATTTTTTAATATGCTTTAACATTTCTGAAATATAGAATGAATAACTTGCGATTTTACAATTTTTTCAATATTTCATTTCATAACAAAGAGATTGGAAACATCATTTTATTTATCAAATCCTAATATTAGAAGATTGGAAAAACATAGTTTATTTCACAGTTGATAATATATTTCTTATGTCATCTGAAATATTTTGAACAAATTATTTGATAAATTTTTAAGCATGAAGTTGTTTGCTTTATACCACTTTTTCTAAATTTATTCCAATTTTCTAACGCTCACAATATGAACTATTTACGCTCACATGACGATAATATGATTGACATGATGCATTTTTAATGCTGTTTTACATTTATAAATGCTGTTAATTTAAATGTTAATAAAATAATCTTTTGGTAAGCCTCATAAATTAAAATCTAATGCTTAGTTTTTGAATTTGAATTTGAAATTGGGTATTTTTTAATATGCTTTAACATTTCTGAAATATAGAATGAATAACTTGCGATTTTACAATTTTTTCAATATTTCATTTCATAACAAAGAGATTGGAAACATCATATTATTTATCAAATCCTAATATTAGAAGATTGGAAAAACATAGTTTATTTCACAGTTGATAATATATTTCTTATGTCATCTGAAATATTTTGAACAAATTATTTGATAAATTTTTAAGCATGAAGTTGTTTGCTTTATACCACTTTTTTCTAAATTTATTCCAATTTTCTAAACAAATGTGTCATTTAACTAAATATATTTTTATTCCAAAGATACTTTATAAATGTATTCCAGGTAATAATTCAAAGATATATTTTATAAAAATTTTCATAACATTTCTACTAGATGTAATGACATACATTACTGCATATTGCATGTTATAATTTGCAAATAGCATTAAACCTAGAAACATTATCATGTTAAAACAATAGAACTAATAATAACAAAAGGAATTTAAAAACACATAGCAAAATGATTCAAAAATTAACAAGCACATTTTCTTCAAGTACCAAATTAACTTTATAACAACGGCACATTTATTTTCGAAGTTCACACTCCTACTCATCCACCACTAAGCCTATCTCGCATAAAGCATCGATCCTAAGAGAAAGTGCTTCGAAATTCATAATGACCAAGTGCAATCTCACAGTCCGAAAAGCAGGGCGACGCCCTTACTTGAGAGCTTTTAGTTATAATTTCGGATAGGAATGATACGTGTGTGATAAATGTGGGAAAAGCTGTGAGTAGAAGATATGCCCGTTTCGTTTCCTTCTCAAAATGATAAAAGATGCACTGCATCAGTTCAAGACGCCATCTTGGAATTAGGCTTAGCATGAAACCGAAAGTTAATGTCTGTGTACGAAAATATGGAAGCTCGCTTTATAACAACTTTATAAAATATAACATGCTTTATATTTTATTTTAAAAAAATTATGGAGTAGGAAATTTAAAGGAGTTATGGAGTTCATCATAGAATAATTAAAATTATGATGTTAGCGTCTTGTTAAAAATGAAAATTACAATAAAAAATTCAATTATTTTTCAAACATATAATCGATTTTAACGAAGAGATGTTCGTTAAAATTCATCTGCTTCTTCAAAAAAATCATCATAAAAACATGTATAAAAAATTGTTTAGAAATGAACAGATTTTTCTATGATAATGATATTATTCCAAACGATTTTTTGGTTTCAATTGCTTTACAAATTTCATACATTGTTGCTTAACATTTTACCTCTATTAATGTACTTAAAATTATATCAAGATCTTTGTTTAAATTTATATTAGCTTTTATTAAAATATTATTTTAATCTACTAAAAATATTTTATTTTCAATTTCAATTTAATCCATATATTGCTTGTATGATATCTCTTTTTAAATCTGCCATTAAAAAACTTTAATACAAACAATATCATATCAAAGCATAACAACTTAGCAGAATTCTTTCCCGAAATTACTTTAATGACTTCTCAAAGATTTGAATGAAAAATCAACATTTTTGACACTTTACGATTGGCGAAACAATTACAAAAAGGGAAATTTTAATAAGCATTTTAGTAAATATTGGAGTTTCTTAAGTTGTTATCGATGTGAAAATACAAATGCACAGAATAATTAAAATTATAAGATAGTGTTTTATTCACAATGAAAAGTTCAATAAAAAATTCAAATATTCAAACATATATTTCGTTTTTATGAGCGTTTGTTTAATCGAATTTACTCACTCGTATGAAAAAATTGTTTTGAAATCAACAGTTTATTATATGATAATCTTATAAACTTCTTATTATAAACAATGTTTTTGTTTAAATGATCTTACAAATTTACATATATTGCTGCTGAAACTTTTACCTCTATTTATTTACTTAAAATCATCTAAAGATTTTTTCTATTTTTATTAGCTTTTATTGAAATATTTTCAATGAACTAAAAATATTTTATTTTCAGTCTAATCAGTCTAATACTTTATTGCCAATCTGATATTTTATCTCAATTTGCCATGAAGAAATTTTAATGGAAAAAAACCTTTTTTGATACTTCTTTAACGACTTCTCAATAATTTTCATGAAAAAAAAACAATTTTGATGCTTTATAAATTAATTATGCTGAATCAATTGTAAAAAGGGGAATTTCAAGATACACTTTAGTAAATATTAGTTATATACGTTGGTATCGATGTGAAAATGCAAAGAAAATATATTTTATTGGCCATCTTGTATATAGACAAGACATTTATTATGATAAAAGTCATTAAAATACCCATTAAAACATTTTCAGTAGAAACCCACTTTTCATGAAATAATATTTGGTATCCATTTTTCTTTATCAACTGTATTTATTTTTCAGGAGTGGAAATGTCTTCGGATCCTATGAAGGTTGGGGACATCCACAAACCGGACATCCACGGTGACAACCTGCCGTGGGAGACAAGGCTGGTCAACGAAACGAACACCGCCTTCAGCAGCATGGACTACGGACCCAACAACTGGGTGAGGACTGAAAATGAATTTCTAACGACAAGAATATGACTGCATTGTAATTATATCTCTGTCTGCTTTATATGCTGTCAGAAGGCAATACAATGCCACAATTAAAATAAACTTTAAAGTATTTACACATACTAATGCCAATAATTATATTTTAAGATATATCCATGGCAATTCTTATCTTATAACTTTAAACGGGCATTTCTTTTATATATATATATCTACATATATATATGTAAACTTATTTTGATTGAAGCAGAATGAGGTTCGAAGACACTGCAGAGACAATTTACATTTTTAAATTAATTTTAATATCTATTCGGGGAAAGCAATTTATTTACAAGTAGGCGCGAACAAGACAAGTCCACAACAGCTCGAAACCAAAACAGAAGTAAGAAAGGGAGGGCTGAAGCTAAGGTGACCATTCGTACTGATTTTACCAGTACAGTACTGATTTTCAGGGCATAAGTCCTGGTTAATCATTAAACAAAACCAGTACTCGAAAAGTACTGGTTTCAGATTAGAAAACATTAAAACAAAGAAAGTAATAAAATAAAAATAATAAAATTAGAACTGGCAACCCGGATAATTCCATGTGATATCGTCAAGTGTCGCATGAGCAGGACCGCCACGAGATAGGTGGATTGAAATTTTTAAAGCCTTTAAAGAAAATGATGTGTCCAATAATATTGGCAAATTGGTAGAGTATTGCCTCTGTATGCCAGGAACTACTGCACCGACCGAACGGGATTTTTCTTTATTAAACAACATCTGGACTAGCGGGAAAACCCAATTGAAAGTGGAAACTTTGAAATCCTTGTTGATTGTCAAAAATAATTTAAATGCAACCTGTATGGAATTCTATGAAAATATACAGGAAATTCAAAAATTTGTTAAAAGCAATTCGTTCCTCAGAAAAATATATATATATAAAAAAAAACTAAATTAAATAACTCCTTATGTTTTATTATGTTATTATATTAGGTATGGCTTATCATGTTATGTTATGTTTATTATGTTTTATTTTTATATTGTAAAATCATATTTTAGTTTTCACATTTCTTGTGTTTAAATAAACGCAACATTTTTTGATATCTAAAAGTTTTTTATTTACTTAGGTATACAGGTTGGCCGTTGGGTGAATTTTTGATAAAAATTTATAAAATTTAGGCGTGGCTGGTCAAAATTCATGTTGTCCTGGTTTCAGGTTAAAAAAAAAAATGGTCACCTTAGCTGAAGCAAATGATCACTGGCCTTATATAACATGGGATTTCCGGCCACATGTCGATTGAATACTCGTGTTGACCTTGGACAAGGGCACAGAAAGAATCATTTTCACTTGATACGTAGAATTGATTGCACAGTAATTTTTACACAGCTTCATACATGGAATGGTATCAGGAAACAAGAGAACACTTTAGAATGGCCCCGACTTGGGCCGAATTAGGCAAAAAAATGAGGAAATTAATTTAGATTAAATTAGATATTAAAATATCATTACATATATAAGATTTCGGTAAAATTTTATATTTAGATAAGGTTCACTTTTTAAGTGTATAAATATAGGTGTCTTTCCTGAAATAAAGCAATTTTACAGACAAAAAAAGAACTATAAATAATTATTAGAATAAGTATATTCAACTTCCGTTTTGAAGTGTGATCAGTGCCGTATAGCAGTCAGAAAAGCATGAATAGAGCGTGTGTTGCCGGTCTTCGGATCAGTCGCGTCTTTTGCATTATTTTTTACTTATGTATTTATATTCAATATTTTTGCTTTTAAAGTTCATCTGCATAGATATCTTTCCTGAAAGAACACGCATTAGAACTTTCAGGGATTGCAAACCGGACCAAAATTTCAATACCGGTATTCGGTATTTTTTAAATCTTAATACCGGTATTAGAAATTTTGGAAAAAGAATGAAAACACAGGCGTTTCTTTGTTTTATTTGCCAGTTTTATTAGAAAATGTAATTTCACAAAAAATAATTTGTAACTTATAAATTATAACAGTATACAATCACAAAAAAGTAAAGAAAAATCTTATTTAAATCACAAAAAAAGTGTAAATATCACTATTCAGTCTGTGATACTATTACAAATTTTTGAAATGTGATCTTAAAAAACATAATCATCAATTGTACTGTCATTAAGCCTGAAAAGCAATTTTGTGTAAAAATTACCAGCTGTCGAAAACGCTCTTTCGGCATCTACGCTAATTGGTGGTACTGTTAGCAATGCGCGGTATACTTTTTCCAAGTAGTTACCTCTAAATCCCTCATCTTCAAACAAATCGATTTCTCGTCGGAGGGTTTTGGATATAGCTGATTTCTGTAATGTATTTTGGTTCGTTGAAATTTTTTTATTTAAGTCGATTATTGCTTTTTGTATTGGATTTCTCAGTTTCAAAAATCGTTCCATCATTAAGAGTAAACTGTTCCCAACGTGTTTTAGAATCTAATATTAACATATATTCTGTTTTATTTTCAGTTAATATATATTTTAGTAATATATCCTTTTTATAGGGTCTCTTCAAAGTTGGAATCCAAAATTTCTATATCCACAGTATTTGGTTTCTTAGGTTCTTTATTTTTTTGGTATAATACATCTATTACTCCTAATTGAATTCCATGTGCATAGCACAACTTTCCAACTTTTTTCATAATTGTTGCCCCATCAGTCGTTATGGTTGCAATATTTTCTTTCAGAGATAATCCATGTTTCGCTAATTTAGATTTAAGCCATTAATTGACTAATTAATTTCGCCCGTTATGGAGACATATAAACGAAAACGTATACTATTTTGCTATGTTCTCGATACCTGAATATATAGTGGAGGCCATTTTAAACATTTCTAGTAAATACCGAAAAACTGGTATTTAAACTTGTGAATACCGGTATTACGAAATTGTACAAATGGCTCAAAATACCGGTATTCGGTATCCGGGTATACCGGTATTGCAATCCCTAAGAACTTTTTTCTACTTGCTCAAAGAGCGATTTTATTATATAAAAAACTGCTCAGCGAAGCTCGGTTTTCCAGATATTTTAATTTTAAAGGAAATAATATGTTTCATGTTCAAAAATACTGGTCACATCACAGTTCTGTTAGGTTGATATTCTATTTAGGTTTGTGCATATATTTGGCGGCAATTACCAAAAGGAAACATGTCGTATTGCAAAGATGTCGCTTTGCATTTAGAGTGATTTATAACAGAGTGTGCAGTCGTCAAGGATCTGAATGATGAAAAGCCATCTTAATCTTATAGAAACGCGGAACCTCAGCTTCATTGAGCAATGAATACGACAAAAGAGCAAACGTAAATAAATAATATGAATTTTATGAGTAATAATAATACATGTAGTCACATTGCAGTTGGATTTGTCTCAACATTTGATAAGTTTCTACTCTACAGATATTAAATGTGTGTACCACATTTTAACCATCTACCTTTCTTCATTTTATAGTTATCACGTTAATTTATAATCAAACAGCCGGGCAGACGGACTACCTCTGAGTAGATGTTACTCAAAATTTGATAGAAAGTAGCCCATTTAGTGTAACGACCGTGCATCAGATTTCATCTGTCTGGATCAAAAAGGTTTCGAGTTGATGCTGACATTTTATAAAAATTGGTTTTTCGAACTCATGATGGTTTAACACGTGAGCATTCGTCAAAATCTCGAGATTGAATTTTTTTGACGGTTACAATACTTTCTCCATACTACTTAGGTGAGAAAACAAAAATATCAATACTATACTTACTACCATTATGAACAACACACAAAAGATATACCATTAAATATAAACTTCAGGAGCTTTTTACCTCAGTCACGTGATCTTGAATTGATTCGATTACGATGAAAAAGATTCACAAGGTGAAAAAACTATCCTTATACCATTAAATACCATTAAAGATGCATTTTAGGCAAATGCGTTGCCAAAAAAGATATATTGTAGAGAAAAACAAATACCCTGTATCGAATACAACTTAAAGAGAAAAACCAACATCTCAAGGCGTCGAGACTTCCCATTTACAAGACAAATGTAAGGGGTAGATTCGAATGTTGGAAAGATAATCCCTTGGAAAAAATCCCTAAGGGATACTTCGAAGAAATCCCGGCCCAGAAAGAACAATGCTCCCGATTTTACGTTAAATCCCCCCAGAATTACTCCAAGATGTTGATTTAGAATCTCAAATCTTACAAAGGACAATTCATGGCCTACATAATTCACTGAAATGGTCGTTCCACATGTCTTTTGCAGCGAGGAACGGAGTACAAGAGGAATACCCAATGGCCAAAATAAATAAATAAGTACGAAAATAAATATCCGAAATAAAAATATCCGTAAAAACAAACAGACGTTAGAGCGGAATTTATGATAGAACCGCGTTGGTTATCACAAACAGACTTAAAAGTTAGATTTTAGAATGTTTTATTTTGGAATTTCTTTCTTTCTTTTTTTTTATGAATATCGTTTGGCGTTTTTTTTACGCTTCGCACAAGCGTGGCTTTTGATAATGTTTATAGCCATAAAAATAAAGCAAAAGTTTTTAAATGAAATAAAGCAAGAATTAGAAAAGTGAAACGAAAATATTTATTTGCTTCATCCGGTACAAATGTCGGAACCGTTTCTATGTATTTTATCTTGCCATGAATTACTTTTACTTATTTATGATTTTTTTTTTGAAAAGTTGTTTTTTTATTCCTTTTTTTGGGAGTGCGTTGTTCATTATAATGCAATATGTTTTCAATTTTCTTCTAGATCGTAAAACTTTTAAAAGGTAAGCTAGTACTGAAATATGAGCAAGAAATCATTTAGAAGTATTTATTTGCACTTTCTGTTTTGACTTTTGTTGAGGTTTTATTTATTTTTTTACTGCTGCATTTCCTTCATAATTTTTTTTTATTCAGCCTTTTTATTTTTTATTTTGGGAAGCAGTTTTCATAAATATATATTTTTCTTTCCTGTCTTTTTGCATAATTTAATGGAAAGCTAGAAGCAAGAATGTATATATATGCCATTAGTCAAAAGATAAATAACAGATTTTAAAGGAGGATATATGTTGGTTTTAGTCGTTTCCGTGCCCATAAAAGTCTGTTACGGGAGGTCCTCATACATTATTTGTTATCGTGGAATTTAAGAGAGTGCAGGACATCATCCATCATATCTGTAAATGCTCCTGAAAAAGGCTGATATTATTGCTGTTAAAATTTGTCGGTGGTATAATATTTATGATAAATAATCAGTAAACAATTCAGGAATATTTAAAGTTTCATATATGGAGCTATTTTTCTGTTAATATTTTCTCTAGCGTATATATTGTTTCACTATGTCGTTATTTTTTCTCTTCATTTAAGATCTTGATACAAATGCGATTTCGTTAAAGTGGTTTCATGGATTACCGTTACATAATAACTATATAGAAAATGAAATAAATATAAACAAAATTATCATCCCTTTTTATATGCAAATGAATCCAAATAAATATTTTTTTTATGGAAATATTAATGCTAAAATGCATTTGTTTCTTATATATATCTCTCCCTGTTTATGTATAGCTGTACTATATGTGTAGCTTCAAAAGGGAATTTAACAAAGACTTTATTTTCGTTCCGGAGCTTGTAGATTCTGAGAGTAAGCAAACGAAAATCAAAGCAACTCAGAACTTAAAGTTAGTTCAAAATTTAAATTTAAGCGAGTTAAAAAATATTTTCAGAAAGCGGATAAACTGAAATCATTGCACATATGTAATTTTTTGACCTACGTTAAAGAGGAAGATGAGCATATTTATAAAAGTAATTATTGTTTGAAATTGAAGGCATATTGTTTGAAAGCTGCAAAGACATTTATTATAAGATATGACAAAACACAGATACATACAGGGTCGGCAAAAAGTCCGTAAAAATTTCATAAAACCCGGAAAAATAACCGAAATTAAAAGCGGTTTGCATGTTTAGCATTGATAGGTGACGGGATTTTTTTTAAGATAAGATTTTTTTTAAAGAAAACAAAGCAGACAAATGGAACTGGTACGGACGACTTAGTTGAGAATATGCAAATGAGACACTCAGTTATAAATACTTACGCTCTTGATCCAGAATTACAGTCTTGCCATGAACGTTTACCGTCGGATACCGTAGAGAGAGATGCCTTTGCGAGGTGGGCTCTCTTCAAAATTGGGCATAAATCGCTCCTGGGTCTTTAACATCATGTGGACAGATGAAGCTCCTTTTTTGCTCCTTGGGGACGTTAGCACACTTTCGCTTTTGGGCGACACGTCAAATCCGCGAGTGTATAGTGAGAAACCACTGCATTTCCCCCAAGTCACACTGAGTTGGGGCTCCACGGGTTTCCTTCATCATAAGACCCCTCTTCTTTGAAACCAATGTCCAGTAAATGGAGTGGAAAACGGTGACATTAAATAAATAATCAGCGTTGTATAACGCTTCTGCTCGAAAATGTTGTTCCGTGTTTGCATAGAAAAAGAGATGCGCTTTCTACTGTTACGTTTATGCAAGATGGAGCAACAAGTCACACTGCTATTCCAGTCCAGAAATTCCTGATACAGACGATGAGGGACGAGAGAATCATTAGCAGATGTTGCAAGTTTCCATGGTCTCCTCTGTCTCCAGATCTGACATCAGCAGACTTTTGTTATAGAGAACTTGTATTGATTATCGGTTGTATCGATTCCGTCCATCCAATCTGCAGGAATTGAAAGTTGCAATCCGCCGAGAGTTGTCATGTGTACATGCTGCACTCTGCCGTTACAGGATTTGTGACACGCCTGCAATGCGTTATTACCAGTGGTGGCGTACATTTACGACGCATATTGTTATAGTAATGATTTGGTAACATTATTTTTGTTATTTTCGTGTGTTTTTTTTATCTTATGTATGGAACGCCACCTATCGGATATTTTTTGAATTATTATCATTTATTTTTTTCTTATCTTAATAAAAATTTCCTCGACTTATCGATGTTAACTGCAACCGTTGCTTAATTTTTTTATAAATTTTCTGTTTTATAAATTTTTAAACTTTTTACGGACTTTTTGCCCACCCTGTACTTTGAACGAATATATTATGTATAAGAATATTTTAATAGGACGCATTTTCGCTTTCCTTTCTATAAAAAAATTAACAGAAATTCACAGGAGAACAAATAATGGACAGACATCACGTAACAATAATGACATCATGTGACTTTATTCCATTGGGCTTCAAAAATTAAAGTAAATCTATAAAATTTTAAAGAGTGGAATTTTACTTCAGATTAATCAGATATTAAAATTATCCTATAAAATGAATTCTTTTGAATTGCTGTGATATTTGAAATGTTAAGTTCCAACGAAATTCAGATTTTATATCCAACACCATAAAAGTGTTTAACACCGTAGTCGCAATGAAATTTCAAAATCTATTCCATTCAATTCGATTAAAATATCGAATGGATACTTGAATGTTACTTTCATAAATAATAAGTATACAGAGACTGGTTCATATTGTTAAAAAACAAATTAATTCGATTTAAATATCATTAATTTGTAAACAAATATTGATAATATAGCATAATCTCAAAAAATTTCTAAAAGTTTTTATGGAATAAAAATTGTATTTCCAGAAAAAAAAACTTCAGTTTAAAAAAATAATCGGCATATTTTTCCATACAAGAACCCCTCACAATGTAAAAAAAATAAATAATTTATGCAAAAAATATAAATTTTTAAATTATTATAACTATTACGTGTATCTTGCAAAATTCCCCCACAATAATTGAAACTGGTAGTAAAGACCAACTACTAAAGAAATTTACAAGGAAACAGAATTATTTTTTCCTCTCAAGTTAAGCGAAGTGTAGTGATTTAAATCTTTCCTTCTTTCTTTAAGTAATTTATAGTTGACTCTCTAATAGTTAAGCTCCCAGAAAGTAATGTGTTTTAGCACTTCCAAACCCGGAAAGAATAAAATTTTTGCTCCTACCTCTGCAAACTGATTTAGTGTTGCCAGTTTCTACGCATTAAATGTATTAACTATTTCTTGTTTAAGATTTTAGCCTAGAAATCTTAAATTCAATTTCCACCGTTTTTAGGTGCTGTTCCATTAGCATTTTTTTTTACCTTAGCTTTTTTATTTAAATTAGTTTTTTCAAAAGTACATCTCAGCTATTTCTCACTTCATGTAAGCGTAATTTCCTTTGTTTAATAATCTTTGTTTGCTGATTTATTTTATAAAAGTTCTACTCTTGTTTAAATAATAGTTGTTTGCTATAAGCCCTGTTAGCTGAAGATATTGTATATTGTACGATATCTCTAATACGTATCCCTTTATTATCATGTGCGAACATGATGTTGTTTGGGTTTGAGGTTTTTAAAGCCACAAAATACACGGGCTGAAAATTGGCGATTTATCGCTTTTGAGGCATCAATTTTTCTATTTTAGTGTTATTGGAAAAAGATAAAGAAGGTTGTTACATTTGGCGACTTATTGCCAGGAAAAAGTTACAAATTTGCCAAGTACCTGTTCGAACGATAAACGGTAAGGTGGTAAGAAGGTATCGTCCATAAAAGCACATATATATAATTTTTAAAAATATTTCCCAGCTGCTAAAAAATATTTTGGAGCTAGAACTATTTTGAAATGAAAAAAACACCGTTTTTCTAAAAGTTTAAGATTGCAAAATACAAGAGTCACGTGATTATTCCAAACTAGTTTAAACCGGATTTTTTAAAAAAAAAAAAAAAAAATTGAGTAAAGATTTGGAGTTTGGAGGATTTTCAGACGAAATAAACTCATCGATTTTTAAATATCGACTCCTGCATAATCTGATAATCACGTGATTGTTTCAAACAGGTATTAACTGGTTAATGACTTTAATGAATTAAGCACCATCAATGATTTATAAAATAATAATGTTCTCACATAATAACATGAAATTGTTTGACTTTTTTTTTCTTATTTATTTCGATTCATACAAACACAGCTGAAAAATTACACTTTTATATATTAAATTTGCAATGATAGTTCTTTTATAATTTGAACTTTTGTCAATGTGATTGCAACGCGTTTATTAAAAGTTAATTTTCCGCATTGAGATGTGACGTGCTCCTGCAGCTTAAATTTTATTATATTTTGAATATGTATGTAACGATATCTTCTTCTCTTGCAATATTATAAAGATATCGTTACAACATTGCAAGGTATTTGTACTAATCTGGGAAAGTGATCATTGAATCAGTTTTGTTATTAGAAGCTTATAAAATTACTTAAAAAGCAGTAGAACATGCAACTATATAGAGCAATTAGCAAATCTTTGGTAAAAGTCGAGAAGTGTAGCGATTTGGTAATAGCAAGGATCGAACTCGCAACGTTTGGGTTCGTAGCTGAGTAACATGACCGCTAGACAAAAGTGACCACTCCTGTCTGCAGACTGTTTTCTGGATTATAAAGCTTCACCACAGGAGCAGGTACAAGACGTGATTACAAGAAAGCTTCTAAAATAATATTTTAGATGCCACGATAAAACTATTTAGTAGGGCTACGTATTTTACCTATTCGGCTGAATTGGCTAGACCTATTACATCATCATATAATCCCGTTTGTGCGGTACTTGTAACCCCACAAACGGCCAAATATAAGAAACGGCCGATTCAATAAGCAATCGTGCATGTAACGTCACGATAAGTTATAAACTTATTAAGATTTACCAGTAAGTCTTTAGGCGCCATAGTATTACTACTACTTAGTAGGACAGTAATTTTTGTTATTTTTAGTTGTTATTATATTGTTTGTATTTATTTCATTTTATTTCCTTAACTCCTCCAGTCCACTCTTTTAAATGAACGATAATTCACAAGGCAGGAGATTACAAGAAATTTTCTCCATTAATATTTTAGGCGAAATGATAAAATTATTTAGTAGGACTATGTTTTTTACCTATTCGGCTAAATTTTGTAGACTTATTGCATCATCATGTAATTCCGTTTGAGATGTTACTTGTAGCGCCCTCAAGCGGACACATGTAAGAAACAACCGATTTCAGTGAGAAGGCATATAAGAGGTTATAAACTTATCAACTAATATTATCAATGATGTTTTCGGCACCATAGTATTACTACTTAGTAAGATAGTATATTTACTTTATTGAACTGTATATTTACCTATTGAACAGTATATTTACATATTTAATAGATTGAACAGTATATTTACCTATTGAACAGATTGAACAGTATATATACCTATTTAGTTCAATCGAAAATGATACGATTTAGCTGATAAAACTTACTGGTAACTTGCCAAGTTTTTAATTCAAAAATGAATCTTACTTCAAACATATAGCACTTTGTGGTCTATTGCACGTATCTGACGATTAAGATACAGGATTAATGCATTAAGTGTAAATTGTTATAATCTAAACGATTAAGCAGGGACATTCCAAATGCAATTTACAAACATTGTTATTATAGGATGAAAAACAATATAAAAAATAAAGACAAAATCATCAATTATATAACCAAGAGGGCGTTTTCTTTATTTCTGTAACTGGATTACTATACTAAGCAATCGAAATTTCAATTGCATTCAGAGTATAATGATAAGAGCAATCTCCAAAATGAGCTTTCTAATCAAAACTGGATCTCCCGTTATCATAGTTTAGATGTTGCTCATTACTTCTCGCTGCATTCACGCTCAGAAATTATTATTATAACATCAATTATATAACCTAGAGGGCGTTCTCTTTATTTCTGTAGCTGGATTACTATAGTAACAATCGAAATTCCAATTGCATTCAGAGTATAAATGATAAGAACAATCGCCAAAATGAGCTTTCTAATCAAAATTAGACTTTCCATTATCATAGTTTAGATGTTGTTCATTACTTCTCGCTGCATTCACGCCCAGAAATTATTATTATAACATCAATTAAATAACCTAGAGGGCGTTTTCTTTATTTCTGTAGCTGGATTACTATAGTAACAATCGAAATTCCAATTGCATTCAGAGTATAAATGATAAGAACAATCGCCAAAATGAGCTTTCTAATCAAAATTAGACTTTCCATTATCATAGTTTAGATGTTGTTCATTACTTCTCTCTGCATTCACGCCCAGAAATTAATATTATAACATCAATTATATAACCTAGAGGGCGTTCTCTTTATTTCTGTAGCTGGATTACTATAGTAACAATCGAAATTCCAATTGCATTCAGAGTATAAATGATAAGAACAATCGCCAAAATGATCTTTCTAATCAAAATTAGACTTTCCGTTATCATAGTTTAGATGTTGTTCATTACTTCTATCTGCATTCACGCGCAGAAATTAATATTATAACATCAATTATATAACCTAGAGGGCGTTCTCTTTATTTCTGTAACTGGATTACAGCGCTAAGCAATCGAAATTCCAACTGCATTCAGAGTATAGGTGATAAGAATAATCAACAAAATGAACTTTCTAATTAAAAATGGATTTTCCATTATCATAGTTTAGATGTTGTTCATTACTTCTCTCTGCATTCATGCCCAGAAATTAATATTATAACATCAATTATATAACCTAGAGGGCGTTCTCTCTATTTTTGTAACTGGATTACAGCGCTAAGCAATCGAAATTCCAATTGCATTCAGGGCATAGGTGATAAGAATAATCAACAAAATGAACTTTCTAATCAAAAATGGATTTTCCATTATCATAGTTTAGAGGTTGTTAATTACTTCTCTCTGCATTCATGCCCAGAAATTAATATTATAACATCAATTATATAACCTAGAAGGCGTTCTCTCTATTTTTGTAACTGGATTACAGCGCTAAGCAATCGAAATTCCAATTGCATTCAGGGCATAGGTGATAAGAATAATCAACAAAATGAACTTTCTAATCAAAAATGGATTTTCCATTATCATAGTTTAGATGTTCCTCATTACATCTCACTGCATTCAAGCCAGGAAATTAATATTATAATGTTATTTAGGCAGGTTGATCAATAATAATAATGATTTGATACTCATACGGCATCACTGATTGCAATTCCTGATGTGTGTATTACAGGGTGTTCACCAGAGACCTCTCCTGAAGCAGGTGCCTTCACCCTCCGTTCCTCAGCTACCCCCTGGGCCCATCCAACCCCTGAGAGAGTATACCTCCCCCAACCAGCATCCCCCTGTGCCCCTGCACCACCCCGCCGCCCTGTCTCCGGTGGGCAGCCCCACGTCGACGACGACGCTCAGGGCGGAGTGGACCATCCCCAGGGCGGCCACCAACAAAGTGAAGAACAGACAGACAGACGTATGAGAATGACAGAAGCGCATTAGGTGCAAGGTAAGGCGATCTAATTGGCTTCGTTTCATTACCAACAATAACATAGTTAGGAAGTTTCCTCATCACCACAATAAAAGTGGCTGTCAAACTATTGTATATATTATATAAATTTAATATTAATAATGAATATACTAATAGTGAATATTAATATAAATTTAATATTCACTATAGACCATAGTGCATTTTCATCATATCATCTTTAATTAAAATGATATTTATATATTTTGAAAAAAGGATTTTTCATATGCATACTATCCGATTTATGACTTCAAAAATACGATGAAGACTTGTATTAATTCTGCCGCTTTAGAATAGATTCCAGTTATAGAAAAAAAATCCGATAAATCAATTTTATCATTGGTTTTAAAACCTCATTTTTACAAAATTGAGCTTTAAAACTGTATAAATCAACAATATTCATATGTAGGGCATTAAAAATATGCCGCAATCAGCCATTTTTTAAATAATTTTTCTATCTTTAACTCAAATTATTTGATTGGATAGCACGTAATATTCATCACTAGATTAAATAAAACATACAGCAAGAAACTGAGCAATGGGATTTTATAAATAAACACTATTTATTTGAAGGTTGTTACAAATATATACTGTCCAGTCTCTTGTTAAATAATCTTTTATCTTTGCTTGAATTTAACTTGAATAAACAGCTCATAAAATTCTTTTTATAATAAATAAAGCATACATTAAGAAATCATTTGTAACAGAAACGTTAGAATAAGTCACTCTTAGATTAGAACAAGTTACTCTTAGATTAGTACTGCTCAATACATTTTGTGTACGTTTAAAACACAAGTTCACCTTGCATTTATTACATCAGCTAGATAATGTATTCTCGGGAAGACTTGTTATATTTATGTTATATTTTTTTACCTTTTCCCACAACGCTTTTTCTAACTGTACTTAATTGAGCTATTTTGACTGGTTTTTGTTGTTATACTTCTCTTGTTTTGTCCCTAAAGATGGAATTCATTTCGTTTCTGACTTACTTTGGATATAATTAAATTATTAATCATATAATTAATTAAACCGCAACAAGTTGTAGTCTGATTGCTGATTTACCATAGACTTTTATGAAGTTTGATTTAATGGTCTAAATTATGGAAAATTACTATAATTATTTCTAGAACAATTTTTTTATGTAATCATTTCAATAATATATATTACTAATCTGATCGTTATTGGCCATACTATGTTTGAACAAATTGAAAAAAATCTTAAAATTTTCTCTAACCACCTTATCTTTGATTTTGTAAAATACATAATTCCTGACATACCATTTTTTATAATTAATTAAACCGCAACAAGTTGTAGTCTGATAGCTGATTTACCATAGACTTTTATGAAGTTTGATTTAATGGCCTAAATTATGAAAAATTACTATAATTATTTCTTGAACAATTTTTTATGTAATCATTTCAATAATTTATATTACTAATCTGATTGCTATTGGCCATACATGTTTGAACAAATTGAAAAAAAATCTTAAAAGTTTCTCTAACCACCTTATTTTTGATTTTGTAAAATACATAATTCTTGACATACTATTTTTTTAGACCCGTGATATTTTAATGATGAGTTCAAAAAATCTTAGGAAAATTTAGAATATAGGCAGCGTGCGTGTAATGCGTAAATAGATAATGCATGTAGTTTCATAAATAATGTTCCATGTATTCCATGGAATTTAAAAAGTGCTCATTCTTTTCATTTAAATTTCAAAATCTGCTCTGCTCTACTCTGCTCTGCTTTTATGATCTGACCAATGATTCCGATAAATGGGATTCTTTAGTATCTCACTTTCTTATGCCATCTGTGCTGTGATAGTATTAAGAATTAGTAATGATACTTGTTTATTTTTAAGACCTACAGGTATTTATCGCCGATTATCGTGCCGATTTTCAGATTACGCCAAGACCACCAAGCCCCATCATAATTAAGTTGCTAAGATTTCGTCCAGATGGTTGTACTCCTGAGTTTACGTGAAGAGTTTTAAATTACATCTAGATTGGTTAACTCCAGTATATCTGACATGCCAATATTTCATCACGATGTTTGCATTCTCAGAATTGCATGGCGATTTTCAGATTATGTCAAGATCGCCAAGATAATGGATTCACTTTGCAATATTCCGATAATGCCAACATCGCTACACCCCATTGTACATGAGATGCCAAGATAGTTGCATTTTTGAGTTTGTGTGGGGATTATCAGAATATATCCAGATAATTTAAAATAATGGGGCTATTTGGCGACTTTCAGATTTCTTCAGTGAATTCAGTTGGCGACGGTTTGCAGGTTTTGGCGTTTAATCGCGGAGGCATATAGATAAATAAGTACTTTTGTAATAAGATACAATTTTTTTATATATACAAAGTCTTTTATGATTGCTCTATTAATTGTTGACATTTCCATTGCTTGCGTATAAAAATGTTTCACGAAAGTGTTCATTGGTGTTTTATAGCAATTCCAAACTGTTTTTTGAGTGATTAGCTGTTCCATAATCCTGATGAGTTGAACATAATCTGTTGCATAAAGTATACAGTAATGTTATGTCCAGTCGGACAGTGAATTAATGTAAAAGTTTTTTATCAATATATTTTTTTGTTGCTTGAATTCTAATGAACTTCCTCAGACTAACATTGTAAAAATGATTCATAGATTTAAATATCGCTTTATTATTACCAATTTTGATGAAATATTTTATTAAAATACGAGCATTCTGCATTAATTAACTGAGAGAATAGATCTCATTTCTAAAGAGGATTAGTTGAAGGAATATGAAATAATTTGGATTTCTGAGGGTTCTGTAGGTTTATTCAATAAAATTCAAATTTTATCGCATTTAAAACTTGAAATCCAATATTTAAATTTTCTCATTTGTTTGAATTCGAATTTATAAGCCTTTTATTTTAGTTGCTACAAAATTACTCCAATAAAAGTAAAATATAAATGTTAGTTTAAAACTTTATTAATCAAATATATTGAAGTAATTAACAAAATTTTATTTAAGTAGCGATTAATTTCATGTCTAAAATGTATTATGAATGTAAATATCCAGTGTATTCTTCAAAATATAACTTGGGAAAAATTCTACAAATGCATTGTTTAATCATGCGGTGTATTACAAAGAGGCAAAATAAGTAAATGCAATGAAAATTTTCTTAAATCTGTAAAAGAATGGCCTTTGTCTTACAAATGGAAAGATAACGAAAACCTTCCAAGATAAATGCAAAAATCTTTAATTTTTTTCCCCCACTTTTCTAGAACCTGAAAACAGTCTTCTACCAGACTACCGGCAACGGAAAATTTAATTAAATGATTCATCCCATTCTTTAGAATCTTTGATCTTCTTAACCTCCCCCCCCTGTGCAATCTGACTTTTTTTCACCTGCCTCAATATGAAAATCTCGAAATAAATTAATATTGCCAACTTCCAGGTGGAAAATTGAGGATGTATGCTGCGAAGAGCTCTTTGTAAACGAAAGATTATAGTCTTTTTTAGATGATCTTTTAAGTAAAAGAGGCGCATTAATGCTGAACATATTTTGCATACAATGATGCTGAAAATGGAGTTTTATTAACTAGTAGACCGATTACAATATATTTCTTTTTAAAGATTGACGATAGTGCATTTAAGAGTATTTGTTTAATATCGAGCCAAAATTAAAATAAGATTATTTGAGGATGGTTTAGTTTGAATTAAATTTTTAATTAAATGTTTCAGAAATTGTGCCTTTTTAGGGAAGTATTTAAAATTAGAAGAATTTTTTTTTGTCGATAATTACATTTTAGTAATTTTTACAAAATTTTCAAGAGTTACGCATTTGTGAAAATTAATTTTCATGAAATACAATTGTGTGAACTCTATGCATTAAAATAGGTTTTAATATTTTTTTTCCTAAGAAAAATCCTTTTAGAATCCAAAAGTTTTATGTGTATAGATTTCGATTATATTGATATTTATTCAATATAATCGAACTAAATATTTAATTAAAAAATATAAATGAACTAAATATTTTTATATAAAGTACTGTTCTTTTAGTATCTTGAGATGACCACTATTTGACAATTCTATCTCACAGGGTGAGACAGGGAAGGTTGTGCACTTTTCCGGAATTGACTTTATTGCTAAATATAAAATCACCTCCTTTCATCTTTCCTCTCACCCCTATTTTGTGGAATTAAACCCGCCTCAACGCATGCGTAAAAACTCAGAGGGTTTTAGAATCCGCTTTGGCAAACAATACATCTTTGTAATTATTTATATATTTGCAGTTGCGTAAGATGGATGCGTAAACAAGCATAAAATTTTCGGAATAATAATTGTTTATTTGATACATGTGATATATTTTTTGTCTATCATTTTATTCATCATATGCATCTCTTTTTATATAAGCAGAATCTAATAAATACATTTGTTTTTCTAGGTATAGAATACACCAGGAGTTCTTCAAATTTCCCCGCCAACTCATGTTCTCTAAAAAGTTGAGAATCAACAGCGGCTGGGCAATCCCAAAATCTTATGATATGGGCCCGATAATTGAAAAAAAAGGGAAAATAAAAACTTGTGTGCTGAGGTGCTTTTTTACCAACCCCTCATTAAGTGTGACAAGTGCATTTTGTGTGTGGTGCTAATCCCGGTCGTCTCACACCTTTTCAAACTCGATCTTACGTTCTCTCATTCTTACAAGCCCCGCCCCTTCCTCTTGGAACCTTATCGCTGATATATCGTGACAGAAATGCACAAAAGACTACTTCGAACTCTCTGGTCAGTCATAACCCTAACTTTATGATTGGTTACTGCAGACTGACACGACTAATCGACTGTGGGTTCTGATGCACGGATTGGTGGATTTTGAATTGTGCAAGAATCAGATTGGTGGAAGCTGAAAACTCCATGTTGTTGATGGTATTACAATTGAAGTCACCTGCTGTCAGAATGTTGCTGTAATTACCATAAGGAGATAAAGCTACAACACTTTTAAGTTTGATAATGTATAAATTAAATCTGAATTTGCTTACATTTGAATGGAAATGTAAATATTCATGTTTGTGTGAATTCAAAAATTATAAAACCATATTGAGCTAACATATATAAACCATATTTATTACAATTGATACTATCCGCAGCATAAAGTTCAGCATTTAAGGCTAACTATTTTATAATCATGCTGAGGATTATGCTATATATTATTCTGTGTGTATTTCAAAAATACATTGACGCTATGTATTTCTTAATTGAGTGTCAATTTGGTTAAGATATGTATGATAAAGTTAGTAATATTTACTAAGAGTGTGCAACAGATCGACGTGAAATTAAATTTCTGATATAATCAGATTATGAACTAAAATTATAAGATGGAATAAAGAAAAACGGCGTTAAAAAATGTATGTAAAGATAGATAATTTAAAATATCATTCAAATAATTCGTTAAAGGCTGCTATTATATAAATAAGATAAAATGTTCAAAACACGGTAAATAAATAAATATGTTTTATTGAACATGTATTGATGTGTGAAGATTTTATTGTCAAGAATGTTTCATTAGTTTATTTTGTTTCATAAAGTCTGGATGTATGTCTCAGGTAGCACAATCTGTATTACAATATTGTACTATATTATATAATATTATTCAATATTATACGATATTGGGAATATTGTTTTATGTCATAAAATATTGTACTAAGGTACCATTGAATGCCATAACTGATTTAAAAATACACATTTATTAAAAAATGAAATTTGATAAAATTAAATACCTTTTCTAAATTGGAGAAAATCTCCTATCGAATAATACTTAAATGTTATAGTATTTAATAGAAATGGTATCTCAAAACGATTTCTATTATAATTTTTTAAAGTGATTGGGAAAGGATAACATTGCAGAATTTCAAAAGAAAAGAATTTTGGAAGGCATATCTTTCAGATAGATTTACGTTAGTTCAGCGCAAATCGGGTTTGTACTAGCTTTCCAACAAGAAAATTCTATGTTCTAATATGTTTCCTGAAATAAAAACCAGCATCTATTATACGTTAAATAATTTAAAAATTAAATCCAAATTTGACTTGATTTTCTATGTCAGATTGTCAAAATCGTATAAGGGGAAAATATTAACTTGTCTCTCATAACTATTTATTGACTGAATGTCAAAACTCAAACTATGCAGGGGTTTCAAAAGCCAAGACCTTGTGGGATTCATATATGTTTTAATTTAGTTAATGCCGAACTAATGATTTCAGACGAAAATGAATTTTGCCTAAATTTACAAACGCTTTCGCTAGTTATAATCTTGCTTGTCCCTTGGTTAAATTCAGATCACAGCTACTGTGAACGAACGCTCAAATAAAATTGTCACGGAAAAATACAATTTGAGATATCTTTGAACTTTGCATAAAGGGATGTAAAACTCTTTAAAGTGAGATGATGAAATTTTGTTAAAATTTGAGTTCATAGCTACATTTATTTTTTTTAACTGAACATTTTGATTCAAAATGCAATTATTCCAAAATGGCGTTAGTATAATGTTAATTTTGATTCATAATGTAATTGTTTCGAAATGGCGTTACAAATGCAGGGCCTGAAAACTATATAATATTTTTTTTTTAAATTTGACATTTTAAAATTTCTTTAGATCTTATGCAATTATTAAAAATGTCTAAAATTGGTGGATGGTATATTTGCTGCAAAACTTGTGATTTTTTGCAAAGTATTTAGTGTTGGATCAACTATTAAGTCTGCAGAGGAAAAGAAACACTTAAAATTATTTTTACTCACTTCAACTTTGGTAATTTCTTTTATGATATGAGCAATTAATGCAGGGAGGAATAATTTTAAGGAAAAAAAAAAGAAGAAAATAAAAGAAAGAGAAAAAAGATGAACCAAAGAGTAGAAAATACATAGAAACGAGCTGCGTTATGAATAATCAGAATTCGATTATTGTGCATCGCCAAGTGAAATAAAGAATGGAAAGCCATTTTTTTTTTACCGTGAGCAGTTAGCTCTAGTTTGACGGCTTGTCAACCGATAGTCTGATGGCAGAACTCATTCGTTATTCTTTTGATTTTTTTTTTTTTTGTTGTGTTTTATATTTTTCTCCCGTTTTCTGATTTTGTTTTCTTCATTTCATGTTTTTCTAACCTAATATATCTGATTTTATAGATATTCGTTTTCTTTTTTAAAAAAGTCATTTACTAGAGAAAATATGTAATTGCTAAACTGCAATTCAAATAAATATAATTAAAAATTTTCACATAAAAATGCATTTTTATTGTAAACATGCTCTTTTTCTAAAAAAATATCTGTTTACTTTAGAGAAATACTTATGGAACATTGCTGGTTTCTAAGATAATGATCCATCATTACTGGTAGGGTTACATGGCATCTATTTGGGATTGATAGGTGGCAGCGGAAATGTTATAAAAATACTCGATAAATGGATCAAAATTGCCACATTTTTTTATTATTCTCTTTAAATTTATAATTCGAATCTAAAATGAGCAGTTCAGTTGTAAAGTAACATGACAATCAGAAATCAAAACTAAGAATACTGGTATTTTACCAGACTAATCATAGATGTAGGTTAAATTGTATTATTGTCTAGAGAAACGTTGATGAGGTTGTATACCTGAAAAAATAAAATAAAAAACAACCCTTATTTAAATACAAATTTTGACTGAAACCTAAAATACTGTAAGGCAGCTTCACCAAGAAGCGCCAAGATGTTCCATCGCCATCGCTAACTTTCATGTTGTTCCCTGGTGTTATGTTGGAAATAAGACGATTTGGCGCCTCTCCTGGATTTTAGATTTCAACCAACAATTTATCTTCCTTACCAAGTTAAATATATTACTGTAAATTTCTTGTAAATGACATGTTTTGAATACTGTATGGGATTCTATCTTGACTAATGTATGGGATTCTGTCTTGAATAATGTATGGGATAAGTCTATTCTAATCTATCGATCTAAGTGTCTTTTCAGATCTAGAGTTAAGATTCGTTGTTTGTTCAGATAATATCTGAAATGTATATGCTTGTGTAAACAGTTTGGTAAGTAGGGAAGTGATGGATATGCCTTGTGTTTTCATGTTCAAAAATAAATTCTCACTGTCTATGAAGAATAAAAACCTTTCAAATATTATATAATATCACAAACAAAAACAATGGTAAAAGCTGTCGGCAGAAAGAATATAATTTAAGGTATTTCCATGTGTTTTTCTTCTATTTCTGAATTATGTTCACAATATTGCAATTTGGTAATGCATAAGTAGTCTTAATTATTTGATTTTTGCTTGCAACAGTCTGTAATCATAGTTTCTGTTGCACACAGAGTTTTGTAAACTTTATATAATCATGGTATCCCACTTCAATCCAACTGGTGGAAAAAAAAATAAAAAAAAGTTGGTAACTTTATGAAAAATTTGTCGAAAACAAATCTTTTAATGATTCATTTTCATTAAAATAAAGTTTGATTTATGTTTTTGCATGTGTCATGAAATATGAATATAAATATTTAATGTAAGTAAACACTCGTGTGAAACCTAGTTTGCATAACTATTTTAAAATTTGAAAAGAAGTATTAAATAATCTTATGAACATCTGTTTCATTTAAAAACCATTGCAGAAAAAATGCAACATGGGATTTTTTTTTTTTAAATATGTATAACTTGTCCTTTATTGGAATGATTTTTAAAAGTGAACTGTTCATATTCCATATTGGTCAAAATGATGGAAACAATAAAATGTAAAAAAGTACCCAATTGCAAAATTGGGAGTGAATGAATAATTTTTATCAATTTTCAGCTACTTGAATTTTTTTCAAATATGAGAACAATCGGTATATTAATAAATTCAGATATGAGAACAAGCGATAATCATTAGGCCAATATTTCATTTGTTTCACAATTGCAAAACATACTAAGAATACTGCAAGACAGTTAATATTTTTAATTTTGTTGGATGTGAACCATACCATCGAGCTAGCAAGGGATTATCTCATTATATGCACATCTTTTGCAATTTATTATGAAGTTTATACGGATGAGAAATGGTAAAAATCATTTTAAAGAGTTCAATCATCTTTCACTAAATGACTAGATGGCTATAAAACTAACTATTAATTCATTGCATAACCAAGAAAAAAAATTGCATGTTCAAAAATGAACTATTTTTTTCCTTCCTTAGTTATAAATTGTGAGATTAGAAGCATGTGGTTAGATTTGAAAATACGTTAATCAGCAAGTTCCAAATTCACCAGCTGTCAAAATGGCTGCCCTTTTGATAGTTGGCGAAGTTTGGCGAGTTATCGTTTAAAAAAAAAAAAACCCAATTTGTCACTATTACCGTATTCTCAACTCTAACCAAACGAATGGTGGAGTATAATGAACACATTCTTGCAAGTTGCACAGAAATTTCAAATACTGTACTTTACTGGCAATGTTTGGTTTGTAAGTGGCAAGCTTTGTAAGATAGAATGCTACTTTATAATTGTGATTGTGTAGGTGCTATAAAAGAGTTGTGATTATCGACATATGAACACAGAGAGATAATATAAAAGCTGAAAGAAAATCAGAGAGATAACTTCTGAGACTTTGTGAATAAGCAACATTTTTTTCTATTTTAAAACAAATCCTGCATATTATTACATACTTCTAGCTGCAGAGAATGATTGGAAAAAAATCATTTGGTGAGGCCTTTGATATTGAAAAAATCCCTATAAATGTACGAAACATTATATAACTGTAAATTACTACAAAGATATGTCAACAATGGAAACTGTACATATAAGAGGTTTTTAAAGGCGAGCGTTGCATAGCAACGCAAGTCAGAGTTCTTTTTACTAATACATTCAAAACCACGAACAGGTATCGATGAAGAAGTGTTTTTTAGGTCTCAAGTTGTGTTCAGCATTCACAATCCCTTTTTGTAAAAAAAATACAATGTTGAAAAAAAAATGTAAAAATGTGATGTGTGTGTTCTTGTAAAATAATCATTAAAGAATTTACTTTTCAATAAAACTATAACTCTGATTCGGTCTCTCTTTTCCTGGAGTAGAAATACGTGTCTTTACTGAACTGTTAGAATATATATGTTACCTGCAAAGTATAAAACGCCGGCATTCTATAGAATGCCTAGACATTGTACATGATGCGAGACATTTTTAGTTAAAGTATGAAATATGAGAATTATTAAATACTTTTACCTAGGCATTCTATATAATGCATTTTTTAGATTGTTAAACGCTATTTAGGTAAAGTATATAAAAAGTACTGATAAGGTTATTATATAAAAGACGTGCACTCGTCAAAAATACATATTGTAATGTCCTCATCTAGACTGATCAAATAACGAAGCAGAATTTCCAGACAATTCTTTATTTTACAGCCCTATATATACAAAGAACAACTTGTTCTAATCTTGGTTAAATAAATAGTTACTTGCACCTGTAGTAGGAGATACAACAGTCAAAATCGAAGGTTTTTCTTGAAACTCAGCTCTTCGTCTCGTCAACACGACCATTCTAGGGGTAGTTTTCTCAGACTCCCACCCCTGGGCGTAGTCCAACAGTTCCTGCAATTCGTTTCTACTCTCTCTTTAAAAAAATTTCCGCGCTTTATTTCGGCTACAATCTCCGCCTCTTAATTTACGTTGGTCATTTGAGCTCTCCTTCGGCCAATCGGGGTTCAGTCATATGCTCTCTCAGCGGTGCCAGTGGGGAGTGGGAAGGTCCTTTCACAAAAAGAAACATCTAGCATCCATATGTTTGGACACCCCTTTCTCTTTGAAGGTACTATCAATATCTCTGGGACGAAGAATTCTATAAGTGGTCCTGCTAAGGAACAGATGCGAGACCACCCATGTGAAAAGATCCACCATCTGGCTATCTCTTGGAGTTTAGTAAGTAACAGCGACGACACAATGAATCAGTACAACACAATGTCTTATCAGTACTGGGAAACGGGAATGTTACAATATATTATTCTGACAAAATAATAAGAGTTCCATTAAAAATTATTTAAAATACGTAAAGAAAATTGTACAAAACAAAATGTATGCCATTCTTATTACGGGGAACATAATTTTCATATAAAAATTTAAAATTAACCTGCTTGTAGCAACATAATAGACTTAAAGGATATTTTGAATTACATTTCATTACTTTTTTCCGCAACATTTATTATTTCATTACTTTTTTCATATTTCGGCACTTTGTTTTACACATACATTTGGCGAATTCTTGGCCGCTTGCACTGGATTGAGCAATTGCAAATGATCGGAGAGGAACTTCGTGGCCAGGATCTTCAATTGTAATCAAATTCTTTTGGCATAAACTGGGTTGTGATCTCACATATACTTGTTTTTAAATTCCATCAGATATCCCAAGTCGGTAGAAACAATCCTCCTCCACACCCATTTTAACTGCGAATATATTGAGCGACTCTTCACGGCCCATGCCAACATCAGGAATAGGGTCTTGTGTTGAACAAATTTATATAAAATTGGGAATTGTCTAGGAAATGTGCGAAATATAAATCTCATCATTCTTCGTGGCAAATTTTAAACATTAAATGCAGTGCGTAGACATTGTGCAGATAGCCAGATTTCATACTTTGCCGGTAAGATATTTACAATATATAAATTTTGTAACTATACTCAGAGAGATTAGTGAAGTCTTTTTTCCCTATAAAATCCTTTTAAATTCAAATCGACGTTTCATATATCCAGGGAAGTAACCTGCATGTATAGTAAAGGGAGTATGTGGAATTCATTGAGTCATATTGCAGCGCCTCTAGCGATGAAATGAGAAAGTTTCAAAAATAATTCAAAAATCAAGGAAATCTGCCAAAAAGTCCAATTAAAAAATGGGTGTTTAGCGATTAAAATCATAATTTTAATTGAAAATATATTCGTCATTTTTTTCGGATAATTCCATGAAACTTTTACATGTTCTTTATAATGGTATAGCGTACGGTTTTAAATTGGACTTTTTGTAATACATCACAATTAGCATAATCACTTTACTATTAGTAATGGGCATGTAACCCCTGTAAAAAGGGGTTGTGCAAGCGATTGTGTAAATGTCTCCTTCATATGAACTGGAAGTCAGACTTCTGCCCTCGGGTGCTCAAGGGCCTTTATCCTTAGAAGCTACTGCACGAACTCGGCTTAAATCGTTGGCTATGTCTGCGGGTATGTCTATGACAAGTACCTAAGTAACAACAACAACGTTATAAGGTAACAAAAAGAGTTTCAATTAAAACTCTCAATAACCAGAGATAGTTTAAAACAAGATATAATTGTTTTGAAAAAGAATAATTAAATAAGCAACCGTTCATGGCATTTTACTGATATGAAATGCTGCATTTTGGAGCATTGAATGTAGTTGCGCCATTTCTTTACATTCTCTGAACAGTGAGTCGATGGCATATTGAATGCCATGCCAGTTGTATATGAATAACCATAACATTTTCAAAACGGTAAATTGATATATTGAATGCAGTATTGGAAAAGAATCAAGTGGGGAAAACAAAATTTAATTATTTAAAAAAAGATATTGCCCATGAAATTAACATGTAAAAATAAAATTAAATATAATAATTATCAATTCTTAGAAAAAAAAAGTTAAATTATGCTCTTACTTATATTGAACAATTGCATAAAGAACAAACTTTTAAAATTCAGCTTAATTTTCAAAAAAAAAAAGTTTTCAGGTTTGCTCACATTTTAAATTTCATTAATATAGAATTATTTTAATCATTGTTTGAAATAAAAATAAAAACTAACATTTTTTATTTATCTCAGAGCTCGAATTCCTCGTGAAGATATAACATGAAAAAAAAAATTAAATGTAACAATGATTGATTCTTAGAAAAGAAGTATAATAATTGTTTGAAATAACAATATAACATAACATTTTTTATTTATCTCAGAATTCGCATTCCTCGCGCAGATACAACCTGAAAAAAATGAAATTAAATATCATAATGATTGATTCTTACAAAAGAAGTTTCATCATTGTTTGAAATAACAATAAAAACTGACATTTTTTATTTATCTCAGAATTCGCATTCCTCGCGCAGATACAACCTGAAAAAAATGAAATTAAATATCATAATGATTGATTCTTACAAAAGAAGTTTCATCATTGTTTGAAATAACAATAAAAACTGACATTTTTTATTTATCTCAGAATTCGCATTCCTCGCGCAGATACAACCTGAAAAAAAATGAAATTAAATATCATAATGATTGATTCTTACAAAAGAAGTTTCATCATTGTTTGAAATAACAATAAAAACTGACATTTTTTATTTATCTCAGAATTCGCATTCCTCGCGCAGATACAACCTGAAAAAAAATGAAATTAAATATCATAATGATTGATTCTTACAAAAGAAGTTTCATCATTGTTTGAAATAACAATAAAAACTGACATTTTTTATTTATCTCAGAATTCGCATTCCTCGCGCAGATACAACCTGAAAAAAATGAAATTAAATATCATAATGATTGATTCTTACAAAAGAAGTTTCATCATTGTTTGAAATAACAATAAAAACTGACATTTTTTATTTATCTCAGAATTCGCATTCCTCGCGCAGATACAACCTGAAAAAAATGAAATTAAATATCATAATGATTGATTCTTACAAAAGAAGTTTCATCATTGTTTGAAATAACAATAAAAACTGACATTTTTTATTTATCTCAGAATTCGCATTCCTCGCGCAGATACAACCTGAAAAAAATGAAATTAAATATCATAATGATTGATTCTTACAAAAGAAGTTTCATCATTGTTTGAAATAACAATAAAAACTGACATTTTTTATTTATCTCAGAATTCGCATTCCTCGCGCAGATACAACCTGAAAAAAAATGAAATTAAATATCATAATGATTGATTCTTACAAAAGAAGTTTCATCATTGTTTGAAATAACAATAAAAACTGACATTTTTTACTTATCTCAAAATTCGCATTCCTCGCGCAGATACAACCTGAAAAAAATGAAATTAAATATAATAATGATTGATTCTTACAAAAGAAGTTTCATCATTGTTTGAAATGACAATAAAAACTGAAATTTTTTATTTATTTCAGAATTCGCATTCCTCGCGCAGATACAACCTGAAAAAAATGAAATTAAATATAATAATGATTGATTCTTACAAAAGAAGTTTCATCATTGTTTGAAATAACAATAAAAACTGACATTTTTTATTTATCTCAGAATTCGCATTCCTCGCGCATATACAACCTGAAAAAAATGAAATTAAATATAATAATGATTGATTCTTACAAAAGAAGTTTCATCATTGTTTGAAATAACAATAAAAACTGACATTTTTTATTTATCTCAGAATTCGCATTCCTCGCGCAGATACAACCTGAAAAAAATGAAATTAAATATCATAATGATTGATTCTTACAAAAGAAGTTTCATCATTGTTTGAAATGACAATAAAAACTGAAATTTTTTATTTATTTCAGAATTCGCATTCCTCGCGCAGATACAACCTGAAAAAAATGAAATTAAATATAATAATGATTGATTCTTACAAAAGAAGTTTCATCATTGTTTGAAATGACAATAAAAACTGAAATTTTTTATTTATTTCAGAATTCGCATTCCTCGCGCAGATACAACCTGAAAAAAATGAAATTAAATATAATAATGATTGATTCTTACAAAAGAAGTTTCATCATTGTTTGAAATGACAATAAAAACTGAAATTTTTTATTTATTTCAGAATTCGCATTCCTCGTGCAAATATAACCTGAAAGTATATAAAATTAAATGTAACAATGATTGATTCTTCGAAAAGAAGTTTAAACATTGTTTGAAATAACAATGTAAACTAATATTTTCTATTTATCTCAGAATTCGCATTCTTCGTGCAAATATAACATGAAAAAATGAAATCCAATATAATAATGATTAATTCTTAGAAGAAAAAAAATTTAAATCAATGTTTGAAATATCAATAAAATCTAACATTTTATTTAATTATTATTCATCTCAGAAATCGCATTAATCGTGCAAATATAAAATGAAAAAAAAAAATAATAAAATTAAATATATTAATGATTAATTCTTAGAAAAAAATTTAAATATTGCTCATTCAACCATTATCTAATGAACAAACTTTTGAAATTAAAAATAATTAAAAAAATGTTTTAATCTAAATCTGTATAATTTATGTTTCTAGTTTGCTCATATTTTTAAACTTATTAATATAGAAATAGTTTAATCATTGTTTGAAATAACAATAAAAACTAACTTAACTAACTTTTTACTTAACTCTGAATACTCCTTATGGAGATATTACTCTACGTAGATATTGAAAAAAATATCCTCTAATCTCTCCCATTCTAAAATTTTTAAAGCTTCATAAATCTGGTTTAGTGAATACGGCAGTATTATCCTGCATTTTCCGGCCATACTGATTTGTGCAAGGATAAAGCATACAGAAACACTCAAAAAAGAACTTATTTTCTCGAACGTTTGAAAGTCGGACAAATTCAAGTTATGGCGTCATACTCCAACAAAGAAACCAAATGAATTCAATTCTATAGATGATTTCTGAATTTGAAAAGAAGCCAAATACTCAAAAAACAGAGCAAAAGAATAAAAAAGGAAAAGAAAACATCCACTGCTTGTTCTTTATAAGAGAATCTATCTTATCTTTGGTTGAATTTAAACACAAATTGATGAAAAATATAATATCTTCAGAATAAAACAAAACTTTTACAAGTTCGTTTCCAGTATGGCAACAGTGGTTTGAGAACGAATTTTCATAGTTACTACAAAATGTCTAATTAAAAATGATCGAAAAAATAGTCATTTTTCTTTATAGAATATGTTAGCTGTTGCATTATTATTTCTCTTTTGGATAATAGATAGTGATGCCTGATTAGGTACGCATCCCATAGTGCATTGCGACTGTAATTAGAAGGAGATGCGATACAATTCTGTTAAGGAGTGCGTGCGTTAATGTCTTGTCTTCATGTTTTGTGTTTGTTTTGTGTGAAATGTGATCATTAAAGAAACGTTCCCGAAAACATGGGCCCTCATGATTCCACTGGCTGCCCGTCTGTTTGTCTGTGACAAAGACAATTCAAAACCGATTACAGCTAGACGGATGTCATTCGGTGCATGATATTTGCACCAACTTTGCAGATTCCTTTCAAATTTTGAACAAATTCCATTCAGAGGAAGTCTGCCTGTCTGGCTGGTCGAATATAATTTAACTCATAACTGAAGAGAGCAAGATGGGTAAAATTCTGTACATATACTAATCTTTATAATGTAGACACATGAAATTTTGAGTCAAATCCAGCAAGCAGTTGACTGTCGATCGGTCTGTACTTTCAGAAAATATTAAAGCAATAACTCAAAAATGCAATGACTTAAATATATCAAATTTTGTATATGATTTTAGACTACAAGATTATTTCTGTACCAAACTTTTATTTTAGAAGTTCGGAAAAACACATCTGAAACACGATATTGGTTCTCGCATATTATTAACCGCATGCCATGGATAAATCGCCAAAAAATTCACTAAGAAAATCACTAGACAAAATCAGTAAAAATGCTAAATTAACATCGAAGGTTAATATTTCATAATTATTGTTAGCCAGTGTCATACAAGACGTTTTGTGGTATAAGATCTTTATTAAAGAATATACGAGAAAATTTTAGGGAGACCACTATGACTAGCTTAGTTGGTTTTCTTTACTAACTTAACCTTGGTTGATATGCATCTTAGTTTCAAAGATAAGTAAGCTAATAACAAATTTTTATTCCTTTTGAACTGGCAATATTATGATGTGCCAAGTGTTATGTAATATCAATATATTACAACATGAATATTGAAATGATCAATCAAAACAATTTGTAGTTACAGACCATTCAGAATAACACTTTTGTCTATAACTACCTACTTCTTTGACAATATATGCTTCATAAATATAGGATTTTTTAAAAAGAAAATTTAGATTTTTAATTAAAATAATAATTATTATTTTAACATTTTCTTTCTTCAATAATCAATAGCTTTGGAGCATTTTAAAAGCACAAAATTCATTTTTGCATCAATTAAAACTTTCAAAAAAAAATAGTTTTCCAACAATATCGTATTTATTTTATAAAAAATATTCTCATATTTAAAATAATTTTAAAGCATTTTTAAACATTTTGAAAGCGATACAATGTTTTATACACTGTATTTCTATTTTCTCTCTTTACGGCGCTATTAAATGCATTTTTTTTGTGTTCTTGTTATTACTGCTATGTAATTAAGCATACAATTAAAAATAAAAAATATAAACGAACTAAGCCTAAAAACAATATCACTCAACGATGTTTCGAACTAAAGTTTCGAATAAATTAATTTTTCTGAAACTAAATAGCTGAAAAAGTCTCAGCATTTATTACTGATTCAAAAAATTGCAATTTAATGCTATCTGCCTTTATCAATATTCATAAAAATAAAATTAAATGCCATCTGCTTTTATCGTATTCATAAAAATGCAGTGAAATATCGTCTGTTTTTATCTTTGTTCACGAAAATACAATTAAATGTCATCTGCGCCATCTATTGATGAAAAGGCAACACAAAGTTCAGATAAATAATTATTCCCATGCTTCTACAACAGAAAAAGGGAATAATAAATATATTTTTTTATGAAGTTAAAGGATTAATTTCATATATTTAGGGAAACATTTGATACTTACTGTAAAAATTAACACTATGAAGTTAGAAAATGACTTTCCTTTTTGAGAGTTAAAGGGAGGAAAAAAAACCATAGCGAAGTATTCGATTTACCGTTCTTTTGGGAATTTTCAAACTGGTTGAAAGAAAGATTTTAGAAATTCTGATATGATTTTCGAAACTAGATAGAAAAATATAACATATCCTAAGGGAGTAGGTTCTAGTTTTCACATCTTTTGGATGAATTTCTGTTCTAAATTTAATTTATTGTTCTGAAAAAAAAATTATTGACTTAAGAAATAAAAATCACACTTTTGCTCTGATAAACAAGAGAAAAATATTTACAACACCAAATAAAGTTTATTGAGTATTAAAGTCCATAAAAACTAAAAAGTCATTTGTGGATTCCAAGCTGAAAAACATCGAAACGGAAAACATAATGCTATCGTATATGTCGGTTTTTTATCCATTTCATACGGAATTAATTAAAAAGTTTCTATTATTGCTATTAAAAAATATTATAAAAATTTATCATAATTTTAAATCCTTCCCGTTTATATTTGCATACTTTAATCTATCTTGTTACATTTCAAGTTTGAATTCACTTCTTCATATGTTATTATTTTTAAATTTTGTACTTCTGTAATTTCAAGGAAAGTATTTTGTATAATCATCCACTGCCGTCTGTAATGCCGGTCAGAGTTTAAAATATTCCCTTAATTTTGGATATTATCGGCTGCAAAATTCCAACTTCTGTTTTATTGTCTAACAACTGAGACAGGTTATTTCTCATGTTTAAATTCACTGATTTATCGATATGCAAGTAAATAAGAATCGATATGCAAGTAAATAAGAATCGATAATTAGCAAAAGCTAAAGAGCTGAGATATATGATTTTTACTTTCTCGTATGCGTAGTATAGTGAAAGTATAGTAATCATCAAATTCGATCTCGAGATTTTGACGAATCTCCACGTTTTTGACCTATCTGAGTTCGAAGAACACATTTTTGGAAAATGCCCGTCCTTCCGTTCTCAAAAAGCTTTGAACTAGACGAATGAAATTTTGATATACGGTCTTTATACCAAATTTATACGTTTTTTGTCAAATTTTGGGAATTATCCGCTCGGAGAAAGTCTGTCTGTCTAGTTGTTCCAATATAATTTCTACAAAACGAAGAGATCTAGATAGATAAAATTCGGTATACTAGATATATATACTAGGTAGATAGAATTCGATATAGAATTGATATCTATAGTCTAAACATTTTCACATTATGAGCCAAATCCAAAAGGGTCTCGCGCTGTATGTACTTTCAGAAACATGTAAATGTGATATCTCAAATATGCAATGAATTAAGTGAATAAAATTTGGTATGGGAATTTGTGACCATAAATGCCGTTTCGTGTCAATTTCTGATAGGTAGGATTCTTCTGAATGGGTGTCTTCCAAAATGCGACAAAACTGTACAGAAAAATATAGTGTATAACATTAACATGTGACATTTTTCTATTAGTACAGCACCAATGCTAACACTTTCGTTAATACTTTTGGCTCCTAACAAAACTGTGTTTTAGCCAACAATGCAGCACCAGACAGCGCCAATTGGCATCAATATTTTTATTTAAATATTTTATTTATCTTTATCAATATTTTTTTGCACTTCACTGGAACCATAGTTTACGCACCAAGCTCCGACGTCAATATTTGACTCTAATTACATAAAAGTGATACACTATTTTAATTATTGATGTCACTGCGTAATGCACTCCTGACACTCTAATAGTACCGAGGAGTGACCAAAATACTTAATAATCTAAATCTAATTTATATAAGGATTTCTTTTTGTGGTGTTTGCTGCAGCATGTTAGAAATGGACTTCAATTTCCAAATATTCAGTTGCTATTCTTTCCTTCTTGAAAATTTAGAATTGACTTTCAGTATTCAAACATCCATCACAAACTTCACATTTTAGAATTCAAGAAATAGGGAATATAGAAATTTCTGGATACAAAGAAATATGGGTATACCAGTTCATTTCGAATAGCTTTCGACCCATTCTTAGAAATCTTATTTACTTTTCGCAGAAATATTTTCAATAAGATGAATATTTTTTTTCTTTGAATAATGTTTTATTTTGAAGGATAGTTCTCAAATCACATAGGCAAATAATAATGATTTCTTTAAAATTGACGAATTACATTTTAGTGCGCACGAGCCTAACATCGCATATAATGCAACTTCTACACTGAAATGAAGTAATCTGAAATTTACATGGATTTTACTATTCCTGCTACATTTTTTATAATTTTATCTTGAGATTATATGAAAATTTTAGAAATAAATGGCTTGTAAATGAAATTATTTTAACAAATATAAATTTAACCAAGGCAGTTTATAGGAACAGACATTTACTTTTGTTTAAAATACTAGAGTTTATTTTTAATTGTAATAATTTCTACTATTTGATACTTCATTTATAATGAGTTGTACTAATTACTATTTAACTTTAATTTAAATTCTTGCAAAAATTCAAGGGGCCACGGTGGCCTGGTGGTAAGGTCTCGGCTTAAGAGAAATAGGGTTTCAAGTTCGAGACCCGATTCCACCGAAGAACCGTCGTGTAAGGGGTCTGTTGCACGTTAAATCCGTCATGCCAAATATCCTTCCGCTGGTGTGCAGAGGAGGGTGCCAGCTCAGGTGTCGTCCTCCTCATCTGACCGTGGTTCAAATTACGAGATCCGTCCCAAAATAGCCCTAGTATTGCTTTACAATGGGACGTTAATATAACTAAACTAAACTTGCAAGAATTCACAACTAAATGCTTCAAAACATATGTAATCAAGATTTAATTAAATTAATTGATTTATATATAAAGAAATTTTGAAAATACAAACCTCTGAAGGACGCGTTCGGCTTTTCCTTATTCTCATGATAAGAATAAAATCAAATAATTTACATTTATCTGTTCATCAGTTCATATATTCGGTGTTCCCCGCAACTGAAATCATTTCATGTTAATATTCTTAACATATAGTTATTATAATATTTATAATAGAATATTGTATAAACATATTATTGAATAAAAAACAAAATTCCTTTATCGTCTAAACATTCTTAACCTACAATTTTAATTAAAATCAGAATATCAACAACATCAAACGATTTTTTAAAAATTCCATAGGTGACTAATTTCTTTTTAAGTTATTTATATATTTTATATATTAGAAAACAAAATTTATTTACAAATGTCGAAATATAATAAAGGCTATAATCCTTTACGTGATTGATATAAGCTTTATTTTAAGCAAAGCTAAATCACTACTTTTTAACAAAAAATATTAAAGATATGTTAAAATTAAAGAGGAATTTAAAAAGTTACTGGTAGAATAGTCAAATTTTAAGTAAAAAACAAAATTTCTGTTAATTCTTAGGTAATTGAATATTAATTAATTTTTATACTTTAAAAAGATAGCAGTATTTTTTTTCTCATGTTTTATATAATAAGCATTCAAAAAAATTTTTGGATTCAGCGCATATGTTTAGCAGGAAATGAGGAACACTCGCATATACACATATATATCCAGGATAATTTTGAATTTCTTTGGATTAATTTAACTATCTATTAAGATATCAGAAATATTATTTTATGCAGAATTCTATTTACTGCATTTCATTCCTACATTTATAATTCATTGTTATAAGAATAACTTAATTTTCATGTCAATTTTTTTTCCTGATATACACAACCAGATGGCGTCATGAGTATGAAATTCAAATTTAATTAAATTATTCAATTCATTAGAATAATGTTCTGAATCTTGTGAATTAAAGAATCGAGTTTCTCTACTTGATATATTTAAGATTAAAAATCAGTTATTTATTTTTATATGAGTATTTTTCAGGTATCTATAGTTAAAATTTTCTTAAGATTTCAGAAATACGATTAAATAAAAAAAAAACATTAAATAATTTATTTTAAAAGTTAAAAAGATTAAAATGATCCACTATTATGGAAAATATGTTAGTGCAGTGTTGAAAATATTAGCATATCTGGAAATGAGAGAACGTCCATTACAAAGTACTATTTTTACAAATAAAAAAAAATTGAATAAAACTGCAGGAAATTAATTATTCTAAAAGCAATAAAATAGAATATTGTCATCAAAAACATAGTGCATAAAATTTCAAAATATTCGAAAATCAATTTAAAAAATCCACATTTTAACTTGAAATAAACTAAATTAAGGAAAATATTTGAAAACGATATATTCCATTTTATTTTTCACAACTGCCTTTTGATATTATTTAATTTATGTTTAGTAATTGTTTATCTTCTTTAGTGAATTACTTATAGGCAGGGAAAATTAGTCTTATTTAATGTTAATAAAATCGTTTAGATATAACTTTTGACCATTTGATAATGATTCCATCAAATTGACGTTAAAGCCGTACTACTTCAATTATTTTAAATAAGTTTGTCCATTCGGTATATGAAATTTTCTAATGGAACATACGACCCATGGCATTATAGAGCTACTTAATAGGCCATATTCTAAATTTCGCAATATTGTGCTTCATTTTTTGTTTTGTTTTGGAAGCTACTTAGATATTTATAAGAAAAAGAATTTTTTTTATTAGCATTCATCAGTA